>NC_133755.1:125412078-126020203 GCF_036562045.2 Rhinolophus sinicus | reverse complement strand
AATTATCAGGAAGTGAAATTTAACAAAGTTTGCTCAAGCACAGAATACATTGGTGGAGTTCTAGTGTATTCAATACTAGAATAATTCTGATAATGGTTGCTGAGAATAAAAAGGGGTGTATTCAGGTGGAGAGCATTTTGTTATAGACTTCCAAACTGAAGGGAAAATCTACTTCTAGGGCTTCCACACCAACTTGTCTAGGATTAGGGAGCTCATAACCTAAATCCCGCTTTTGTTTCACTCTTTAGGAGGATTGAAATTACTGAGAAAGCCATGTCTTGTCTAGGCAAAGTTTCTCATGGGATTTAGTAGAAACATGGAACACAAGAATTTCACTGTAGAATTTATTTCAATACAAGTATGTTTTATCACTAACTATGTACAAGGCGAATGATACAATAACAAACAAACAGATTTCCAGCTATCAAGGCTTTTGACTCATATATGTATACACACACACACACACACACACACACACGTATGTATAATTTCTATTCATACTAGAAAAAAAGAAGTCAGAAATAAGGCATACTTTGGGATGCATCCTCTATATTGAAAGATATTTTACAGAAAATAAAACTTGCCTAATAAATGTTCACATTTTGGCCGCTGGTCCTGGCAATCTCAAGAAGTCAGAGAAAGGAAGAACATAGTAAGCCAGAACACATGTGAAGAAGTGGCAAATCATTCAAAGAGTGCTTTGTTTTGTGAAAATAGCAGAACTGAAGAGAAATTTTCTGCTCCTGGTTTTGTATTTCTGTGTGAAAGACTGAATTGAGAACAGCAAAGATAGACCACACTTCCTGGTACTTATGTCCTTGTATTGTCCCCACCCCTTGAATCTGGGCTGCCTGTGACGAACTTTAACTGATAGATCTGGGAAAAGTAACACTGTCAGTTCTAGGTCATGCCCTAACAAATCCTCACAGCCTTCACGCCTGTGCTTTTCGAAACCCTGAGCTACCACATAAGGAGTCTGTCTACAGTACTTGAGACACTGTGTAAAAAGAATACAAAGAGAGTCCCTGAGACTATGTTGAGATAGAGAGTCCCAGCCATCTAAGCATCCCAAACAAATGCCCAGATGACTTCATCCTCAGCTCAGATCTGAATGAAACCCCGTAGGATCCCAGGCAGAAGAGGAGAGAACTCTCTAGGTAGATCCAGTCAACCCACAGAACTGCTGGGTTGTTGGCTTAAGTAACTAAGTTTTAGAGTTGTATCTTTTTCAGGAATATATAACTCTAACAGTAGCTTTTAGTTATAAGAAATAGTCGGAAAAGTACATGCTAATTAACTATGATCTTTAACCATGTATTCTATTTCTACTCAACTACTTCCAAGTGGATTAGCGTTGGGTTACTAAGAAAGTGCATATAAACATAAAGCAATGCACCTTTAGAAGGACAAAAAAAAAAAAACAACAACAAAAAAACCCACAAAAAAACAAAACAAAACAAAACAAAAACAAATAAAATTCATTTAGAAGTATGTATTTTTTCTTTTCTCTTTTATGTGTATTTTTTTTTTTTTTTTTTGCTTTGGACCATAAATTCTTAAGATAACTTATCACAAACTCAAAATAAAGACACATTAAAAGTTAACCTGTTTTGATGAAGTGATGGTGTTGCCTGCCCACATATCAACTCTTCCTTCTCCACAGAAACACTAGGACTCCAAAGAATACAAATTGAAACCATGGATTTGGAGAATGGAAATAAATATTTACACTGGGAACTTGGGGTTAACTCATTTAAACCCAAAATTAGACAACAAATGTTGGTTACCAGAATGCTTTTCCCTTCTGAGACAGAGGAAACGCAATATGTTACAAATCACTGACTGATGAAAAGAAGATTGTAAATTTGACTGGAGGTACAAACTTAAGATAGATTGAGTTATTTAATAATAGGAGGATTTTGTAACACATCCTTTTGTAAGGGCTATATGTTAGTCCTGTCAAACTTGACAATCAAAAGTGATTTTTATTGCAAGTAGATAAGGTATGTCAGTAGTCAAAATCCATCTCTCTTGTGTATCTTATCAATAAACTATAAAGAACAACAGAAGAACAAATAAAATCACAGAAATGCCTTCAGTATAATCAGAAGACAAAAATAACTAAAGACTTTAAATTACTTAAATAAAAAAATAATAATAATAATAATTCCAGCAGAGCTAATCCTTGAGCTCACATTGTAAACCTTTACAAATTGCTAAGGTGGCATGGGAAGTTGAGTGGGAGAAAGCAAAAGCAATAAATAAAATCACCTCCAAAACAAAGTCAACCTCAAATCTGAAAATACTGAAAAAAGAATCCTGGTAAATCAGAGCTCTGACTATATGGAACAAATTTAAAAGTTCCCAGGGATTCAGTAAATTAGTTTTGATAAAACAATGTTTCTGATGAAGGTAAAGTGAAAGGAACAGGCAATTTTCAGAGACTGTTTAATAATATGAGGAAAAAAAAATAATTACTGCACTCTGGAAAGTTTCAAAAGTTATCTTGAAAGACAACCCTATTTTAGAGTGGATGACTCCATAAAGATGTCACACCCCCCAAAGTTATTCTGTAAATTTAACACAATCCTGATTAAGAAAAGAAAACTAAAGTCTCATAGAGCTGGACTAGTTGATACTAAAATTCATGTGGAAGATAAATATTCAAAGATAGCTGGGAAAAGAGAAAAAGAAAAGCTACGAGGGCAATTGGTTCTAGTAGATATTAAAACACTTAGAAGTCTCCACAATTGAAGCAGTGTCCTAGTGATGTGTAAATGGAGAGGCAATTCAGTGGAATAGAAAAAAATGTGTAGAAATAAATCCAAGTATATAGAGGAATTCTGAGGTGATTGAAATTTTGCAGTGATTAAGTTGCCCTCTCAAATCACTGAGGGATAAAAATGGGCTGTTTAATAACGGTACTGGGACAACTGAACAGCTTTTGGATAGAATATTAAATTAGACACAAGCCTTACCACATACCACACCTTGGTGATACTAGGTGTCCAACAATTACAGTATCATAAGATACTGTAAATGCTTCAGATATCTAACATAAAAATCAAACCAGCCAAGCATAAGAAAAGGTTGAATATCTTTATAACCTGGGTACAGGGAAAGTCTTTCTAACTATAACTAAAGATTCAAATACAATAAAAAATTGATACAGATAACTACAAAAGAAAACCCACCTTTGTATTGTAAAAACAAAACAAAACAATAAAAAGCCAAACTAGCTAAACAAAGGCAAATCAGAAGACAAATAACAGAGAGAAAATATTTGCATCATTTATGCAAATATTGGGAGAACATGTATACTATATGAATAACTCTTAAAACTCGAGGAAACAAAACAAAACAAAAACTTGATATAAAAATACACCAAAAAACATGAACAAATCGTAAAAGAAGATATTACAAAATAGTTTTTAAATTTATGAAAATACAATTACCCTATAATAAATTTCTCCCCTATAAGACTGACAAAAGTTTATATATATATGAGTACTGTGTAACTGTAAAACAAAATGAGAAAAATATCTATGAATGTATATGAAATAGTTTCCAGGATATATTAAGTGGAAAAGAGCAAAATGAAAAAAATAAAATATTGTCTATAAGCAAATTTTGTGTAAGGAAGTAGGGAAAATAGATATACATACAGGAATAATAAAACAGAAACTCGTAAGATTGACTACCCTAAAAGAGTGTTTTAAAATGTGGTAGAAGGAAGGAATAAGGGGTAAGAACAGCATGGAAAGGAACTGGTGTTAATAATGGATGGAAGCAAGGGGTGGAGGGACACTTCTCTGAGTACACCTTTTAGTATAGTGGCTCCTGTAACCATATTATTTTTCATGCTAACTATCACCGCAACCACCACCAATAATATAACAATCAAGGTAGGAAAACTCTAATATTAAGTAGTAACAGAATGGAATAAATTAACTTCATTTCAAAAGAATAATATAACCACATTGAAGGAGTAGAAAAAGAACCAAAACTAACCCAAGTAATGCTTAAATGTTTAAATAGTATTTTGACTCTATACCCTAAGACTAAAGACAGAAAGGAATTATAAGCAAATATTGAAGTCTAGCCAGTATGTTTGATTTTGCAATGAGAAGGATTGGCAGTCTCGAAACTACTTTCAGTGTATTTTAGGACTGAGCAAATAAGTAAATATATTGAGGATAATGAGAGAGAGAGAGAGAGAGAGAGAGGAGGAACCAGCATAAAATTATTAGTTCTGTCAGCTGAGAGACCCTGGAATCACTGTCTGTCCAGTAATCTTGAGCATACCTATCATTCATATATTGATTTCTAAACCATGCTTCACTATAAGAAACCAAGACGTCTTAGAGAAATGGCTGATTCCAGGAAGGCGCAGGAAAAGGATGAGATAAGCCTGGAATATACTGGAAGCCTGAAATATAAAGAGGTAGTTAAAAAAATAGTTCATGTCAAAAAGACCAAGGGGCTTGCTTGAAGGGGAATCCACTGGCCAACACTAGGACAATTTGAACCTCAAAATAGTGATGATAATGGATTCTAACTCATTACAGAAAATAAAAAGCCATAACTCTACACATACATAACTCTACATATAAATGAATGATTGAATGAATCAATGAATGAGGAGAAAGAAAACTCTTTCTTACAGTAGAATACTGACTAATGAGTTTAGAAGAAATGATAACTAGCAAAAAAATTATTTGACCTGCATTATAGCATCATCAATGCAAACTAATAAGTAAAAGTTTGATGAATAGGATATTTCATACCCCAAAATATCTCCCCACAAAATACTAATTATTTGCAAGGGAAAAGTGGTAGCTTTATAGGGGAGAAAGGTGGCAGATACTACCTTAAGCAAATTATCAGAATTAACACTGCTTATAATAGGCCAAATCCACATGTGCACCTCTTTTTAGGATGCAGAGAGAAAGACATCACTTCTGTATTACTGTCAAATATGCATATCTGAATCAAATAACAAGAAAACACCAGACAAGCTGAAACTGGGAAACATTTACAAAATAGCTGCTCTGTATTATTCAAATATACCCAGCTCATGATAGTCAGAGAAAATCTGTGGAACTGCTCCATATTAAAGGAGACTACATGCTGAACAATTAAATCTAATGTGTGATATTGGACTGGATCCTGGACCAGATTTTTTTTCTTTTAATAAAAAATGTTACTGTGAAAATTGGAAAAATTCAAACAAGATCTCTAGATTAGATGATAATATTGCACTAGTGTTATTTTTTTTTTGAAAGTTAATATTACTGTAGTTTTATAGTTAGGAGAATATCCTTGTCTTTATGAAATATACATGAAAGTATCTAGTGTTCAAGGGGTATCATGTGACTATTCAAACTTCAAAGAGCATGAAGAATGTCAATGTCATTAAACCTATCTCAAAAGAATAGGGTACTAAAAATTGGGATGCAATTAAACAATCGAATCAGAATTCATTTCTTTATATAAATTAAATAAATAAGCAAACAGAAGATACTTTTTAGGAGGTTGTGGAAAATATTAATGTCCTTTTTGGAAACATCAAATTGAATAGTAAATGATTTATCAAAAACATATACATTTTAAAAAGTTATACCAACATGCAATTCCTGTAAAGCTTGGGATTAATATAAGTGATATATTCATCGTTTTTTCAAAAGAGCCAACATCTATTTTTGACACCTACGTTAATAGCTTTTCTCTGCTTCTTCATGCAGTTACTTCCTGTTATGTTAACTGAGATTTTCTTGTTAAAATTTAACTTAAACTTCACAACACTATGCTCACAGAGTAAAACATTAGGGCTTATGAAATACTTTGCTGTTAGGTGGCAAAGGGAAAGTTGGATGATGTCGTTCATTTCACGCCATAGTAGAAATCTACTATTTTCCAAATTCCTTAAAACTTTATTCTCTAAAGGTAACCACATAAACTTATTTATTTATCCATGCATTAAAAAATATTATTGATCTCTTGTAAATTGAAACAAGCATTTATAAGCAAAGGGGAAACAACCAGCATTGAGTCTCAAGATTCTTATGGAGAAGAAGCTCTTGCCACGTGAATCTATAAAACTATCTACTAAAAAGACCAAAATACTGAACTCAATACATCTAAGGAGACCAGACAGGTGCCGGGAACAATTACTATTACCACCACAATAATTTTTTTGACATATTTGGTGTTCGTATGACAAAATAAACCCCAAACCTCTAAGCAGGAAAGTATTTCAGTTTTTACCTAAAATTCTAAAAGTACAAAAATGAGATTTTAATTTAGGATATTGTTGAAATAAAAAAGTGATACAAAAATGAATTTAAGACATAGAAGAAAGTATATATATATATATATATATATATATATATATATATGTAATGCATCAGTAATTGCCTTGATGCCAGTTAGTAAAGCCTACACACCCATGAGTAGATGACTGGGGCTTACATAATGAGAACAGTATTCTGGGCCCAAGACCTAGGCTAGAAGAATCATTTAACACACAGAAAAGCAAAAGTCATCAACTTATATGGCTAATGTTAAGACTATGGTTTCTGATAAATTGTATCAGATAGATCAGAGTTTTAACAAAGAGATTTAAAATGCAGTGTCTTAAATATGATTCAAATTTACTTCCCTCACACATAAGTCTAGAGATGATTGGTTCAGCGCAGTGGTATACCATGTTCCCTGTTATTCAAGGACCCAGGTTTCTTGTTTTCCTGAGCCAACTTTTCCTAAGGTTCTGCTGTCTTTGGCATGGCCAAAACCGGTTGCGGCCACATAAGAAGAGAAAATGATGAAGTCCAGCTAGTTCATTGCACCCATCTCTTCCACCCACATCTCATTGTCAAGAACTTAGGCACATGGCTACATCTCATTGTAAAGGTGACTGTTAAATGCACTTTCAATCTGCACAGACATGTGTCCAGTAGATCCTATTGCCAAATGGGAAAAAGAGAGAATGGACACTGAGCACAGTTTGTAATGTCTGCCTCACGTATTATTCTATGAGGCAGAATCTTAATTAGAAGTGTTTATTCAAAAAACTCAAAGTGAGAGAGAAAGTAAATCCATCAATCTACTTTCAGGCTTCAAAAGGAACTTAAATCCTGGGATAGACAAAGGAAAAAAAAATGGAAGACACGAAGTGAACATTAGAAAGTTTGAAAATTCCTGCAGTACACGTAATTATTTGGTATAATAACTTACTGAAATTTAGGTGTCTTAAAATAACTCTTGTAATACTCATTTTTTTTCCTGTCTCATTTTAATTAAGCTTATCATTAGCTCCTAAGCCCCAAAATGTTTTTTTAAAAACTTTGCAAGGGAAAAAAAAAAAAAATCAAGCACTCCCACCTGGTGAATCAGCTCCATAAAACTTGTAACACTTGGTATTATTCAGATTGAGTTCACATTAACACGTATTTTTATGTGTATCATGCTGATCATGTAAATTGTTAGCTTTCTGGAAAAACAAGAAAGAAAGAAACACACAAATTGTAACTGATTAGATGCTACTGCAATCATACAGAGCTAGTATTTTTGGGGGGATGGAGGGGTTGCATATTATTTCTACATGAATATAAATAAATTTTACTTTAATTAGAGATTTGTTTTTGTCTTTATGGAAAGTAATGATTGAAAATGTAGAATGGAGGTTTCATGTTTTTGTACTGCCAGTCTTCTGTTTGAGTAGGAATGGCAATGATGCAAGTATCATCTGTCTGGTCCTAAGTATATTCTGTTCAATTCAACAAATATTTATATAACTCCTACTCTGGATATGACATCTAAAAACGAAAAACTCAGCTTTTCACCTCTGTAGGGAAAACCCAGTTCTTCCCTACTGTGTGTTTCTTCCCCATGAGTTTCCTTTACTACTCATACAAACATTTCACTTTTGGTTGCTAACAGTGTGGAGGTTTGTCACCACGCCAAGCAATTTTCTGTGATACCACCTAGGTGTTCTACAATTCAACTCAACTCTAGGGTTTCAAGGGTCTGTGTCAGGATCAGAGATCAAAGACCAATATTAGAACGGGAGATATTCCTAGTGTTCTTACCACTGAAGAAATGATAAGGGTTTTAGGAGCTCTGTGCCAGGAACCCGAGGCAGAGACGAGTACATTATTTTCTATTCTCCATTAGTCCACTCCCTGGTTTCTGGCCATGAATGCTTTGTAACA
This sequence comes from Rhinolophus sinicus, assembly GCF_036562045.2. Classification (NCBI taxonomy): domain Eukaryota; kingdom Metazoa; phylum Chordata; class Mammalia; order Chiroptera; family Rhinolophidae; genus Rhinolophus; species Rhinolophus sinicus. The sequence continues at coordinate 126,011,990 of NC_133755.1, read as the reverse complement.
AAATGATACGTAACTCAAAAGATATTGGCACATTACTAGAATCCCATGCAATCAATAATCATTCCAGTTGATCATTGTATCACATGAAAAATGTCTCCTAAGGTGAGGGTACTCAGGTCTGCAGGCTTCCATTTGATCTTGCCAGGTTTCAAAAGCAGAAGTTGTCTAGGCAAACTCATGGCTTCACCCTTTCAGACATCTCATGTAATTGAGCTAAAAGATGATGTCTCTTGCTCTGAGCCTCTTTTGGGATGTTAACATAATATTGGATTTCCCTTATTACATAACTCAGTTATTCATTAACTTACCCTTATCTACTATTCCTCCTTCTCTCCATTTATATTAAAACTCTTCCAGCTTTGGAAGGGACATTCGATTCGGCCACTGTGCTGGGCTAGATTGCTGGCAGCAGTACTAGGTTAGCAAGTGCTTCCCCCTCAATCACTCTCATTCATATGGTGTAAGGTGACACAGGTATAGGACTAGTGGGCTATCAGTACAGCCAGGCACCAGAGCTGCTTTCACTCTCAGCCCGAATTTTGCTAGATGGGGTGAAGGCACATTCAGCCCCATCAGGCCCTTAGGAATTCTGACATAAGGTTTAAACACAATTCAAATTTCTTGCTTAGGTATCATCCCTCTTTCCAGCCTCTGTGGTTGCAGCCCTGGTCCTATGACCATTGCATCAAGTAGGGAAAAATAAATAGTAAGTTTAGGTGATGAGGGGAAGACAGTGCACCAGCAACGTCACCACCTCCTCTTTCCCAGATCTGCCAGAAAAACAGAGGAATCTATTTAGTGGGTACATTCCTTTAGCCCCACTCAAGTTCATGGTGACTTTGCACGTACACTCATAAAGGTGTTTAAGCATCAATTTAAGAGAGTGAGGGTGGCGGGTACAGGAGGCAGAGCTTAGCCTGGCCACCATTTGCTAAAAAGTTTAGGCTAAATCTGTTAGATAAACAAACATTTTTAGTGAATACTCCACACTGTAGGTGTTTAATCACATGGCAAAGGAAATTATAAATTTAATTTTACTAAGTACAAAATAATATTAATTAACTGGATTATACAGATGGTTTATTTTTCTATTTTGATATTTTCATTGGCTGAAAATTGTTCTTTAGTGATAAAAAAAATAGTAACTGAAATTAAAGACAGTTAAACTATGATTTTGATCTTTCATAGCCCCTATCATTACAACATAAAATAAATAGTTTAAGGGAAAAAAATAGGGCTCAACTTGGGTTATTCTTACTGAGAGAGCTAACATGTTTTCCCCAAAGAAGACTCAAAGTAATGTTTGTTGCTTAAGAGAATTTACAGTAATTCAGATTAGGGTTGCCATCCTTAGCAACAAATGAATAAACAAACAAAATAAATAAAGAACACCTAGTTTGATGTGAAATAAACAATTAACACACACACACACACACACACACGCAGGCCAAAACATTACATTGGATATATTTATACTTTATATATTCATATGTATTATATATTTATATATTTATAATATGTATGTGTGTATATGTAGTATCCATACCATGTGATATATGTGTGTATATATATTTGTATATATTATTTTGTATATATAGTATGTATACAATATTTATACATATGTATACATATATATACATATATATATATATATATATATATATATATATATATTTAGTATAAATACGTCCCATGTAATATTTGGTACATATTTGAATTTTATTTTTTGTTTATCTGAAACACAGATATATCTGCGTACCTTGTATTTTATGTGGCAACCCTAGACCAGTGTCTGGTCCTCAGTTTTCTATGCTAAGAAACAGGACAATGTTGGCAAATAGACAGCAGAACAAATCCTTGTGGGGAGCCGTCACATTAATAAGCCTTAAATATCTATGCATTCATTCACATGTAATTCAGGTTTTTTACTTGTATGATGAGAAAAATAGCAGTAACATGAACCCCAATACTCTTGTTTGCTTTACCTCTGCTACCTAGCAATACGCCCACTGCTACCACCCTGGTTCAAGCCACCAGGTTTTTGACCTGGACTATTGAGATAGTCTCCAAACTTTCTGCGTCTACCTTTAATTTATTTATATATTCAGTCAACAAGTATTTATGAAGTCCTGCTAAGTGCCTGGCACTATTCTGGGTTGTGAGGATATGATAATGAATGAAAGGAATAGTCCTTTTCCTCATGGAGCTTATTTTGAAGTTAAAGGAAACATGTTAAGTCAAATATGTAGTATGACAGATGGTTGAAAAAAAAAAGAAAAGAAAAAAGTAGAAAGAAAATGAGGAGTTTCGTTAGGAGTGCACATTTTACATGTTGATCAGTAAAGGCTTTCCTGAGAAGGTGATATTTGAAACAAAGCCTTGAAAGAAGAAAGGGAATGAACCATGTGGCTCTCTGGGAGAATATTCCAATATAGGGAAACAATTAGGGTAAAATTCTGTACCAAGAGAGGTGTAAGAACAGCATGGAGTCTAACAAGGAATAGGGTGAGCGAGAGAAAGTGAAGGATGTTTTTGTAAGCCATTGTAAAGAATTTAGACGTTGAGTAAGGTGAGAAAACACTGTGGGTGTTGAGTAGAGGTGTGATATTATCTGATTTACCTATATTATATCACTTACCTGAATTATTTAATATGGGCCGTTCTCCAACAGTGATAGTCTTTTGCAGTAATCCAGGTGGGATATGCTGATGGTTTGGAAAAGTTAATAATAGTAGTGGTGATGAGAAGTAGTAGATTTTTGAATAAATTTTGAAGACAAAACCAAATGATTTGCTGACAGATTTGGATTTTGTGAGTAGAAGAAACAGAGGAATCCATGATGACTTCAAAGGCGTTGGCTGAACCACTGCAAGGATCGAGTTGCCTTTTACTAAAATAGGGAAGAATACGAGAAGAGGAGGGGGTTTGGGGAGGAATATGAGGAGTTTGGCTTTGTATCAATTTTTTTTATAGAGAACATTTTTAATTTCAGAAGTTTTGTCAAATGATTCTGAATAAGAAGGGATTCAAAGGTAGAAAAACGTGGTTATAACCAGATACGGTGCTAAATAGTGTATACTCGTATAGTGTTCATTTAATTTTCATTTTTGATGTTTAATTACAACTCTTTTAAATGCTGGGATATTTAAATAACAATAAATTTAAAAACTTGTAAATCTTTTATCTGTGCTGTATATTAAGAAACAATTTTGAGCTAATTTTAAATTATCATTTACCATCACTATTATAAGCAAGAATTTAAAAAAATAAAACTGATGCCAATTGTTACTTTGGCTCTCAGTAGGAATTCTCTGTTGCTGTTTTTTGTTTTTCTTTAAATTAAAGTTTATTGGAGCAACAACTGTTAGTAAAGTTACATAGATTCCAGGTGTACAATTCTGTAATACATTATCTATATCTCACATTGTGTATTCACCACCCAGAGTCAGTTCTCTTCCCATGACCATATATTAGACCCCGTTTTCCTTCTTCTAGAGCTCCGCTCCCCCTTTACCCTCTGGTAACCCCTAAACTATTGTCTATGTCTATGAGTTTTTTTCTTTCAGGTGTTTGCCTTGTTCTTTTGTTGTTTTCCGTTTATATACCACATAGCAGTAAAATCATATGGTTCTCTACTTTTTCTGTCTGACTTATTTTGCTTAGCATTATAATCTCAAGATCTATCCATATTGTTACAAATGGTCCTATGTCATCTTTTCTTACTGCCAAATAGTATTCCATTGTGTATATATACCGCAACTTCTTTATCCATTGATCTATCGAAGGACATTTTGGTTGTTTCCATGTCTTGGCCACTGTAAATAAAGCTGCAATGAACATTGGAGCACACGTGTCTTTATCTATAAATGTTTTCAGATTTTTGGGGTAGATACCCAGGAGAGGGATTGCTGGGTCATATGGTAATTCTATTTGTAATTTTTTGAGGAACCTCCACACTGCCTTCCATAGCAGCTGCACCAGTCTGCATTCCCACCAACAGTGTATGAAGGCTACTTTTCTCCACAGCCTCTCCAACACTTGTTACTATTTGTCTTGTTGATGATAGTCATTCTAACTAGGGTGAAGTGATATCTCATTGTAGTTTTTATTTGCATTTCTCTGATGATTAGTGATGTTGAACATTTTTTCATATGTCTGCTTGCCATTTATATGTCCTCTTTGGAGAAATGTCTCTTCAGGTCCTCTGCCCATTTTTCAATTGGGTTGTTTGTTTTTGGTTGTTGAGTTGTATGAGTTCCTTGTATATTTTGGATATTAGCCCCTTATCGGAGGCACTGTTTGCAAAAATCTCCCATTTAGTTGGTTGCCTCTTTATTTTGTCGATGATTTCTTTTGCTGTGCAGAAGGTTTTAAGTTTGATATAGTCCCATTCATTTATTCTAGTTTTTACTTCCCTTGCCTTTGGTGTCAAATTCATAAAATTCTCTTTGAACCCAAGGTCCATAAGTTTAGTACCTATGTTTTCTTCTATGCAGTTTATTATTTCAGGCCTTATGTTTAGGTTTTTGTTCCATTTTGAATTAATTTTGCTACATGGTGACAGATAGCAATCCAGTTTCATTCTTTTGCAAGTGGCTTTCCAATTTTGCCAGCACTATTTATCGAAAAGACTGTATTTTCTCCAGTGTATGTTTTTTGCATCTTTGTCAAAAATTATCTGTCCATATTTTTGGGGGTTTATATCTGGGTTCTCAATTTTATTCCATTGGTCTGTGTGTGTGTTTTTCTGCCAATGCCATGTTGTTTTGATTATTGTTGCCCTGTAGTACAAACTGAAGTCAGGGAGTGTGATACCTCCAGCACTGTTTTTGGTTGTTGTTGTTGTTGTTAGGATTACTTTGGCTATTTGGGGTGTTTTGTAGTTCTATACAAATCTGATGATTTTTTGTTCTATTTCTTTAAAAAGTGCCATTGGGATTTGGATGGGGATTGCATTAAATCTGTATATTGCTTTGGGTAATACAGCCATTTTAACTATGTTGGTTCTTCCAATCCATGAACATTGAATGTCTTTCCATTTCTTTGTGTCTTCTTCAATTTGTTTTAAAAATGTCTTATAGTTTTCAGTATATAGGTCTTTCACATCCTTGGTTAAATTTATTTCTAGGTATTTTATTCTTTTTGTTGCAATTGCAAAAGGTATTATTTCGTTGTTAGTGTATAGGGTTAGGCAGTATTGCCGCTTCTTCAATTTTTTGGAAGAGTTGGAGTAGAAAAGGTATTAGGTTCTCTTTGAAGGTTTGTTAGAATTCACTAGTGAAGCCATCCGGTCCCGAAATTTTGCTTTTGGGAAGGTTTCAGATAACTGATTCAATTTCCTTACTGGTGATCAGTCTATTTAGATTTCTCAGTTCTTCGTGGGTCAGCCTAGGAAGGCTATATGTTTCTAAGAAATTGTCCATTTCTTCTAGGCTATTGAATTTGGTGGCATATAGTCCTTCATAGTGTTCTTGGATGATCCTTTGTATTTCTGTGGCCTTCATGATAACTTCCCCTCTTCCATTTCTGATTTTGTTTATTAGTGTCTTTTCTCTTTTTATCTTAGAGAGTCAAGCCAAGGGTTTGTCAATTTTATTAATCTTTTCAAAGAACCAGATCTTTGTCACATTAACTTTTTCTGTTGTCTTTTTGTTCTCTATTTCATTTAGTTCTGCTCTGATTTTTATTATTTCCTTTGTTTCATTTGTTCTTCTCTAGTTCTTTAAGGTGTAATGTGAGTTTATTTATTTGGGATTTTTGTTTCTTGAGATAGGCCTTACCCAGAACCAAAACGTGGTAAGGTTAATACAAATTAAGAAAACTACAGACCAATATCGCTGATGAATACAGATGCAAAAATCCTAAACAAAATTCTAGCAAATCAAATGCAACAATACATTAAAAAGATTATTCATCACGACCAAGTGGGGTTCATTCCACAGCACAAGGTTGGTTCAACATACACAAATCCATCAATGTAATACATCACATAAACAAAATAAAGGACAAAAATCATACAATCATAGCAGAAAAAGTGTTTAAGATACAACATCCATTTATGATTACAACACTTAACAAAATGAATATAGAAGGAAAATACCTTAACATAATAAAGACTATATATAACAAACCCTCAGCTAATATCATAATTAATGGTGAAAAACTGAAGCTGTTTGCTCTACGTTCAGGAACATGACGAGGCTGTCCCCTATCACCTCTGCTTTTCAACATAGTATTGGAAGTCCTCGCCAGAGCAATCAGGCAAGACAAAGAAATAAAAGGCTTTGTATCAATTTTTGAAAAATTACATTTCATTCTCCCAAGTGGAACGGTTAAACCTGGAAAACAAAAGAGGACTGGGCTAGAGGTGTGAAATTGGGCATCATCAATGGATAGACGGTATTTAAAGCCTTACACTGACCAATGAGTAAAAAGAGTGAGTGTAGATTAACGAAAGACTAGCAGATCAGGGAATGAAACTTGGTGTACTCTAATGTTAGAGTTGGAGTTTTGAGAGATGAAGAGGAACCAGCAATTTTGTCAGTTAGGAAGGAACCAGAAAAATATGGTGTCCTGGAAATCAAGTGAAGAAATGTTTCATGAAGGAAAGAGGAAAACTGGACCACATGCTGCTGCTAGACTTTGAAGAGAATGATTGAGAGTGGCATGAGACTTATCCATCTGGATGTCACAACTGACCTTGACAAGAACAGTTTTAGGGGAGGACTGGGATTAAAAGGATAGCTAAAGTACATACAAGAAAATGAGAAGAGAAGAAAGAATACCAGCATCAACAACTCCAGGGAGTTTTTCTGAAAAGGGGAGCAAATAGTTGGTACAGTAACTGAAAGAGGAAGTAGATCAAGGGATTATGAGTAAACTAAGAGATTATCATTTACTGTAAGATTTGAGTGTTAGCACATTCTTATTTCCTTTTTTTGCAAATTTTAAAGGGCTGTCTTACTGAAGCAAACCAGCACTGAGACACATTATATTTATATGATAATACCAGAGGCAGAATTTTGGGGTGCACATATTTTCAGTTTGGTAGATAGTACAAATTTTCTTGCATTCTTACATAATCAATGCATTTATGTTAGAGCACTTTAATTTTAAAATTATTTTTTTTAAAGAATAAATATGTTTTAAAATTCAAAATGATCTAAGTTGGTTAATACAATTCCCCAAAGGCTATAGTCTAGGTCTTTGCTTAAAATATATGCGCTCACCCCTATTTCCATGAGGTCCGGGGTCATATTATGTTCTCATGCCTGGATTCTGATAAGATGAAGAAGTGCATTTGTTGTCAGCCTCCAGTATAACACATGAGCTCTATTCTGGCCCTGCTGCCAAGGTCCCTAGTGCCGAGTCATTTCTGAGCAAATAGCAAAAGCATCAACAGGCTAAATTTAGACCCGTCTCAGTAGAGAGGGAGTTTGAAGAAGTTTTGGCAGCAATAGGATTATGACTAAGACAGGGAACTCACCTCTTCCAAGCCTTTGGTTCCCTAAGAATATTAATAGGTGGGCTAAGGACTAATAAATGGAAAATGGCCAGTGAAGACAATAAAAGGAAGACTGGAAGGAGATGGTTGGAAGAGGCCAAAAGATAAATGTTAGCTTGTCCTTACAGCCTTAAATGTTAGCTTGTCCTTACCTGTGTATTCTGTCTAAATTTAGAATCTTTACATTTGCAAGTTTGCCCTGAAACTACAGCTTCATTAGTCCTCCTCTTTCTAAGCCTGGGAAGAAGATCCGGTTATCATAATCCTGTTCCATTCCTCCCAAGCAGAATTAATTCCCATGCCTGGCAGGAATCACACTGCTAGAATGAGCATACTGAGTGTGTCTGGGTGTGTTTGTGGGCCCCGGGACGGAACTGCCCAACAAGTGCAGTGTCAGAACATGTATTTTTAGTGCATTTTATCTGTACAAATTTTAAAGGTTAGTCAGAAATACACACAATTTGTCCAAATACTAATCTATAAATTAGGCGTTTTTTTTTTTTCCTTCAATAAAATGAAAAGACTTGCTTGGATTATGTAATGTGGGAAAAGACACCTAAAAACAGAAACAAACATAGGATTAACTTCACAACTGGAATACACAGAAATACTCTGCAACTTAGGTAATCAACAAGAGGATAACAATTAAATGAATTTTCTTATCTTCATATGATGCAGCAATTTAAAATGGTGATTTATGAAGTATTAAAGCGATATATAAAATTACATATTAAAGGAAATGACAGAGTGCAACATTTCATTTTACTGTATCTTTAAACTATGCATAAGTTTTTAAAATAAAAATCTGGAAAATATACTCTGAAATGATCTAGTACTTATGTGGAAAATTACGATGGAATGTTTTCTTTATTGTTCAAATTGCTATAACATAAAAGTATATGACATAACATACACTTCTTTAGGTGAAAATATATCTAGGAAACAGACTGAATGGGTCAAGCAAAACTTTTTTAAATTTTTTTCTTGAGAACTGACTTTATCACTAAAATTTTCCTGTCTTATCTAACTTTGAGTAACAGACCTAATTTATAATCAGCTAATATTCCTCAATGCCAAACAAATAAACAAACACAAAACCCATGCTTGTGTGCAGGTTTTATGGAGCTGAGCAGATGTCTGAAGCAGCTGACAAGACAGAAAGTGCCTTATAGCTGATAACAAAACCAGAGCACACACACTGTTTAGAAATGTCTTGTCTCACTTTGCTCCACCAGCAAGTTCAGGGAGTTAACAATCAAAACTGCCTCATGTATTTAAACTTTGTGCAGTGGGTCATATAAACATTCTTTAAGTTAAATGGTGTAATATATCTAAAAATCTCATACCCGCTTTCTTTTCTCTCTGAGATTTATCACGCTGTGATATAAATACCCGCAGTATTTTAAAGGACAATGAACTTGGCTTTTTCTAAGACCAGTAATTTTTGCTGAGTAGTGGAAATCTATAGAGGCTGTAAAATGGCTATTTGAGGCTTTTTTTTTTTTTTTTGGAAGTCTTGAGACTTCAAGAAGTGCATCCTTAGAATATGTTTTAAATCACAATACAATCATATCTCTAAAACTAAAAATATTTGAATACACACAAATAGTCATAGAAAGGATCATGTATGCCAAAATCCTACATCTATACTCTGGACAGGTAGCCAACCAAAAAACTTGCAATACTGTAAGTTATCTTTATCTGCTTATTTCTAGCTTCCTACCCATCTGGTGGACGGGCCAGGTGGATCAAAGTAGGAGATAAGGGCTTAAGTTTTAGGGATTGCTTCATGCTTGCCTTTAATGCAATGTTACAGATATGTCTATTGCACTTTTGCCAATATTAATTGTGGCCCGCTGGGGAATTTCATGGTCTCTGGTGACTATTTTCCTTTTCCTTCTTCCATTTTTTTTTTTTTTTTTTTCATTACGGAAGGTGTGATGTCATCACAGCTCTATTAGCTCTACCAGGACAATAAAAGCACATTATCATAACACAAGTGCCTCAGTGCTCATTACCAGGGAGGTGACTTGGTTCAGGAGTTGCCTTTTCTCTAGGGAGACTACCCCGGCCTGCCAGGTCTCTCCCGGAGGAATCCTGGAAAATGAAGACATCAAACACTGTGGGTATCCAATGGCATTCCTCTCTTCAGTCCTCACAGAGTGACCCTGAAAAGCGAGTCTCTACTTATTTTGGTTCTAACAAAGACTGAACAATGGGTGGCTGTGTGCAAAGCCCTTTTTTCTATCCAATCTATAGGCATTATCCACGGCATCCCCATTCACATGAGGATCATGCACAAGGCCTCACTTCTTGGTTAGACTATAGCTCACGCTATCTGAGACCTCCTCTCATTTTCTTTTTGGCATTTTAATTGTTAGTCTTACAGAGTTACTCAAGAATTAAATAAACTCAATTAGAAGAAAATGCTGACATCTCCAAGTCATGCAATTGTAAGATAAAGGAATCTTGTTTTTTCATATTTGTGTTAAGCATCTTCTGTAGAGACACTGTGAGCGATCGTTCTGATTGCTGGGAGGCACCCTGGGAAGCAATCACCATCCTTTAGAGTCTTATTTTCTCTGCCAGATATTATCTCAAAGTTTTTATTTTTAATTTACTCTCATCCGGCAACAGTTCTCTTTAAAGGTGAGGAAAGTTTCTTTTTAGAATTAAAAAAGCTTGTTTCCCCCTGTAGCAAAAAAATAGATGGTATTTTCAAGGAAATCTCTTATAATAAGGTTGTTGTTTTTTAGTTTTGTTTTGTTTTAATTTGCTTAGTGAATAGTGAATTTACTGATGGAAATAAATGCATGTCTTTTGATAGTTTATGAAGAGCATGAAACACAAATTGGCAACTTTGTGGACCAACCTCAAAGCCATTGTTACATTTATAAAATAACCAGTACAGATATAAAAAGAATTTCAAGTATGTGCTTAATGGTTGAGTTTAGAAGGTAATTTGTCCACCAGCTGATAGGTAAATAATACATAATTATAAACTGGAGTACACTGGAGATTGAAAATAATAATAGCAATCCAGGGTTCAGCCAAGAATCTATTACTGATTTGATTTTAACTCAGTTTGTCTTGGCATGTTTTCTGGGCTCTTGATTGTTAATGCAATAAATTCTTAATCATTCAAGGCAAATTATAGAATCGATGGGTTCAGTGAACCCTGAGTATGTCTTTTTCTTTTTTTCTATAGTCACTTCTATTTTAGATTTGGTCTTTTCAGCAAAGAAATACTGACTCTGAAGTTTGGCAAAATTATGAGCATATAATTCACACATAGTTGGAATTTCTATAAAAATTATGTAGGATAGTGAATGAAAATAGTTCATTTTAATGCAGATTAGGAATTCTGAGGGGACATCATTTTATCTTTACTGGTTCTATCTTCTCCTTACATGGATAGCTGAAAATGGGCTCTAAGAAGAATCCAAATTAATTATTATTAAATTTTAATTTCAAAAACAGTGCCTGTTTTATAATGCACAATCTTAGTTGTTTCTCAAAGAAATTCTGCAACAAAAGGAACAAAAGAAATATCATTAGCCCAATATGCCTCCGCTTTTCCATGTGAAAATGAATGAATCTCTAAAGACTCTTTTTCTGTTGTTCTTGAAAAAGTTCTAATTGTATTGATTATTTCTGAGAAAAGCCAGTTCAATATAGTTTTAATCAAAGGAGGAGGAAAAGAAGGAGGAAAATAAGAAGGAAGTGGAGGGGGAAAGGAAAAGAAATGTGTTGACTCCATCACCGTGAAGTCCTAGAGTGAAGCTTGTTTTAGTGGAGGCTGGCACAGGACCTCAAAGCCTGCCTTCTTTCTCTCAGCACTCCTTCTGGCTGGGGATTGTCCTCAGGGTCTTCTACCATAGAACGACCTGAAGTCAGGGCAGACAGTGACTGGCAGCTGCAGATTGACATAATCCCAAATTTGGAACCTTAAGGAGAAAGTGTATTTATTTCTCCTAACTCAGTGTATCAGTACCAATATATCAGTAGCAGAAATAGTTTGATTGGGCCACATCGGTTGTCACAGAGCATAAAGTTCATGACTAATCAAGGTTGGATCACATGGGACTTGTTTCTGGTGTAGAAAGACAGTTTCACATTGTGAGAAGGTTCAGAAAACAGTGGGCTGAGCAGCCAAATCCAAGAGAGTGTCTCCCAATCGCACATTATAAATCTAAATAATTCATTGTGAAAAATTACAAAGAATATTTACTTGTAAATTGCTTTCTCTTTTGAACTATTTTTTTGCCATAGGAGATGGAGAATAAGAGTCACCATTTAGATATTTAGTATCTAAACCTAACATGTCCAAAACAGATCTCCCAAATCTGCCCTTCCCACAGTTCCCATTTAAGCAGATGCCTACTACATTTTCCCCAGCCATTTAGACCAAAAGCATTATGGTCATCCTTAACTCCTTTCTTTCCTTATAGTTGATCCATCAGCAAAATCCTTTGGCTCTCTGGGTGAAATACAGCCAGAATCCAACGAGCTCTCACCATCTGCATCAGTACTACTCTCAGCTACACGCCATTGTTTTATGCCTAGGTTATTGTAATAGCCTCTTAACTGGTCTCCCTGCTCCTACTCCTGGCCCGCTTCAATCTGTATCCTTCACACAGCAGCCAGAATGATCCTTTAACATCCAACTTCAGTCATATAACTCCTGTGCACAAGTCTTTCCCACGGCATCCCACTTAATTCAAAGTAAATCCAAAGTTCTTCAGTGACCTAAAAAGGCCTTTTAAGAACTTGCTCCCAAGCACCTGTCTGATCTCATCTCTGATTACACTCCCTGAACTCCCTCTTACACTCCCGGGGCCTCCTTGTTCTTGAACACATCAGCTCTGCTTTTGCCCCAGGGCCTTTGCATTTACTAGGCTCTGACTGGAATGCTTACCCCTGATTTCTCTACCCCTTTACTTTTATCAAGTCTTTAACTTCACCTTCCTAACCATATCTTCCTTGCTTACCCTATCTAAAAATGTATCCCATCAATTTCTGACCTCTTTCTTACCTTATTTTATTCCATAGCATTAATTGATATGTAACAATTCATGTGTTTTACTTAATAACCTGTCTCTTCCATTTAGATCCCCTATCTAAAGTACTGCCTGCCACACAGTGGGTGCTCAATTCGTATCCGTAGAATACATGGGTGAGCAAATGAATACATGATTGAGGGAGAGGTATTAAAGATTGTTAAAAATCAGAAAGGATCAGACCACTAGAACAGTAAATTCACCTCAGAATGGACCACATGTGGTGGCATCCGAAGTGATATACTTACAGTGTACAGTGATAGGCATACACACCTATGGCCGTGTGCAACCTGCCTTTTTCTTCCTTATTATTGGTGTTTCTCAGTGATATTTGATAGAGTAAACTCTCTGTTTTGATCTGTTTTGTTTCTATTTATTTATTTGTTTATTGCAGCTAATAGGCACACATATCATTTATTAGTAGAGGAGGATGTGAACAAATATGAATGGAAGAAGTGAATTTGAGGAAATTTTTGCAGTTTGCAAAGGATTTAGGTTATGATGTTGTTTGTAAGTCTGGTCTAACTAGTCAATCTTTATTTAAACAAGAAGCAGGATTATCTCATTACAATAGCTGTTCTACTCCGTCAGCTCTCAAAAAAAAAAAAAAAAAGTTTCCAACATTATTCATTGGTAACTTAAGCCAAAATTATGGCAATTCGAAAGCCTAATAAAATGGTTTTCAAAATGGATTATCTTTTTTTTTTTTTAATTTGCACTTATTATTGTTCTTTTCTTCTTGTAGATTTTGTTCCCATAGTTAACAGAGAACTAACAATCATACGCACCATGTAATTACTATAATTTGTTACAGCTAACTGACCATTTCCCTGTATGGATTAGTCTGAGGGCTGCACATGTTAAATTATGAACTTCACAGAACTCTTTTGATGCCTAATTTAATCCAGCCTCATGATTTGCCAAGTTATATTCTCTTCTTCTTCTAGCAAGCGAGTAGTCTACTAACTCTTGCCCCCCAACCCTGAGCCCTCTTGTTTTTAAGATTATCCCTTGGATTATCTAAAGTTTTATTATGATGTACCTAATGTGATTTTCTTTGTATTTATCCTAGTTGGGTTTGTAGGCCTTGTGGACTCTGAGGTCTGATACCGTTTGACAGTATTGGAATATTCTCAACCAGTGACTGTTCAAACATGATTATTGTCTATTGTCTTTCTCTTCCAAGACTCCAATCATATTTCTTACTGGAACATTTTATTGAGACCTATATGTCTCTTACACTCTTCTGCATATTTTCCATCATTTTTGATCTCTGAATAAGCCCGCTATTTTTCACTGAACTATTTTAGTTAACGAAATCTCATCGCTTGCTACTAAACCTATTTACTGAGTTTTTTAATTTCTATAATTGCATTTTTAGTTCTAGAGTTTCCATCTGATTCTTAATTGTATATCTGTCATCTATTTTCTTAAAAAGAGTCCATAGCTGATGACTTCAGTAACTGGGTTGTCTTAGCCTTTTTGGGCTGCCTGAAGAAAATAGTACAGACTGGGTAGCTTATAATAAGAGAAATTTATTACTCACAGTTCTGGAAACTGGCAAAACAAATATTAAAGTGCCAACATGGTCGGGTTTTGGTAGGGCCCAACTTCCTAAAAGGAACCTTCTTGCTGTGTCTTTGCAATGGTGGAAGAGGCAAGGGAGTTCTCTTTTATAAAAGCACTAACCCATTTCTGCAGGCTCTGACCTCATGGCCTAATTACCATGAAGGTCTCACCTTGTAACACCATCATATTATGTGTCAGGTTTTAACATCTGAATTTTGGGAAAACACATTCAGACCATAGCATGTCATCTGTAGGTCTGTTGATTATCTACTTTTCCCCCTTTGTGTTCTGGTTCTTCAAATGCTTAGTAATTTTTATTCAATAGCTAACGTTGTGCATGAAAAGTGTAGAGGATCAGAATGGGTGCTTTCTCCAAAGAGTTCACTCCCCTCTGGCAGGCAGATAGAGTGAGGGCTCTAACCAGCACAACTGGGTAGAGTTTTCATAAGAGTCCATCAAACTCTGGTTCTTTTTAATAGGATTTGGTCTTCTAGGGATCCCAGTGGGGAGCCTGGAGCCTTTATTATGGCAGTACCTACTTGATATCTCCCGAAAATTCAAGTTTTAATTCCTTGGAATCATGAGATAGCCAAAAATTTTATGCTACTTTTCAGATACTTTCTGCTTACCTGTTTCGTCTTTTGCCTTAGAACAGTTTAAGAATTTGGCAAATATCTGAAGTGGAACTCCACTAGTGTTGAGTTTACTTCTTTGTTGTTTCTTCCTCTCCAAGATGTTGAACCCCAAAACTTAGATTCTTGGAAGTCCAAACTCCAATTTTTGGCTTTCCATCTCCTCAAGATTTTGAGCTCTGTTGTCTTCCCTGTCTCCCAGCAGAGGCCACTGGGGTCTCTAACCCTTATTTTAGCTCACATCTCTGCATTGACCTTCCTCCTGGGATTCTGCTCTATCAAGTGAGGGTTGCCTCAGTAGCTCTCTGATGTCTTTGAACAACTTGTTTTGTGGGGGAGAAATAAATCTGGTTTCCATCATTGTTCTTATCAAGGGAAATACTCCATTACATTTACAAATAGAATTTTGGGATTACATATCTTTTATAAATTTTTGTTTAAAAATTCCATTTAATGTGTGTGTTTATTTTTTGAAACTTCAATATTTCCCTTTATAACTTCAATAGTGTGGCACCACCGATCAAGAGAAATAAATGAAAGCCACAAATGCAAGACAAATATGTACTTTTCAATTTTCTAGTAACCACATTTTAAAAAGTAATAAACGGATAAAATTATTTTATAATATATTTTATCTAACACAAAATAAATATTTTCAACATGTTATCAATATAAAAAGATATTGACACATTTTACATCCTTTTTTTTCAAACTGAGTCTGTGAAATATGGTATGTATTTTAGATAGATCTCAATTTGTACTAGCCATATTTCAAGCACTCAGTAGCCACATATAGCTAAGTGACTACTGCATATGACCATAGGGATCTAGATATGCAAGAATGAGTAGATTTGATCAAAAATGGGCGTGCAAGGGAGTAGGTTAATTGTATTTTGAAAGAAAGTTGTTACTTTTGTTGATATTTCAGGGGACTATCATTTTGGTTTTCATTTTCTCTAAATTTCTTAGAAAGTTGAGGTAGAACTTATTGAAAACCTCTATATAGAATTAAAATTTTGTGAAAATTTAAGTAAAAGTAAAAATTCATAATGTTTTATTGTGAAACATTAATTTTAAAAAACACATAAAAATCCCCATTTTTAATGCTTTGATACCTGCCTTAGTATTACTGTGAATGTGGCCCTATGTGTAGGTGGAATTTGTGAAGTAGAACTATCTAGTCTGTGATATGAAATAACACCTTTGGGCCTGAAATACCTTTAAACTCTTTCAGAGCTGCTGCCATATCTGTGACAGGTGGCAAATCTTCAAATGCACAATTAGAGGGGGAAAACCCCTCAAGGGTTAAATAGCACTGAGAGAGGTGACACATTGACATTCTAAAAGAAGAATAGAGTCTTTCCCCACCTTCCTTCCTTACAGATGTTAATGGTGATGCAGGATGACCAATAATTTAAGCAATGAGGAATGCAAGATGAGAGAGAGACTGGGCCTGGTGAAGATAAATTGTCAAACAATATTTGCTAAGTACCTGTTATGTCCCAGACCTTGTTCTAAGATTTGACATTGATTAAATCTTATAGCTTCATAACAATCTCTAATATAGGTGTTATAGTTATTCTCAACCACATTCTGTACATCAGGAAATTAGGGCACACAAAGAGTACTTGTTTAAAGTTCTACAGAAAATAAATGATGATAGAGGAATTTTAAATTATATTGACTCACTCTAGAGACTGATATCTGAACTACCCTCTACTGTTTCCTGCATATAACATACAATTTTACCTTGAGTGATTGCCTGTTAAAAACTGGCTTTTAATATTCGTGTAATACATTGCATAGAAATATCAGAATGAATTTAGATCACCTATAAATACTTATTAGATATTATTTGAATTGTTATGTTTTATTTTTGTATTTTTAAGTAGTATTTGAATTTCACAGGTATTTAAAAAAGAAAAGAAAGAAACAGACAAAGGGTGTCAATTCCCTGGGTTTTCAGTAGATAAATGAGAAAACTCTCCTGTAATTCAGAGCTCTCTGACAGCTACGTCAATATTAAAAATATTAGGGTTGATATTCCTTTGCCTGTTATGCTCAATAGGGCATTATGTAGTAAATTATTCTACTTTCGTATTCCAAGATATTCTGTTATCAGGCAAATTCAATCTTACCTATCATTTCATTAAAATGTATCAGCTTTAAAGATAACCACAAACTGGACTGCACAGTGTTAGGAATAAAGGGCTTACTCTATTTTTCATAACTTTGTTTATATGCCTTGGTCTCATGTTTCATTTGAATATATCACAATTCACTTCCACATTAGAAATGAACACTTTTAACAACCATGTCACCTCAGTTTTCAACACTGTGCTATGTCCTGTATCTTCTAGAAATCTCATCTCCTCAGATTATTGCTACACATAATCACTTTCTAATGAAGATCTTTCTTAATCTCTGATTTTCATGTGGATTTTGTGCTTGTGAAATGTGCCAGACTGACAGATGACACTGATCTCTTTGTTAGAAAAGTGGATAGGAAAGGCAGGCAACCCTCTGTGTGGTAGCCTGCCAACATGGCTGCTTCTGGCAGGAAAGGAGAGATGGTCCATCATAGATCCTTTGCCAGTGGTATCTTGGTAAATGCCAATTTTAATTATGTGTCTGCTAGTCTCAAGCTCCAGGACTAATACAGAAGGAATAAATTAGTAAGCAAAGACTTCTCTGGACTCCAGTGTAACTATCTGTATGTCTTCCTGTTTTATTAAAGCAACATATTTTGGAAACACTGCCAATTCCACAGCTGGTCTGGCTGCTCTTTCACACCTGTCCCTTCAAAAGGATAGATACCTTATGAGAGTGTTGTGCTGGTTCTGAGTGCTGACTTGAAGAGATGAATAAAGAAAGTACACTATTTATCATGAATGAATACTTCATTTTGCCTCTTTTATAAAATGGAAGAAATGATTAAATACCAAGAAGATTTGAGGTCAGCTTGTTTTTAAATAAAATGACAATAAAGAACTTGAACTATGAGTTGTGGGTTCACTATAGCAAAGTAGTGGCTGCAAAATAATTTAGTACTGACATATATAACACAATGCAATTCCAGAATGGGGGAACTTAAAGGTCAGTGTTATAGATTCACTCTGTTTTTTCTATCATTTATTTAACTCTAAAAATGAAGAAGTAAAATGAAATTCAAAAGGGTAATCTCAGGAAAACAGTAGTCCCTTCAGTAAGTAGTCCCATAAAATATATTCTATGGTCAACTAAACATGTGTAAATACACTAGAATATATTTTCATCAACTCTCTACAGCAGGAAAAGTTGTTTGGTGGAAATGGAAAATTTAAAAACAAAAATTATTTTCCAACAAAAAAAATCTTCATTTAAACAGTTTAATATATATATATATATATATATATATATATATATATATATATATATATATATATACCGTGTTTCCCTGAAAAGAAGACCTAGGCAGACAATCTGCTGTAATGCATCTTTTGGAGCAAAAATTAATATAAGACCCGGTCTTATTTTACTATAAGACTGGGTCTTATAATATAACATTATAATATAATATAATATAATATAATATAATATAATATAATATAATATGAGTCTTATATTAGTTTTTGCTCCAAAAGATGCATTAGAGCTGATTGGCTAGGTCTTATTTTCGGGGAAACACGATATGTGTATATATCATAGTTTTTACACAGCAATTCTACCTTTAAGGATCTATCCTTTATAAATATCTATGACATATAAGTATATATAAACAAAAGCTTTTACTGTAGCAATGTTATAGTGCGGTAAAGGGAACATTCTCAATATTCTTCAATAGGAAAATTGCTAAACAAATTGTTATATACCCTCTATAGGATATTTTGCAGCTCTTTACATAGATATCTAATGACTTGTGTAGGCATGCACAAGTTGTTAATTTAGAAAAGGAAGCTGCAGGAATCAAATACATGATCCCATTTGATAATTACGATGATTTTTTTTTTTTTTTTTACTCCTTACATTCATAAACCCTTTATGTGTGCAAACAATGTCCTTGTAAGAGCATGAATAAAGACATGGAAGGATACAATGCAAGGTATAGAAAAAGGTCATGCAAGGAAGGAAATGAAATGAACTTAAGAAAAATTATTCAAAAATTAAAACAAATAAGAAATACTTATACTCAACTCCGTGAGAAGGCCATCTGCATGCTGGTATTTTAGAATCATTTAAATATCTCCCCCATTGCCTGCCAGAATTTCTTAATTTTCCACTACAAGAATAATTCCATTGATTTTGTGAGTTTATACATGCAAACCTATTTTTGAATAGTGTCATTGTGACCAATTTATTTTTATCACATTGATTTGTCAAGTGACATAAGTGAAACGGAGAATATCTTCAACATGAGATGTACCTGGGAGGTCAGTGCAGAGAGCTGGAGCAGATCCAGGAATTTCAAACTCAAATGAGAACATTTAGAATAGGATGAACACTCAGTTGGCATAGGTTTTTAAAAGAAAAATTTTCCCAGCTCATATTCCTAATATCTCATTGGCCTGGTTTGTATCACATCCAATACTAAACTACAGTTGTCAAGCAGAATGAAATTATCCTGATTGGCTTAAGCTAATTAATATCTGACTTTTGAAACTGGGGAGGGGGCCACGAAACAGACAACTGCCTGATATCTCAACAAAATCAGAGTACTTAGTAAGAAACAATGCTATGATAAGTCTGGGGTGTTTTCCACCACTACCAAGCAACTCTCCAATTCTCATGAAACACCAACTGGGTGTCTTACAAATTTAACTCAGTTCTGACACTATCTATCTGGAGATGGGTTAAGGGCTTAGTCCCACAGATTGCCTCCATCCAAACACCAATGGCAAGTCCAGGATGGCATTTGTATTTCTGACTGACTGGCTATAAATTGGGTTCCTAAAACTCCCTTTTCAGGTTGCATAATGTGCTAGAATGGCTCACAAAGCTCAGGGAACCATTTACTTATGTTTACCTGTTTGTTTTACAAAGGATATTATAGAGGATACCAATAAACAGCCAGATGAAGAGGTAAAGGTCTGGAATGGAGCCTCTGTCCCTGTAGAACTGGAGTGCATCAAGCACAGGCATGTGAATGCGTTCACCAACCAGGAAGCTCATCAAATCTCATTGTTCAATAGATTTTATGGAACTTAATTGCCATCCAGCACCAGCCCCCATATCTTTCCCAGAGGTTGGTGGGTGGGGCTGAAAGTTCCATCCTGAGGCCATCTAGGGGCCCCACCTTAAGTTACCTCATTAGCATAAACTCAAGTGTGCTCCAAAGAGGCCCCTTATGAATAACAAAAGACATTCCTATCACTAAGGAAATTCCAAGGGTTTTGGGAGCTTTGTGCCCGAAACTGGGGACAAAGACCAATAATTCTTATATCACAATAAGAAGCAATGACTAAAGAATACACAACTAACATTTGTTGCCAAACTTCTATTTTATCTACTTCATTGAGGCTGCTTTGCTGGAATGACCATCTTCCTATTAAATTGAAAGTCCTTGATAATAGTGCTGGATTTGTTCTTTTTCATATCCTTCGCATTTTGCACCTAAAGGATATAATGTACATGTACATTAACCTTAGTTTATATGATACTCAACAGCTCTGCTATGTACTCTTTTCCTCTTACACTGTGGGGGGAAAAAAGCTATCCTCCAGTGTTTGGCAGCTGGCTCACTAGTACTTACTCCAAAAATGGAGAAAATAAGTATGCCATGATTTCGGAAAATTCTTTGTAAGATTTTGCATGGCTGGGAGATTCATTAGTTAGGTGAATATAATAGGGAAGTTGACCTTTAATTATTTTTAACTATAGAAAAGATTGTGTTGAAACAGCATAGGGACTTGGGCCCATGTGAAAGAATTCCTGATGACCAGGAGGAACGCAGGATAAACTGACCACAAGAATGCCACCACCCCATCACCCTTTACACAAAAAAATGCAGAAATAGCGGATTTTATCTCCTTTCTAACGATTTACTTCCATAGGGATGTGGAAACCACTGTTCTGCATGCGCATTTGATCAAGGTTTGACCGCTATATGACCTTCCTGGGGTGGCATAATGAATAGTCCGCCATCTTGTCCCACAGCTCAGGCTGGAACATGGTTACCAGGCAACGTTACCAGTAAAGAAAGCCTGTCTTTTTCAAAAAGCCTGCCTTTTCACACAGGCCTGCTCGTCCCCAGCTTATAAAAGCCTGTCCCCAGCTTATAAAAGCCAAGCAGAGCCGCCCCGAGTCAGTTCAGAGGACCTTCCTTTCCTCTATGCTGCCTCCCTTGTGCTCAAGCATAAGCTTATTAAAATCTGGAAATTTTTCTGGGGTTCCATCACTATTTCTGTTTGGGGGAATCCAAGCACCCCATCGCTGGTTACCATGCAAAATCTTCACTTCTTTAAAATGACCTTTTCTCTTTTTTTTTCTCCTTGATCCAGACTGGCCTTGTCTAGTTTAATAGCCCCACCACTCACTTGCTTCTTTTCTTGCCTTATCCTTACACTTTTGCACAGACTGTACGACTACTTCCTTCATCATTAAGCACTTAGGTCAGCATCAGACAGTCTTAGGAACAAAGCCTCAGGTCTGTTGACCACAGAAACAGAGTTTTGGTCAAACTGAAGATAATTTGATCTCAGTTGTATTTCAGCTCCAGACCCATGAAGGCAGAATGACACCATGACTAACATCAGGACCTGATGCAATGATCAACTGCCTCCTACTCTGGCCCCTACTAATCAGTAAAGCCCAGGACCTCAACTCCCTTAGATGCCACGACTAAAGATTTTTCTCCTGTATAAACTATCCCCTACAGGCCACTGGGGAGCCGGGTTATTGAACACTAGCTGACCTGTGTCTTTGGGCTTAGCACCATTTCCTTAAATAAACCCTTACTGTCTTTGCTGCAAACCCCTGTTCCTGTATCATTTGGGTTTGATGAGCACAGGCAAATGAACCTCCTTCAGTTCATTAACAACTGTGAGTCACGTAGCTAAATTTCTAGGTACCCCATAAAAAAGCTAATATTACCTGTAATAAAATAGTCACATTTGTAAAATGGATCATGCATTTTTAAAATACATAGTTTCTGATTTGAAATTACAATGATGTTGCCAACATTTACTTGCTCCTAGTAACTTGGGTGATATGAAATAAATTACAAGTTCACTTTTTTTTTTAACTTCTTTTTTCTTGCACAAATTCACAAGTCTACATTAGCCTTATTTCTTAGATTTTTTCCCCCCTAATGTCTTTCCATTTTTCGTCAAGGACTAAAAAAACAAGACTTTATTGACAAGTACTCTTTTTTTTCAAGGTTATATCTGAGCATTTAAATTACCTACCATACTTATTCTTAGAGTTTTTCAGGATTCTGTAACTTCCAAGGAGGATTTTATATTAGTTTTTACTTCTAATTTTAAAATACTGGAAATCTAATGAGTTCTAATAACAAAACGAACACTGGATTAAGCTTTAGATAAATGGGTTTCAGAGAAATCAAATACTTATCTGTGCATAGCTTGTATCATTTTCTTTTGATATAAATTTTAAATCAATATTTATTGCATTTAAGTTATGCTAATTTTTATTTTGAAAGTCAAATAATGAAAAATAAAAATAGCTGACAGAATTCATTTTATTTAAATAAACTGTGGTGGGTAGAAAATTGTTTTAAACATGTTTCAGGAAAAAGAAGGCAAAAGTACAACTTTCCATATATATATTTTATAAAACAAATTTTGAAGCATACAAATATTACAAAAATTTTACTAAAATACTTGCTTTTCATGTAATATTATAGTTGAAGTAAAAGTTGCATAAGTATCAAACTTTCTCCTGATCTCTTTTCTATGAAACGTATGTCATGTTTCTCTCTCTCTCTCTCTCTCTCTCTCTCTCTAATCTTGTAAATGGGAAACTTAAATATGGACAATCGAGAAACCCTTAGTTTTCTAGATGATATCTACTAGGGTGTAATAAAGAACTGTATCTTTGGAATTTTTCTGACTGTTAAACCAAAGCATCTATACCCTAGTGCAACACAGACTAGCTAGCTGTACTCTAGAATGCAAGTATAATCTTGCATTCATTATTTGCCAGTGTCTAACAAAGCTCAACTGAAAGTAATGTTAGTGTGAGATCATTTGTAAGATATATAGCATATCTATTGTTTTAGAGAGTAAATAATATACTCCTGACGTAAGCCAAGCCATTCAGAAACCTCCTAGCCTACTTGTAGGATGGCATTTACTGAGTTGAGTTCGTAGATAAGCATGGGACTAAAGAGAAGACAGTATGATAAATACATATCTGAAGTTCTTCGTGTTGCTTAGTATGTGGTAAATGACCCTGTTTGTGGCATAATAGTGTGCAATAGTATGCAGTGTCCTTATTATGAGTATTAAAGGAGTTCAGAATAGGCTTCCCCAGGATGTGCTACTTTGGCATGTAGATGATTTTGAGCAGAAGGCACTTGAGATCCTGTAGAGTCACAAGAAACTTTTACCTCTCCCTTAAAGAATTTAAATTTTGGGACTTGCCCATAATAAGAGTTATCACCAGAAACAACGTTTTATAACTTATCTATAGGGCAGGGCAAGCTTCTAATTACTGAACATCTGCTTTTCTTATCTTCTTGGAAAATTACCCTCCTCCCATCTCAGGACAACTTATCTCAGGATGTCATACATTCCTCATTTTACTTTTCTGTCTATGAACTTTTCATGTATGTGGGGTTCCTGTACATACATATGTAATTAAATGTGGTTGTTTTGTTGATCTGTCTCATGTCAATTTAATTAGACCATATGGAAGAATCTAGAAGGGTACGGGGAAATTTCTTTCTTCCCCACAGTATCCTTGAAAGAAAGTGTTTGCTTATTCTATTATCAGAAATGCCTGTGCTTTCCCAGTATTTGGATTTGCTGTTTCAGAAAAACATTGAGGATCCACCCATATAACCAGTAAAACTCTTCATCCTGCTTAAAGTCAGTTTGCAGCCAACTTTTAGCAGTTGTATTGCATAATGGCATATATTTTATGAGATTCTCATTTTATGTACCCGCATTTTAAAAAAATATTGTTGTTAATTTTGTTTTATCTTGTATATGTTTAAGTTTCTTTACATCTATTTTAGATCAAGATCCAAGATAAAATAGTTTAGGAGAAAAGAGGAGAGACAAGAAGTCAGAAGAGAAGACAGGAGAGGACAGAAAAGGAGAGGGAAGGGGAGTGGAGGGGAGGGGAAGGGAGAGGCAAGGAGAGGAGAGGATAAAATGAGAATGAAAATATTTTGTTCTGTATTCTTTACAGTGTGAGACATAACACCTTTCAACAGAGGGGATAGTATAAGAAGAATTGGCAGTTTCTCCTTTACTTTATAATAAGCATATATCTTCCTGTGGAAGTTTAAAGAATTTCTGTCAATTTGTTAAATAATGCTCAGATCAACTTTTGAGAAATCTATAGGATTGGATAAAGATAGTTTGAATTTCAGATCAAAAGAAAAAATGAAGGTTTGAGCAGATTAATAGGTTTTCTTAACTAAACCTGGGCAGGCTAACTTTAGGAATTAAAATTGGGTGTTATTAGACTAAATTTATCACACTTCAGCAAAATCTAAATTATTTTTAGTCACAAATTTTACACTTTCTTCCTGTCCATGATTTTGATTATAAAGAAAACTGAATGAAGGTGTTTTTCATTGAAATCCATTACTTTACTAAGGAGGGGGAAAAAAAAAATTAAGAAATTGTTGAAGTATATAACATTTACCATGATATAAACCCCAACAACTTTATTAGGTAATTATTAACATGGACTTTACTGATAACTAAATTTAAAAAATAGACAAACGGGCTAGTTTGGGTGGGATCAAAATGTATTTTAAGCAGTTTATATTACTTGGAAAACCTTGGCCTGATTCCCGAACCATTAAAAAAAAAAAATCAGTTTTAATGTTCACTGCTAAAGCATTCATGAGAGAGATGCAGTCATTCCAGAAAGCTGAGTTCAAAATAGGAGAAAAATAAAAGACACAGTCTCTCAGACCACTCCCTCCTTCCACCTTCTCACATTGCAAATACAGTCATTCCAGTATCAGAAGATCCATTTTCAAGTAAGAGCTATAACAGCCTAACTGAAAAAAAGGCTAAAATGGTAAAAGAAATGCTTTGTAAATCATCCTTCCAAAGCTGTCCTGGGGGGAATGTGATATACCTCAGCATCTTAAATGTTTAGCAAATAATTTCAACTGTGCATACTAAATTAGCTTTCTCTCTTTTACCTAATTACGGAAATATGTGCTGCAGTTTGCAGAACTTCGCCACTGTCATAAGTTTTCTTGAAGTTCAGCCAACCAATGATAATAAAGCTGTCATGAGATTAAAGGGGGCTACAAGTCATTGCTTCTGACATTTATAGGTAACATGGGAAATGCAAACAAGTATGTGGAGTTATTAGTAATATTATGGGCTTTGAATCCTTAAAATAGAGTGCTTAAGACATCTGCCTCGGCAAAGAGGGTGAGAGTGAAGTAAATCCAAATTTCTTCCTCCTTTTGTTTAGATCAAGCAACTGAGACTGAGAAAGCACAGGGCACAGTTTATTTCATTTCTTCATGTAGCTTCAGTACGAAGCATATGTCTCAGATGCCCACCCTCAGAAGGAATAATCTCTGCTGTGAAGAGAAGAAAATTGTGAAACTTTACATACAACCCTGAGGTCCTTTCTTGGGGCCCCTTCCTGGCGTGGTGTCCAGTCGTTGAATTCAGCGCCAGCGCTGGTGTGGAGCAGCCCAAGGCAGTGTGGGAAAGCAGAAAAGCATCCTCTGAGGGTTTGCTGCTGTGACGATTTCTTTGGTTTGTTTTTGTTTAGCGAAGAGTACCAAATTTCAAAAGTGGGTTTAGTGAAAAAAAATACTGTGTTGCTTTAAAAACTGTGGGGGAAACTCCCATTTTATCCTTGAGTTTTACCCTCGTTTTTCTATTTGATTCTCTTCTATCTTGTCTCTTTGCACTGGGTTGGAGGTGTGTGTGTATCTAGAAGAGAACAGCTTTCCTTATGGACAAGTTGTTCTTTGCTCCAGTATGTGAAAAGGCAATGCATTTCATTATCTTTGATGATAAATCATTATCAAAATCTATCTGATTAGGCTCATTTGGAGCTTTACTTCATCAAACACAAAAATAACTTTATAAATTGTTATTTGGGTGCTGAAATTCAGGTACAAATTCGGTCTCTCGTGATGTCAGTGAAAAAAGAAAAATAACGACCATTTGTAGTTGAAATGTTAAATCATTTAAAACCAAGGCCCTTTCAGGAAAGTCTAGACTATGATCATGCTGCACACAAGCCTTCCTGATTTGTTTATCTCTTCCCTGCTCTTGGAAACTGCAGTTTGAGTGTGATTAGTACAAGGATGATAAATTGCATAGGACGAGGTGCTGGAGGTTTATAGGGGGAAATAGGATATGGGGAAAAGGACTGGGAGACCTGAAGCATTTGGGCTGGTTCCAGTTCTGCTAATAACTATAATTATCACCAAATGAGCACCTACCATATGCAAGGCAATGCATTAGGTGCTTCCACAAATGGAATTGCATTTAATTAGGACTTAATTTTTATCTGCCATGATCTTATTTAAGAAAGCAGTGATTTTTCTTTTTCTTCAAGTGATTAAACATTACTGAGAGTGAGTTTTGTTTTAAATCTAAGTTCAGGACTAACTATTTCCATTTAGGGGATTAAAACAAATCTGGGTAATTGCTCATGTTTGTTTTATAACTACTGCTGTGAAGATGAATGAACTAAAATGGACTCAAGTCTACCAATGCTCCAGGATAAAACTGCTTATTTGTAAAAGTCCATGAATTATTCTCTTAGTTAACAAATTATTCCTAGTCAACTAAATGTTGAATTGTGTTATCCATATAAATTAGTCTGTGTTGGTGTAAAAGAAATCATTGAGCTTGCAATAGATCAGACTAACAGAAATGTAATGATTTTTATAATATGTTGAAGTTACCACTTAAAATGGTTATGTTATTATCACTGATTTAGTATCTAAGATTAAAATTTGCCAGGGATCCAACAAAATTTGGGAGGTGTATAATAGAAAGTAGCTGGGACAGTTTCTTTAGTGGTGGGCTTGTTAAATAGCCTCCTGCAAGCACACCCTCCCACACCCTGGATTTCTCTCTCTATGTGTGAGATGATTGCCTGTCCACATAGTTCTCTATACGCATTTTAAATTATTCTCCACAGTTTTAAAAAGTGATATTAAACCTGCAGGAGTGTTATGTGAAGAAGCTAGTGTCAAATGCAAAATTTCAGAGAAATTGAATTGCAACTTTGAATTCTAATTCTGTTTTAAGTAGGACAAAGATGGTTCAATAAGGTATACAAAGAGACACAAAACTATCAAATACTAGTTTTAAAAGAAGTGATAGCCAGTTATGTTTTTGTTTCATTTTAAGTGAATTAACATGGTTCTAAAGTCGTCAAAGAAACTGAAATGTAAGATTTTAAACTTCTAGAGCAAAAAGCGTTCTGAGCCTTCACTTTAGCAGCTATGACTTTCTCTGACATGTTTGATGTGCATTTTCACATGACCTTTTCAGAGTTAGAACTAAGCCTAAGAAGTTTTACCAATAAGGGAGAAGAAAAGAGTCAGGCAGGGGAGCAAAGCAGAAGTGTAAATAGTGAATGCAGTTTGGAATGAAGATATTTGAATCTGAATAGTGAGTTAATGATTCAATTAGTTTTTCACTTTGTTAAACTACATTAATCCTTCTTTACCAGGTCCCCATATTGAAGCCCTTTGAAAAGAAAAATGCAAAGGATCTTAAGAAGAAAAATTCTAAGAGCCAGAACCTTTTAAAATCAATAATGCTCCCCAAATACATGCTGCCTATTGGAAACGATAGGGACACTGGGTTGGTATTGTTTTAGAGATCTCAAGACTTGAATAGGGATGGTTCCAGTGGTCATACAGTAGTGATGAAGTAGTTCCTATTCAAAGGAGGCTTACAAAATATGGCCTCTATTTTTAAACCATAAGAGGAGTCAGTTATTTAAAGTTAATGGGGGGGGGGGAGGAAGAAAAGACAACAACTGAGGGGATTTGAAACTAGAGGACGACATCCTATAATCAGAATACTTTGAAAATAAATAATTTGTAAATCGGAAAGGCAAAAGTGACAGCATTGAGAATGGCTTTACTTTTTCATTTGTTTTGTTTTTTACATTCTGTTCTGCATTACCTCTTTAAATTTATAAAATAAACCCAGAGATTTAAAACCTCAAGCTTAGATGATCATTGTGATTTTTGTCCTTATAGTCATCATATCAAGCATTTTATTAAATATTCAGATTTACCTGATGTTTCTTTAACAAGTGAAAAGGAAGGCCCTATGTTGAGTACTTACAGTTTAATAGATGTCAAATTGATTCACTAAATATATTAGAGGCATGAAAAGAAATGGAAAATTACTAAAGAAAATTACCCACAGGATAGTGAAACACAACCAAGGCAGTCTAATGATATGGCATCAAATTGCCAGTTGTAATTAAGTAAGATTCTGAATTTTTAACAGAAATGGGTTTTATTTCAAATATAAATCAAATATTCAAACTGTGTTAACAAAGATAATGGTAATAGTCTGTTGAAATCTTCTTTAGGTTGGTTACTTTTAAATTAGGCTATGATTGCCTCTATGTTTATGTGTAAATATATGTCATAGACAAACATTTGCTTTAGTATATTAATCTTTTTTTCAGTGAAATTCTGATAGTATAAATTATTTCCTAAGTGATGATTTCAGTTAACTGGTCTATAGGTCAGCTTAGTCCAGTTCTAAATTAT
The DNA here is from genome assembly GCF_036562045.2 of Rhinolophus sinicus. Lineage (NCBI taxonomy): Eukaryota > Metazoa > Chordata > Mammalia > Chiroptera > Rhinolophidae > Rhinolophus > Rhinolophus sinicus. Next base: position 125,983,322 of record NC_133755.1, on the reverse strand, counting down.
CATAATGGGGACAATGACTGTTTTTGGTAATGTGCAGACAGCAAATGAATTTAGTGGACAGAGGGGAGAGAGAGAGAGAGAGAGAGAGAGAGAGAGAGAGAGGAGGAACTAAGGAAGGGAGGAAGGGAAGGAGGGAGGGAGGGAGGCAGAGAGAGAGAGAAAATCATGTTAAGTTACATGCTCTGAATAACAAGAACATTTACTTGTTAAAGGAGGCTTTTTTTTTTTTTTTAAACTATTAGCTGGAATATCAGAAGCTCTTTTGAATCCAGCCATTTTTACAGTGCTTTTCAGTATGATTTTCATATACGCTGTATGATTTGAGTGAGAAAGTATTTTGTATTCCATGAGGCTACCAAGATATTAAATGATGCTTCGTAAGTATAAAGGTAGAGCCAGGGAGGAAGGCCCAAAATGCAAATGAGGGAATTGAGTGAAAAGAAAAACAATTTAGGTGAAATTAGATTCAAATATGCTTCATGATTGACACAGATAAAAGAAATGGTGCCTCTGATTTTATAAAACTGGGGATTATGGTCATGGACTACAGAGCATAGACTCTGAAGCCTGCCATCTTGGTGAATATTGAGCAAGTTATTTAAACACTCTGTGACTTGTTTTCATCATCTTTAATGTGAAGACAATTATAATTCTACATCCTAGACCTGCTCTGAGTGTAGAATGAGATTACGAATGTGAAGTTCTTAGCTCAGTGTCACAACTTATCGACTGTTCAATAAATGTCAGCTCTTATTATCTAGCTTTTCTCAGACTAAATATACCATGTGAATTTCTCGTTTTAGGGTTGAAAGTTATGACTCCAATTGGACACACATTGAATGAGTGGGGGAAGATATTTGAGAGAATTCAGTGGAAAGTTCTGGGAATCATTATCAAATATATAAAGATGGCAGGTACAAGCTCTAAAGTTAGCTATTATAAAATTATGTTACTTCATTTGTTAGGAAATAAATTATTCTAATTTTTGCAATACATTCAGAACTCTTTTCATATCATTGTTTCAACAACTTTTTTTATTCTTTAAAATTTCACTTTTTTTTTTTTAATACAAGCCAATGGGTTAATGAGTGACTTTAGAAATTCAGCTCTGTGCAAACTCTAATCCAGATGAAAGCCTTTTTTTTTTTTTCTTTAATGAATAAGTTTGGAAGGTTAATCTAAAACTCAGCTAATGCATGTGTTTTTTAAAATACTTTTTATTTTTTAATTATTGTTTCATGTTTTAAATTAGAGTTGACATATAATATTATATTAGTTTCATGCATACAACATAGTGATTACACATTTATATTACTTATGAGGTGATCACCCTGATAAATCTAGTACCCATCTGACACCGTACACAGTTATTATACTAATATTGACTATATTCCTTACGCTATACTTTACATCCTCATGATGATTTCGTAACTGCCAATTTGCACTGAATTCCCTCCCCTTTCTCACTCAATCCCCAACCCCACTCCCAGCTGGCAACTATCAAAAAGTTCTCTGTATCTATGAGCTTGTGTATGTTTTATTTGTTTGTTTATCCTGTTCTCTTGATTCCACATATAAGTGAAATCATACTGCATTTGTCTCTCTCTGTCTGACTTACTTCACTCAGCATATTACCCTCTAGGCCCATCCACGTTGTTGTGGATGACAAGATTTCATTCTTTTTTATGGCTGAGTAATATTCCATTGTATATATCATGTTTCCCCCAAAATAAGACCTAGCCAGACAATCAGCTCTAATGCATCTTTTAGAGAAAAAATTAATATAAGACTTGGTATTATATTATGTTATACTATATTATTATATTATATTACATTACATTATATTATATAAGATCAGATCTTATATTAAAGTAAGGCCGAGTCTTATATTAATTTTTACTCCAAAAGACGCATTAGAGCTGATTGTCCGGCTAGCTCTTTTTTTCGGGGAAAAGGGGTATGTACCACTTCTTGCTTATCCATTCAGCCACTGATGGACACCCAGATTGCCTCCATATCTTGGCTATTGTAAATACTGCTTCAATGATCACAGGAAAGGATGCACATGTCCCTTTGAATTAGTGTTTTGGGTTTCTTCGAATAAATACCCAGAAGTGGGATTACTGGGTCCTTCTTTGCCTCTTGTTATAGTCTTTGTTTTAAAGTCTATTTTGTCTGGTATAAGTATTGTTACCCCAGCTTTTTTTTTTTTTTTTTTTCCATTTTCATAAAGTATCTTCTTTAAAAAATATTTTCCTATATGTCCTTATAAACCCACTGACTATAATTGCCAAGTTAACTATGTGCTACAATCATTTTTTTCTCCACTGATCACCCTTTTCTATATCATCCATTGTATAAAACTGACTAGGAATCTATGTTCCCCCTTTTTCCTGGCTCAAATATGGTTTATTACACTCCATTTTGCCTCATAACAGCTTTTTGGGGATCAAGCTACTTTTCTTTCTGATCCCAAAACCTAGCGTAAGATGAGTAAGCTACATGTCTTTGATCCCTACAGAGCAATTAGGCTTCAAAAAATTGGGTCCTGTTATTCTATCAATGTAGTATGTAGAGCTTATTTTATAACACACGGTTCCAACAAATCTTACCAAAGTATTCCCCAGAAACTCCAGTGCCAAACATTTACAACTTTCACCAAATTAATAATCCTTAGCTTCTTTAAGAAAACAATTAGAAATGTGGAACTGATTAACTTGCAATAGGTTTTTATCAAAGTGACTTTAACAAAGGCTGACTACTTTCTCTTGGATGGAAAAATTTTTTTAAAAGAACACTGGAAACAAAACAAAGGGTACAAAATCTATAATTGCGAATGTTCTTTGAAACACTGTAATACTTCATCAAAAGTTAACTTTTGTTAGTACTACCACTTGCTAAACATTAAATCATCCTGAAGAGTTTTACAAACAATGTGAATGTTGAATATTTGTGCTTGGGTTATTATTTTTTTTTCCCCCAAGGCACTTCACATCTCCCACTAACCTATCCCAGATTAAAACAGTTAAAAACAAACAAACAAACAAACAAACAAACAAACAAAAAACACAGGCCCAACCGTCTTTTTCAAAAAGAAGAACCACATTCTTTCATTACTGCAAAGTGATGCTCTCAGGATTAAGGGGAAAAGGCAAAGGAAAGGCAAAAGCTGATAATTACAGTTGAGAGCTCAGAAATTTTCCTTTCTTCAGGCCTTTGCAATCATAGTTATGGTTCCAAATATTAAAAGAGCATCAGTCACACCTGTAAATAGCAGAAGCCTTCCAGTCTAACGCTGAAATCATCATTTACTCAAAAACATCCCACGTACAAAAACTCTGTCATACCTTTTTTTCTCATTGGCCTCTGAATCGTACCCTGGAAGGAGGCTTTGCCGACAAGGTTGCTACCCCTGCTTTAGTGCTTACTAGGTGAGCATTCGTAGTTGTGACTTTTCTAACAAAAACATAATCTGCTTATATTTCAGGAATGCCTCTTCAGCATTTTTTTTATTTTTTTAATCCCTGCCTATTTTGGACTTCTATAAGTCTAGCAAGTTATTTGATTGGAGTGTATATGCTCAAGTCTGATCTTTTCCATGGGGCCAGTGGTAATTAATTCTCCTTTATAAATAATCCTTTAGAGCAAGACATTGATGAAGAACAGCAGGCAGCCCTTCTACCAATTGAGTTTATGCCTCATTTCTTTAAAACATGTTGTCTTCACAAATTATGTTTTCTGGTATTAACATATTCTACACCCTGTTGAATATTTAGTTGAATTCTTTTCTTCCTAGACTTAAAAACTTACATTGCCTAGCAATGAAAAAATTGGGCCCAGGCATAGCAGGCACTTATCTTTGTGTACAAGCCCATGTGTTGGAGCAGTGTGGCATGTGTGCATTGCTTGAAAGAACTGAAGTGGGGGTGGATGGAGAGGTGAGCAAAGCAAGATGTTTTTCAATGCCGTTCTCAAATTCCATTTGGAAAGCATTTTATTTCTTCTTAATTTTGAACCTAAAGCACATGTTCCTCCTTACCACCAGATAAGACTGACCCCAAAAGGGTAAGCATCATCAAGGACTGCACTTTATAAAAATTCAAAGGTCATGTGAAGTTAAAGATCCATCACAGTCCTTGAGGAAGAGAAGAAAGTGGGACAGAAGGTGAGAGGGAGGGTGTTAGTAATGCATACAAAGCACTTTGAAGATGAAAAGCTCTAACGAGTGTTAATGATGATGATAGCCACAATAACACACTCTTCAACATTTAGTTAGCTACCTCCTCCACAACATTTTTGGGTTGTGAGATAAAACGCTATTGATTAAAAAAAAAAATTTGCACATTGGTTGAAGAAGGAAAATTAGATGTGCTTAAATCATTAATATATATCCAAGCTAAAGTCTCAAGGACCCTTAATGTTCAGCTTCAAAGAAGTAAGATAAGCAAGGCCCACACTTGATAAAAGGCAAGTACAGCAACCGTACTCCTACTCACTCCACCAAAGTTGCAAGGAATGAGGGTAACATTTATCATATTTTGTCTATAAAAATATTTTATTATTTTTATGGAAGAACATGAGTTTCTTTATATAAATGATTCTTATGCCATTTATAATTTAAAATAATTTAAAATGATATGCTTTTTATCATTTATTAATTTTAGCCATTTACCAAAGTTCCCACTGTAGGATTAGCCTGTAGGATTGTTACTAACTTATCATTGGTAGGATCGTGTCTATTGTAAGATTGCTGCAGGATTTAAGAACTAATTATATGTATTAAAAAAGGCCTATTATCATTAAGTTCAAATATGCATGTAAAAAAAGTAAGTTAATAAAACTCTCTTAAATTAATGAGTTAAATTTAAAAAAATAGTTGTTTAGTTCAATAAACTTAAAACTTAGCTTACTTTTTAAACTCACAATTTTTCTACTGACTTGTAATAAAAAATTAAATTTTAATGGTAATGCTTATTAACTAATTTTACTTCTGAATTAAGTGTTTTGAGTATATGAGTATACTCTATTAGGTAATTTACAACTAAAGTAATTTCTGTAAGAATATTTAAATATATATATATATATATATATATATATATATATATATATATATATACATACATATATATACACACACACACATTAGCAGGAAAAGAGGGAATGATTTTTTCCTGGTTTTGATAATTGCTTTCATGAAGAGGGACATCCATTAGTGGAATACACATGGTGTCCTCTCCCCTTCCCCCCCAAACTTACATGCAAAAGTTGGTAGGGTACGGTGTGACGCAGTAAACTTCTATTGAGCGAAACTGGTCACAGCAAAATAGCTAATTCCATGATGAGGACTTTATCATATGGGTTTCTATGGCTTGATCCTGACCTTCATGGATGTAGCCTCCTATGTGCTCAAGCTCTTCAGGAACCTTTGCAGACCCAGAGGCCCCAATATGTTTCAAGGCACAGATCTATAGGTCTTTCTTTACAGGTCTTTATGCATTGATGTATGGTAGACAATTTATTAATTTAAAACCACAAAGATGTTAAGTTCTATGTTTGAAACAAAGCACAGATGAGGTTCTAGAATTAAGTTGTTAGTATTGGGCATACGAAAATGTAGGCAGTACAAAGAGGAAATGGAAATCAAGGGTTTCTCAATATATGGGTGGAGAAAGGAAGGCACCTCAGAGAGGATCTGCCATCATTGCAAAGTTATAAACCTTGCAAGATATCTTCCAATACCACTCTCAGAGAGAGGATACATGCTTAGATGGAATTTTTCCCAGACAGTGGAACAGAAATAATGCAAAAATTAACATATTGCACAGAGAATTCTCTTAATAAATTTGCAGGCAATTAACAAAGACTGACTGGCTATGAGGCTATAACCAGGAAGGTCCTACTTCACTCACACTTCTGAATCTTTGTTACATCTTTGGGAACATATGTACTGTACTCTAGGAATATAATTGTATCTTGAATAATCACTATGGAGGCTGGGGAATGGCTTCCTTTGAGATCAGTGCTACCGTCATCTTACAAATTTCATTAACTTATTGGAGTCTATAAAACATGTGCTGTATTAGAGATTTGGCACTGAGCTAATTTAACTTCTGAAATCTTTAAAGAAGCACATTTGGGTTTTCTGGCTAAGATGGCAGAGTAGGTAAACACTGTGTTCACCTCCTCTCATGACCACATCAAAATTAAAACTAAACTATAGAACAACCATCATGGAGAATCACCTGAAGTCTAGTTGAACTGAAACAGTGCAACTAAAGACATTCAGAAGAACCCATCTTGAGACAGGTAGGAGGGGCAAAGATGTGGAATGGGTTGGTCCTACACCAGCATATGACCATTAAAAATTGAGAAAGATATCTTAGCTGAGGAGGTTCTCCCTGCTCCCAGAGGAGTGAGGGGTCCCAACCCCACCCCCGGCTCCCCAGCGCAGGATGTCAGTGCTGGGAAGAGAAGTTTCCATAATTTCTGGCTGTGAAAACCAGTGGAGATTCTGGCTGTGAGACAGAGAGTGGCTGGAGTGCCCGGTGATCTTCTTAACAGGCCTGCATATGGACTTATTCACCAATGGACTCACTGACTCTGAACTCCAGTGCTGGGGCAGTAGCTCATAAGTCATCAGAGACATATGGGGAGGAACTGAGTTGTCTAGCTGAGAGCTGAAGGGACAGCTTTCTCTCAGATGGAGGAGCTGGCAGAAGCTCCTCCTTGTTTTTTTTTTTGTTGAGCCTTCTACCATTCAGGCATACTGATGCAGTAGTTGGCTGCTATATCTGAATCTCCATCAACCTGGCTAACACCTTTATGTTCACCCCACTCTGGTGCTTCCCTGAGACGCCACCCCACCCAACTTCCAGTGACTTTTCTGTACATGCTGCAGACTTTCCTAAAATTCTCAGAGGTTCACAAAATGCAAACAAGCAGCATCTGGCTATTGCATGTCCTATACCTCTGGCTGAGCAGCCCTAAGCCCAACACTAGCAAAATCAGCTTCAGTTCATGGCTTGGACTCTTGGGGCACTTCCAAGCCCAGTGCAGTTGGCAGCCATCTGCAGATTGCTTTGTGGCTCATGCCAGGTAGTACCAGGCAGGGCACAGACTGTGGCTGATCTTGGCCGATGGTGAGGCCCCTCCCAGGAGATCCTGGGGCTGGCACACCCAGTGGTCAGCTTTGGACAGAGCCAGAGCATCACCTGGCTGCCTCCAAGGATGACAAACACAAAGAGCAACCTGGGCTGGCACCAGAGTCCAGCTAAAGTGAATCCTGCTTCAGAGGTTCAGCCCCTGCACAACAGCTTCTCCACTGTAGTCACCAGCCAGTCCTCACAACCAATCAACCCAAGGATGAATCTCTTCCATTGATGTGCAAACAGCAACCATGTCGCAAATATAATAAGAGGGCACACACAATCCACACAGGGCCACACCTGGAGCATCCAGCTCATGTGACCAGGGAGACTGTGTCTCTGGGTCCCATGGGACACCTACTACATAAGGCCACTCTACTAAGACTGGGAGGCATAGCAGCCCTACTTAATACATAAAACAAACACAAGGAGGCAGCCAGAATAGGGAGACAAAGAAACTTTTCCCTAATGAAAGAACAAAACAAAGCTCCAGAAAAAGAACTGAGCAAAATGGAGACAAGCAATCTACTAGATGCAGAGTTCAAAATAATGGTTATAAGGATGCTCAGTGATCTCAGGGAGAACTTCAACAAAGAGATAGGAAACAAAAATGGAGATAAGAAGGAACAAAACAGAAATAAAGAATATAATAACTGAAAGAATACATTAGCTTAGATGAAGCAAAGGACCAAATCAGTGATTTAGAAGTTAAGGTAGCAGAAAACAACCAATCAGAACAGCTAAAAGAAACTTAAAAAAAAAAAAAAAGTGAGGCGAGTTTAAGGGGCCTCTGGGACAAGATAAAACATACCAATATTTGCATTGTAGGGACATCATAAGGAAGAGAGAAAAAGACAGGAATTGAAAACCTATTTGAGGAAAAAATGATGCAAAACTTCCCTAACCTGGCAAAGGAAATAGATATATAAGCCCTGGAGTTCCAAACAAGATAAACCCAAAGAGGCCCACAGGAAGATACATTATAATTAAAACGCCAAAGTTTAAAGACAAAGAAAGAATGTAAAATGCAGCAAGAGAAAAGCAGTTAGTTTTGTACAAGGGAGCCCCCATAAGACTGTCAGCTGATTTCTCAACAGAAACTTTGCAGGCTGGAAGGGATTTGCACAATGTAGTCAAAGTGACGAAAAGAAAGGACATACAACCAAGATTACTTCTACCCAGCAACGATATCATTTAGAATTGAAGGACAGATAAAGACAAGAAAAAGCTAAAGGATTTCATAGCCACCAAACCAGTATTACAAGGAATCTTAGAGGGATTTCTTTAAGATGGAAAAAAAAAATCAAAACTATGAATACTAAAATGTCAATAACTACATATCTGTCAACAATTATTTTAAATGTAAATACGTTAAATGCTTCAATAAAAAGATAGGGTGGTTGAATGGATAAGAAAACAAAATCCTTACGTATGCTGCCTACAAGAGATTCACTTCAGATCAGAAGACACACACAGAGTGAAAGTGAAAGGAAAGAAAAAGATATTTCATGAAAATGGAAGCAAACAAACAAAATAAGAAATAACAAAACCCTGCTGTGGTAGCAATATTTATAGCAGACAAAATAGAATTTAAAACAAAGGTTATAACAAAAGATAAAGAGGTCCCAGTAATCCCACTTCTGGGTATTATCAGAAGAAACCCAAAGTGCTACTTTGAGGAAATGTGTGCATCCATATATTCATTGCAGCACTGTTTACAATAGCCAAGATGTGGTGGCAGCCTGGGTGTCCATCAATGAATGACTGAATAAAGAGGAGGTGGTACATATATACAATGGAATATTGCTCAGCCATGGAAGGGAATGGGTTCTTGCCATCTGCAGTGACATGGATGGACCTAGAGGGTATTGTGCTGAGTGGAGTATATCAGACAGAGAAAAAGAGATGCAATGTGATTTTATTTACATGTGGAATCTAAAAACAAAGTAAATAAACAAACAAAAGAGAAACAAGCTCATAGATACAGAGGACATTTTGATGTTTGCCAGATAAGAGGGGTGTTGGTAGGCTTGGTGGAAAAGGGGAAGGGATGAAGAAATATAAATTGGTTGTTACCTAGTAGTCATGGGGATATAGAGTATAGCATAAAGAATATAGTCAATAATATAGTAATAACTATGCATGGTGTCAGCTGAGTACTAGATTTATCCACGTGATAGATGGGAGGGGGGTTGAGGGGCAGGGAGAAAAAGGTAAAGTAATTAAGAAGTACAAATTGGTAGTTACACAATAGTGATGGGGTTGTAAAGTAAAGCATAGGGAATATAGTCAATAATATGGTAATAACTATGTATAATGCCACTTGGGTACTAGACTAGTTAGGGGGATCACTTTTTAAATTATATAAATGTCTGGTGGAAATGCAGATTGGTGCAGCCACTATGGAAGGCAGTGTGGAGTTTCCTCAAAAAATTAAGAATAGAATTACCATATGACGCAGCAGTCCCTCTCTGGGGAATATACTCCAAAAATCTGAAAACATTTATCTGTAAAGATATATGTGCTCTGATGTTCATTGCAGCTTTATTAACCGTGGCCTAGATATGGAAACAACAAAAATGTCCTTCGATTGATGCTTAGATAAAGAAGATTAGTATATATGCACAATGAAATACTATTCTGCCATAAGAAAAGACGAAATAGTGCTATTTGTAACAACATGGATGGATCTTGAGATTATTATGCTCAGTGAAATAAGTCAGTCAGACAGAAAAAGTCGAGAACGATGTGATTTCACTGATATGTGGGATATAAAACTGAAAGCAACAAAGGAACAAGATAAACAAATAAACAAAACCTCACAGACACAGACAATAGTTTAGTGGTTATCAGACGATAAGGGGGAAGGAGGATGGTAGGTAAGGGTAAAGGGGATCAAATATATGGTGATGGAAGGAGAACTGACTCTGGGTGGTGAGCACACAATGTGATATACAGATGATGTATTACAGAATTGTACACTTGAAACCTATGTAACTTTACTAACCATTGTCACACCAATAAACTTTAATTGAAAAAAATTATGTAAATGTCTAACCACTCATCTGTACATCTGTAATTAACATAAAATAATATTGAATGTCAATGGCAATTGAAAAATTAAAAAGTGGGGGAAGGTGAAAGGGAATAAAAGATTCAAATTTCCAAGTATAAAACAAATACGTCATGGGGATGTAATTTACAATATAGGCAATATAGTTAACAATATTGTCATAGCATGGTATAGTGTCAGATCGTTGCTGAAGTTATGATGGTGATCACTTCTTTAGGTACACAAATGTTGTATAAGTATGGTGTACACCTGAAACTCAAGTAATATTGTATGTTAGCTATATTTTAATAATAAAGATCTGAAGAAAAAAAAAAAAGAAGCACATTTATTCCCATAGAAGATGCCATAGTGGCCAAAGAAACTTGAACTCCCCCTACGCATCAGGAATCCCTGTGGCTGAAATAGGACAATAATAAAATGTATGTGGTGGGGGAAGGGAGTGTGATATACTTTTAGCTCATAAGAGAAAAGTATTCGATTTCATATTTTAGTCCCCTTTGGTCTTTGAACTTGGTCTTACCAGTGGTTTCTAAACTTGATCTCTTTTAGAATGAGAGAAAGAAAAGTGTTTTATTTAAACATAGTGCTTCTATTTGTTTCTGACATATTTTTGAAGGAGTTTATTCATGTAATTATGGGAATATTTCTATGACATTATATTTCATATTGCAGAATCTCTGAAGAAATATAATGGATATGTGAAAAGATACAATTTGAGATAGGAAATAGAGTCACATACTTCATTTTAGCATTGGGTACACAGGGGTCTTGCAGTTGATTTAATGTACAGTTTAAAACTATTTAAAGCTCTTTTCGGGGCAAAATCTTTATTTTCTAATATATATTCCCCAAGAGAACACCTAGAAAAGTAGTGGTTTGTTTGGACCCAAAGAGGTAACAATAGGCCTGTCCTGATATCCTGTTGGTCTCCATTAGATCCCCAGTACAATGGGTCCTCCTTGAGAGATAATAGACTAAATGATACAATAGTGTAACCAATGGGTTAAATTGGGATAACCTAATGAGAGATACATTTAGTCCCCATCCTAAGAGATCCTTTTAAGAGACATATATTAGCATAAGCCTCCTGGTTTCTCTACCTCCTCCCTCAACCCTTCCCTGGGGCAGAGGGGAGACTTATTAGATCTAACTGGTAAAAAGAAAAAGTGGCCAGGTCACTCCTCTCTTCCCTTTTTTGGGGGAGTGAGCTACCCACAGGGAACTTGCTCTCCTACACCACACACTGGGACCCTTCAGTAGTGGAGGGCCCAGGGAGAATTGGGGAAGCAAGCCTAACTGATGTTCAGCATTAGGGGGATAAATGATGCTGCTTGTATGTCACCTTCTCTAATCTCAGCTTTACCAGTAATGGAGGATTCTTTTCCCCCATCTTTCTTATTTTCTTGCTCTATGTCTCATTTGCTTTGAGCCCAGGTGAAGAAGAAGTGTATTATTATTGGGGCCCCCAAACCTCCTATATTCTGTATGTCATATTGAAGATGTTACGGATCTTGCACTTATAGACAGTAACAAAGCTAAGGTAGGAAGCGTGTTTCTTGGGTTTGACATTAATAAATGGTTTTGTCTGCCAAATCTATGAAATGGATTAATGTGAAGTTTAGAAATATATCTATTACAAAGAGAAGAAGATTACTTAGTATAGGGTTTTAAAAAATGGCAAAATTATTAGCTGCAAGAGAAGTTGAATGGCTTCCTCTGATTATATTTCATTTAATGGTTTTCTTTCCAATATATGAAAATTAGATATTGTGAAGAAATTAATTCTCCAGGTGTAGTTTTACAAAGTTAGGCTAAAAAGCAAATCACTTAATGGAATATTTTGGTACCGTTACCCCTCCTTCCCCAGTTTCTTCTCTCACCACAAACACACACATAATATTAATATTAGCTAGTGGTTATTGAGTACTGACCATGTTCAGGACAACATTTTAAGTGCTTATAGATTTATCATTTCACTAATTATCACAATGTTTCTTCATGTAGGTAACATTTACTTTTTTCAGTGAGATACCCAAGACTTCAAAAGGTTAAATAAATTGTCTGTTGTCACAAATGTGATCATTGACAGAGCCAGAATTCAAACCCAGGTTTATCTGAATCCAAAGCCCAGATACTGAACCCCTAAACCATGCTGACTTTTGAATTCTATTACCAATGAAATTAATATGTGCTATGGCTGCAGCTGAGACTTCCTGCACCACCTGTGATGTTATTTTCTCAATTTTTTTTCATTTGCATGTGTTACTGCAGAGAGTATACAACCTCTTTTGATAAAAGTGTGGATATTTACATAATATCTCAAGAGCCATTTCTTCTTCCTTCATGAAGGTTAAGATTCAATGAATTTTATCTCATGGATGAGATTTTTTTTTTTTTTTTAAGCCAGAGAAAAGCACAGCGTGCCAGTCTGAGAGAGTTAATACATTCTGTCTTTTTTCTAGAATAAATCAGACAATTGTCTTGACTAGTCTGACATAAGATCTCTTCACAAGGACATAACTGTGTAAAATGATTATACAAGAGTATCTCCTGACACAAATAGATATAATATACAAAACAAACTTTTCTAAGATTATTATAAAAGAAGTAGAATAAAATCAGGCAAAACCAACAAGACTCGGGCAAGTTGGGATCGCTCCCATTTGTTTCATAATCAAATTTGATAGAAGACTAGGTGTTAGATTAAAAATTTAACTTCACATGTTTCATCCTTTCTTGAAAATGCATTTGCTTATCATATGCAGACTAATGGTTTACATAAAAATGCAGTTTATAATGTATTATGGAATACCACTAAATGCTTTATACTCTTAAAAATGTTTCATTTTAATAATGTTATCCAACATGCATAATTTAAGCTAAATGCCTATGCTAAGCTTGTGCAGTTAATTTTGATTTAGGTTTGTCACCTCACAAAGAACACAAAACATTTTGATTTCCAAACAAAGACAATTAAAAAAAAATCTGTTATTATGTAATGTGACACATATTTCATTTTGTGCAGTGTTTGGCATGAGGTATTCCTTGTATTTATTTCCTATATTGCTTATCATAAGTCAGAAAACAGATGTTATTAAAAATTCCCAGCAACATTTTGAGGTAAGTCTTACTTACCGTAATGTATAGAAAATAAAAACTTTACCTCAGAGAGGTTACATAAAAGGATCAATGTCACACAGCTAGTTAGCATCTAAGTTGAGTCAAGAAGTGCAAATATTTACAATAGTATATGACTTCATTCACAAATTTGCTAAGGATTGAAACTCATTAAACTTTTCTTTGTAGTCTACCGTTGCTATTTTTTAATTTTATTTTTTAATTGCAGAGTTTCAATTCTCATGAGATTTTTCTTTTAGGTAAAATTTTTCTTCAGCCTTATAATCTTTCACTTGTATCCCCAGACTCCTTATAACTACTAAACTGAATTAAAGACTTGAAGCTAGATGAGATTATAGATTAAGAAGTTTGAGGATGACAAGATAAACATTTAATAAGCTTTGTCTTCAGAGTAGAATATGCAAAGCTTAAGCATGCAGAGAATGGACAACAACAAAAGCCTGTCTTTGAATGCATGTTAGTTATGGTTATAGGCGCTTACTGGTGGGGGGACACAAGCATGTTTGTGGTGGCAAGAACTGATAATGGGTTTTCTGAACTTTTGTAACTCCTGGAGAGTCCATGGCTACTTGGTCATGTTTATATAAAAATTCTATTATCTTTATAATAAAAGTTTGCTTCATTTGTATGTGTTCAGAAAAAAAAAAAAACCACATTGAAAATAATTTAATGGCTCAGAATATAAACATAATTTAAGATTCAGTTTTATAATATAATACAGCATTAAAGCAGAATTTATTATATAGCATAGTAGGTAGACAATCCCCAAACTTCAGAATTGAAAATAATTAAGTTCGAATCCTAAATTCTAACTCTCTCTGTGTTTTTAGCTATTAGAATTTGAATAAGTTACTTAATTTTTCTGGATCTGTTTTCTTACCTTAAATGTGGTTATAATAATAATTAGTCAATATTTTGTGTAAAGGTGAAAGGCTATAACAAATGTTATATCCAGAACAATACATAGACCATATTTGGGGCTCACTTGGTGTTAGTCACCTTTTCAGTGTGCATTTAGGTGGATGAAAATGGCATGATTTACTATAAGAAATTGAGTCTTGCTCAGTTTGCTGGACAGGAGCAGCTCTCCCATTATGAATTTAAGATTTACTAAACTCATAGGTATGTATGTTATTGTATAGAGAAAAGTGCTTACTTTTTTTCTTTAACATTTATGGACTGGATCATTGAAAAGGACAAGAAGTAAATGATCACTACTTATCAAAACCTGGCTGTCAACACAAAAGCTGGTTTCTAGATATAAAGTCATTCGGCAAATATTTGGTGAATGACTATTATATTCCAGACACTGCTCTACTTTCTGGAAGGGTAAAGTATTAGTAAATGTTTCTTCTCATTGATTTCATTAAGATACTGTTTTGAAAAGATACAAAGTAGATTCCTGTCATTATTTCAATAATAGTATGTGATTAACTATTCAGTATCATACAAGATATATTGAAAATGTCTGCTTCCCTAAAATATTATCTCATATCACATGTAGATATTCACTAAATATTTACATTTTTATAAGACTATTGTGAGCATACAATGACAAGGCTTAACACAATAGTATGAGCTTGTAGTACTCTTTATAAAATGCAAATATTTAGTGAAATACTGAGGCATTTAGTAATCACAGGTTAATTCTAGTTGATTTTGTCATTTAATTATCTTTCTTTATGTCAGTGAAAACATAGGGAAGCCTGAAGGCGTTGAAATTTTGGAGGAAAAAAAGTTAAAAATCTGTAGTGAAATGAACAAAGGAGATACAGCATGGGCCTATGACAGTTGCAAGGATGGTATTGAATACAGATTTCACCCCAGTCATAATTGCCCTATTGAATTCTTTGGATGCTGAGTCCATATAGGCCCCTATGTGAGTCTTTTCCAAACATGGGCCTCTTTTCCTTACTCTTGACTGGCTACTGTGGGGTTAGGAGGTCCCGTTCTGATCTTTAATCCCTTTAAAAGCATGTGGGTATATTTACCTTTTTAGAGTTTGCCAAAACAAAAGCAACAGTCCCCATTCCTTGCTCTAAAACAGAAGATTTATTAGATTTATTAGAAAAAGATATCACACAACAGAGATAAAATATGTGATTAACTGCAGGCAAAGCAATTCCAGATGCTGCCCAATTGGCCATTTGGCCTCCTTGAAGGGTCACTCACTGGTTTCTGCCACAGCTGTCCTGGCTCTGCCACCACACCATGAAATTTCTGGGAAGGGCAATCAGAGGGTTCAGTGGACAGGTGACATGTAGATTTAATTCATGATTTTGATAAATCTCCATAGAATCTCCTTGGAGCCTCACAAATCAAAATTGTCTGTGTCCTCCCTCTTCCCCTACTCTTACCATTAGCACTTGCTTCTCTAGATATGCACTGCAGTCATTCTTCAAATAAGTCATGTGTGAGAATTGGGGCAAAAAAAAAATGCCATTATTATCTGGACTTTAGAAATACAAGGACTCTGGGATCAGAGGCCTTCTACCCAGGCAGTGGCTTCTGAAATAGGCATGAGGATATAAAGAGGTGGTAGGAAGCTCAGATTGCACAATTTACCCACGCAACACAAGGTCCAGGAGAACAATCAATCCTTGTCTTCATACTGTCTTCAGACTAAAACCAGGGCGTTTCTCTATTTACAAAGGAAGACTTATTTGGTAAAGGTCAGGAGGATGTAGCTTAATGAATGTTTTGAAAAATAAAATGTCAAAGTGTGTGTTTGATAAGTATTTAAAAGAAGCTTCTTGGAGTACTTCAGTGTGTGGTTCACCAACTCTCTTTATCTAGAAGGAAGGGCGTATCAAGGACTTTCCTTTCTAAAGGGGGTGATATTAGGGACTCACGGATAGACATCTGTCAGCCCAATGACCTTAAAAAACATTTCTTTTGTATGGTTTATAGTTTGGGTTTGAATGCTCTCAAATATGTCATAGTAATCACATTGAGGCATACCTTGTTTTATTGTGCTTCTGTTTATTGTACTTCACAGAGGTTATGTGTTTTTTACAAATAGAAGGTTTGTGGCAACCCTGTATTGGCGTCTGTCGGCATCATTTTTCCAACAGCATTTGCTCACTTCATGCCTCTGTGTCATACATTGGTAATTCTCTCAATATTTCACACTTTTTTTATATTATTATTATACTTGTTATGGTGATCTATGATCAGTGATCTTTGACGTTAGTTACTATTGTAATTGCTTTTGAGCCCCATGAATCATGCCCATAGATGATGGCAAACTTAATTGATAATAGTTGTATGTGTTCTGACTGCCCCACAGATGGGCCATTCCCTCTATCTCTCTCCCTCTCCTCGGGCCTCCCTATTCCTTGAGACACAAAAATATTGGAATTACGCCAGTTAATATCCTTACAATGATCTCTCAATGTTCAATTGAAAGGAAGATTCATCCTTGTTGTCTTACTTGAAGAAATTGCCAGAAGCACCTCAACCTTCAGCAGCCATCACCCTGATCAGTCAGCAGCCATCAGCATCAACACCAGCAAAAAACATTACAAGTTGCTGAAGGCTCAGATGATGATTAGCATTTTTTAGCAATACAGTATTTTTTAATTAAGCTGTCTACATTCTTTAGACATAATGCTATTGCACACTTAACAGACTACATTACAGTGTAAATATAACTTTTATATGCACTGGGAAACCAAACAATTTGTGTGATTCACTTTATTGTAATATTTGCTTTATTGTGGTGGTTTGGAACTGAACTCGCCATACCTCTGAGGTATGCCTGTATTTAAAATAACTACTTATGGGAATTGTGATAACTCACTTTCCTTGCTTGCCACATTTATGTTTTTCACATAAAAATATTATTCACTTGTTATATGAGTCCGATAGACTATGTTATGCTGCATAACTGAAATCTCAAAAAATTAGCACGTAAGAGCCCATGCAAACTGCTATATATCCAAATGCTCCCCAGGATAGCTCCCAAGTGATGACTCAGGAATCCATTACCTCCATCTTTGGCTCTATGATTTCAACATGTGGCTTCCAGGTCACCATAGCAAAGAATGAGTATGGAACTCACACGTTCTCTTAAATGCCTTGACTCATAAATGACACATTATTTTTGTACACAGAAAAGATCACAAAACTATGCCTAACAGAAAGGAGCAGGGAAATGTTAGACATTTGGTAAGTAGTAAATGCCTGTTCCTTACTTGGGCAAGATGTTTCTCTCTCCTTTGCTCCCCAATATTTACCATATTTTTAAAATTGTTATTCCATGTTAGTCTTCTTATTACTTAAATGGGAAAGGATAATAAGTAGTAAATTTCTCATTCGATTTAAAGACGTCAGTGACCACTAGACCACTAGTGATAATTAGTAATGGAAAACTTATAGGAAAAAAAATTCTGTATGATTCCGTCATATAAGATATCATGTATGCTTCCAAATAATAGAATATGTTTCGAATGGTGAATGATGACAATAAAAGATGTCTGGAAATTTATTTTGAGCACTGAAGTTTAGGGGGATAGCTCCCAAAGTATAAATCTCCATTGCTCTGTTTAAAAAAAAAAAAAAAAATCCAAACTATAGTCATCCATCTATAAAATTCCCTTATTCATTAAGTCTGAGCAACTTCCTTTTATCCATTATTCTTGATGCTTCATCATTCACATAAATGATATCTTGGCTCCCCAATTCCTTGTCATCTCATTGCCAATGACACTTTGCTCCAACCTACATTATCACCACATCTCCATGGTCTCATTCAGTGGATTATAAATACCAGAATATACACTACCTTAAAATTCATGAATTTAAATATTCCTAGAGTAATCGTATAACTTATTCAAATTGGAAAACTTTTGAGAATAAAATGGCATGCCACTAATCATTTCACCAATCATATGCTGGAACAGCAGGCATACACCAGGATAGTATTCAACAAGTGGTAATATTGTCCTTCTAAATATTTGACTTTCCAATGACATCGACATGTTCCTATCTCTTGAGTTCAAATGCCAACTGCTGTATTCTTAGATCTCATTCTTGAGTCTTTTAATCAATTAACTCTACTACTTGCATCTATTCTTTAGACTCCTCTTGCCTGTAATGCTTTCCTCTTTACTCTAAATTCCATGGCTCTTTATTATAATTATTCCATGTAAAATACACTCATCTCTCTTATCCTCATATTTCTCTATTATACTTGGCAAATGGTCCCAGCTCTGTATTCTTTCAACATCTATCTTCTATCAATATAGTTAGCACTACTAGAGAAAATAATACATACAGATATCATTTCATGATTTCTATACCTCAAATGAGCCTTAACATTCCACTTTACAGTTCTACTTTTCATCTCTCTTCTGAACATCTAAATGATTTTCATGTCACTAACTCCAATAGACATTTTCTCTAGCCATTTTACTCATTTTTCCTAAAATGACAACTCCTATGGCCACTCTAGATTCAGAGGTCTTTGTGAGCACAGTAAAGACATTCACTGAGATGATATCAACCTAATTTCTCCCTCTGTTAATCTGACACGCTCCCTTCCCTTGTACATGTGTTATCTTCCTGGAGGCTAATCTCCATCTCAAAGTCTGCTTTCCAGAGAATACAATCTGTAACAATGGCTTAACCTCATTTTTCAGGTCTCAGCTTAAGTGTTCCTTCCTATAACAGTACCTTCCTATTTGTCCATTCTCAGGCAGGCTCCAGCTCCTCCCCACAGAAAAGTTCCAACATGGTACTCTATTGTTTCTACTTATAGTTCTTATCATACGTTGTTATTATATGTTTATATTTCTTATTTACTATCTATTTCTTGGCCTTTTGAGAAACAGGGCAAGAGCAATGTCTAATTTGTTTGTCCACATATCTGTCCCAGTGCTTAGCACAGAGCTTAATGAAATTGGGAGAATGATTACCCTACCATTCTGATTGCTTGCACCCTGTTGTGGTAAGGTAAATGAGAAGATAAAGACACCCTGTAGACTAATATTCTGAAATTTTTTCCTGTAGATACAATATTCTAAAAAATATATCTATATCTATATCTATATCTATCTATCTATCTATCTATCTATCTATCTATCTATCTATCTATCTGTCTATCTATCTGGAAATAGGAGGGAGAGAGATGAGAATGAAATCTAGTTGTTTGTTTACCTCAGGTTTGTTTACCTTATTTTGCACATAATACTTATAAAAACGTTGCAGAATACTAGGGTTTTAGTAGCAACATTTGAGCAACATTGAATTAAATATCCAAGTGTATATTAGAATATTCAGACAGTAAGCATGACTATAATCCTTTCTGAAGGATTAAGTCTATGTGTAAATATAATAATTGCTATATGTGTTTTATGTTGGAAAAAAAATTACAAACAGCTCCCTACATTAGTGATTAATTAGATCTTTTTGAGTAATTAACTACTTATTTATATTAAGTTACATACAAAATTTCACATAGCAATGACAATGAGCTTCACTGGAAAAAGAAAGCAAACTGATTTTAATGAAGTAATTCATATCTTGTTCTTGACTGACTAGATAGTAAATGACACAAGAAATTGTAGATAATTTGCTGCAGAAAAAGTGGAAAGCAAAACATCCCTGATAGTTTCAAATCACAATAATAAATAATTGTGTTTAGTGTTTTTTATTAGATGATGAGCTTCTCAAAGGTATTATAGAGATTCCTCATCATTGAATCTCTGAACAAGCTCAGTGTCTGGTCCATAGTTGGCATGTAATTAATGTTTATTGAATGGATCTATGATGAAATCAATTAAAATTTTATAAATGCATATGCTTTTACATGCATTATTTAATTTTATTCTAAGGAGCTTTATGAGATAGGCAGCAGACTGGTTTTAATCCCATTTAGCAATCAGACAACATAGGAAGATAATTTAAGAAACTCAATGTCTTAGGAATTGTTGGTTAAAATGAACAGAAACTCACTCAGTCTAATTCAGACAAAAATGGGAGTTTTTCCAAGGACACAAGAAAATATCAGGGAAAAATAGAGTTGGGAATAGAGCCAGGAATCAGGAGAAATTGGAAAGTTACAAGAAAGCTAATCACACTCTTTCTGTGTCCATTTGGATCTCCCTCCCTCTCTTTCTCTCTCTCTCCTCAGCTACACACTCCCTTATCTCTGCTTCTCTTATTCCATTTATTTATTTTTTCTTTCTGTATGTAGAACAACTCCCTGCGTTACTCAGTGACTTTGGCTTCCTGGTGTACTTGCCTTGCCATGATTCCAAATTGGGCTTTGATGGACTCTGTATGACTAGAGCTTACCACCATTTGAATAAAGTCCGTTGATTCTAATTATGGTAAGAAAATCTGTAACCTTTAGACCAGCCAATGTATGTGGGAAATGTACCACTGAGATTTAATTATCCTCGGAGCTGAGAGTCTATAGAAATGCCCATTCTTTGGTCTAATGGTAAGACACACACCCTAGTCCAAGTTCAAAACACTAGTATGTACTCAGAAATTAAGAACAGAGATTTCAGTTTCTAATTTAGTCCTCATTCAAATGTAGCATGGATGGGTTAATGAGCAGTAATTATATGCCAGGAACTGTGCTAGGCGACAGGCTATAATCCTAAGCAAAGTC
This sequence comes from Rhinolophus sinicus, assembly GCF_036562045.2. Classification (NCBI taxonomy): domain Eukaryota; kingdom Metazoa; phylum Chordata; class Mammalia; order Chiroptera; family Rhinolophidae; genus Rhinolophus; species Rhinolophus sinicus. The sequence continues at coordinate 125,962,345 of NC_133755.1, read as the reverse complement.
AGACTCTATCTGTACTTTCATGAATCTAGTAAGAGAGGTAGAGAGTGAAAACAAAATCCGAAAATAAGTGTAAATGTGATACGTGTAATGAACAAGTGGTACATGGATGCCTTGTGATACAGACAAGAAACTGGGTACAAAGGTGGCTGTTGCAGGATACACAGGAAGGGAGAAGGGATGACTGAGCTGACATGTTAAAAGGAAAGATTGGAAGAAATAAGAACATTTTAGAAAGAAAAGGTAAACAAGCAAAAGGCAAGAGGTAAATGTTTTGGTAATTTGTCTTGAGGATATTAGAAGATGATAGGTTTTTGAATAGGGAAGTAACAGAATAGTGTTTATATCTTGGAAAAGTCATCCAGAATGCAGTCTTGAGGATAGACAAAGGTTATAAGCGAGGAAGTAGAGGAGTGTGGGGATTATTTGAGTGGTATGGAGACATTCAGATGAAGCTTTGCAAATTAATTGTATTTAATAAATGATTGAAGGATTTCCACATGCATGATTGATTGAAGGATGAATGAATGATTGAAGAATGCCGTGGCATACTGAAGCTAATATCTAGTACAGAGTTGTTTTTATACTCTTCTCTCCAGAAAAGTGATTGCTAATTTTATTATCATCATTATTATTAATAAATACTGTGAGGTGAAATGAACAATCTACTAAAAAATTCTCATGTACAATGCAGAAGGCATTGGATCACAAATTTCTTGATTGTGATGCAGAATATTTACTCAGTGTTAATTACAACAGAATTTTCAGAATAAGCAGCTTGAATGAAGTGAAAACTTAATTTTCCATAACAGCATTTAATGAAGTTATGAGTATTTCCCAAATTTATTTGCGGTTGTTCATTTTTAAACTTCTAACTAAGAATTGTGTATGTGTACATAAAACTTAAAAAGTTTACATTTTTTTAAAAATTAAATCTGATATTTTATTGAATTACAGTGGAAATTTACCTTTTAGAAGATTATTTTCCATTGGATCAGTCTTTTATTTCTCTAGAGTGCTTTTTCTCACTAAAGCAGAAAGCAGATTGCTTATTGTTATTGTTAGTTAACATATTGTAAGCCTTCACACTACTCATAGAAGAATTATGTCAATATTTCCCTTTCTAAATCACAAAAAAAGCCATTGCCGTATTTTGGGTCAAAAACCTTATTAAACAGTGCCAAAACATGGGACTCCACAATTAGAGAGTAACAGCTGTTGTTGAGCTTTTTCAGTCTAATGGGTACATAATATTTTTGTGAAGTTCTAATATAAGCTAATACATAGTGCTGATATAAGCATATGTATTGATAGACTGAAGGGACTTTGAAGAAGTTATTATCTACTGGATATTTAATGCATTTAAAAATAGGCATAATACACAAAATCATATATATCTAAACGGGTAGCAATATGCTTTAATCCTGGTTAATCTGGTACATATTAATATATTTATAGAAACTTGGCTTTGCCAATAGGCAATACAGGCTTATGGAAAGATGTGAAAAAGAAAAAAAACAACAAAACTCTCTGTCAAAGAGTAAATTTTAAATTTGAAGTATATTAATTGAGTTGCATAAGATTAACATGGCAGCAGAAATAAAATATAACCAAGATCAATAGATCAATCAGCAAAGTTTTATTGGTTGACAGTTCTGTGCAAAGGAGTATTATTACTCACTGGTAGATAAAAATTTCTAGAACTGGAGACAAAATAGAAAGCACCAAAATAATCAGGCTGTAATGTTTAAATTATAGGTGTTCATAGCTCAGTGGTGACAAACTTGATTTAATGTGAATCATAGTCTAGTAGGAGTTTATAAGAACTTGAAAACATTTAAAAGAAGGATTACTATAACTGCTAAAATAGACCATTTATGCTAAAGAGCTTTGAATAAAAACTACATACAAGTATAAGAAATTTTATATTAGAAAAAATGCATTATATCAAAACTTATTTTTCTTCTCACATATTATTAATATGATTTATCTTTTTATTCCTTAAATAACCATGTTCCTTTACATTTTTTCCTGTTTCATTGAGAAATAATTAACATACATCACTGTATAAGTTTAAAGCATACAGCAGTGGTTTTATTTACATATACTGGGAAATGATTACAATAGTTTCAGCTAACATCCATCTTCTCATACAGATACAATAAAAAGAACAAACAAAGAAAAAAAGAATAAAAGAAAAAATACCTCATTGTGATGAGAAAGAACTCTTAGGATTTACTCTCTTAACTTTACTACATTTTATACAGCTGTGTTAACCATAGTCATCATGTTGTACATTACACCCCTAATACTTACTTATCTTATAACTAGAAATTTGTACATTTTGACCACTTTATTCCAATTCCCCCTCGTCCCTCCTCTTTCCATCCCCCACCTCTGGCAACCACAAGTCTGATCACTTTTACTGTTTTTTTTTGTTTTTGTTTTTTTTTAGGATTCTACATATAAGTGAGATCATACAGTATTTGTCTTTCTCTGACTTATTTCACTTAGCATAATGCCTTCAATCCTTCAATGTCCATCCATGTTGTCGTAAATGATAGGATTTCCTCCTTTTTATGACCAAATAATATTGTATCCGTAACTTTTTTATCCATTCATCCATCAAGAGACACTTAACTTGTTTCCATATCTTGGCTATCATAAATAATACTGCTATGAATATGGGGGTGCAGATACCTTTATGAGTTAGTCTGCACATTTTTTTTGAGGTAGACCTTTGTCTTTAAGTGTTCATTGCCAATTGTTCCTCATAGTGTTACATTAAAGGGTCCTATTTTAACACTCCCTCACCTTCTTCAAGAAAAATGAATTAAAAATTCCTATTTTTCTCTAGAAAAAAAAATCTCATTGATAATGAATAAGTAACATAATAAATATTTATGTATCTGTTATGTGCCTGTGCAAGGTATTGAGCACACAGAAATGGAAAAGCATCTCTTCTCTTATAGGTGTCCAGTGGAGAGGAATTCTACTGTAAACTAATCTTTCTACACAGTTCAGTATTAGATTTACTTGTTTTCATAGTCATATCACTTAAAAATATATTATTTATCTCTTGGTCGCCATTTTATTTCAAGATTTTGAAAGAGTTGGTGATTCACACTGATGCTCTCATGGCCATGGAAGCCTGCTACTTCCCTACCCTCCAACCTTCATTATCTTTATAAGCTAATCTCCTATTCACTATTCAGAATATAACATCCTCGACCTCTTTTGTGAACTCCTAGATCATACTGCATTTTCTGCAGGCATTTTTCTTAACCATGAACAAAAATAGACAATTTGTAATAAATTGTTTAATATCTTCCTCTTCTGCTATAATAAAACTTCATGAGGGTATTGATCATATCTGTGTTATTTTCCTTTGATTCCCTGGTTTCTAGCTCAATACTAGGCACAATGTAAGTCCCATTAAACCTTAAAAACTTAAGTCCCATTAAACCTTTGCCAAGCGGACAAATGAAGCAGAAAATGGGTATCAAACCGCCTAAATAGAAACCTAAATAGAAACCATATTTTTATTTTAATAAAAGACAATATGGTTTTTATTATTATCTGCAATTTCCAAAAATGGCAAATAAATTCCTGAAATAGAAATTTAATGCAATTGATCAAGTAGTTGATTACACTCAGTAGTTTTACTTATTTGTCTCATGTTTTAACATTATTTATTTAAGTATTTATTGAGAATCTACCCTGTGGTGGTATGCAGTGATGCTGAGAAAATGAACAAGGTAACTCCAGTCACCAAGAAATTCAAAGCCTGGTGAAAGAGTAAAAAATCATTACAATTTAATATAACAACTTCTGTAGGAATAATATATAAATTGTTGTTGGACCAAGAGTAGCCAATAATCTGTCTTAACCTGTAGAAATCCGATGGATTTTACCAGTCTTGCCGTAAAGGAAAGTAGACTTCAGGCAGAGAAAACAATATGTGTACAGACATGGAGGTGCGTTCCATTTGTAGAGCTGTACGCTCAGAGCCTACAACACAAATAGGAGAATGGCAGGAGCAGACACTTTCAAAGTAAGTGTAGGCAGCTGATAGCATGATAAATGTATAATATCACTATCAAAATAAGAATAAAAGAATGATAAAATATGATTTAAATGAGATGGACAGAAAATCCAGGAAAAATAAATTTTCTGCAAATAAGCATAGAACTTAGTTAGCCGTGAGTTTTCTGGTGGCAACAATATATATAAAAATTTAAAAAGAGGGACATGAAATGATCATTTCTTTATGAAAATAAAAATAATTCATTGGGAGAGTCTACTTTGTCTCTAACAATAAATTCAAAGAATTTGGAGCATGGATCTTTATTTGTAGTTGTTTAACATAAAGGCTAATATATAGTATAACAAATTTTCGAGTGTGCTATAAACTTCTCAATAGAAATGATTTTTTTGAAAAAAAAACTTCCTTTAAAAAGTTGCATTCATTTTCTGATTACAAACTAGTGTGGGCATACAGCCTTCCGAATACTGCCTATAGAATATCTGGAAACTCTAACAGAGAATAAGGAAGAAAGATAATTTCCTAAAATTGCACCACCCAGAGATATGAGTGTTAAAATTTAGAAATTTTCACTTCTTGTCATTTTTCTAAGTCATTTCCATTAACCTCATTGCTGCCTTTTCAGACTACATCTAATTCTGATGCAAATTCAGTACTTTCAAAAACATCCACCAAATCCAAAACCACAGGAGCATATGTTCACAATAAAAACTTTTAGGGAATATGAAGAAAACTTCTCCATAATAATTTTTATAACATAACTGAAGATTGACGGACTTGCAGGGGTGGGTCTTATTCCACCGAGCATGGTGTTTTGCTGAGTATGTGCACGTAGACCTCCTCTTCCGAAGTTGCTCCTCCCATCTCTCATTGCTCAATTTTACCTTGACGTCTAACACCCAAGGTCACAAACCATTGTCACAGAATGTACACACACACACACACACACACACATGGTCTACACACAGAGGTTCACAAAATATGAAAAGTATACAACTGTTTATGATTCACATAAAAATCTACACCTCTACCTCCTTATCTTCAAACATACATTTTAAATATCTATATAGTAGTCACAATAGGAACATATAAAATATATTTAACATTTATCTTATTCTTGGGAATAGTGAAACGAAAACTTTTGGGTTGTTGTTGTTGTTCTTGTTTTAATTCCTTACAGCAATAAAGCATTATGAAGAAAGGCTGGTGTATAACAGTTCAAGGCAGATCTGATTACTTCTTTAAGGCTTCTAATGACTTATTAGAAAGTTAAGTCATTCACTCACTCACCACATCCTTACCAGCATTGTGTTGTTCTTATTTTAAAATATATGTATAATAAACACACATACACAATCTTTGATTTATATATTTTTATTACTAGTGAGGAAAAAGCTCTTTTATCAGTCCATATTTCATCTCTATTTCACTTGTACTTCATCTTATATGAATTTCCTGGATCTTCCTTTTGTTTTTCTCTTGGGATGTACATCATTCAGGCTAACCTAAGTTTTACTGCAGTAGCTTTCAATAACAAAGGCTTTTGTCTTGTTTTGTTTTTTCATTCCTGCTATATGTCCTGATGGGGTGACTGGGGCTCTGCCCCTTCCCTTTTGTCTTTGTCATCATGATGGGTCAAAAATGATAGAGCACCCACTATCTGGAACTTTCTCTATTATACATTTAATACATATTAAATGTTTATTCTACTCCAAGTTTATCTTCACATAACATGTAGAAATTAAACTGTATATAATTACAATATAGGAAAAATTTGAAAAATTCATTCAATCTAAAATGTTGTTCATTGTCAAGAACATCTTTTAGCCAGCAAAGAAGCTACTTTGTCTCCTAGAAACTAGAGTGCTGATATCTCAAAGAGATTAGAAATTTTCTAAAAAGACTTCTCAAACAGGTAAATACATTTCTCTGTAATCAAGAAGGAAAAAAAGTGTGTAGGGGAGAGAGCTTGCCTAACCTTTTGAAGATTCCTGTTAGAACTTTCGGGAATAGAGCTCTTAGTAGGCTTAATCCTGCTTTTCCACTTCCAAGCAGGTCAAGCCAGTTCAGATTCTTTCTCACAGCTTCCTTTCCTGCCCTGTTTTCGGATTCTCCTCTTGTTTGCCTACCTGTCACATTTCTTCTCTTTCTGCCCTTCACAATTCAGTTTTTCTTCACTTAGCTCCAAAGCCAGCCCTCACAGTAGAGTAAAGCCAACAGTGAACAGGCGTCATCATCTGGAGCCAATTACATTTTTCTCCACTTATTCCCAGAAGGAATATGGTAAAATAATTAGAAACAAAATTAACAAACAGCTTTATATTGCCTGTTTCCTTGCTGTCCTGAGATTCCATTGAAGAAGATGGGATCAATCACTCTTTATCATTGTCTGCATATTGAACTGCTCATTAAGTGACATTCTTCAAAGATTTTTTTTTCCCTAATTTGTTGTATTTTATATTGACACACATTACTTGGTCAGTGTTAATTTTCTTTACTATTCACTTTAAACTGATTCAACTTTAATGATTACTTATGATTTACAAGAACTTTTTAAATTCTTTGATACAAATATTTCATTTCTAAAAACATATTCTGTGGACATGATTTATGCCCTGGGCTTCTCATTGCAAGTTTATTTTCAGTAGTAAAATGAGGAAAACAACCTAATTATTCAACAATATGAACTTAATTTAGAAAACAAGGTACATTGTATGCAACCATTTAGAATGACATGTAAAAATATATCAATCATTATATTGCTAAATGAAAAAGTGCACATAAAGTATGTATCCAATGAAGCCATAGAAAAACGCATACACATGTATGCTTAGAAAACTATGGTAAATTATGTAGAAAATAGTAATGTTTTATGTCTGGGATATGGTATTCCATGTACTCTTTTTACTTTTGTGTAAACAAACAACAGCAAAATAAAACAACAGTAAATGTCACAAAAACTTGTTACTTTCATGTGTGTGTGTATGTGTGTGTTTATGTAAACATATGGCAAACTTTCTTTCAAAACACATTTTTTGAGATATGATGAAAGTAACAGAGGAAATAAGAGTCAATGTAGTAAAATTATCTTTAGGGCTCCTTTGCCCCTCCCTCCCCACACCTCCCCCCAGGAATACTGACCATAGTTTTGAAATTCTCTGCCATGGTTTCCTCAAAATTAAAATTTCCTGGTGATGTATCTTTGTTGTTTCCTTTCTTTCTTTTTTTTCCTTTTTGGTGGTTTTCTTTTTTTCTTTCTTTTTTTTTCTCCCTCCCCTTCTGCCCTTTCTTTCTCCCTTCTCTGTTCCTCTCTTCTCTATAGGATCTAAGATTTGAATTCAGAGCCTACCCAACTTCGTTGCCAGTGTTCTATTACCACACTCTTTCTTCTCTACACAGTTTTCTTATCCCTTATTAAATAAATGTGCATATATCTGAGAATTTAGACTTGACTTGTGTGCTTCTCTCATTGTAATGCTTTTTTCGTAAAAACCAATTTATTCTCATGGCTTTACCAACTGTCATAGAACCTTAAATCATGGAATCTTAAAGCTATTTGCCCAATCTTGAGCTATCTCTAGAGTTCTAGTCTCATTTCTCAAATTCTAGCTAATACATACCTAAGAGTTAGTACATGGTAATCATTGTTCTCAAATGTGGCTTTAAGATTATTAATGCATTTAATTCTCACAACTCTACCAATAAGCTCTGTACTTGCACATTTTACTTATGAGGAATTGAGGTTCAGATGAGTTAAGCAAATTCACCAAAGACGAAAAGTTTGTTATTTCCCTATGGGTGGGCCTACTTACACCAAGAGCAATACCCAACAATGCTTTTACCTCAGCACTTCCTGAAAAAACAACAACAAAGATTTTTTGGAAATTATTGTGTGACCTCCATATTTAAAAGGTAACATTTATTTGCATTACTTACACACTTATATACAATCATGGTTAAATAACAGATATTGAATTGTAACATCAGTTTGACATTGCAAACTGCTATGTTCCAGAGTTAGGAGGTATCCAGTGAGGCTCTTGGACTCTGTGAGAGTCTCCTCTCAAACTTCCTTTATGTCAAGTGTGGAGCTCTTACCCCACAAAAGCTAATGTGTACTGGGATGTGTAATTCGTAATTTAGGGGACTTCTAAAAATCATAGACACCTTGAGGCTACTAGTCACATACTTGATACTGAGCTAGGTCTTTGTGCTAGGTACTCAGAAAACAACAAATTTAAAAAAAAAAAAAAAAAAAAGAAGTTTCCTGATCTCACAGAGCTTCAATTTAAGACCCAAGTGAAGGTCATTGCATCTGTACTCAACCCAGTTCCTTCCACCTTCAGGGCCTAAATCAGGCAAATGCTTGTGTTACTTTTATGTTCCTTTATAGGCCTGTGGCATAGGTCTGAGTCTTAGAACATGGCCCTTAGCACAGCCATAACTCACTTCATAGAAGTTGTTTATTTATTGGTAGTTAATTAAATTATATCATTGTATATTTCATAAAATTTCCTATTTTACATAGGTTTTCTAAGCAATTTTTTCCTAAAGATGTATATTATTGATAAAACGAAAAATTTACCCAAGTATTTCCTCAATTTCTAGTATTTGGCAGTGAGTATGGAAAACTTTGTATCCTGTTTTAAACACTTGTTGTTCTATAAATTATTTACAAGCAGTTTGAGAAAGTGATTATCCATTTATATGGACAACTATAATGTTACTTAGAATAATAGTTGAATAGGCAACATTTTTTTTTTTTTCCAGTAGCATAACCAGATCAGTAGCTATTTCCACAGATCAGGGGACTATTTCCACTATTTTTATATTTCACAAACATATCATTCTCCTCATTAAGGATTAATATTTCTCTTTAGTATCTTAGAGGTTTCGATTGTCAGAGACAAACAAGTAGGAACAGATTTTGATAGTTTATGTTTGTGTGTGTGTGTCTGCGTGTGTCTATTTGTTGTTCATTTTGTTTCTGAAAGAGCAGACAGTATTCTTTATTATTAATTGATGAATATTTTGGTCCAACATAAATCATTGATTCAGCCATTATAAAGTAGTTGTGTTCACTAGATAATGATCTTAAATCAAATGAATATTGAATACTACTATAGAGTAGAAACTTGTCATTAAAAGTCCTTCTATTTGGATGCCTGCAATGGTCAATCCCTTATAGTAAAACTGCATTCTGAAACAGACTGAGAAAAAGTAGGACAAAAATAACTTTACAAATGCCAACAAAGGTAGTCATTTACAGTGCATTTTAATCCCATAGTCCCCAAATAAAGTGTTTTTTCTTCCTGTCTTTATTTTACTTGTATTGTGATCCAAAGTAGTATATTTCAGTTAAAACACATATAATAATGTTAGCAATCATTTGCATTGCAAAACTCCTGATTTAAAAAAAAAGAAAAAGTCCATTGGAATTTTGCTATAACCTAATCCTCAGGGTCAATTCTATGGGACTTTTTAATTGATGAAAGGCTCTGGGTAAAATAAGTAAGCCATTGTTCCCCCCACCTTTACCCCACTTCTTCAAAACTTGATGGAAATACAGGTATTGTGAAAAGGGAAACAAAGAGGTTTAAAGTTACAGCCCTTCTGAAGAACAAAGATGAGCTTTGTTGAACTGGTTTAAAAATATAGTGTTTTCTGAAGAAGATATGAAAACAGAAAGACATTGTAGAGTATTTTCTAACCATATAACTTTTAAGTACAAAATAAGCTGATATATGATATTTTAGTCTGTTTCTCAAATATACAAATCCATTTATTTTATGGTTATTAATATAAAGTGGAAATTGCCCTATAACTCCTTTAACATAAATACCAAGAGATCAGCATTTTCATGAGTATTATTATTAAACATATTTTAAAAATGGTAATAGAATAAATATTCTATTATGTTGATCTATTACATATATGAAGTTGGAAGGGAGAACCTATTTCTTCCTCAGCAGGAAATAGTTTGAGGTTGATAAAATATATGTTGCAGTAAGTTTTTGCTGCTTGTGTTTTCTGCAAGTATGGTGGTGATGCTCACAAAAACCAATCCAGACTTTATGTTCTGCAGGTAAAATTCCTCTTCAAGTGAGGATAAATCAAATATAACAGTATAGAAGTTGTCTTAGGTCAAACCCTGAATTTCTTAGATCCATTCTGACTTTTTCTACTTTACCTATTTGAATGCTTGTTAATGGCTTCATATGGGTATGTTTTGTACTATGCACTTATTTGGCTCTTCAGGGGTCCCAGGTTCTGCCATTGAATACTACTATGCCTAGTGACAAAACCCTACTACAAACAGCATATATATTTTAGATTATATACTTATATGTGTGTGTATGTATGTGTAAATATTTATATATAAAAATACATATGTATACATGTACAGATATATTCATGTTTTAACACATCAATCTTCAAAAAATATTAAAACTATTTCTAACAATGTTCCCCCAATAATAATTGTATTTGAAATACTAAGTAAAATTAAAACAATTCATCAGCTGTCATCAATATTGCTGTGTTTCTGTGACACCCCCCGCCCCATCAACAGTACCCAGTCTTTCAAAGGATATTGAAAAGCAGTTTGAAGGTAAATTGTGTGACTGAAAGAGATAAGCACATTTTCAGATTTTAACCTGGTTCATTTTTTTCTTTGTTTTCTACTTTCTCAGATAAAAAGAAGCAAAGGACTTCCTTATTTAGTTATACACATGGGCAGGAGAGTATTTAACTCAAGCATATTCTGGTAAACCAAATAAATAAATTTAAGTGAAGGGGAGCCTCTAGGATTAATATGTGGTATATAAAAGACATTTTTCTTCTTCCAAGTTTGCTTTCTAATTAAAAAAATACATACTTTGCTTCTTTTTTGTTTCCTCTTCTAGTTTTCTTTTGTTTTTATTCCTCAGAAGTTGTTGATTTCCACTCTGGAAATTGGAGGAAGATAAAACTAGTTTTAGTTAAACACGGAAAATTTCTTGTAAGTAGTTTCTAATGTATAGGCATTGCTGTTTATATGTCCAGAAGATAGAGGGTTTTTTTGGTTTCTTCCTTTTCCATATTGATATTATAAGAGCTTTTTTCAATCTCTTTTAGGGAAAACAGCTCTGCCTTTGGTCATATTTTCTAAATTTGTCATGCAAAGAAATGTCAAAAAAAACCACACGAAAAATTGCATTAAAACCTTTTTCTTATTTTTGATAAACTGTAAGAGCCATTTGTTTTATATTTTTGATAAGAAGTTCCTGAAGGGTTAGTTTTGAAAGGGCGTAACTAATCATAAAGGTAACATTAAATTAGAAATTTTATTTGCACTCTTTTGACCTTTATTTTATATTAGTCTATCCTGTTTTATTTACTTTGTGCCTCAGCCATTTTACTAGCTGTATAACTGTGAAAATTAATAAACACTTCCATGCTTCAGTTTCCAGTTTCCTCAACTGTAAAATAGAGATAATGTTATAATATAATGCATGTAAGAATATAAAGTGTAATAAATTACATATGTGTATTTGCAAATGCTATATATACATGTATAAATATTATACATGTATATATATACATATATATACGTAGTGTATATGTGTGTATGGGCATATGTATACACACTCTCATACATACACACACATATATAGTACATGCATATATGGGTCATTTATTAATTTCATTTAGTTTTCTGGTAATCTTGTGTCCAATCATTTCCTTATATTGCTATTTTTTAATAAGGTGCTTGAAAGCAATCTCTATCTGATTAAGGAATCAGTAAAACACTTTAAATAAATAAAAATAAATGTTTACTTTTTTGTTTTTTAATTGGGAGAAAGGTGTGGCTTTTGGTCCTGAGTTGCAGATTTCAGTTTTAAGAGATTTTCTGAGGAATTTTAAATTACGGTCACGCAAGGCTCAATAAAAAAGGGTGTGTTCTGAGAAGTATGTTCTGAAAAGGCGATTTTGTCCTTGTGTGACCATCACAGAGTGCACTCACACAAACCTAGATGGTATAACCTACTATACACCTTGGATATATAGTATACTACCATTTCTTATGGGGTCCCTTGTTGACCGAAACAATGTTATGCAGCTCATAACTGTATAAACAATGATGGCCTGTTGGAAAAGAAAAGACTATGCAAACTTAATGGGACATTTCTTCAATTTTATGTTGTCTTTCTTTTCTCTCTCTCTTTTTTATTGTAACAAGTTAAAAAACAACAACACACGGCAACATGGAGAAAAGATAGGAGATGGAAATCAAAGATTTGTTTGAAATGAGAGAATTGAGAAATAGTAGAGTCCTTTAGATCATCACTTAAAATTGAATTAAATTTTAATTTAAGTAGGGAAAGCTTAGAAAGTAGCCTACAGGAATTCCCCCTCAGGCTGAAGCCGGATTCTTTGCTGATTTAGGGCCTTAATTAGGAATAAACTAATCACACTGTGAGCTCTAGAGAAGAAATAACACATAATTGTTAGTACTAATTTCTTAATTGTTAGAAAGTGATACTTCAGTAAGTGCTTCAGCCAACAAGAATGATCTGCAATGTGGCATCTCTTCTCTCCACATGTCAACAATTTACATTTATAACACATCTAAGAAAGAATACTTAACAATACACTTACTCTCTTTACTGTGTCTTCAAAACAAATTTGATGTTCTAAAATATAACCCCTTTTTACTAATGGAATGATTGATGTGGCTTTCAGTACTGAGAATGAGAAATCCAGTCAAAATGTATAAACCTGTTTTTATATTAAATCACCAGCGCTACATTATCCAGTAGGAAATCCAAATGGAATTTGTTAAGGAGCAAAATTCAACCAAGTAAATTAGAAAATCTAATTGGCTTTATTAAGTGATTCATGAATTGAGCAAACATCCCATCTAGCAACTAAAAGGGAGAACTGAGGCATTATACAAGAGGAAGAAGGGTGGGGCAAGGAAGTTATTAAGAAAAGAGAAGAGAAGAAGAGGAGAGGAGAGGAGAGGAGAGGAGAGGAGAGGAGAGGAGAGGAGAGGAGAGGAGAGGAGAGGAGAGGAGAGGAGAGGAGAGGAGAGGAGAGGAGAAGAGAAGATTATTTTTAGACCAGGACATCTTCTTTTGGGGGGAAGGAGATGGCCTGGCTTTTACCATAGAGATTGCCTCTTCTTTCTATGAAGGTGGGGGCATGGAAGTGATAGGCTACCTCATTGGTATTAACCAGAAAATTCCAGACTGGTTAAAAGTATGTTTTTGGGTGAGGTTGAAACATCAATTAGATCAGGTATCAAATCTAGGTTTGGTATCCTGGACTTTAGCCATTTTGGCATTGTGGTTTTCTTTAACACATCAGAAGACAAAAATATCTATTGGCTATATCAACTCTCCAAACTTGCTTTTAACTTGAATTATTTTTAAGATAGAAGTTGGAATAATAATTAAAATCATTATTAATTCAGTCATTCTATTATGTGACTTTAAAAGAGGTCAAGAAATCAAACATATGATGTAAGTCTGTATTTCCTCTTTTTGAAAGAAAGATGGATTTTAGGAAGGCTGTAGGCATTATAATAAGTGCTTTACTTGCATGTTCTTGAATAAGTAATAAAAGCATGGAATTAAAAGTTCTTGAAAATAACAATTAAGTAAATGAAAGTGATATGAAACAAAAACAATGTTATTTTTGTTGGTTAGTGAACAATGGGATCTTTCTAATAGGAACCAAGCAAAAATTGTCCTTGGGCCTCTGGACCGTTTAGACAGCATAAGACAAAGGAGGAACCACACATATTTATTGAAGAAAAGCTTTAAGTTTTATATTCTTAAGACAATTCATACAGGTTCAATAATACATGGTAATAATTTTCTTCTTCCCACCTCATCCCCATTTGTGCCCCTGAATGGACCTCAAAGGAATGAAAAGAAAACAGCATAGCAGGAAGTAGTTTGGTATACTAGACTGAAATTAAAAGGAAAAAACAGACTTTAAGACACTGTTATTAATGAGTTTTAGTACATTATGGTTTGCAAGTATAGAATTGCTATTTTCATTTCAAAATTAATTACAGTGAGTTTTATTCTTATGCTAATTGGATAACAGTGTGCATCCATTTTGTGATATCCTTATATTGGAGCACATATTGAGAATTATGAAAGCATGAATTTAAAAGTCCTGGGAAAATCATTGCAACCCAGCTCTAAACAGTTAAAAGCGTGAACACAACTTTCGCTCCAAGGACAGGGGCACAGAGAAGACTGTTTTAGTGCTCCCCCATAAGGGATCTCAGGCTAGTGAGAGGACTCTTCTCCAGAACAAATAATAATGATGAGAGCTGCACAAGACATATGCAGTGTTGGGGGAACAGAGAAAAAGGAAGGGACACTTGTCTTTAAATGTCTTTATCAATAACACAGCTCCAAATGTCCTCACAATGTGCTCTACCCTTTTCTGAACTTCCTAACAAACTAGTGACCTTGTTTACGAAAATATTTTCATCTCAATATCAGTATTTCTTATCCTTCTTGATAATTTACCACTGATTCATGATTTTTTTTTCCTTTTCTATTAAAAAAATGTACTATTTTCTTTACAGAAGTCCAATTATTAATAAAATATGTTTCCTTTAAACAGTCTTACAGTGTTGACACATGTCCTGTGAGTTCACTCTAATACGATCCTGATTTATATTTTCCAAGGAATAATATCCTATCCTTTATACCCATTTTCTTGATGGTGCGTATGCTTTGAATACACTATTAATAATGGCTGCGATGATGAGTTTATTTAAGACACTGAACTAAACTCATAACATTGGCTTTCATAGAAATATAATCTGTCTGTAATTTCCACATATTCTTAAAAGTATTTATTAACATTAATGGCATTTGTGATAGCAAGTGAAATGAAATATCCAATTATAGCCATAGTAACTAATCAAAAATTTGTAGCAATACAAACAAGTGTTCTTGTACTTGATAAAATTAATAAAAAAGGGAAAGTAATGGAATTAAAATATGTAAACATGGTGAAAGTCTGGGTATAAAGAACAAATATGTGTTTCTGGTGGAGTAGCTAAAGTAAAACATAGATATAATTAAGTAAAATACATTTATGGTTTTAAACAGCATGGTTTACTAATACTAATACTCTATAAATTAGAAACTACTACTCTATAAATTAGAAACTTCATTATCAGTATATTTATAATATATTCAGACACTTACATATCAACACAAGTTTCCCCCCCAAATAGGCTAGTGTGAGATATTTATAGATATGAATATCTATCTATCTATCTATCTATCTATCTATCTATCTATCATCTATCTATCTATCTATCATCTGCCATATTGTCAGTTTATAACAAGTTCATTTAGATTTATAAATAAAGCAATAATATATTTAATAATGATTTGGAAATGTGCATTAACTGTATTTATGCAAAACTTTTTAGTACATTTCCATTTATTGGAATAATTTTTAACACTGTGTATATAATTCTACTAAACAACAAATTCAACTAAAATAGGATCTGGTAAAATCATTTTTGCACACCTCGAGAAACTGATTTTGAAACTACAAGCTATATATATATATATATATATATATATATATATATATATATATATATAATCCTTATTTACATTGTTTCAAAAATCTCTGCTGTGTTCAATTGCGTGATTAACCCTTATATTTGATTTTAAATCCATTTGATCTTATACCTGAAATCTATTCATTCATTAATTGTTAACTGGCTTCAAAATTAGTTGAACAAAACTCAGTTGTTATTATGTTTTAGCTTAAGGACCTCAGAGTTACACTGGCTAGTGTAGCAAATGATAACTGCAGAGTTTCTAAAGGAGCCATTTCAGCTGAATTTGACTAAGCTCAAAAACTATTTCTTAAACATAACAGAGCCTGCAAAATGCTAGATGAATAAAGATGGCTACATTTGAATCCCTGTCTGTAAACATATCTAAAACAGTAGTGTTAAAAGGAAAATCTGATGCTGCAGGACTGTTATTTCAAAGTGTCAGCAATTTTCTGTCTATGGAAGTGGAGATTGGGATTTACCTTTGAGACGCAGCTCTTTCTCCAATAATACTGACAAAACTGTTGAGCCTTTTTATTCATGTAGCTGTAGAGAAAATATCTACTTATTTTTCCTGAAGGTCTTTCCAAATGCAGATGGTGCAAAATAAGTTACATGTTTAATCTCATGAGGTACGTTGGGTGCTTCTGAAGATTTAGAACGGCGGCTTTCCTTTCTTATATTTGGAATTAGACTTCCCAATCCCTAAATATTATTAATCATTCTTTGACTACACTTTTAACTTTTTGTCATCTGTTGTCACAGAGATTGGAAGCTAAAACCAGACATTTTAGTGAGGACTGAACTTCTTTTTATTTCATCATTTAGAAAAGCCCATGAAAAGACAATTGTCTTGGTTTGGGTTTTGAATGCAAGTGGCTTATTTGGGAAGTGAAGTCAAGTCTGAGAAAGCACCAGTAAAGGAGTAGGATATGAGGCATGAAAGAGACAATAACCAGTAGAAGGTAGATGAGGGAGTCAGTGACCATGGAAGGCAATTGGAGCTCTATCCTGTTGGCAAAATCTGACAGGCAGTGTAGAATATGGCTCAGAGTTACCCAAGGAAGTTGAGGCATTTATCAACTAACACTTTGTTCATTATTGGCTGAGGGCAGACTTGGGGATTATTATTTTTGTTTGACACTTCTGCCTTGCCCTGTGTGGGAACTTAACATGTTCCCATGGCCAAGAAAAGCCTTTAGGCATAAAGAACCATGTTATTCATAGTAAACAGCAGTAATATATAGATGTGTCTTAATGAAAAAAAAATAAAGAGAGTGGAGAGCAAAGATTGACTACTGAGTGGAAAAAAAAAAGTTTTACTGCTAAGAAGCAAACCAAATTTAACATGGAATTTAGGAAGGAGCTCTCTCTCTCTCTCTCTCTCTCTCTCTCTCTCTCTATATATATATATATATATATATATATATAAACAGATATATATATATATATATATATATATATATATCTGTTTCCCTGAAAATAAGACCTAGCTGGACCATCAGCTCTAATGCGTCTTTTGGAACAAAAATTAATATAAGACTGGAATAATATAATATAATATAATATAATATAATATATACCTTATTTTAATATAAGACCGGGTCTTATATCATATCATATCACATCATATCAGATATATATTATCAGATATAATATAATATAATACCGAGTCTCATATTAATTTTTGCTCCAAAAGATGCATTAGAGCCGATGGTCTGGCTAGGTCTTATTTTCGGGGAAACACGGTATTAGTTTCAGGTTACAAAGCAGCATAATGATTAGACATTTATGCCCCTGACAGTGATAACTCTCCTCCCAGTCTACTACCCCTCTGACATCATATATTACTGTTACAATACCGACTATATTTCTTATGCTGTACTTTACATCACATGACTATATATATTGTA
Organism: Rhinolophus sinicus; assembly: GCF_036562045.2. Taxonomy (NCBI): domain Eukaryota; kingdom Metazoa; phylum Chordata; class Mammalia; order Chiroptera; family Rhinolophidae; genus Rhinolophus; species Rhinolophus sinicus. Next base: position 125,944,800 of record NC_133755.1, on the reverse strand, counting down.
TTTATATATGATATATATATATATATATATATATATATATATATATTTACTTATAATTGACATTTAATACTATTCTACATCAGATGTACAGCACAGTGGTCAGGCATCTACACAATCTGTGAAGTGGTCCCTCTGATAAGTCCAGTACCCATCTGGGACCCTACATAATCTATGAAACATTATTGATTATAGGCTCCATACTGTATTTCATATCCCTGTGATTATTTTTGTGACTACCAATTTGTACTTTCTAATCCCTTCACCTTCTCCCCCACCCCCCAACCCCCTCTGACCTAGCAACCATCAGATTTTTTTCTCTGTATCTCTGTGTCTATTTGTTTTTTTTTTGCTCATTGATTTTCGTGGGTGTTTATGCAAAGAAATCCAAAACACTAGTTCAAAAAAATATATGCACTCCTATGTTTATGCAGCACTATTCACAATAACCAAGGTATGGAAACAACTGAAATGTCCATCAGTAGAAGACTGAATAAAAAAATCTTATGGTACATTTATGTAATGGAGTATTACTCTGCCATAAAAATAATGAAATTTTACCATTTGTATCAACATGGATGGACCTAGAGAATATTATGCTAAGTGAAATAAGTCAGACTGAGAAAGATAAATACCATATGATCTCACTTATATGTAGGAAGGCTCTTGAAGAGGAGGAATGTGGTAAGAGAACTGGAGTGGGACTGTTAAATCTCAGAGACTCCAAACTCTGTCTCCTACGAGGAAAGCAACATCTCTGAATGTGGCTGACTGCATTGGAGTTTGTTATTTAAGCTCTAAGTTAGCTGGAGATAGTCTGCTATGTACGTGTGGTGCTCAGTTTAAGATTAGTGTCCAGGTGCTTCTGTTTTGTATCTGAGGTCTCCACCTTGGAATATTCTGGAATTCAGCTGGCTCTGCTTTGGGTGTGACATGTGGCAGTTGGTATTATGTCGTCAGTCAGGTCTGCCCCAGTATCAGCTGACTGAAGGAGTGGCCCACTCACGGTTTATCAGGTGAGGGCTAGAAGAGAAAATGGCACCGTTTTTGAGAAAAGGTGTACTAATGTTAGATTCTAGGGAATAGGCTGCATCCTTCTGGATAGAAGCTGCAATTGGCCCTGAAGGAAAATGATGTGCCCACAATTAATCATCATGGGACTCAGAAGGCCCAAGGAGCAAACTGGATGAGATTTCCTTAGTTTTAATTATGAGATTTCTAGAAAGTAAGTGTTGCAGTGATAATATAACGTCTATCCATATTGTACAATTCTGGGATATAATAGAGGTAACTATTTATATATGGAAATAGATTTACCAAGGTTTGGCCTCAAAGCATGTGATATTGTGCGTGTGTGTGTGTGTGTCCTACAAATTTAACCAAGAATAATTACTATTATTGTAAAGATGATGAAAAAAAAGGTGATAGCACCAATAAGCATCATATATATATATATATATATATATATATATATATGTATATATGTATATATATACACACATATATATATACACACACATATAAATATATATGTATATATATGTATACCCACTAATAAGAATATAATATCCCTGTTTTCATGGAGCTAATAGTCCAGTGAAGAAGGTTAAATAGGGGCACAAAGTCAATGATCGGGTTAGTAGGAGAGAGAGTGTCACGCCCAGGAGAGGATTTCATAGCTAAAGAACATATCACAAATGAGGTGGGACCATGTAACCAACAATGGAATGGCTTTGCTTTTATGAATAAACAACTTTTTTCTCAAAAAAAGAGATGGATAAACATAGTTTCTCTTATATATACAATAATCCTAATTATATATATTATAGATTAGGAAATGGGCATTTCCTAAAGACCTAGAGATAAAAATTTTATCCAAGGCTGTCAAATGCCAAGTATGCAACCTTTTACAATATACAACAATATCATACATCCCAGATAGAGCCAGAAATCACAGCGGCTGCATTTATAATATGCCATCACTTTAACTAACTTTGGACTATTAATAGTTTCTGAATTAGGAGAACTTGTGGGGTCAATGATGCTTGGAGCCTAGGCAAACATTCCTGGGTCAGACCACCATGTATACTGGTTGAAAAATTTGGTTTATGTAAAATATTTCCATTCAGAGAGAGGGGATCTCAGTAGACAGTATCTAATTGAATATTTAGTCAGTTAACTGTCATCCTGATCCATGCAGTTGAAACATCCAGTGGCACAAATGAAAGTCACTTCTTATTTCTAAAACCAATAGTATATTTTTAATATGAGAGGTTACTTTTCTTAAATATTGAAACAAATGAAAAACAATAGTTTTTTTTTTTTTTTAGAAGTATATTTCTTTACATTGTAAATGTAAATGTTATTTATGGTAAAGTAATTTTATAGTAAGGTTATTTTTTGTGTTTTGAGAAAAAAAATTAAAACTTAAAGGAAAACTGAAGCAAATGCAACTACTTCCAATGATTTTTAACCAAACTGAAAGTAAAGGGGAAAAAAAATCAAATCTAAGTACTTTATTAAGACATTTCAATCTTTAGTGATATATTGGTGGGAGGAACTACAAACGAATCCTGAACTCATTTTTTTTTTTTTTTTTTATAGTATGGGCAAAGCAAATCTGAAACTATTTAAGTTGTATTACAGGTCTAAGTAAATAAGTAAATATGATGATATTGTTGGGAGTTAGAGTTCTCAATTTGGAAGAAAGGGCATTTAAATAAAGAAGGGGAAGGCAACCAGAAATCTTGTCGGAGTGGAATGGAATTGAGGGTATTCATGTGGGCTCATGATTTCTAAATATTCTAATATTTCATATGTGAAATGTTCATATATATATACATATATACATACACATGAAAAACAATAGTTTTTTTTTTTTAGAAGTGTATTTCTTTACATTGTAAATGTAAATGTTATTTATGGTAAAGTAATTTTATAGTAAGGTTATTTTTTGTGTTTTGAGAAAAAAATTAAAACTTAAAGGAAAACCGAAGCAATATGTCACATACATATGTGACATGTATGTAGGTAACCAATGTAATGTGTATTTATATATGTGTATATGTAATTATATATACACATGTATACACATGCATGTATACATCTAGATAGCAGCTAGGTCTAGAAGCAATACCCCAGGAGCAATGAGTTTTCCACATCTTGCTCTCTATCATCTATCTCCTATTAAAAGGAAACAGTACTTCTAGATTGGGGCAAGATGGGTCCAAGATGAGGCTGGGACATTTTGTTGTGCCAAAAAATTAGGATGTGCTCAAAAAAGTGATGGGGCATGTTACAAAGACACTGGCCCAGCTTGAAAATCTCCCCTTGGCCAAATATAGAACAATTTGTGCCCCAAATAATGAATGACAGTAATGAGGTGTAGATAATTACTAAAAAAAATAAGCATTCATGATTTTAACCCAAAAGTAAATAGACAAACGAGAGAGAAAGGAGGGCTTTACTTATTGTATGTTAAAGGCCAACGGGTAAATGTGGAGCAGTGCTGGAGCAGATTCAGGAAAGTATCAATATGTGCTAAGTCTAGACAGAAATTCTGAAGAGGAGTAAGATATGTGTACTGTCAAGAGGTGTCCTCCCAGAGACTGTTTAGTTATTACAAGAGGAAACACAGTAACTATATAGTGGAGAAATGGGATGACACTTTGACAGTTGCATCAAAATTAGCATCACCAATAAAAGACAGAATGTCATCATGTGTCTCCCATATAACGCCCTGCAAAGGATATCCCTCACTAATCCAGCATCCAGCCAGTAATGCATTTGAGTCTAATCAGGAAGAAACCTCAGAGAAACTCCAAATGAAGAACATTTTTTAAAAAGGGGGAGGGGCTATATTCCTCAAAAATGCCAATGTCACAGAAAAAAAAAGGAAGATTGTAGAAATTTTCCAGATCAAAGGAGAAAAAATAGGTATGACAACTAAATACAGTATCTAATTCTAAACTGGATCCTGTACTATAGGGAAATTTTACTATAAAGAACATTATTGAATTAATTGAAAAAATTGGAATATGGTTGTAAAATTATGTAAAAGCATTGTTCAAATGCATTGTATTGTTCAATTAATGCATTGTTCAATTAATGTTCAAATTTACTGAAGTACATATCTGTACTGTGGTTATATAAGAGAATATCCTTATTTTTATTAAAGACATACTGAAGAATTTAAGGTAAATGGCCATTATGTTTGCAACTTGCTCTCAAATTGTTCAGAAAAAATGTTATATAATATATAATAATTTATAATGTAGTAATATATAATGTATAAATGTAATACATACAATGTATTATTAATACTTATATAATATATTATTACTATCTCTCTTTTCTTACATGTAAAAGGAGTGTGAGAAAGAGCACGGCAAAGCAAATGGCAAAACAAAAGACAAACAAAGAAACAAAATCTCATAGATACAAACAACAGTTTAGTGGTTGCCAGAGGGTAAGGGGGAATGGGGGTTTTACAAGAGGGTAAAGGGGGTCAAATATATGGTGATGAAAGAACTGCCTCTGGATGGTGAGCACAAAATGTGATGTATAGATGATGTATTACAGAATTGTACACTTGAAACCTATGTAATTTTACTAACCATTGTCATCCTAATAAATTTATTTTTTAAAAAAATGGGGCAAACTGTAAACACTAGGTGAGTCTAGGTAAAGGTACATGGGTATTATATGTGTTTTCTTATTTTTGCCATTTTCTGTATGCTTGCAATTACTTCCAAGTAAAAATTAAAAAAAAAAAAAAAAAAGACCATTAGTTTGACATCAGAAAAATAAAGGTTGAAATCCTGAGTGATCTTAGGTAAGCTACTTCTCTTCTCTGTATCTCAGTGTTCCACTCTTTATAACAGAGGTAATCGCATCACTTTACAATATTACAATAACATGAGTTTCTGTTTGGAACATAGCAAATGGGTGATGAGCAAAGGTTAGCACTCCCCTCAAAGCCCAGACTCGTCTCCCAGATAAATATCATCGCTAAATCCAGTTTCCACAAGTTTGATTAAATCCTCACATCTTGTTAATAAACTTTACATTCCATATTTTTAAAATTACACAATGTTGGAGATTTTTAGTCTAAATTACAGTCTTACTGTGATAGAACGTGAAGCCTTTAAAGTTCAGAAATGTTTTGTATTCAGGTTGATATTGCTAGCACTTAGTGTAATTATCTGTACGTGATAGATGCTCATTGTGTGTTTGTTGAAATGAGTTTAATAATCTACACAGATATTACTAAAACTTGGCATAATTTTGGGGGTCAAATGATGATTCTACTACTTCATTGTAATATATGCATCTGGATGCCCTCGTCATTGAAGAGCCTTGTGGCTGGTCTGAGTTCACCTGAATTAACTGACACACCACCCCTACTTCTGCTCCAGCCATTTGGATCTAGACCATATACTAAGCCATTTATCTTTCTCCTGCAATCCATACTCTTTCTTTCATAGGGATTCAATGTCAATCATTCTATGCAGCATGAGTCTTATTCCTTAGAACAGCTTGACTGGCATTTCTTAAAATCTCTCTCTCTCTCTCTCTCTCTCTCTCTCTCTCTCTCTCTCTCTTATTTTTCTTGAAGCAAACACTGTTTAAATTGAAATCACTCTTTGTTTCCTTATTTTTCATTTTGAGTCTAGGAAATATGTTTAAATGGAACCAGGTGAAGCAAGTATTGATTGACGTTGCATGGGTGTGGTAGTCCATTTAACACAGTGGTTCTAAACTGGGGTGATTTTGTGCCCAGGGGACATAAGGTAATGTCTAGAGACATTTTTGGCTGTCAGTACTGGAGGTGGTGGTGATGCAACCATCTAAATGTTGGAAGCAGGGATGCTGCTAAACGTCCTACAATGCACAGGACAGCCCCAAGTGTCCATAATGCTGGAGTTGAGAAACCCAGACTTAAATGAAGAGAAAAGACCGTCATTATAAATATTTAGGAAGATCTGATTTTCAAGTAGAGGGGAAACTATAAATTATTGAATTGAAGTCCTAGCTCAATTTAGTAGACAAGTCTAATTAAATTTCAGCCTTGTGTGTTACCACACCTGTCCAGGACAGGTCTTTACAGAATATCCATGCTGTCACATGACAATGATGCTTTGCATTTGTAACAGCTTTTCTATTGCTTGTCTTAAGGTAAGTTACGTAAGGCCTTTCAGCTGTCCTGAAAAAATACCATCATAGAGAAGATATTTAGATGTTTTATTCTTCAGTTGATTGTGCTGGCATACCAGAAACCGTCAGTTCCATGAATCTTTTTTTTTAAAATCTGGCCTTTAAGCTGTTTTTGGTTTGTTGGTTGGTTTGTTTGTTTGTTTTCAGAAATGCCTGAAGGCTAGAACAAATCTCATTATGCCACATCCACAGAATATTTTTTCTGATAAACAGGGAAAATAGTGAAAGCCTGAAGAGCTAAAGAGAAAAGCTAGCAAAGTATCCTGGAGAAATCTCCCTTAACCACAGCCTCACTGCTTTCCCTTTGCAACCTCAGAGTGGCTTTCTCAACCCCTGTGCAGACCTAGACTACAATGTGGAACTGGGAGCAGCTTCAGCTCAGCCAGGCAGTCCAGTTCACTGCCCGCGTTTGCAGCAACAGCTCTTTCCCACTGATTCTTTAGTATTGCTAGAAATTGCCTTAAGTGGTTCTGTGGGAGCATGGGGACACATGGACAAATCTAAGAAGGGAGGGTGTGCTGAAGCCTTGTTAACTGGGCCACTGAGTCTCAGGGGAGACATGGTGACCAACCTGAGTTATGCTAGGAGCCACCTTGCCCTCTTGGCAATTCTTCTGAAACTCCTGCTAGGGAATCAATCACTGATTGTTTAGCTGAAGCACCAAAAGAAGCATCTGGGTGGTGTGTAGGGGCCATGTTTTATGAAAACTAGGTAATTTAACCATTAGATTCATTTTCAGAGTGGCAACCTGTTCCCACTGATACTGTATGCTTGTGGAGTGGAATAGAAAGGGATATAGACTGAGAATTGGCGTAGCATTTAATTTCTTATGTAACATTAGAAAGTATTGGATATACGTTAATTATATACCATGGTCTCCTCCTTATCCATGGTTTCATTTTCTGTGGTTTAAGTTACCCATGGTCAACTGCAGTCAGAAAATATTAAATGCAAAATATAGAAGAAAAAAAAAGAAACAAAGAGACCAAAATAAAGCACAGCACAAATAAGAGAGGGTAAAGCGGTAGTCAAACATTATGTGTGTGTGTGTGGTGTGTGTGTATATATATATATATATATATATATATATATATATACAGGCATACACACATAAGAGTACGTATGATTGATACTCAGAATGATTGAACAAAAAATATATGTAAGACATACTGTTTAGTTTTTATTACCTTGTTCAATTGAGCTCAGCAAACTTTGAATGAGACCTTTTCCGGTGCCATAATCTGTGCAAGGTTTTAGGGATAAGAAAGCATGAACTCTAGCTTTACAGACCTTAAGGTTTAATGCACACTTAGAAAACTGGAAACCTGATTCACTTTTCAGGAAGTATACACACATTTGTTGCTTATTAGTTATTCTTTGTTGGTTTTCCAAACTAAGGATATGGTGAAAGTAAACAGTACAGCACATTTTGTTGATGAAAATGGAAGAGTTTTTCATTGTATTCTACACAACTGGAACAATGTACAAAGAATATACAGTTAATACTATCTTAGCTATTTCTTACAGGAGAATTGGTGACTCGCATTATTGAATTATGCCATAGTGCAACAGTCCTAGACTAACAGTGTATGTGTATGTGTGTGTGTACATGTGTATATCCAAGCTACTTTTCTTCTATGGCCAATTATGTCAGCTTCCTATTGCAACTATAATGAATCATCACAAATTCAGTGGATTAAAACACACAGATTTATTATTTTATGGATCTAAAGGCCAGAGATACTAAAACCAATGTGTGAGAGGGACTGTGTTCCTTATGGAGGATATAGGCAAGAGTGTGTTTTGTCGTGGCTCCTGACTGCTTCCTCCATCTTCAGAGCCAATCGCAACATCTTCAAGTCTCTCCTTCTCTCTCTCTCTGACTGTTCTTCTATCACCACATTCCCTTCCCTGACTCTGAAACTTCCCCCCCATCTTCTGAGAACCTTTGTGATTCACTACATCAGGTCCACATGGATACCCCAAAGTAAATTCCCTATATCCTTAATTTAACCACATCTTCAAAGTCCTTTTTTTTTCCATGTAAGGTAACATATTCACAGGTTTCAGGGATTAGGATATGGGCATCTTTGGAAGCCACAGTTCTGTACACAACACCAATGGTGGTAGCATTTCCCCTTTTATTTTCGGCCTCTATTATTAGTTGTAGAAAGTTTAGTTGTGCACTTGCTTAGTGTATAAACATTTAGGATTGAATTTTTATCTGTTATTTGTATGCAAAACCTTTTCTTTATATATGCTTCACAAATTGATGGTTACCTGCTTTACCTAGTACCAAAAGAACACAGGATGAGTTCTCAGCGGCTGCCAGTAGTTTGGACCCTTCTTTGGAATTGGTTTTCTCCCCATAGAAACTGGCAACCTCTCTCTATGATTATTTCAATCCTTATTAGCAAGAAGCAACATTCCTGTCTGGAGTCTGATCTGAAACATCTCCATAGTGCATAGCAACAAGTATGGGTAATGTTGACTTGCTCCTCCTTTTTCCTGACCCATACCATGTGCAGCATACAAAAGGAGATTAACACTTACTGAGCACTTAACATTTCCCATGCATGTCCAGCATACTTTAACAATATGAACCCATTTAATTCCCACAACCTCCTGTGAAATAAGTACCATGGTTGTCTTCCTTTTATAGATAAACAAATCCAGATGATGTGGCTCCAGGTGTCATACTGCTATATTCTACAGCCTCAGTATGTTACAGTGGCATCATTTCATCAGTTTATGCCCATTTTAGAGTCATTTTGTTTTTGGAAGGAAACAACAGCAAATTATGTCCATGGACTAATCTTATATTTGGAGAAACAGCCAACAATTTAAATACTTGTCAAACATTAAATAATTTGCCATGGTTGCCAACATTGTACTTCTAAGTAGAATTTTTGTTGTTTTCTTGACTCTCTCTCTTTAAACTCTACTTATGTCCCACAGAGGCAGTGCAAAATGTTTAAATTTTGGTACTAGTGATAAAGAACAAGGAAACAAGCAAATAGCTCAAGCTTCAAATGAACTTACTTTTTTCTTAGCCATGAATATAATGTTTGGTTTCACTATTTCAAACCACTGTGCTATGACTATAATATATTTTGGGCATTTCTCTGGTAGGGGGTAAAGGAACATCTCTTTTGCCCATATCTCATAAAAAATGACCTTAACAACCTCAGACTCACTTGATAATTCCTTTGTGTAGCAAATTAAGTTGTGGAGATAGGTATTACATCAACAAAGTGTAAAACTAAGAGAGAGTTTAAGAAAGAGATTTGGAGACTATAAAAGCTTGGTTTGGGGGAAAAAAAACTTGGCAAAACTGTTCACTGTTAAGACATTCAGTATTTGTGAGTTTTGAGGGATTTACTGATGGTGTAAAAGCTTTGTTAACATCAACTGTATTGAATTATTTGAGTGTAAACAAATTATAATAAGTATTATAGATACATTATATATATATATATATATATATATATATATATATATACACAGCTATGTATAGAATATGGATAAATACAGCTATGTGCAGGGAGGAGGCACCTGTTAATTCAAGACACAGCTGAATTAGAAGGAGGAAACATTTCCAGTTGTTCTTTATGGACATATGGAAATGAATGGCAGGAATGAGTTGTTCATGTCAAATAGAGTCCAATCAGGAAATAAAAATAAGCCAAAGTATTGGTCTTTGTATGAATTTTTCTTCACATTTCTCATTTATGGGTGGATTTGGTAACATCAAAGATGGCAATTATGAAAAAAATAAAACAAGTATGTATTTATCTTTTGCTATGTTTGTGAAATGGAAAGGAAATTATAAAGAAAAGTTTAAATTTTTAAACTTTTAGAAAGAAAACTTTAAATTTTTAAAAACTTTAAATTTTAACACAAGACAACTGGAAAGTTAAGATGAAATAAAACCTTTGAGTACTAATCTATTACATACCTGTTTAGAGTTAAAAGTATAAATCAAAAGATCATTATATACTATTATATATATATATATATATATATATATATATATATATATATATATATGTGTGTATATATATATTTGATTTGATTATATATGTATATTATACACACATATGTGTATATCTATATATCTACATATATATCTACATATATATCTACATATGTATATATATGACTCAAACATAGAGAAGCCAAAGAAAGATTATTTTAAAAAATAGGTACTAACGAAATTGATGAATCCACTACCATAGTAGGAGACTTCAATACCTCTCTATCTTAAATTGACAGATTCAGCGGACAGAAAATCTGTAGAAACATAATTCAGCTGAATAATACCATCAATCAACTGAATATATTTGACATCTCTAGACTACTTCATCCAATAATTTCAGAATACACATTTTTCTCAATCTCACGTGAAATATTTACCAAAATAAACCATATTCTGGGCCAGAAAACCCACTTTAACCAATGTAAAATAGCAGAAATCATATAATGTCGGCCTTCAGATCACATGGAATTAAATCAGAAGTCAATAACAGAAAGATAATTGGAAAATTTCAAAATTCATGGAGATTAAAAACACTTTACTAAATAACACATGGATCAAAGAATACATGTCAAAAGAAATTTAAAAAGTATTTTAAACTAAATGAAAACAAAAATACAACTTACCAAAATTTGTGGGATGTAGTAACAGCAGTGCTTAGAGGGACATTTGTAGCTTTGAATACATATATTAGAAAAGAATAAAAATATGAAATCAATAATCTAAGTTTATACCTTAGAAAACTAGTAAAAGAAGAACAAATTGAATCCAAAGTAAGCAGGAAAAAAAGAAATAAGAATTAGAGCAGAAATCAATGAAATTGAGAACAAGAAATCTATAAAGAAAATCAACAAAATCAAAAGCTGGTTCTTTGAAAAGATCAATAATATCAAAAAGCCTCTAACTAGGTTAATTAAGAAAAAAAAGAAAGGACACAAATTACTATTATCAGAAATGAAAGAAGGAATATCAATACAGATCCTATGGACATTAAAATAATAATTAAAAAAATACTATTAATAACTCCATTGCCACAATTTGGTAATCCAGATGGAATACACCAAATTCCATGAAAAACACAATTTGCAAAAGCTCACTCAAAAAAAAATAGACAATCTGAATAGACCTATACCACTAAAAAAATTGAATCAATAATTAATAACCTTACAAAACAAAGTGCCAGTCCCATGTGGGTTTTATTGGTGAATTCTACCAAACATTTAAGGAAGAAATTATACTAATTATCTACACCTTCTTTCAGAAGATAGCAGCAGAGGGAATGCTTTCTAACTAATTCTATGAAATTAGTATTATCATAATACCAAAACCAGACAAAGTAACTTCTTTGAGAGTCAAATATGTCTCATCAACTTGGATGTAAAACTCCTCAATAAAATAGTAGCAAATCAAATCTAACAATGTATGAAAAGAATTATACACCACAACCAAGTGGGATTTATCCTAGGTCCACAAAGCTGGTTCAACATTGGAAAACCAGTTAACATAATCCATCCCATCAACAGACTGAAAAATAAAAATTACATGATAGATGCAGTGAAACATTTGAAAAAAAATCAATACTGATTTATGATTAAAAACTCTCAGTAAATAGAGAAAAACTAACTCAATTTGATAAAGAGTACCTACAAAAAAACCCCAACAGCTAACATCATACTTAATAGTGAGAAACTTGAAGTTTTCCCACTGAGATCAGGTATCAGGCAAGGATATCCCCTTTTTACCACCCCTTTTCACCAGCATACTGGAAGTCTTAACTAATGCAATAAGAGAAGAAAAGGAAATAAAAAGGTATACAGATTGGGAAGAAGAAATAAAACTGTCTTAAATGACATGATCATCCATGTAGAAAATCCAAAAGAATTGAGTGAAAAACTCCTGGAACTAATTAATAAACAATTATAGCAGGGTTGCAGAATGCAAGGTTAATATATAAATGCCAATTGTTTTCCTACATACCAACAATGAACAAGTGGAATTTGAAATTAAAAGCAAAATACCATTTACATTAGCATCCCCCAAATGAAATATTTAGGGTGTAAATCTAACAAAATATGTACATGATTATATGAGAAAACTATAAAACTCAGATGAATGAAATAAAAAAAGAAATAAGTAATTAGGTATTCTACATTCATGGATAGGAAGGTACAATGTTGTCAAGATGTCAGTTCTTCTAAACTTGATGTATATGTTCCATGCAATCCTGATTAAAATCTCCAGCAAGTTATTCTGTGGATTTCAACCACCTGATTCTGGAAAAACAGAAGACCCAGAAGAACCAACACCATAATGGAGGAGTAGAACAAAGTTGGAGGATTGACATTACCCAACTTAAAGACTTACTATAAAGCCAAAATAATCAATACAGTGTGGTATAGGCAAAAGTAGACAAATACGTAAATCAATAGAACAGAATAAAGAGCCCCCAAATTGACGCACATAAGTATAGCCAGCTGGTATTTGAGAAAAGAGCAAAGGCAATACAATGGAGCAAAGATCGTTTTTTCAACGAATGGTGCTGGAAAAATTAGACATTCACATGCAAATAAATAAGTAAGTAAGTAAATAAATAAATAAAAATAAATGAATCTAGAGACAAATTTACACCACTCACAAAAATTAACTCAAAATGGGTCATTAACTTAAATGTAAAATGCAAAACTAAAAATCCCTAGGTGATAACATGGATGAAAACTTAGAAGAAAATATTGGGTATAAAGATGACTTTTTAGATGCAACACTAAAGGCACGATGATGAAGCTAGACTTCATTAAAATGAAAAACATCGCTGTGCAAAAGACAATGTCAAAGAATGAGAAGACAAGCCTCAGATTGGGAGAAAATATTTACAAGAAAACACATCTGAAAAAAGACTGTAACCAAAATATACAAAGAACTATGCAAACTCAACAAGAAGTAAATAAATACCCCTGTTAAAAATGGGTCAAAAATTTTAATAGACACCTTGCAAAAGAAGATAGACAGAGGGCAAGTATGCATTAAAAAAGGTGTTTCACATAATATGTGGGAAATGCAAATTAAAACAACAGTGAGATACCACTACCTACCTATTAGAATGGCCAAAATATGGAACACTGACAATACCAAACACTAAAAGGATTGGAGTCATAGGAAATCATTCATTGTTGGTGGAAATGCAAAATGGTACCTTAGAAGACAGTTTGTGAGTCTCTTGTGAAATTAAACATATTCTTTTGATATGATTCAGCAATCAACTTCCTGGTTTTTACCCAAAGGAGTTGAAAATTTATCTTCACCTAAAAACCTGGACATAGGTGTTGATAGCAGCTTTATTCGTAATTGCTAAAACTTGGAAGGAACCAAGATGCCTTTTAGTGGGTGAATAGATAAATAATATGTGGTACATCTAGGCAATGGAATGTTATTCATTGCTAAAAAGAAATGAACTATCATGCAACGAAGACATGGAGAATAACTTAAATGCATATTACTAAGTGAAAGAAGCTAATTTGAAAAGACTACATGTTGCATAATTCCAAGTATAGAACATTCTGGAAAAAACAAAATTATGGATACGGTAAAAAATCAGTGGCTGCCAAAGTTTGATGGGTACAGAGGAAGGCATAGGTGGAACATAGAGGATTTTAGGGTAGTGAAAATGCTTTTTTTGATAGCATAATGATGAAAACATGTCATTATACATTTCTCCAAACCCATACAATGTACAACATCAAGAGTGAAAAGTAGTATAAACTATGATCTTTGGGTGATTATGTATCACTGTAGGTTCATCAGTTGGAACAAATACAGCACACTGGTCAGGGATCTTTACAATGGGGGAGACTATGCATGTGTGTGGTGGGAGGTTGTGGAAAATCTCTGTATCTTCACCTAAATTTTGCTGTACTCTAAAAAATAAAAATCTTAGTAAGGAAGAATAGATACTGTATTTTGACACCAAGCACACTAATTTCCCCCTCTGAGATTGTGAATAGGAGTTCAAAGAACTGTACATTCAGGAATTAAATACAGCCATAATTGCTTCCAGCAGGGGTGGGAAAAGAATCATACTGTTTTTGTGTAGGAGAAATCAACTTCCTGACTTAAGCTTGAATTTCCAGCTTTGTGTAAGAAATTGGTGAGAAAAAACATTTATGGCCTTCTCCACAAGGTATAGGTTAGTTGAATACTTAATAGTCCAGACATCAATGTTGCATAGCCTATGAGAGCAATTGCAATAAAACATTAATGTGAATTCTATTTCTATTGTCTCCTGATTAGCACTTTCCACAAACAGATTGTATTTGATTTCGTATGAAACTGGAAAAAGATACTAAGGTATTAAAGAAACAAATTAGCTATCTTATTAATATTATAGAGGTAGTTTCAATGAGTTGGGTTTTTTGGTTTGTTTGTTTTTTTGTTTTTCTTTTGTAAATTGGGTTGCATTCATTTGCCAGGAAATGAATTATTCATCTAACGTAATATGTCCTAACACATCTAGGACAGATACGTATTTTGCTAAGCCAATAGATTGTGATAGCAAGTTCATTTCCAAATTATTTCCAGGTTAATCTATATGATGTTTAATAGAAGAACTGAACTTAAACTGATTATTTTAGCAATTGAAAGGTAATATGGATTTAAGATGTTTCTTACTGATATGCCGATTTTCAATTATAAAGTAATTATTAAAATATTTAAATGTGTTATTTATTAACTTTAGTTTTAAAATGTTTATGTATACATAAACATGCATGTATTTATGTAAGAAAATATTACACTGTTACTAGTGATCTTAAAAGGTAAAATGGAAACAAGCTATATTTATTTCTTTACTCTTGACCCTATTGTCTTATTGTATTCAAAACATTTATTAAATAATAATAGCAAAATATTAAAGGGAATTTCCTAAATTAAGAGGCCACCATATTTTGGCTACTGCAATTTTCTTTGACTCACAGAAGATAATCATTTAAAGTTTGCCCTTATAATATGGTTAATCATAACATATTTGTTGCATAAAAAGTACTAGACAGGGTACACAAAAGTTTATGGCACACATACATGTAACATCTAGATAAGAGAGGTGATTTACCTTGAAGTTGTGGGGACAGAGGTTTAAATCATGGCTCAGCAATATATGAGCTGTGCAACACTGGGTTGTCTGTTGAAACTCTAACTCATAATGTTTGTCCTCTATAAATTCCTAATAAAAAAACATTCTCTGTAAGGCTGTTGAGAGGTTTTAATTTGATAACGTCTGATAAATGCTTATTCTTGTATCTCATATCTACTAAATGCTCAAATAATGATATTCCTGTCCTTGGAAGCTAAAGCATTGTTCTTTCTAGATCTGTTCTCCATGGGGGAAAGTACAATCATTTGATAAATAATTTAGGGTAGATGACTTTTTTAAAAATGAAAGAAGACATAATATTTTGACTGTATTAAATTGTTTAAGTTCATATTCCTGAAAATGGTTAACTATTCTTTTTTTCTTTTATTTCAGAGTTCTGTTTTCACTACAGGTTAGTGCTAGAACATTATACATTAAATTGGATTTTCTTTATTTAATTTTTTGTCAGTAGCAGCAAAGTATACTTGAAGTTCTCTGTTGAGAATAATGTACACTTGCTCTGCTATTTACTTGCTTAGAAAAGACATTAAAGTACTCTTGCTTAGCAAATGTTATATTGTGGGATTAGATGGAACCTTACAGATACACTGTAAAGTGTAATTCAATATCAGAATGCAATAATACCTACTCTAGTTCATCACCACATTGCTGTTCTACACAAAGCTTCCGAATCTGTTTTGCCAATCAGCAGACGTTATTAATGATCGTCAACAACACACTAGGCACTTAGGGCAACTGATTCCCATATACTCTCCATGAAGTTGCCTTCGTTTTAGAACCTCCTCAAATCTCAACTTCTGTTGGAAGCACCTATGGTCTTTGACTTTTAGGATAATGAATATAAGACTATTTATAATATCTAGGTCAATAAATTCTTGTAGTAAGTGTCCAAGTAGGTGTCCAACTCTCAGCTCAAAAGACAAGATACTTCTCTTAAAATTATTCTCATTTTAGTGTTCTTCATAACCTAATGGTATATCCTCTGGTCTACAGATTTCAAATGCTTTCTTATTACTAGTGAATTTTCATGGAAAACCTGGTAGAAAAAGGTTTGGCTTAAGCATATTTTAAATTAGCATATACGTATTTCAAGGCATGAAGGAAAATTTACAATCAACTCATAAATATGCTATGGTGTAAAGTCTTGGGAAAACTGAATGATATGACTCTGAGAGCAGACTAAAATCTTCACATTTAAACCGCTGTTTTTCTATTACTGTCAGAGCATAGAGTTCCTTTCCTTTTGTTTATCATCAGGAAATAATACATTCTAGCTTGTAAGATAGCAGACCAGAAGGGTTAAGAACTCCCGCTGTAGGATGAGGACAGTCTGCTTTGAATCCAACTCTGCCACTACAGCAGGGTGTGAAGTTGAGAACAACTCAAGCTCCCTAAACCTCAGCTTCTTCATCTGTTAATGGCCACTATGAGGCCCACCTTTCAGGATTATTATACACACTAAATGAAATAATGTCTATAAAGTGCATGTTGTAGAGCAAACACTTCCGATAACAATTGTTTTCATGATGATTGCCTTATCAGAAAGAACAGGGCACAGTAAGATAATAAAATACTCACTAAAACTGTGTGCTTTGGTTCAAATCTACATATGGAAGGAAGGTAAACTCTTTATTTTCCACCGTGATGTCACTGTCTTTCTTATATCAATTCTAATCAATTCTGTTCTCCTTCTAAGGTGGAATAAAATAATAGGATTTTCCATACTTTAGCTGAGCAAATCTGTTACCTTAAAGAGGTAAGGAAGCAAGATGATACCAGAACAAACTAGGTATTGTATATATTTATTAAACATTTTAAATTCTTTAGTTGCAAGTTTAATTTTAAAAAAATCTGGCAGTTTATTGTGTTCTTTCTTTCTAAGAACTCATTTGCAGTAGAATACAGTGATTTCATCCATTAATGGTCTTTTCATTAGCTATGTAAATAATTACATGCATGAATGTATCAGCCAGAACCTCCATCTCACTCATAGCCTACAATGTAGTTAGTTAACAGAGAATCTCCCTAAAACCTATCACTAGGGCAAGATCAATCCAGCCACAAAGTAGTCCCATATCCATATGCATGGATCTGTTTCTACCTAAAACAGATGCTTATTTTAACCAAACTGCCCTACAGACTTGCTAGTTTAGAATTTAGATTGAGTACCTACCTCCTTGCAAGTAATCCAAAAAAATTGGTATTCTGAAAAATCTCAGAAGGGCTTAAAAATTAATAGCACTTTATCTGTAACATTCTCCTCTGTTAGTGTGCTTTGTAGACTATTTTATTCAGTGTTTGGGGGATTTTTAAGCATTTTTATTACCAAACATCAATTCCTACATTGGATGTCTAGCTACAACCAGTCCCAGGAATTTCCCATGTGAATTATCCCAACAGGACCTTTAAGAGTAATGCAAGGGATGTAAATACTCAGGGTGTGGTTTGCTTTCAGTTCCCGTTGACCCCAAATGGGTTTAATCAATTGTACATAGGAAAGTAACTATTTCTTTCAAATATTTTAACTTTCCCCTGCAGATTTAAGGTTTATGTAGATAACTTTACATAAATCTTATTCTTTATAAGAAATGAGTAGGATGAGTCAGAACGAGTGGGTGAGGGAGGAGATGAAGAAAGAGAGGAATAGCCCAGTGTTAAGAGTATAAGTGGGAGGTTATAAACATTCTAATTTTGTCTATTAAGAAGAAAAGGAAGAGACTGATACTCTATTCTCTGGTATTCTATTGTCCAGGCATCTCTACCAGCCAGTTTAATAGTACAACTATAGTATGAGGGCAGCCAAGTAAGGGCTGATTTCCTAAAATCCATGACCTTAGAGAAAGGCCCTGTTGTAGTTCTTCAGCCGGTTCCTGGTTCCAGAATGAGGGCTGCTTCTAGATTGAAGTGTTCAAAACACATGCCTTTTGCAGGGTCTGGGCCGAAAAGCTATCACATGTCTTACCAGTTATTAGCACAGCCTTTAAAATTTCTGGGCCTAAAAGCCATCACAGTTCTTACCAGTTATCAGCACATCCTTCAAAATTCCTTGGGAAATGTTCCCATAACTCTCTGCAGACTAAAGCATCCCAAACTTTAATAAGTTACACAAATTACCATTTATATTCTAAAACAGTGAATTGAACCCCTACTAAAATAAACTCTCCTTAACTTCTAAAGTGATAGCATTGATTAGAGTACACACAACTCTGAAAGAACACATATGTGTAATAATAGTAATTATGCTTTACCTTTAATTTTTGAATTACATGATTAAATATTTTTATTAATTTTTTCTTTCAGTTTTTAATAACTAGGCCAATGATCATATAGCATCATGAATCTAGCTCATTATAATCATTCTTTTTTTTTAAAGGTTTTATTGGGGAAGAGGAACAGGACTTTACTGGGGAACAGTGTGTAATTCCAGTACTTTTTTCCCAAGTCAAATTGTTGTCCTTTCAGTCTTAGTTGTGGATGGCGCTGTTCATCTTCAAGTATTTGTCCTTTCAGTCTTAGTTCTAGAGGACACAGCTCAGCTCCAGGTCCAGTTGCTGTTGCTAGTTGCAGGGGGCGCAGCCCACTATCCCTTGCGGGAGTTGAACAGGCAACCTTGTGGTTGAGAGCCCACTGGCCCATGTGGGAATCGAACAGGCAGCTTTCGGAGTTAGGCGCGTGGAGCTCCAACCACCTGAGCCAACCAGCCGGCCCTATAATCATTCTTGTTATCAATCTTGCCAAGATATGATTTTATCTATTTCTGTTGGCTATGTTTAATTATTTATTTAGTTTTGCTTGTTTTGCAAATTTTTCAGCAACCTGCCTCAGAATTTTTTCTGTATGGATCACCTTAGCCTATCTAAGCTGATTTGACTCCAATTTTCCTTTCCCATATGAGTCATCTAGTTTCAGAATCATAAAATCTCAGGAATGGAAAGGAATTTAGTGGCTATCTAGGTCACTTTTGGGAGAAGAGTGGTAGAAATGAGGGTATAAATCCTAAATAAATGACAGACATAGCTCCCTATTAAGTAGACTTAACACTTGAAAGGAAGTAAAAAAATTGTTAAGCTACTTAACCGTTTGTTTATACCTAATCTAGTAAGTTAAGCTTAAACCCAGTGGAAATCAGTGAGGTGATAAATATCAGCACCTGATATAGAGCTATCATTGACTATATGTTATAAAAAAAATAATAATATGGTATCATCCTTGTCCTCAAGGAAAACAAAAATTACTTTGGTACATGAAGCCATTAGAGAAAGAGTTAGCTTAGAGTGGGTAAGTAGTGAGAGCAAATAGAACAGGACTTCAAAGGGAAAATCTAAGTGGAAGAGAATATCATGGAAGAAGAAAGTTATTAACTGGATCTTTAAGGATTGTAAAATTTTAATAGATAAATGGATCAGAGAAAGTAATTTTATAGGCAAATGAATAGAATAGGCTTTAATATATGTGAACTGCATCGTATGTGTAAAGTATATTACATATGGCACATAGCAAGAGTGCAATCTGTATATTAGGGAGTAATAAAAAATAATATATATGAGAGAAAATTGCTAATTTAAAGCCATCACATATTCCTGAGCATGAGCTGATCTAGTAAAAATAATGTTTTAAGAAAGTTTGCCTAACAAACTTACACTATTTTTGTTAACCTATTTTTAATTTTTTAACCTGTTTTCTTTTTAAACTATTCTTTCTAAAATCTCTTTATTTTAAATATGTTTTTCCAGTTATCCTGTTTTGGATTTAGAGTTTCATTTTACAAGCTGAAAAAGCCTTGAACCATTTTGTTTATTTCGGAGCAATTGGATTTATATCACACTTTAATAATAAAATAATCCTACCTTTGTGAATATCTTTAGCAAAAAAGAAAAAAAACCCTACATTCACTAAAAATAAAAAGTTTGCCTATGTGAGTAGTTTCAAGATATATAACTGCAGAATACTGAAGATGAGAATAGCAAATAGGAGATCATCAACTGATTTGGGCATGTAGAATGAAGACTGGATAACATGATGGATGTGAGTACAGAGAATAAGAATAGAAAATAAAATTTTAGAGAAATAATTGTAAGACTTTGTATTTATACACATGAGTGATTAAGTAATAGAGAGGCTAAACTCTATGAATGCTGAATTGAAATGAGACGGTGGATTTTTTTCTTTAGGGATCAAAGTGGTTTTGCAAGAGCTGGAAAAATACTGTTTGTTCATCATCATTTTAGGACCAAAATGTCGTTTAAAGTCTATTGAGTTTGAGATGATAGTAGATATATCCAGTAGAACTAGAATACAGATAAGAGGTAATGAATGATACCAAAATTGGGGAGTGACCCAAATGGAGGAGAGAACAAAAGTCAAGTAAGTAAATATGTTTTTATCTGCCTACTTATTTTTAATGTCCACCTTCCTTTCTACTTTCCTGGCATTATTTTACATGCTGCTTTATATTGACATTCTCTAGCTTCATCCCAGGTGAGTCAGAAATATATCCCAGCAAAGTTTAAGAGAGTCAAGAGCCCCTGGCCTCATTTTGAATCTACCGCTGCTCTCATCAACTATAAAAAATGACTCTTGAGGAAAAACAAAACAAAACAAAACAAAAACAAAAAAACTAAGAACCATCATGTGTACCTTACTGTAAATTTTATCTAATATATTCCATCAACCATGAATTGTAAGCCTTATTTCTTCTTAAGCCTTATTTCTATTAGTGCAGTTAAAAAGTTTTGTCCCCTGTAAAATCATTTCAAACATTATTGAATAACTTAGTTTAGCCTAGGAGGTATGTTTCTGAAATCACATTAGAGGACGGCCCATGTTTAACTCTGTGCCCTTGATAAATGGCTCCTATACAGCTGACTGTGAGGCCGCAAGGGAATGTACCATCGCCTAAATTATTAAATATTTGATAAATTCTGCTTATGCATTTGAACTATATGGTTGTGTATTCTGAATCTTTGAGAATACGATCCTAAAAAATTAAAAATCAAGTAATTGACCAGGAAATCCCATTCTTTTTATGCCACAATATTTGCTATGATGTTTTCAAATGTTTGATAACTATTTACAAAGATTCAGGGACAAAGGGCAAACCACTTGTCCAGACTTTAATTCACAGGGCTGTTATGTTGTGTGTTTTTTTATTGATATGTCAACACTCAATTCCACTTATTTTAATTTTATTTTAGCCTTTATAGACAATTTCGATCTGAATATTTTCTATGTGAAGCTTGATGTCATGAAGAAAAAAGATCCCAAAGTGTTCTAGGGACATTTTAAATTGGTGTAACCCCAAAATTAATTTCTAGTATCATACAAATGGCCAACATAGAAAAAAATATATAAATATTTTCTACTTTGGTTGGTTCTGTTATATTCAGCGCTAAGAATTTTCTGTTTGACGATCAGTAGTTTCATTGTAAAAACTTAAGGGACTTTGCTTTTCCTGATCATTTGTTTTGGAAATAAACATAGATGTATTTTTTTTTAACTAAACGATTATTTTTCTTTTCAATTTTCACTGAGCATCATTCCAATGGATTGCATGTAGAAGTTTCTCTAAATAAATTGAAATGACTCTAAAGGATGCCTGGGGCATGTGTAATCTACAAACAAAACCAGCAGTTACATTATAATGCAAGCATATGGTAGTTATATTGCTTCTAAAATTATTATGTAATTTTATTACTTTCATACCAATTATACCGGTGCTAACTAAGCTCAGTGTAAAATCACTATCAAAGACTCTAACCCATTTACTGACAGACATGCCTGGAGAAGTACAAAACAATATTGAATACTAGTTTTATTTGCTACTGATATTTATTTATAGAAAGTGGCAGCTATAATTAATGTAGTCAGAGTTTATAACATGTAAATGGGCTGCTAAAAACACAGGGAAACTAGCTATATTTCAAATATCGCAGCCAACTTGCCTCACAGAGGCCCAGTTGTATTGTGTATTTGACTCTAAAATGGCACCCCATAGAGGTTTCAGAAGCCTTTTTGAATTACCATTGTTCTTTGCACTTTCAGGATTGGCCAGCTGGAATCTAGAGGCAGTGGCATTACCATTCAGCCATAGTTGAATGGCAGGCAAAGTCTAACAGGATGTCTGCAATAAGTATGAACCTGGGCTTCCTAAAGTCTTTTCCCTATAGAGGTGAACCAAAGTATTTAAAGGACTATTACCAGTCCCCACAGGAGAAACAAAAGACTATGGAGTCATTAGAAAAATATACTAACAATACTGAATAATTCATTAATTATTTACTGAGAACTCCTTACATGGAAGTAATAAAATGATGGCTGTGAAATTAAAGAACTCAGAGTGGGTTCTATTATGCAAGTTAGAGATTGTGAGAACTGCTGTTGAGCAGCTAGTCTTGGTAGCCAGACAGATTAGGATTCAAATATTGAGTTGTCCATTTACCAGATATTTCAATACAGCCAAGCCCTTGAGCCTTCATGGTCCCAACCTTGCTTCTCTGCCAAAAACATACACCTAACCACAAGGGTTTCTGTCTGGATTGAATAAGATAATATTAATGAAGTACTTAGCACAGAGCTTGGCACCTAGTGGATGCTCATAAGAGATGCTTTTGGTGCTGTTAGTTAGTATTAATGCTATTATTATAATGAGATAAATACATATACAGCACATTGACAAGATACCATCAGAAATATAAAGGGGGCTCACTCATTAAGAATAGAAAGGCGTTTATTATATGGAAAAAGGAAAAATTTAGGGAGCAAAGGGAGAAAGTCAATTACAATAAGCAGATTCATGGAGACATGTGACTCTGCGTATACTTTGGCTTCCCTGTGTACGGGTGATCATATGACTTGCTTTACCAATAGATTAGGAGCATAATTTATATGTATCACTTCTGAATGGAAGCATACAAAAGCCAGTGAAACATGTTCTATGTTCCCATCTCCCAGTCATTTTCTGCAGGTGCTGTCAGCCTGCATCGCTGAGGAGGAGAACATAAAGCAGAGTCCTCAGTCAAGTTGTGATGATTATGAAATAAACCTTTGTTGTTTTAAGTCACTGAGATTAAGGGGTTGTGTGTTACCACAATATAGCCTATTCAACCCTGACTGATATAGCCTAGGCATTCATGCTGTATTCGAGGAGTAAGTGTGGTTAGAATATAAAGTAAACAGATTAGTAAAAATCTGGGAATGAAGCAGTGACCGTAAAGAACATAGAATGTCATTATAAAGAGTATGGATGTTTTGCTTATAAGCAACATAAAAATATCAGATTTATTCTATGCATATTTAATACAGGTAGTTGACATAGTCAATGATACAGAGTGACATGTGGCAGGTAAAGACTGGAGGCAGGAAGAAGCTCTCGCAGTAAACAATAACGCAAAAAAAATAGGAATGTGAAGGGAAATAGAAGTGGAAGAATCAGAAAGGCTTCAAAGTATTGGTGGAATACGTTAGTTTTTATAGGATATAAATTTATAGGATATAGGAATGCTGAGAAACAAACAAAAAAAACTATAATCTTATGCTCAGTTGACTGGATAGGTATTAATAAAGTTAACTGAATTGGGTAACACAGAAGAAAACCATTGAGCAAATGTTTGTGATTTTAATATCCTCACCTTGGAAATTTGGGGAATTTTATACAAGTCATTTTGCATGTAGACAATAGGACTAATTTAGTGGAATTACTTACTAGACTTAATTTAAGAAGTGTATATACTTCATAAATAAATATCACTAATTGTCACTCAAAATTTTAGACTTGTTATGAATCATTTACAAACTATTTGTAGTTATATAAACAGGAAAAATAAACCAAATAGAAGTGAAGTAAATGATTATGAAGATCTTGATCACTGGTTCTGTGCCTAATGATTCTTGTAATTTCATTTAGACACTATTTGCAGTGAGATATTAAATCAACATTTGTTACATGTGTGAAAAGCAATTTTTTCTAAGATAATCAATTAATTGGAATACAATTTCTCTTATGGAATATATGTGTTATCATTAGCATGCGTGCATAAACAATTTAACAATGCATTCTTTTGTATAATATTAACAGGATGGTAACAAAAATGTATTTAATCAGAAAATAAATACATTTTATAAAACTTAAATTGTTAAAATTCATTGTTTGAATGAGTACTGATCTCTCTTACTACAACCTGAGCTTACTGATATCAAGGACTATATATAATTTTTCTTCTTTGAAATTTCAGCTCATAGTAAATACTCAATTAATGTTTGTTGGTTACAGAAAGTGACTCAGTGATACCTTTTATTGAAAACATTCAAAGATGTTTTCATTTGTCTAGCATAAATCTCCTGAGAAACAATTTTATGGTAATTCACATAAAAAGAATGATAAACAATGAAAGCTAGAAAGACCTATGGCATCAGTATGTAAATATGATCCAAAACATTAGTATAAATGCTTTAGAAAAGAGTTTCAAATTGTTGGTCTATTAATTTGGAGCAATTTTAATTTTCCCAGTAATTGCCACCAACTGTTTCTTGTGGCTACTTCTTCTCAGTGTGGGTAGCAGACTTCATTAATAATAAATATATCAGTCTATCTCCCTAACTTTTCACTGTTTTTTGTTTGTTTACTAGAAGAGTGTAAGTCTATTTTTAAAACTTTGTGTTGTTGCTGTAAGATCGTCAGTATAATATTAGATTTGAATCCTACCAGACTTGAATCTTACCTGCTTCAACAGTGGGTCTGGGGCTTCTCTTGTTCTGAGACACATATCCTTCCCTGTGTTAGCATCATCTGGAAACATTGTCTATTTGTTTGAGTTTCTTTTTTTCTTTTTTTATTCCAATATACCTTTTGACAAGGAGCTTTTTCCACCACTGGTGGTCCTGTGGCTACATTTATTAACTGAAACTCACCTGAGAGCATCAAACCTGGGGTCTGATAGGATTGTGATTCCAGGCAAGACTGTGGCCTCCAATCTTACCTGCCTTCCATAATCCTCAAATTCATGTACAAAGGGAAAAACTAGGATCTATCTTATATTTTGCTTAGAAACTGAAAAATTGAGGTGGTCCTGGACCTCTTTTTGCCCCCTCCCCCCAACCACCCCCCACCTTCCGTCCCATTGCATCGACTGTTCTGAAGACTCCGTTGCTCATGTATTATTAGTCTGCTGGGGCTGACATAACAAATACCATAGACTGAGTGATTTAAACAACATAAATGTATTTTCTCACAGTCCTGGAGACTGCATGTCTGAGATCCAGGTGCCAATATGGTTAGGTTCTGGTGGGAGCTCTCATCTTGAATTGCAAAAGTCCACCTTTTCTCTGTGTTCTCACATGGTAGGAAGAGAGAGAGAGCAAGTTCTTTGGTGTCTCCTCTTATAAGGGCGCTAATTCCTTCATGAGAGTCCCACCCTCACAACCTCATCTAAACTTAATGACTTCCCGAAGGTGCCATCTCCAGATCCCATCACACTGGGGGTTACAGCTTCAACATACGTGTTTTGGGGGACACAGTTCAGTCCATAACACTCTGCCACCAGCAAGTGGGGCACCTCAGTGATATCTAATTAGGCAATAAGAGATTAATAACTTTTGCTGTAATTACTCTCCAATTTTATGAGCAATCGTTTTCTTATGGGCTTTATACCTTACTCTATTATGGGAAGAAGATGCAACGCTTCTTCCTTCTTCAGCAGGGATGTGGGGGGAGAGAGAATATTCTCTTTTCAAAAACACTGCATTTTCTTAAAATGTGATTTTGCGATTCAGCCTCCTTCCCAGGCATCCTTCTGTGCTGCTCAGGGGTGCGGTGAGCAGAGGCAGTGCTCGCCCCAGGACTGGGCTGGCCTCTCAGCTATGACAAGTCCCTCAGAACTGAACTGTGTTGTTCTTTGTGCTGCTTATTCTCAGCTGTGGTCTCTGAGTAGTGATTCTTAAAAAAGGATCCCTCTTAGAATTTAGCATGATTCATCTTCAACTCGAATGACATGAAATTGCTAATATTTGACTTATAAAAGTGGCAATGCCACATAGCATAACCCAATTCATTGGTGTCCATCAGGATTTGTAACCTGCTCATGGTTTGACCTGTATGAGGATGAAGTAGAGGGGGGAGCTATCCTTAGAACATTTTCCTTGTGTGTTAACTGGAAGCCATGAAATACGATGCTGTTGCTGTTCGTGATAACACACTGATCCCCTCCCCACACTGTGGTCCCTAATGAAGTGGGGAGCATCAATTTGCCATAGTTTGACTGTAGCAGATGTGCTACATGTGACAAATGACAAACATATTGGAAAGTCTCTAGTAGAACAATGCTGCCTCTGTGCTCTGAATTTACATCCTGAGACAGTGTCATAATCAATAGGAAGTGGTACAATAACAAAACAACTGCATTCTCTCTGTTCATTTAAATTGTTTCAACTTTAATTCAGTTTGAGTTAAAGCCTTTCCCATACCAAAGGCACAACTAACTTACTGCTAAGTTATTTCCAGATGCCACTTTTAGTTCCAATATGAGTGAATCAAGCGCTTGCCAGTTTCCCTTTGAGGGTGCTGCCCTCACACTTACGTAGGACGTATCTCTCACAAGATGGATAGCAGTTCAGCTTGACTGTTGAAGTTTATAGTTTCCAATGTCAGTATCATTGGCATTATCCTTTCTCTAATCATTCATTCATAAGTAGATTTTTTATGATTTCTAGTTTTATTGTAAAAAGCTGAATATTTTATATTTTGACAAAATTATATTTCTTTAACTAGGTTTAAAATTTAATAATTTGCTTCTAAAATAAATCATATTTGATGGGACATAGGAAATATACTCCATGGCACAGGTGCTTTACATCATGAAGCTACAGATGCTCCTTCTCATGAGAGGATGGAGAAGAATTAGGAAATCTTGGTAACCACTGAAACAATGATATGACATTTATGCCTTCTTTTAATCTTTATGATTATATTTCCCACTGGGCTAAATCATATTCACATTTAGTTCAATCTAATAAAAATTTATCAATGAGAAAAAGTGGGGAAAAGCCTCAAATAATTTAGAAGTGTAGTAAAGCTACTCTTTGCTATTATAAAACAAATTATTTTCCTGTTCGTGTACAAGCACATAGCAAACTTAATAACCATTAAGAAGAAGACATTTGTATTGGTCTTCTGCTCTGGAGACTACTTTTCTCTGGCTTTGTAATAGGAATTTTTTTTTTTCTTTACAGACATATTTAATCATTGTTTTCCATTATGAATGATTTCTAGATAATTGTGGTACATCTGTTCTGGACATCTTATTTCAAGAAGCACACCAACTGATGCTGTAAAATAATAATAATGATAATAATAATAATAATAAGCTTTTAAACTAGAAAGACAGTTGTTTTAAGTTGAACCAAAATGAGCTACCAGAATGTACTTCTAAGTTAGCACTTAATGTTAATGGAGATAACTCGTATAAGTAAATGAATGAGTTTAAAATCAGACTTCTAGTGTCTCTCTCCAAGAATACTCTGTTAGCTGCAGTTTATTAGATAAGAGTAGAAGTAGTTCATTTTTTAAAATAGGGACAGGTCGTTCTATGTATTATAATCTTTCCCATTATTGCATATATCAGTATTTTATGATTATTTTTATTCAATAAGTTATCTTTAGTTTTGGAACTATTTGTGACAAATTGAAACCAAGTATTCAAGTGTCCAGATAAGCAAAGGTTTTTGTCATATCTCAAAGTACATTCCTATATAAGCCTGTGTCTATTCTTGATGTTCCTTACATTATTTTTTCCTTATTATATTTTACTAATAGTTTGGCCCCCCGTGATAAGGAATAATTGGCTTCTTAAGGAATAATTCATTTTATTAGGACTCTCTTAATTAAAAAAAAACCTGTGTTGTGATTTGCTTGGATGTCATTGGCACAAAAATTAAGTCATAAAACCCCAAATATTTAGCATATCTTCTTGCATTATGTGAAGAAGTAATAAATAATCAGATACTGAATTGATAATCCATAAGGGCATTGAATTTTGAGACAGTCATAGAGATTGTCAAAATTTGCCCAGCTTGTTTCTCTATTCAGCCAGCTGAGGAAGTAATTCTGCATCTAGAAATATATCTAAGAATCGAAGATAACTATGGAATTTGGATTCAAATTTTAGACATTGCTGAATAAAATTAATTGAAAATTGCAATAATTTACTTGTTTTTTCATGAAATTGATCATTCTGAGGATATCCAAAAGTCACAAAATTCTGCCTGGTAAGTTCATCACAAATGCATTCATTGCAAACTGTGCGTTTTGATATTGTGAAACTCATTTTGAAAAATTCAATCTAAAGTTGTTCACAGTAGCAGATGACACACAATTTTTCTACATATATTCACCACATTGAGATTGTTTCGAAACACATGAAAACTCAGAAGCAAATATTCCATGGAAAAGGAAATCATAAGAAAAATATAAAAATGCTATAACACTGTAAAACATTCTGCTCCCTTTATTCAGGGTTAATACAAATACTGAAGATACATTTGAAAGAAATACACATTTCAATAAGGTTCAAATACAAGATAATCTAGTCAGTTTATTTCCAGTCTGAAACAATATTAGTACTATTACGGAATCTAAACTAAGAATAAAGGATATAAATATATATCCTATTCAAAAGTTGGCTTTCCTTTAGATGTTGACAGATATTGGAAGGAAAATTCAATCAATAAAAAAAGAACAATGTAGCTGTGTTTAATTACAGACTATCTGGAAACATCTTCTGGAAAAACAGTTCTTTATAAGGATTCTAAAACATGATATAATTTCTTTTTTATTAATTTGGGAATATGTTTTATGAAAATTAATGTGTCATTCTTTTATTTCATACAGTTGACTATCAGCCTTGGAAAATTACTAATGCAACAAGATGTTGTTTCTATTTGCCTTTTACCTATGTTCTTTATGTACAGCTCAGTCCACTATACTTTTGTACATGCAGGTATGAAACAGGCCTGGAAATTGTCCTGACTCAAATAAAAATATATTATTACTTTATTTCATCACGGAAAAACTACTAAGAGCCTGAGCAATGTTAAGACCTAACATGATCTAAAGTGAGCCGATATGACCCCCCTATCCACTTTCTGGGTTTTAAGCAGTTTAAATGTTAATATTAGTGATACAACTTTAATTGGAACAAAACCCAGAGTCCTCATTGTGTAGTATTCAGAGAAGACCAATATTCAAGAAAGATTATGTTGTAATATTAGGATGGCAAAGGCTAGATCACTCATGAACATCTGTAGAGGTGTAAGAACTTTAAATATTGTCTAGATTATTTATGTACATTGCTAAACATCTTTAAATTCAGCATCTTATATAGGAAAATAAGTTTTAAAAATTTCTTGCTTAATCTTATTTCAAAAGCTCTGGAATCTTTCAATAAAGGGCTACAAATTGTTTCATTCTCTTATAAAATTTGCTTACGGCTATAAATGATGAAGTTTCCAAAGAAGTAAATCTAAGTAGACACATATCTCATCGATTTATAAATTACACTTGGTATATCACAGGCTTGTATTATTTATTTATAAAATATATGTGTACTAAACTTTTACAGTTGTCGACTAAAAATTTACATATTTTGCTAATCAGAGTCAGAATAGAATGTTATCTTTTTAACATTTGAAAACTGATTAGTAAGAAACACAGAAGATACCATTTGCAATGCAAAACACAAATTTATTATTATACTTACAGGGTATATACTGAGTTTTTTATTGCAAGTATTACATACAGTTTTCCTTTCACCTTTCATGATCATTCATCCTTAAGTAAAAGCTACAATACTTGATTCTTACAATTTCTTAGGGAGTGAAAAAATGTACTCTATGTGGTAAACTGGATTAAATTAGAGATGCCAACTATATCTTTTAACTTAGGGAAACTGTTGGTATTTACAATGGGTGAGAGTACCTTCAGTTTGATTTTTTTCATGTGTATGTGTTTGTAATACATCTCTTTGGACAAAATGTAAAACTAATTTTTTGTCATTTGAAAGAAATAGTTTATTCTGACTGGTGGTTGTAACTTATTGAACTTCAATAGATGGACTCTTAAAAAACTGTTTTATTAATTCATCTTGAATAAATCATAAAAAATACAGAAAACAGAAAGGGGAAAAAATGCTGCAACTTATCTAGTGTAGTGCCTAAGGCTACATAAAATTGTCCTATGAAATATATTCTCTAGTATTTCATCTTTCCCATGCTAAGCCATTAGTGGCCCCAGATCATATACACTGAGTAATTTTTCAATGCTCAACTCAGCACAAAATGCCCACACATCTACAAATACCACAACCAACAGATATTCTCTTGCAAGAATTTGCTTTTCAAGAGGTAATTTAAACATTGTGTACAGCAGGGGTTGGCCATCCACGGCCAGCTGTCCAAATCCAGCCCCACTACCTATTTTTGTAAATAAGGTTTTATTGGCACACAGCTACCTCCATTCACGTTTACATATTGTTTACGGCTAGGCTACTTTTGCACTCCAATGATTATGTTGAATAGTTGTAACAGAAACTGAATGACCCACAAAGCCAAGAATGAAACAGTTTGGTCCTTTACAGAGAAAATGTGCTGACTCGTGGTGTAACTGAAGAGAGCAAGGCTGGCTTGTTTTTCTCATCCAGAGTATTGCGTCTTTGTGTGTGTATGCATCATTTCATCCTCTTTGTTCAAAATATGTGACCTCATGATACTACTGCTTCCTTTTATTTCAAAATTATTCATTGGTATACAATAAGTATTATAGATTTATTATTGTTTAATTGTAATTTTCATTAAAGAATTCTTGCCATTCTGTTTTGCTGATTAGATGATGATCTTGTCAAGAACATCAATGGCTGAGCCTTAAGCTTTGTCACCCTCCCTCCAATGCCTAATATTGTGTTTTATATAATAGAAACTCAGTTAATAT
The DNA here is from genome assembly GCF_036562045.2 of Rhinolophus sinicus. NCBI lineage: Eukaryota > Metazoa > Chordata > Mammalia > Chiroptera > Rhinolophidae > Rhinolophus > Rhinolophus sinicus. Next base: position 125,913,435 of record NC_133755.1, on the reverse strand, counting down.
GTGTTGAAATTGTATCATTTGCATTTCAAATTGATTTATCTAATAGATGGAATTCTGATGTATTTTGGAAAGTGAATACCTTTATTTCTGTAATTTCATTAGATTTCCATAAACAATCTAGTATTTAAATGACTATTTGAAATGCAAATATCCAATTGAATAAACCCCAGATAGTGAGATAAGAATGTGCTTCTACAATAAAAACTTTGGGGATACTAGGGCAGAGAAGTTCAGTTTTGACCTAGTCTGCAACCCACTATTCATTAATTCTCAAAATCCCCTTAGATCATTTAGATCAAGAATACTTAAAAGTAGTCTTTGAAGTTCTGTTGAATTCCCACAGGTTTCACCTATACTGTAATGTTTTATTTTATTTTTTAAAGAACAACTTTTCCTTTCACTTTCCTGCAAAGTTTAATTCTTTATTAAAAACATGAGGAAGCCCTTACTGTAGATATTACATGCATATAGCCTTTTAAACATTGTAACGGATGAAAGAAAGTTCATGCATGATGCTCGCAGCTGGAGTAGTTGCATGTGTGGTAGGAGAGAGGTTGCTGCTCTAATTCTAGAACATTTTCTATAGCAGTCTTTGACATGGACTTACATCATCTTTATTTAAAATGTGAACATGTTAGTAACTTAGATAAAATGTCTAAATGCTAAGTGTTTAAACTCTACTACAATTCTAGTGACTTCAAATCAATGGTGCAAATATATTTTTAATTTTGCAACTTAAATTTTGCTTATTATATTAAACTGTTATAATTACCTGGACACTTATTTTTCACATTTTCTGTTGATTTTAACATTGGAAGAGATTTGTCCTAGGCAGATGCAATTATTACCAGTTTCTAATTTTCTCAACACAGGATGGAAGTCATTCTCTATTGCTACAAGTGTGAGCTTCATGAGGCTACATTGCAAAGCTTGCAGCAAACTAGCTGCCTAAAAAGATTAGAAAAGGGGTCTGGGCTTGCTGTAGTCTCAACCTGCCCAGGTAATGAGAAAATGTAATACGTGATCACATTCTTATAAGGCTGATGGATTATCCATGACATGGTTCTTTTCCACTTGTGTCAATACTCAGAAACCACTAACTTTCCTGGCTCATCCTCCTCCCAGACTCTTATCTCTCATGTGTATGTTCAATTTTCAGTTTAGAAAATGTGGTGAAAATCGGAAGATTCCTCCTTTGAATAGTAATTATACAGACACTTTTATTTTTTAATGAAAAAGATTAACAAAATGTCTAGTAATAAAGCATAATTGTGGTGAATATCATTGACTAATAATATACCATACGTTTTCAGAACTTTCTCATTTTATTGCCCAATATCACTTAGAAGATAGAATATTAAAAACAGATTTAGGAAAGAATAAAAAAGATAAGTGGGGGAAATGTCCGTTCTAAATTATAGTTTTTTCACATTTAACATCCAGTTTTGTTATATTTTTGTCTAACGTCATAAATCCAAGTTCTGTCATAAGAATTGAGAAACCAGGTAAGCTTGATGCAAAGTTAAGAGGAGAAAGCATTTGCCTGGTAATGCTTTCCACTTGCTCACTTCAGAGAATGGCCTGGTGACATTCATATTCTAACTAGTTATCTCTGCCAAAAAGCTCCCTAAATCTGTTTATAAATGATTCCTGAAGAAAATGACTTTCAGTGGTGTTTTCTATCTTGTAGCTCTTTGGGGGAATAAAAGAGCAACATTTATGGTATTTTTCTCAAATCGGACCAAGGCAGTTATTTGTTGTGAATGATGCTTTTAGAATTGCACACTGGATTGCTTAGTATTACAGGACATAGGATATATACAGTAGTGGAGCAAAAAGCAACACAAAAATGGAAATAAAGAAGCAGAACTGCATGGCCACACTGAATACTAGTAGCAAGGCATTTTGGAACACTGGCAGACTGCAGGTAAAGCCATAGAAACAGAATTATTTCCACAAATGTGCAGGCTCTGTAGGAGGCAACAATTCGGAGGTCTTCTGAAAGCAAAAGCCTTCCTCTTTCAAAGGCAGTGTTTGTGTTTCAACTTCAGAATGACGCATGGATGAGAATAGAAATCCCAAACCACAAATTTAAAGAATTTAGTGTTGTTTTCACAAATTTCATCACACTACTCCACAGCGCAGAAAACATATTTACCCTCTTTAAGGTTTTTGCCTTAGAGGCAAAAAGTAAAGCGGTGTTTTAAAGCCATGGTTTTCAAACTGTAATGTACCTTCCAGTGCGGATCTTGTTCACATGCCCAGGTAATTCAGCAGGTCTGAGGGTGGGGCCAAGTATAGGAGCCCAAGCCATGCTGGCACAGCTGGTTTTGAGTAGCAAGGTTTAAAAGGCCTTCTGAAGTCTTAGTGGTTACATTTAGATGCTGTTCAGTGGGTATCAAGTTTCAGTTAAGATGAAAAGTTCTAGAGATCTATACAACATCATTATGCTTAACAATACTGTATTGTACACTTAAACATTTGTTAAGAGGGTAGATCTAATGTTATCTTTTTGTTTGTTTGTTTGTTTTTAACACTGTAAAACAAAAAGAAAATAGTGTCCTGCAGGTCATGTTCTCCATAGCTACAGCTGCCTACCGATGTCCTCTCTGTTCTTGTAACTCTCCTTTAAACTGGCAAAGTGAACTCTATCAATTTGCAAACCAGTTCTGTATTCTATTGACTGTTCTCTGGAGTCTTAGAAATAAACAAAAAGGAATAAACAAAAGAAGTCATAAGACTTCAATATGGTAATTTAATCTGGGAAACATTATTGCCCTCTTATAGTTTTTTTTTCTTTTTTTACCCAAGTCAATCAGTGTCCCCGTAGAACACAAATCTTAACATGTTGTTCTGTATGCGGGTGGGACATACAGATCCATGGCTGATACAGATCAAATTTTGTGCAGTACATTTGCAATCCAGTTTGCCTTTTTGTTTGTTTTAAAGAAAGATTTCCTAGATTTGCAAAATCTTTCCAAACTATGCAGAAAAAAAAGACTCAATCTGTGCCCCCACTTTGATAGACACTTATAATGATAATGATAATGATATGTATAGAGTTAAGTAGAGAGTTTATTATTTTCTTGTTGCTTATTTAGTTGCTTTTTATGATTTTTATTTAAACGACTATTAGCTAGATGGAGTATTGAATTATTTTTAAGCTTTTATGCCAGACTTCAAATTTCACTATTCAAGTTGTTTTCTTTTATATATGTCCCATTTTCCAGCTTAATTACTTTCAGGAAGTTACTTTTCTTATGAAAATATAGTTTAAAACTCAATTAAAATTTTGCAACACTGTACAAATATTCATCATGGGAAACCAGCAGGATGTAGAACAATAACAACAAAATAGATAGATGCAATCTTTATTTAAAACTAGCTTTAACAGAATAAAATTGTAAATATGCATATGATTAATTTTATTGATAATGAGGAATATGTGTCTGGTGGAGAGTTTTATTTTGATGAAGCCATGTGAAGATAAAAAAAAATACAAATTCTAGGTATGTTCAATTAATAATAAAACATGAAACTTTTATTGTATAAAATGGTCATTTTCTTATTAGAGAGAAAAAGGCAAAGTTACTTTTAGAGAAAACAATTAAAAATGATAAAATTTAACTAAAATTTTGAATAACCACTCAAATATATACTGCAAAAACTGGTTTAAAAAGAAAACACAAGACTATGTATACATGCATTTTAAACAACATATATTTAGAGACTAGCACTATATATGTGTCACATATAATACTGATTGGGAATCATTAAAAAGAGATCCATCTAAAATTGTTGCGGCCAAAAGTCTGTTTAAAGCTATCACTCATGTTCCGTAGAACTTACAATGGTTTCCATGATTCTGGCCAATGGGGAAAATCAGTTTTCAATTTGGATGCCAATCAGGAAGTCAGTTCCTTCTCAAAATATTATAAAACATAGATCCCTTCCCTGTAGTATGCTCAAAATCATAGAATAGGAGGCATCGAGAGGAGACAGGCTGGCAGGAAGCCAATGTGCCTCATAAACAGAAAGAGAAAAGCACAAACATCTGAGATGAAAGCAGTGTGAGACACAGAGAGAAGACAGCAGAACTTGGAAGAAAGCGAAGGAATACTCATGAAACAAAAATGGAAAACTATTCCTAGCAATAGTGACTTATTCTAGTGAGTAAGTAGGAAACATATTGGTATTAGGACTTTATTTAATAGTCAAATTTTGTAAGATATATTTATGCTTAAATTAATTGCATCACTATTCACACACACACGCGCGAGGTCAATTAAGTTCACGAACTCATCCTAGTAAAAGTGCTACATACCTCATAGCTGAATATCACTACTGTCAACTCTGAAGTACTCCCCTTGGAAAGCTGTGCACTAATGCCAGTGCCTAGTCTACCCTTCAAAACAATTCTGGAACTCTTTTTCTGGAATGGCCATCAGAGCTGTATTCTCCTTGATGTCCTAAATGTCATCAAAATGTCTTCCTTTCAATATTTTCTTTATCTTCAGGTAAAGAAAGAAGTCACTGGGGGCCAGATCATGTGAGTAGGGAGGGTTTTCCAATACAGTTGTTTGTTTACTGGCTAAAAACTCCCTTACAAACAGTGCCGTGTGAGCTAGTCCATTGTCAAGATGCCAGAACCATGAATGCTTGGTGAAAAGTTCAGGTCGTCTAACTTTTTCGTGCAGTCTTTTCAGCACTTCCAAACTATAAACTTGGTTAACTGTTTGTCTAGTTGATACACATTCATAATGAACAATCCCTCTGATAATAAAAAAATGTTAGCAACATCATTGCAACAAGTTCATAAACTTTATTGTCAGACTGTGTGTGTGTGTGTGTGTGTATCAGGCGTGCCAAAAAACTGTATACACATAACCTGTATTCATCTTTTGTTATCAATATATATTGAGTATTACAATTTTGATACAATTTTTTCCTTTCTTAAAATGTATATATGTTTTTTTGGCACCCTCTGCATATATGTTTCTGATTTCATTTTATATTTTAAATCACTCAGATTAGATTAGTTATGTTGTTCATAAAGTTCTGAGTTAAAGAACCTCTCCATGTATTGTTGTATACAATCAGATATCCATTATAGGCACTCAGTCTACGTTTGTGGTTGAATTTTTGTGCCAGGAATTAAAAGCTCTCTGTATAGAATGTTTTTGCTGCAAAATTTGATTTGTAATTTCTGCTTTTATATGTTGTCATAATAAGGTGAAATTCACAGTTTTGCTAAGAATTTTTAGGGTTGCCTCTGTCCCATCTTGCTCAGGACTGAGTGTTTCCGGGGACACGGGACTTTCAGTGTGAAAATCAAGGACAGTTCTTGGACAATGTGGGAAAGTTGGTCACCCTAAATAGGTCTGAGCATTTGAATCTCTGGCACCTGTTTCATCACATAAGTTAGCAGGTACATTATGTTTTCTAATTTTGAGCTATTATATCATTTGATCAAGGAAAAGAGTAGGGCGACTAATTATTTACTTGAAGAGACAATGAGAAGGAAGAGAAATATTTGAAAATTCCGTGGGTGACTCACTCAGTTTTTGTGTTTATCGTTGTGCTGGTGTTTTTTTGACTATATTAACTGGTCTGGTTCTATAAGAACATAAATCACTGCATTTATCTGTAAGGTTTAATTACCTTTTATTAGAAAGAACCCTGCTGTTAGGGCATCTGGTCAGTTTTTCATCTTTATAAAGCAACGGGAATATAGGATTCCAGCCACACATCTTGGGCCCAGTTGGTTCCATAACACAGTGTTGCCGCAACAACTGTACAGCAACTTTGTTGCTTTGTAATTAAAACTTTGGTCAGTTAAGTTCTTCAGGTTCAGGAACTTGTAGATCACGAAAGCAAAAAAAAATCAAGAGAAATTTATTTCACCACATGAGTCAAATAACTAAGAAAGAAAAGGAACAAAGATGTAACCCTGAAAGTGCACTTACCTTTCAGTGATGTTTCTTAGAGTCACATTGATTTATTTGAGCTTGCCAGAATGTTCCTTTTTTAAAGACCTAATTTACTAACAGTGTGGGATTTTCCAAGTTTTTCACTCCCCTCAGATTGCATTTTCATTTGCTCTAGCAATAAAGACCTCTAATACAGAAGCATCACAATTGAACTCAGTGTGGGAGTCTCTCTAAGGCAGAAAATGTCCCATATATCTTTTTGTCTTGTATAGAACCTTTATAAACTCTTTAGGTACTAAAGACGGAGAGCAATTTGGCACACATTGCAATTTATTATCGATATTGACCTCCTTTGCTTTTTTTTTTTGTTCAGTTGAGGAGGTTGTGTCCAACCGATTATATTTTTTATAACTCATAAGAAAAACATCTGTATTTGGACTTCTGCCTTAATTTGGCACTCTAGATTCTAATAGGTAAATTTCATTTCTTTATTTTGAACTTAGGGGACCCTAACATTTTAGACTGAGAATGAAGTTTCAAGCAGAGTACCCTCAACTAGGAATAGGGCCACAAAATAATTTATCATCTAAACCTGGGCAATTTTCAGAGTGAAAGGGGTTGTTATTAATAATTATGCTTGGACACCCTGGTACAAACCAAGTTAATCCCAAACCAGGACTTGCAATCACCCTTAATGGCCTTTAGAGGGTGAACCATAGTCCTTAACTCCAAATTGTATTAAAGAGGGTACCAAGAAAAGAAAAGGAGGTTGAGGAATGACTATTCACGCTTCTGGTGAAGCTGCTCCTACAGGGCAGAGGTACACTGGGAACGCCATCTTCAAAACACTCAGTTTATGGAAACAAAGGGATAAAACAACAAATATTTGTCAGTTACCTATCAAGTGCTAGGAATGGGACTAGGTTCTGGAAATGTAACCTGAGCCAAAATAGAGTCCTTGTCTTCACAGAGATCATAATTTTATAAGACATGAATTAATAAAACAATTACAAAAATAAGTATATGATTACAAAATGAGATAAAAATATAAACAACAATGCACAATCCTGTGAGAAGAGTAAGGGAGGGCCCAGACCAAATCTGGTGGTTTAGGAAAGGTTTTCCTGAATTAGAGTTAATTGATTAAAGGGGTAAGGAGGTCCTCTTGGCTAGGCTTGGATTCTGCTCACTGGGAATCGCTCCCGTACCAGTTGTTCCTCATGGCTCTGGATTTTGCTCACTGGAAGTTCCTTTCTTTTCAATTTGCCTAGTTATATCTGAAGGGAAATTAGGAAATATGTCTTCCTTGGAGGCTAAGCAGATATCTCAGCCTGCTTTCAGCCAGTACAAGATTGAGAACCCAGAAGTCACTTTGTGAGTTAGTTACTGTGTCTTTTAGTCTGATGGTTATTCTGACCATAGAGTTCTCTTAAGAACTTGAGTTAGCTTCTTATCTACATAGTCGGTTACAATTATCTCTGCATATAAATAGTTAAAATCCAGATTTTTAATAAAACAACTGTCTCTTTCTCGCTTTCTCTCTCAATGTATTTTGCTGGTGATTTGAGTCTACCACTTTGCTTAAGACAACTATACTTTTAGGTTCTTACTTGAACCATAACTAATTCAGAGAATTTTCTGGGTGCCTAGATGCTCATGGATTTACTTCCCTTTCTTCTACTTCCTTCCTTTCTTTTTTGTTTTTGTTTTTATTTGTTACAAATATTCCTTCATATGATCCTTATTCCCAGGGAGACTGAGTTTTAATCAGCCATTGTTTTTCAAAGTCCTTCTTAGTTCTATCTTTTGCTTTCTGGAAATGACAACCTGTTACATCTTCTACTCTGCCCTTCCTGGAATTTCAGGACATTCTAAATTGTCTGTCAAATGTGTTGGCAATATGTTCAAGTCTTTCCTGAACTCATTTCATTTTGCAGTGCCTTGTCAAATGTAACTAACTGAAGCTGTTCATATCCTATTTTTCCACTTCTACAACCGAAGACAATATGTACATTAGGTACACCATCTGCTTTCTAAGATATAGCAGATGATGATTTTATTAATTGTTTTGCCATTGCAAATAGATGTCACCATGTTTCCAGCCTTCATTAATAATTTTCTCACCATCCACTATATGACACTCCAATACCAATATTTTGTATTTTTTTGTTATTATTAAAGCAGCATTTCACTTTTGGTTATCACTTTCTGTGTAATCAGCTTAGCTAAATTAGGTTGTAATAAATAACATTCCAAATATCAGTAGCTTAACAACAACAGTGTATTTCTTATTCATGCTACTTGTCCATATCATGGATCAGTTTACCTCTTCATTCCAGAGATCAGAGTAATAGAGCATCCTTTATCTTGGATATGGACAAGTGGAACAGTGGATTAACCAATGGTTCTTAAAGCTTCTGCAAGAGAGTGTCACAGGCCACTTCCTGTCACATTTAATTGGCCAAATCAACAGAATGAGATGATTATTTCTTCATCAGGATGGGATCCAAAAAGAAGTTTAAGTTTAGGGAAAATGGGGCTATGAGATCACTAACTATTCCTCTCTCCCTCGACCCCATCCCAACCACCCACCATTTCACCAGTGTTCTCCCTTTGTGAACTATCCCCACTCTATTTTCTTTGGTCAACAAGATAGGTTCAATATATTATAGACAAGTTATAAATGAATATATTTAATATAAAAGAATTCACCCATGTCTATTTACCAGTAGTCCAACTTCCTATTAGAAGGTACAGACCTAGAAAAGTAAATGAAATGAATATTCAGTTTTATGCTCTTTCCATAAATGTTATATACTTTAAAAGACTATGTTTATATTTTCAATTTGTTTAGAAGAGAGCAAATATGATTCACACATTTTGATAAACAAATATAAATAAATAAAAGAAAAGGAATATAATTAAAATATAATCTGAATTAATAACATATTTCATGAAACTAAATGAGCAACAATTTATAATTTTATATGTATATTTGTATGAAAACTACTTCCATCAATTTAAATTAATGAGAAATGATGGAGCATGATACAAATGTTTAAAATTGAAATCATACGGTTGTAGAACTGAATCTCAACTTTAGTATTTATTAGCTGTGTGCTTTGGGCAAATTATTTGTGAAACCAACATGAACCACTATACAAACTGGAGTTGGAAGATGGGATGAGAATCCCACTAAACCTATTTCATTTTCTAATTAACCATTTAGTTCACCTACATCCTTAGCTGAGTGTTACTTTTGAGCCATTCCTCCTTACTTTTATCAGGAGCTTACCTATCCACAAAATGTTCTACAGTAGTCTTAGAGGGAATTGAAATCTAATCAGCTTCCTACTATTTATCATTATTGAAGTTTATTCCTTAATTATCCAACCAGTGATATAGTTCCATGATTTTTGAAGGTGCTGTTGCTAATTTAGAGACTTTCCCAGAGCTCACTGGGTAAGCATGGGATGGCAATCCTACTCACTCAGGACTAGGCTTGATCAAGAAGGGCTACACTTGGATCTTAAGATAACAACTCCCTCAGATCACATATATTTCACCTATCAGGGAATTCACCAGCCATAGGAGTACGTGTTTTGGACAAGTCTCAGTATTCTCTGCCTCAAAGACACAGAGTTGAATCCCTTTGCTTCCCTGGGAATTAATTCACATCAGATGTGGGAAAATTTCTGATTTTTTAAAAATTAAGGAATCAAAAATAAAACTGAAAGGTCTTGTTGCTATCTCTTTTCTGAATACTACCTGCAGAAGTTTAAAGATGATTTTGTATCTTAATCAAAATTGAAATGAATTGGTAATTTTTTCACTAAAGAAGAGGGGAATAAAATTAATCTCTTTAAAAATACTCTTCTGTTTTAGCACTACACTATTTTTAGTCAACCTGACCCCTCAGTTTATTATTATAAAAAATGGGATTGATAATATTTACTTTATGTTGTAAATTTAGAATAAATATTACATGTGTAGCACATAGCTCCTATATGATTCATTTTCATTGCCCAATAATTGTTGAAAGGCATGTTTCAGTAAAGTTTTAGCTGTAAGGATACATATGCATGGAAATCAAATAAATTGTAAATATTCAGGGAAATTTAGAAATGTAATAATGCCAGGCCACTGAAGAAGTAGGACCTATAAAAGATTCAAACACTGCTATCCTTACAGCTCACATACCCTTCATAAAATTTCTTCATTCTTTAGTCTTCCTGTTGCTACTGGATACCTTGCTCTCTCTCTTAATTTTGCACAACTTGTTTCTACCTCTGAGTTCCTCTTTACTTAGAATTACTTTACCTTTGGTATATATCTTGAATCCTCATAATTTTATCATTCAAAGGGACCAGATAGCCATGACATAGTCCTTATGCCATTATTAAGCTCACAGATTTTTTAAACATTGCTTTGACTTTTGGCTTAATCACTGAAAAATTCTGCATTGACTTCCCAGGTAATAGCTTCACTTCAGAGTTCTTTACACCTTCACACTTGTGTGGCCCTCTCACACTTTGGGCACGTCTAATGTAGCTTTGAGATCAAAGCACATTGTAAGTGGTCAGTATCTGGAACATTGTAAATGGTCAGTATCTGTTTGTTGAATGAGGGACACTTTTGGGGAGAGCTTTCTTCCTTCATGGACCAAAAGGGGTGAGTGGGAAGTGAAAAGGAACTAAAATCTCTACCTTGGTTTTGGTTGCTGCAAAAACAGGAAGGGCCATTGTAACTAGGCAACATAGGAAGAGGGGAAATTGGAAGACTTCTTGGGAAATTCCAGCACCAGACAGACACAGAGAACAAAGTTTCCAAGTTCTTCAAAGCATGATACACAGAGGAGAAGCTGGAATTTGGGGACAAGGCAAGCAAGGAAACCATTAGAATGTACTTCAAAACTTCTGGTACTAAAAAGAGAATGGAAAAGCTTGACCCAAAGGGCTGAACTGGATTGCTGGTAAGCACGCAGCTGGTCTTGGGTAATGAAGAGAAAGCACATCAGGAATTTATTGGCTAGCTAATAGTCAGGCTGTGATTGGTCACTGAGAAAACTGACAGACATGAGAGCCCTGAGGGTTTTGTGTGTGTGTGTGTGTGTGTGTGTGTGTGTGTGTGTGTGTGTGTGTGTTTTAATGCAGTAATAGTGGAAACAATGCCTTTCCTTTCTTTTGTGAGATATGCAGCCTGTCTGTGGGAGATGAAAGTCATGTAGACAAGATGGAAACCATATATACAAGATGGAATGGGTCTGGACTTGGCATATTACTGCATCTCTTCCCCTCTTCTCCACCATCTTCCTCAGAAGCAGCTGCATAACATAGGAAGGTAAGGGAAATGTGGGAAGTGAAATGCAATTTCAACCATGTAGACTGAAGAGGTACCTTATAAATAAAAGCATGGAATTACTCTGGAAACTAATTTTATTTTGTGGGGCTTCAAGTTAGTTTTGAACTCATGAATGAGAGAACTTTAGGCCATCATTGACATTTATTCTTTTGTTTTTCTAATTTGGTACAGGTGAAATAGTTCAGTGTAAAATTTTGCCAGGAGATTTAATCAAGCACTTTTAGCAATTTCCAGAACTGATCCTCTGCTGCCATTGCAAAACCAGGGTACATATGAATGTTTTCAGTCCTCTGGCATAAGCAGTTTATTCACAGATTGATTAAACTCCCTGGAAATAATTTGAGTAGACCTGGAACCATAAAATTATTTAAAATATCCAAATGACGCTTTTACGGTCTCATTGCCTATTTTTTTTTCCTTTATTTTTCTTTTATGTTGGTTTAATCTCTAGATTACACATGTATAAGCTACATGTCATCTTCTAGTTTATAGACAATTAATTTAAGAATTCATGTTCCATTTTGTATATAAGCCATTCTCTTCTATAAAATAATGTAGAGTATACTATTCATAGTTTCACAATTCTCTATGTGTATCTAAGTGTGACTTCTCTGCCTATACTCACCTATTTAGACATAATTCATTTCCTATCAAAGAATAACTTGAGTTGAAATCCTAACTCATTGTGTAGTGATGACTCAAGCACCAAAAGATTATCAGGTGTTTTTATTTTGTTTTGTTTTTTAATTCTTTGGATTATTCAAGACTTTTCTTTCTTGTATTAGATTTATTTTTCTTAGCTTTAGAGGGTAGCCTGTACAAATTAGATTCATGAAGGGTTGGCAAACTCTGAGAGGATTTGGAATTTCCTTTCTAACAGCACTTGTTGAGTAATATGGGTATCATGAAGTGGGGAGAGTGAACTGGTAAGAGAGGGTGGTAATATTTGTCAAAGAGCAGTTTTCCCTGGAGCTTACATGCTGTTTCCCATCAGTGCTTAAAACCAGCAGGGTTTTTAGAACTAGTTACAGTATTGCAGATGTTTAAAGCCATTAACATATGGTTTGAATACCATTATTGTAGGATTTGCTGCAAATAGAGTTTTGTCTTACAAACTGTAAGTTAAATGTCTTTCCATTAACTCACTAGTGTAATATTTACTTGTCCCCAGAAAAACCAACGATTTAGTTTGCTATACTTTGTACTCAAACACAAGAGAGGTGACAAGGTTTGACATGTGTCAGTCCTTTCTACACCAAGCATCTGAGGAGATTCCCTAGGAAATTGTTATCTGGGTACTACATCTATTTGTGAATTGGATGATAAACTATTGTTCCTCTTGTTTCATGACCACTAGGGAGATGAATGCAATTTGCACTGTGCAATGGTAATAACTAATGTGACATTTTCAAAGGAATCTAATTATGGATTCTAAATATGCATACCCAGGGCTTCTGCTGAGAGTTTTTTTTTTTTTTTTTTCCCTTTGAAAAAGTGCTCTTTGAATAGACAAACACTTTGTATGCTTTCAGATAGGTAAATATTACGCTTTTAAACATATGGTTCATGGAACACTATTTCTGCAAATGACTTTTGAACATACAGTGCTAGTCACCAAAGCCATATTATTAGGAGACCATAAAATGTATCATGCAACCTTTGAGAGGAGAAGGCACCATTAATAATTACACAGAAACAAGAATATTAAACCGGTACCATCCTGGGCAAACCAGGAGGTACAGTCAGTCTACAAATAATCGATTATTAAAATTATTAACATTGTAAACTATTTTTAGAGGAAATAAAAAATTATATATTAAGAGTGAGAAATTCATTTTGGTCAGATGAACAGAGGAGAAAGCTCAATTCTGCACTTCCAGGAGTCTCATTAGGAAAGTAAGTTTTATAATATGAATGTCTTCTTCCATGAGCTCTAAAGAATTTCACTGGTGTTTCAGGCTGGAGTCTCTCTGTTTAGGATCATTGACGAGTGAGATCTTTTCACTCTCTTCACTGTCTTTGGCAACTGTCTATCAGTACAAAAACTTGTGGATGTTTCTGTCTCAAGGGATTTTATTTCCAGAGACCTGTATGCTAAATTATTCCAAGAAAAAAAATCAGGAAACTGTGTTGATGTGAAGGAAAAGATTCTTTCCAACTACTTCTTTCATCATGTGTTGTTGTTTTTTTAATGTATTTTAACGTGGGAGACTTTGAAAGTTTAATGTGACTTAACCCTCAAAAATGCTGCCTAGGACATAGCCAGAGGGTGTGTGCTGCTTTTACAAGTCACTTAGTGTCCAGAAGGGTAGCATGTCTATTCTGACCTACCTCTATTAATTTGCCTTGAGAGTGTAGACTTGAAGGAGATACAAATTTCTTGCCCCAGAGTCATTTTAGATTAAGGAACATGTTGAGTCTAGATGAGACTAAAGAAATTGTACTATAATCAAGATGCAGAACAGCTACTGGGTTTGCTAATGCTTGAGAGGAAGAATAACATGGAGATGATGGGTGGACATAGTTGGATGAGGACAATCTACCAACGGGAGAATAGGAGTCACTGATAATCAAGGTGAGGAGTCAGAACTAGAACTGTCAATTGGTTTAAGGTAATAAAAGTTAAAGTAATAAGAATAAAGAGCTAAATGAGATGAAATTCATAGTTCAGGAAAGTAGAGCATGTTGCTAAGAGCCCAGAACAAGAAAGTTAATATATAGTGTTCCTTTTGGAACATTTAATAAGATGCTAGCAATTTACAGTGTAAGTAGCTGCAAGGACAGTGGTTTTGACCTGAAGCAGAGGGATGGCTCTGCAACCCATACAACAAATGACTTTTCACTTCTAAGGACAAAAATCATATTCAGGGAATTTTTTGAACTTCAAACTAGAAATTGTCTTTATAATTATATTTTCATTTTATCCCCAAAATAATATGGTATTTTTAGTCTTCAATGCTAACATTCATTCAATTTTCAGATAGGATTGCATTAACACAATGTGTCAAATGTGGTGCTTACCTTTCATGGTTCATCCAGACCTCCCTCCTAGGTTCCTTGTCTATGTCATCTTTGCATCTTTTTTCCATGTAATCTTTTTGTCCTTCTTCTAACTAATGCATGTTTTTTCACATATGGATTAATCCTTCACATGTCCTTCTAATTTTTTAAGCAACTTTCATTTTATTTAGTAAGTTTCATGTCCATTTAATAAATACTTACTGAATATATACTTTGTGCCAGGTACTGGAGATACAGTGGTGAGCAATAAATGCTATTTCTGCCCTCATAGAGTTTACAGTCTATTTAAACAACCAGACTAATTAAATAATTACACAAACAAATGCCATAGTACAATGCTCACCTCTATTAAGAGTTTGCTACTATAAGTACCTATAAAATGAATAATGGAGATTGAGGTGAGAGCTGAATGAAGAGATGACCTCAATGATTGAAGAAAGGTTAAAAAAAAAAGCTATCAGGAAGACCTTCCATATATGAATGTGTGTGGACAAGTATGGAGAACATAAAAAATGGACAGAAAGCAGATGAGACTGAAACAGAGAGAAGCCACAAAGGTAAACAGGGGTTAGTTCAATTAGGCCTCTTAAAAACTTATTCACTTTTTTTGTTAAATTTTAAACATAAGATTGAAGGAAGCCATTGAAACACTATAAGTAGAAAAGGTGACTAAATTTGTAGTTGACAAAAAAAAAAATCACTGTGGTTACAGTATGAAGAATGGATTGGAGAATATGGCAAATGGGACAAAAGCAGAACAATTAGTAGGTTCTATATTGCACTCAAGGTTGAGAGATGATATTAACTTGGACCTAGATAGAACTGGTAAAGTTGGAGTGAAGCAAAAGTAACATAGAGATACTTAGGATGTAAAATGAAAAAGGCTTGAGAATGGATTCCTGTGGGCAGTGATAGAGAGGGAGGTGCCAGGGATGCATCCAGGTTCTGTCTTCTTCAACTGCATGGTTGTGCCATTTATGGGGATAAGGGACTCTGGAAGGGAAGCACTTCGTGTTGAGATAAAGCTCAAGATTTAAAAAGTTTTTGAAGTTTCTTTAAATAATCCAAAAAGAGATATCAAATAAAGAGTTGACATACAAGTCTGGAGCTCATAGAAAAGTTTGTGCTGTCGACCTAAATTTCTGAATCAGTTTGTTTAGACCTAAGGTCTTTAGGAATGACAAATTTAACAGTTTAGAAGAGGAGGTTGGGCATGTGAAGGAAACAAAATGGTTAGAAGAAGAAAACTAAGACAGTGTTGTATCTTAAAAAGAAAGAAAATAGGTTGTATCAAGTAATGAGTGTTCAAAAGTTTGCAATCTGCTGAAAGGTTAAGATAAAGATCAAAACATACGTTGGATTTAATAACCTGAAGGTCATTGGAGGCCTTAGCTAAAGCTCTGCACAGAGGACTGTCTGGGCAGAAAGGCCTACGGGAGGACGTTGAAGTATGATCTGTAGGGAAAGGGAGAGTGAGTATACACAACCCCATTTTTCAATTCATAAAATGTTTTTGTTTTTTTTTGTTGTTTTGGTTTATATACCACATATCAGTGAAATCACATGGTTCTCTGCTTTTTCTGTCTGACTTATTTCGCTCAGCATTACACTCTCAAGATCCATCCATGTTGTCACAAATGTTCCTATATCATCTTTTCTTACTGCCGAATAGTATTCCATTGTGTATATATACCACAACTTCTTCATCCATTCATCTATCGAAGGACATTTTGGTTGTTTCCATGTCTTGGCCACTGTAAACAAAGCTGCAATGAACATTGGAGCACACGTGTCTTTATCTCTAAATGTTTTCAGATTTTTTGGGTAGATACCCAGGAGAGGGATTGCTGGGTCATATGGCAATTCTATTCGTAATTTTTTGAGGAACCTCCACACTGCCTTCCATAACGGCTGCACCAGTCTGCATTCCCACCAACAGTGTATGAGGGTTCCTTTTTCTCCACAGCCTCTCCAACATTTGTTACTATTTGTCTTGTTGATGATAGCCATTCTGACTGGGGTGAGGTGATATCTCATTGTGGTTTTGATTTGCATTTCTCTGATGATTAGTGATGTTGAGCATTTTTTCATATGTCTATTTGCCATTTGTATGTCCTCTTTGGAGAAATGTCTCTTCAAGTCCTCTGCCCATTTTTCAATTGGGTTGTTTGTTTTTTTGTTGTTGAGTTGCATGAGTTCCTTGTATATTCTGGATACTAGCCCCTTATCGGAGGCACTGTTTGCAAAAATCTTCTCCCATTCAGTTGGTGGCCTCTTTATTTTGTCAATGGTTTCTTTTGCTGTGCAGAAGCTTTTAAGTTTCATATAGTCCCATTTGTTTATTTTAGCTTTTACTTCCATTGCCTTTGTAGTCAAATTCATAAAATGCTCTTTGAACCCAAGGTCCATAAGTTTAGTACCTATGTTTTCTTCTATGCAGTTTATTGTGTCAGGTCTTATGCTTAAGTCTTTGATCCATTTTGAATTAATTTTGGTACATGGTGACAAATAGCAGTCCAGTTTCATTCTTTTGCACGTGGCTATCCAATTCTCCCAGCACCATTTATTGAAGAGGCTGTCTTTGCTCCATTGTATGTTTTTAGCTTCTTTGTCAAAAATTATCTGTCCATATTTATGTGGTTTTATTTCTGGGTTCTCAATTCTATTCCATTGGTCTATGTGTCTGTTTTTCTGCCAATACCATGCTGTTTTGATTATTGTGGCCCTGTAGTACAAGCCAAAGTCAGGAAGTGTGATACCTCCATTATAGTTCTTTTTTCTTAAGATTGCTTTGGCTATTCGGGTCTTTTGTGGTTCCAAACAAATCTGATGATTTTTTGTTCTATTTCTTTAAAATATGCCATTGGGATTTTGATGGGGATTGCATTGAATCTGTATATTGCTTTGGGTAATATGGCCATTTTAACTATGTTGATTCTTCCAATCCATGAGCACGGAATGTCTTTCCATTTCTTTGTGTCTTCTTCAATTTCTTTCAAAAATGTCTTATAGTTTTCAGCATATAGGTCTTTCACATCCTTGGTTAAGTTTATTCCTAGGTATTTTATTCTTTTTGATGCAATTGTAAAAGGAATTGTTTTTTGTATTTCTTTTTCTGAGATTTCATTGTTGGTATATAGGAAGGCAATGGACTTTTGTGCGTTGATTTTGTAGCCAGCAACTTTACTGTATTCGTTGATTGTTTCTAATAGCTTTTTGGTGGAGTCTTTAGGGTTTTCTATATATAGCATCATGTCATCTGCAAAGAGTGATAATTTAACTTCTTCATTCCCAATTTGGATGCCTTTTATTTCTTTCTCTTGCCTGATTGCTCTGGCAAGGACTTCCAACACGATGTTGAAAAGCAGAGGTGATAGGGGACATCCCTGTCGTGTTCCTGAACGTAGAGCAAAGGGCTTCAGTTTTTCTCCATTAATTATGAGATTAGCAGAGGGCTTGTCATATATGGCCTTTATTATGTTAAGGTATTTTCCTTCTATACCTATTTTATTAAGTGTTTTAATCATAAATGGATGTTGTATCTTGTCAAATGCTTTTTCTGCATCAATTGATATAATCATATGATTTTTGTCCTTTATTTTGTTTATATGATGTATCACATTGATGGATTTGCGTATGTTGAACCATCCTTGTGCCCCGGGGATGAACCCCACTTGGTCGTGATGAATAATCTTTTTAATGCATTGTTGTATTCGATTTGCTAGAATTTTATTTAGGATTTTTGCATCGGTATTCATCAGAGATATTGGTCTGTAGTTTTCTTTTTTTGTGCTGTCTTTACCAGGTTTTGGTATCAGGGTAATGTTGGCCTCATAAAATGTGTTGGGGAGTACTGTTTCTTCTTCAATTTTTTGGAAGAGTTTGTGCAGAATTGGTATTAGATCCTCTTTGAAGGTTTGGTAGAATTCACTAGTGAAGCCATCTGGTCCCGGACTTTTGCTTTTGGGAAGGTTTTGGATGACTGATTCAATTTTGTTACTGGTGATCGGTCTGTTTAGATTTTCCAGTTCTTCATGGTTCAGCCTTGGAAGGCTATATGTTTCTAAGAACTTATCCATTTCTTCTAGGTTGTTGAATTTGGTGGCATATAGTCCTTCATAGTATTCTTGGATGATCCTTTGTATTTCTGTGGTGTCCGTGATAACTTCCCCTTTTACGTTTCTGATTTTGTTAATCAGTGTCTTCTCTCTTTTTATCTTAGTAAGTCTAGCCAAGGGTTTGTCAATTTTGTTAATCTTCTCAAAGAACCAGCTCTTTGTCACATTAATTTTTTCTATTGTCTTTCTGTTCTCTATTTCATTTATTTCTGCTCTAATTTTTGTTATTTCCTTTCTTCTGCTGACCTTGGGTTTTACCTGTTCTTCTTTTTCTAGTTCTTTAAGGTGTAACATGAGGTTATTTATTTGGGAATTTTCTTGTTTCTTGAGATAGGCCTGTAATGAGATAAATTTTTAAAACTGCTTTCGCTGCATCCCAAAAATTTTGGTAGGATGTATTTTCATTGTCATTTGTTTCTATGTATCTTTTGATCTCTCCTCTAATTTCTTCTTTGACCCAGTCCTTCTTTAAAAGTATGTTGTTTAGTCTCCATGTATTTGTGTTTTTCCACGCTTTCTTTTTACAGTTGATATCCAATTTCAAAGCCTTGTGATCAGAGAATATGCATGGTATGATTTCAATCTTAAATTTGTTGAGACTGATTTTATGTCCCAATATATGGTCTATCCTTGAGAATGTTCCATGTACACTAGAAAAGAATGTGTAGTCTGATGTTTTAGGATGAAGTGCTCTATAAATGTCAATTATGTCCATTTCATCTAATGTGTCATTTAGGGCTACTATTTCGTTATTTATTTTCTGTTTGGATGATCTATCCATAGCTGTCAATGATGTATTTAAGTCCCCTAGTATAATTGTGTTTTGGTCAATTTCTCCCTTTAGTTCTGTTAGTAGTTGCTTGGTGTATTTCGGTGCTCCCTGACTGGGGGCATAAATATTGATGACTGTTATGTCTTCTTGTTTTACAGTCCCTTCACCATTATGAAATGTCCATCTTTGTCTCTTGTTATCTTTTTCACCTTGAAGTCTGTTTCATCTGATATCATTATGGCTACACCTGATTTTCTCTGGGCACCATTTGCTTGGAGTGTCAATTTCCACCCTTTCACTTTGAGTCTATGCTTGTCCTTGTAGCTGAGATGTGTCTCTTGGAGACAGCATATGGTTGGGTTTAGTTTTTTGATCCAATCTGCTACTCTGTGCCTTTTTTGGTGAGTTCAGTCCATTTACATTTAGGGTGATTATTGATATGTGAGGATTTCCTGTCATTCTATCTTTAGTTTTCTGGTAAGGCTGTGTCTCCATTGTTTCTTTGCCTTTTTGTTGTTGTCTATTATTTCTGTGTGGTGGTATTCTATGATGTTTCCCTCTGTTTCTTCTTTTATTTCAGTATATATTTCAGTTCTGGATTTTTTTGAGTGGTTACCCTTAAGTTTATGTAAAAGTAAGTTTGATATTTAGAGTATTCCATTTTCTTCAGCACGCTTACTTTCTCCATTCCCATATTCCGGTTCAGGCCTTTATTCTCCCCCTTTTTGAGTTTTGGTTGCCACAAATTGTCCCTGTTGATGGTGGTCGAATAGCCTCCTTTAGTATTTCTTGTAGTGCAGGTCGTGTATTAGAAAATTCCCTCAGCTTCTGTATGTCTGGAAAGGTCTTTATTCCTCCTTCATATCTAAAGGATATCTTTGCTGGATATATTATTCTTGGCTCATGATTTCTCTCTTTCAATAGTTTGAATATTTGGTTCCACTCCCTCCTGGCTTGTAGAGTTTCTGCTGAAAAATCTGATGATAATCTAATGGGCTTTCCTTTGTAAGTTACCGTCTTGAGGATTCTTTCTTTGTCGTTGATTTTAGACAGCTTCAATACAATGTGCCTTGGAGAAGGCCTGTTGGGATTGAGGTAACTAGGTGTTCTATTTGCTTCTTGGATTCGAGGGTCCAGTTCTGTCCACAAATTTGGGAAGTTCTCAGTCTCTTTCTTCTTCTATCTGTGTCATTTCCAGGTTTCTATCTTCGATGTCACTGATTCTTTCC
Source organism: Rhinolophus sinicus (assembly GCF_036562045.2). Classification (NCBI taxonomy): domain Eukaryota; kingdom Metazoa; phylum Chordata; class Mammalia; order Chiroptera; family Rhinolophidae; genus Rhinolophus; species Rhinolophus sinicus. Next base: position 125,893,004 of record NC_133755.1, on the reverse strand, counting down.
TCCATCTGGTCAACTCTACTACCTAAGCTGGTTATTTCATTCTTAATTTCTTCTATTGAGTTCTTAATCTCCAGAAATTCTATTTGGAAAATGCTCATGCTGTTCTTTAAATGAGTTTCTGAGTTCATTTAACTGCCTATCTGTGTTTTCTTGTATCTCGTTGAGTTTTTTCAGAACTGCAATCTTGAATTCTCTGTCATTTAAGTCACATATTTCTGTATCTTTAAGTGCCTTTTCTGGAGATTTTTCACTTTCTTTCTGAGCTATCTTGTTGCCTTGGTTATTCATGGCGATTACTGGTTTACTATTTCTCTTCCTAGACATCTACAGGAGTGACTTCTGCAACAAGTCGATAGGAAGAGGTCTTTCTTTTGTTCAGCAGTTCTGTTTACTCCTGCAGGGATCCGCCCAGATAGGTGGGGCCAGGGGCGGGGTGACCTGTGAGAGGTGGCCCAGAGCAATGGCAGCGACTACCACCACAGCCGGTCCTGCTTCCACAGCTCCCTCCCCTTTGCTGGAACTAGTTGGGCTGTGAATTTGGCGGCTAGTCTCAGTGCCTAAGGCTCCGTTCTCTGCTCGGCAGTGCGGGCTTAAACCACCGTTTTCAGCCTTTTTCCCTCAGTCTTTTCTCCGAGGTCTCTGCCGTGAGCGTTGGGTTCAGCCGTGTTATATGCTGCCCCCTCAGCCCTGTGGAGCCCTGGCGGAGCCCTAGCAGTCCGATCTCCCGCAGCTGCGGTAGTTCCGGGAAGCAGCGAGCTCGGCGCACTGAGCTGGGTCTGAGTCCTGCGCCCGCGCGGGTCCGTCTCCGCGCGCTTCTCCCCTTCCTCCTCCCACCTGTAGGTGATTTCAGTCGGTAGTGGGCCTCTTCGTCTTGCCTGTCTGCTGTGCAGGGAGTCCTTTGTGGAGTTTTTGTTGTTCGATTCTTTGTAAATTCCAGGGGAGCTTTACAGAGGCTCACCTCACTCCGCCATTTTTCCGGAACTCTATTCATAAAATGTTATTGAGGATTTGTTATATGTCAGGAAATGACTAGGAACTGAGAATTTATAGATGATAAAACAATCTCTGTCTCCAAGCAACTCACGACCTGGTCAAATGTCTTAAATGAGTGAAACTTCTACATGTATTTCTTCTTAGTTAACTAACATGTCGATTTCTTGAATCTGATTTTACTTCCAAGAAACTGGTAAGACTGCTCTTTGAAGTTTCCAACTAGAAAGTGATCACATTCAATGACATTTCCTCAATATTCATTTTTCACTCCCATTTGGGAATACAATAGTAATCACTACATTTTTTTTGTCTCTAAGTTATTACATTTTCATTCTTTTCTTCTCTATTTTGTCAACAACTTGTTTGTTACTTTCCGGTCACTGTCTCTAACCTTTTCCTAACTACAGATGTTCCACAAAATTTAGTTCTTGATCCCTTTCTGATGTCTCAATACATACTCTTCCTCAGGAAACACACCATTTTTATGGTATTAATTATTATAACGGGAAGCTAGAGGGAAAAGTACGTATGCCTATCAATGGTAAACCTTCTTACTCTGTTCTGATCTTAGATCCACACCAGATATATGGATTCTTTCCTGAAGTATCAATGTAATCTCTCAGAGTAAACATGGCTCTTCTAAATGTTAATTTTCATTTCTCTGGCTACTAGTAATAGATACTGGGCATACTTTGTATAGGTTTACTGGCTACTTTATCTTCTTTGAATGACTGTAGAATCCTTTGTAATTTTTATTTTATTAGATCAATAAGAATATCCTAAAGATGACTCTTGCCTTTGGAATACAAATACATCACTAGCATGGCACACACTGGACTGAATGAGAGAGCCCATATGATAATATTATCTCTCATCTATACTGGAAAATCTTATTATCTCTTCAAATATTACTTTCCTATAATTTGTTTTGTTGGACCTTTACAACTCTATTCTATATCTCAATTTTTTTTTTCATATAGTTACTCATTTTTTGTGCTGCTTTTGACTATAAAATCTTTAGGCATATTTTTGAAACCACTGATTCTGTCTGCAATTTTGTTTAGTTTAGAATATGTCCTACATAGTCAATATTATAATAATTTTAATAATTACATGTTTTTCTTTTTTCAGGTCTAGTTATTCTAAATTTTTTATGTCTACCTTATTAATACATATGAATCTGTATTTAACTATTTTGTCTTTTTCTTCTTAACTCTAAGGAGTAATGATCTCATATTTTTAAAGAATGATTTTGAGAATATTTTATTATTTACATTTCATCACATTTGAATTTATGTTTTGATTGTTAAATTTGATGGATGTACTTCCTAATAAAGCTTTTCCTATAGTGCTTTGACATATTTGTTTGAGAGCTCACTTGGGGTGACTGTCTCGCTCTACCAATTTCTTCCTCTTTGGTAGTTTGCTTATCTCCACCTGGTCTTAGGAATCTTGAGGGCAGAACCAGAGGGTGGCTTGTCTCAGGTACTGCCCTAGATGGCTTCTTTGTTTCCTTTTATAGCAGCAATTAAGGAAACTTTGGCTTCATTTTGCCAAAGTTCCACAGCCCCATTTCACTTCCAGGTTTCATGCAGTCATCCTGCCTCTGCTTTTCTTACACATACAGGGGGAAACTACCAATTGCTTCTACCAGTGATCCTAGGGTCCTAGATGCTCTTGGTTAGGGCCTCTGTGTAACACTGTGTTTTCTTATTCTATTCTAGAAATGTAAAACTCATTCTTTGTATAAGGTTATATATTTTGAATGTGCTAACAATATTAACCATTTTTAGTATGTTTAAAGATGAGAGAGAAATTCAAAGCCATCCTGATATAAAGTCATGCGGTATTTCGTGAAAAAGAGTATGTACATTTTTCTTTATGACTGTTACTATTGTTTAGAAATAGCCTTTCATATAATGGAATCATTTCCAAACCAAACAAATTTTGCATAGTTCGTTAATGACTTTATTTAAACATTATAATTATTCAATCTATGTTGATTATATCTTCTCTGTATGTTGTAAAAAATTGGTTATATTTTTCCAAAGGCATCATATATCTAAACACTAAATCAATATGTTTCTCATTGATTAGGAAAATTGCATTTAAAACATTATAAGTAAATGTACGTATTATTCCACCAATCTAATTATCACAACATCAGTATTACACTTTGTTAAATAGTGTTTCTTTACAATCTTTTTGCTTTTGTTTAGTTTTTGGTAAAAATAATATCTAGTGTTTTCTCCTTCAGAGTCTTCTTTTTCATGTATTTCTTGGCTTCTCACCAGTCTGTTCTTCCAAAAAACAAACAAACAAACAAACAAAACAAAAGAACGAGTGATTTCCCAAATTCCAAACAGATTAAATTGAAATTACATTTAATTAATTATATGAGTTAATTGTGAAAAATTAACTTTTTGTATGATTAAACCTTCCCATCCTATGAAATGGTATGCTTTTTTTTTCTGTTTTGCTCTATAGTAAAATAATTTTTTAAATATGTTATTTCATATTGCTAGCAATTTTATATTATTCCTTCTTTGTGATCAAATATTTGTCATATTATCCCTAAGGGCATTATTTCTATAAAGTGGCAGATGCTTATTATTAACAGGTAAACAATATAGGAAAGTATGTAAAAGTAAACAACTGATACTATTAACCACAAGTTAATAACCACTCCTAATATTTAGTAGGCAACATTTCAGCCCTTTATTTCCACAAACTTACACATTGAAGGATAGACAGATAGACATAAAAACTAAATAACTTAAATGGGAGAATGCTATATATGGATTTTAATGAAAATATGACAGTAAATTTAATTTGCATTTATTGGAAGAAAAAGTCACAGACGTGAAACTGGAAGAACCTAGATCGTTCTATACCAAGAAAATATATTACTGTCTAAAATATTCATCTTAGGTTAAGTTAAAAAGTATATTAAGAACAATAAAGTGTTGAGATCATGATGTTTTTCTTTTCACTGTACATATCCTTTTTAATGCTTTTTTTTGACCTCTTGCTCACAAAGATTAATCTCTAGTGCCTGAATACTTTCTTTTCCCCTCTCCTTCTCCAATCCAGATATGTAATGATTTTTCAAAATGTATCCCATCTAGATTTTGTACTGCAAACAAAACATCTGTTATTTTATTTAAGTTCTATATTTAAAATAGATCTTAGTTTCACACTCAGCTTAAACCAGGTTTCTTCTTTCCTAAGTTATATATTTTGATTCATCTATTTAACTGACTTACTCGCCAAGTGGTTTCTCAATAGGGACCCCTGGGTGGTATTTTCCTGAGTTATTTCATCTTTAGAGTGTCTGTCTGTTGATTTATACCCTGAATGACAATTTGACTAAGCATAATACTCATGGATCAAATTGTCTTCTCAAAACTAGGCGACATTGCTCAATTTTCTTTGGCATAGAGAATTGCTGTGCCAAAGTATGAAGCTGACTTTATCTTTCTCTTCTTGTAGGCTGAGCTTTTTTCTTTCTACATAGATCTCTAAATAATTTTCATTATTCTTGAATTTGAAAAACAACCAGAATATGTCTCCTTATTAGCTGTCTCGTAGTTTTTCTTTTACCTTTTCTGTTTGAATACAAGTTATTCTTTATATATTTAAATTTGGCTTATTTCATGCTTTCTCTATTTAAAGAAAATGCCACTCTATTAAGCCTTTCAATATATTTTCTGTTCAAAATGCTGTTTCTTGTTGATTTTTTCATTATATCTCGGTGTCTTAATCTCCACACTCATGTACACACATATGTTTATATATATGCAAATGCTAATATAGGTACCTGGACAATATACATATGAATATGTGTGTCAACAACCCTCTGTAACTACCTTAATAATTGTAATTTTTTTCTATGACCATTGTTACTACCCCAAGTCTTTTACTTTTGTGTATAATTTAGCTTTTAATTATATCTACTCTAGGCCTTGCTGTCTCCAATTATCAATTAGTTTTACAATCATAATGTTTCATGCTAATTTCTCATCTAAATCAGTTGCTTTGTAATCCACCTGCTTAATTGAATTCATACTTTTTATTAGGCTCTTCTTAGTATGAAAGTTAGGCTTATTTCTCTGTTATTGTATTACACTTTCTGTTATTGTGTTATACTTTTTAAGATTTTTATATACCATATTATAATTTTACAAAGTTGCAATATTGTGTTTTTATAATTCCTCATTTTGATTAATTGGTGGATATCCTGATTGCCTTTTCATATAAATACTTACGAATTTTCTTTGACATCGATCACCTCAGAACAGTATTAAAGCATTGTTTGAAAGGGACAGGTATAGTTTTAAATCCACTTTCTGTAGCTTTGTAGGACAAGGTGAGGAAGTGAAGAGAGAATAGGAGTTTGCTAGGATTTCCTGTGCCTCATCATCCGTGCGTCTCTTACACATAAACGCCTGCTTGCACGCCACTAAAACGTCACTGCTAGGATTTTGTTTTCTTACTTGTATTAACATGTTTTGAATTCTGGCATAGGGTTATACTTTTTTCCTTGTTTTTTTTTGCTGTGATAAAATTTTACTACTTAAATTAAAAGAATTTATGTGTTTTTGGGATTAAATGATCTAAAGTATTTCTACTAACACAGAGGACTTTCTAACACAGAAGATTATTTTTCCAGATTTCTCTATTACCTTTAATAATTTAAGTTGTCTGTAGTTTCTTTACTAATTTGTTTTGTTTTGTGATTAAACGAATTAAAAATGCAGATAATCCTTATAAGCAATGAAAAAAGAATTCTGACAATAAATCTTACGTACATTAAAAAAAAGTTATTATAGATAACTCAATGATGATGAATTGAAAATATAGACTATATGATCAAGCAGCTAAAACAATACAATTGACCAAAACTGATGTGAGAAAAATAGAAAGTATAAGTGGATATATAATATTAAACATATTGCATCTGTTATGAAAACCTTCCCTACAGTGGAAAAAATAGGTCTAGATGGCTCAGAGATGCATTATTATTATTCTAGCAATGCAAGATTAGTTTAACTTTTGAAAGATCAGTTTAATTCACTACAATAATGTAATAAAGAAGAAAAATCATATAATCATCAGAAAAGATACATTAAAAGCATTTGATAAGTCTTAATTTTCATGAAGAATAACTCTGCACACTAGAAATAGAAAGGATTCCTTTTTTTCAGTTTTATAAATGTTTTCTACATAAACAAAGTAAATGTCCAATTTAATGGTGAAATATTGATATTGTTTCCTCTGAGAATAGAAATAATACATGGACTTTCACTCTTTTCCACTTCATTTCAATATTTCATAGAGGTTCACATCCAGAGTTTTGCAAATCCATCAGTATTTTGGGACAGATAATTCTTTATTTGTGGGACTGTTCTGTGCTTTGTAAGATGTTTGTAAGATCATCTCTCACCTCTAACCACTGGATGTCATTATCAACCTTTTCTCACCCAGCTATGACAACCAAAATATTCCAAGACACTGCCACTGTCCCCTAGGAGTAGGGAGTATTCACCCCCAGTTGAGAACCATTGTTCTACCCAGTGCAATTAAACTATAAAAAATAAAATGTGTATGAATTAGAAAATAAATAATAAAATATTCATTATCTATTGATGTTATGTGAGTGTACGTAGAAAATCCAAATTAATTTGTAGATAAATTATAGAATTTAATAAGTGAGATTAAGAAGATTGTTAGATGCAAGATCAATACTTCAGTATACAAAAAATTTATTCTAATTTACTATAACAAAGAAAATAAAACTTAAAATGTTGCCATTTTTAATAATACCAAAAATTATGTCTAATAAATTGTGTGTCCGTATTCTGAAGAGAATGACAAAATAATAAGAGTAATTTTAAAAGACCCAAATAAATGGGAAGATATACCACGTTCACAGGCTATAAAACTCAGTATTGAAAAGAATTTCAGTTCTCTTTAAATAGATTTATATGTTCAATGCAATTCCAATAGAAATGCCATCAATTGTGTGTGTGACTTGTAAAATTAATGTAAACACAGAAATGTAAAATTAGTATAAAAACAGAAATTAGCCAAGAAGAGAAAAGACCCCTATGAAAAGACAGGGAGAGGAGAAGGATTTACACAACTAAATATCAACACATCATAAAGTTATAATAATTAGAGGTGATATTGATACAAGAGAGAAATTTATCTGTAGAACAGAATAGACAGCCTAGAAATATGTCCATGCTTATGTGGACACTTGATTTATGACATAGGTTGTAATGCACAGCAATGAGGAAAGAACAGTCTTTTCAATAAATGACATAAAATCTGTTGACTATCCATAGTGGAAAACAAAAATGAAATCTGGCTGCTATCTTACATCGCATAAAGAAACAAATTCCGGGTGTACTGTAGATCTAAATCTAAAAGCTAAACAATAAAATTCCAGTAAGAAAATCCAGGATGATATTTTAACAACTTTAGATAAATGTAGATTATGTCCGCAGAACACAAAATACACTATCCTTAAAGGAAGTGATTGTTGAGTTGTACTATTAGGTTGGTACAAAGGTAATTGCGGTTTTTGCAATTGTTTTTAACCTTTTAAACCACAATTACCTTTGCACCAACCTAATACATTAATATTAAGAACATCTCTGAATAAAAAGTTAAGAGTAAAAAGTCACAGTGTGGAACAAGAGAAGATATTTGTAATGTGTACGTACAAGTGACAGAGGGCTTCCGTACAAATTATATAAAGAACTCCAAAGATCAATATGTAAAGATTGAAAAAAATGAGACAAGGCATAAATAGGCACCTGATAAAATAAGCATATTGAAAGGTATTCAATCTCACAGTAGTTGTGAAGGAACTACAAATGTTAAAACTAAATGACAAACTATTGTACACCTGCGTGAATGTCTCAAATCAAAAGACTGACAATATTAAGTATTGATAAAGAGCAATGGAAACAATTATACACTAAAAACAATGAAATAATCCACATATCCATCACCAATAGAATAAAAATATAAATTTTGGATTATTCATATGGTTTAACCTACACAGCAATAAAAGAGAATAAATAATAGCTATGAAAATGAATAAATGACAGTTTTATGCAACATTCTCATTATACAATGTTTCTCAAAAAAAAGCAAAAAAAATAAAATAAAATAAAATAAACACCTGATGCCATTAACATAAAGTTGAAAAACAAGTGAAATAAATCTATAGTATTAAAGCCATAATAATAGTTCTCCTTGGGGAGAAAGGAAGATGTAGAAACTACCGGACACCATGAAGTAGGCTCCTGGAGTGCTGAGAAGGTCCTACTTTTTAGTTTAATTAGGGTTACATGAATGCCCATTGTGGGATGTCATTGAGTTTTACATTGCTTTTGTGCATTTATAAGTTTATACTTCAATAAAAATGGTTTGTATATTTTAGATAAGTATTTTCTAAGTTTTTGGATAAAGATATTAAGTTGTAACTATTAAAATCAAATCTGATAATGGTATTTTTCAAGTCCTACATATCCTTAATTACTTTTACTACCTTAACGTGTTTAACACTGAGAGCATTTATTAAAACCCTCCACTCTTATTCTACTTCTGATCTTTCTTCCATGATTCTCCCCTCTGATTGCTTTTCCTTTATGTATTCCACGGTAATGTTATTGGATATGTTGAAATTACTCATGATTTTTTTTTAGTATGCAATTATACATTTTTTTTGGCCTGCATAATGGTATTTTGTTCAATAGTAATTCCTGACTTCTTTTAGTTTCCATTTGCTGAGTGTACTTTCCTTCCCAGTTTAGCCTTAGTTTATTAATTTCTATTATTTTTTCCTTTCTTAATTCCTCTCTTTTTGCTTTCATACTTTCTAATGTTTTGGAAATTTTAGTTCCTATTTTAAATTCTCTATGTGGTTGCTTATTTTCACATTTTTCAATGTTCATTTTCCTAATTGTTGGGATCAATTTTGAAATGGTATCTTTTTCTTTTTTTTACACACTCTTCTAATCAGATTTCTATTAAGCATTAAAACTTAAAACTTAGTTTCAGTGCTCACCATCAATGAGAATATCCTCATTATTCTTAAATTATTAATTTTAGTTTATATCTTATTAGATTAGATTTTATTTTAAAAATTGTTTTAAAGAAAATTGTATGAGCAATTATCAAAGTTATTTTTCCTTCTATGTTAATTTTTGTGTCACTTTATTTTTCTTTTCATAAATTCTTAGGTGAATAATTTCTATGTGGGCTTGGTATTTGAAATCTGGTTAGGTATATAGCTTATATGTGTCAGGTTTGTCATCTTGGGTGGCTGTCCAATGATTTTGCATAAGGAGCTGGGATAGTGGGTGATGTGCACAAATCTTGGTCTCCTCCCAGAATGCACTGCTTTCCTCAGGCAGTTCTATTTTACCATGAGGCCTGCTCTGCCTCCTTCACTGCTGGTCACTATGGAGAGGAGAGATAAGTAAAGGGGGTCCTCAAGGGAGGTGGGATGGGACTCCTTTGCAGTACTTGCACTAAATTTAACCCTTGGCTGCCTCATGCTTACAGAGACTCAGAGATGATGAATAAAGGTAGGTTTACATATGTATCTACACTTGCTTTGGATTCTGGCATTAACTTCTGTAATATAAAAGTTGGCATCACATAAATTATATGGATTTCTCTTCTTTCTCAGTTCTCATGGTGTTTTGTTTGTTTTTGTTGTGTGTGTGTGTGTGTGTGTGTGTGTGTGTGTGTGTGTGTGTATGTGTGCGTGTGCTTTCTTTATTGTGTTTCTCATGGAAAATTAAGAGGTGCTGTTATAACTTAGAGAGACACCATGGAAAAATGAGTCTCAGTCTACTTTAAAAGGAAATTCAGATGCAATCTTTGAAAAATAAAGAGATGTATCAGAACATAAGAATCATAAGAAGAGAGAGACAAAGAAAGAGGGAGATATCTCCATGTGTGGGAAAGGCTGTTACAAACTGTTGTGTTTTTTTTTTTGTAATTTAGCTGTCTGATTGAGGCACAATAAAAAGTATCTAAGACCAGTATTGATAATAACAACACACACTGAAAAAGATGGGGTCATATTTGAAGGATATGAACTGAGAATATCTTCAGATAGGAAGAATAAAGTAATAAATTAGAAAAAGAAGAAATAAGAAGTAATTATTCAGAGGCTTTCGTCTTTATTTTTTACCTGCTTGCACATATTAATTGGCTATAAGTGCTAAGTACTATAGGCATTATTTCATTCAAATTCTACAATAACATTATGAAATTGATATTATTTCTTCATTTGATTGGTGAGGAACATAGTGTTTAAATAATTTGCCTTAGATGGCAGAGCTCTCTTCATGTCCTGTCTATGATTTGGAGCAACCAACTATGCCTACTATGTACTATGGTCTGACTATTTCTACTTGGTAATGCCAGTTTTGGAAATATTGTTTATTAGATATGAAATGAAGTTGAAAACAGATATTATTTAAATGTGACGTGTGTTTATCAGGGTTATGGTGTATATCCATGCTTTCTCACTCATATAATCAAAAAATTTATAATTGCCAGGTCCTTCCTGATTATTCTAGAACAACCTAGGTGAAGACATACTTCCCTGAGAAACTGAAGAGTATCTCTTGGACTTTCTTAGAAACTTCAAATCTGTTTCTGAGAGAAAATATTAGAGAAATAAAAAGGGATGTTAGAGAAAAATAAAGATATTTCACAATGGTACTTATTCTATCATCAGATGATTATTCTTCCCCTCTCCCTTCTATATTTCCCGTTAAATTTTACCTAGTCCCAAAAGTGTACATTTGAAGAGTTTTATTAATAACACAGGAAATAATAATACTAGATTATTTCATAGCTAGAGAAAATGTAGAAATATTATTAATGTAGATATTAACTTTGTAAGGGCAATAGGTATTGAGCTGTAGTTCATATTCAATTGCTTTGATTTATCACATTAAATACATTACCATGAGTTTGGAAGCCTTGTTTAATTATTAACATTAAGGAGGTGATGATGTTACCTTAAGAGTTTTTGGCTAGAAAATGACATTTGGCATGCATCAAAAATTCCTTGGCTTGCCAAGAAGTGCAATGTTAACACCCCTATAATGAATTCTAATAAGCTGGTTATGTACTACATACCCATATTTCTTCTTGAAACTCCCTAAACCTCTCATTAAATCGAGGACATTGGGAATACATTGAACATCTTTGGGAGAGTGAAGATCAAACTCTTTATTGCAATTGTTCACTTTTGTACATATAAGACAAAATATGGTACTTCTAGCTAAGGAAACCTGTGTGTAATTGGTCAAGTAATGTTCAACACTGAGTACCTCTAAGTGTCAGATGACATAGGAGACACCGTCTTACCACTGAAGTCAGGTTCCTATAGCTAGGCAAAGGTGAGCAAAATGACAGGGATGGAGTTTGAGTCACGGATGCAGGTTTTAAACTTATTTTGCTCTCCTCTGTGTTTAATAATAGAGCCTCTACTTTAATAACAAGGAGGGGAAAGATTCTAGTTATCAGGCTAAATGAATTTTTTTTTTTTCTTGAACTTTTTCCTAAAAGACATTTCTCTACACACTTTTCTTCCTATCACCTCTTTCTTTTCATGTGATGACACTGTGCAAAATAATACCCTTATGATACTCAGAGATGTCTTACTTTTCCTTAACCTTAGTTAAGAAAACATTTTGTGAAGTGTAATGGTCAAACTGGAAAGCCAAATGTTAGGCAGGAGTGTGTTCTCTTAGACAGGGGATTGTACTGCCCCAGCTCATCATATTGACCCTTTATTTAATGAAGCGTGGAGGTAGAAAGGAATAAGGGAAGACATCAATGAATTTTCCACACTAGCAGCTGCTGTACATTTCACACTGGACTCAAGTCCAAGGGTGAGTAAGGTTTTATTTTTATTTTTTTAAATCCCTTCACAAAGGAAGGAACAGTAGGGGTTAGTAACAGGAATCTGGAGGGGAACCTGGGCACAGGTGAAGTTCTTTATAACTCTCTTGCTGCTGTTGTATTTTGGTACTGTGGAGACTAGGTAGCTGTAAACAAGAGTAATATATGCTCAGTCCTCCCAGCAGGACCTGTCCTCAGACAGGCTGTCTGGTCAGCACTCCATTCAAGAAGGGAAAAAAAAAATCACAGGAAGAAATAAGACTCCATTTGCTTTTCTGATGTATTCTTTTCTCTAAGTTCTTAGGAATAAACCTTTAGAATGAAAGCCCAGTGGAGAAACTAACTTTACCTCATGATGTGGCTAATTTAAGAGAAGCTCAAAGGCTTGATCACTGTCATCTATTTCTGGCTCTCTGATTTAGCAGACAGATGAAGTGCACTTATAGCTGACAGATGTGGAAATCCATATATAGCCAGACAAATCTCTAGTGGCTACTGATGCAAAATAATATGAGTTGTTTCCGCAAAGGTCAGTTGAAATTTGCATTTGAATTTTTCTTCCTGAGGTGCTTTTAATGATAGGATCAGGTCCTCAGGCTCTTGTAGTAAAATGTGCCCTCCAAATTTGTCAGTTATGCCAAGGTAAAATCTGGGTTGAGGAAATGCTAAAAAAAAAATGTGCCCTGAATATTTACTACATACATAGAAAGTGACTGTAAGATAACTGAATGAGAATTGTGACATTAATCTACCTTTGCAATTACTCTGTTAATTGGCAACTCAATTATCAAAATTAGAGTTTAAAGGTAAAATGTTTTTTTCTGTAAATTTCATCTCTTATACAAGATAATACAAAATATGATGCTCAGTAGGAAGACTATTTTATCCATTTGATTCTTTTTATGGCTTACATTTCTGAATACTAAGTTCTTCTGATTGTCTGTCTGATTCATTCTTTTTAAAGAACTCATCATCACTGTTGTTTTTATTTATGTAAAGTTAGATTGCTCTCATATACTTTCTAATCTCAACTCTGCACTGTACAGTGTGTGAGTAGATTTAATTGACTTCACATTTTTCCCTTTTTATTGCTCAAGAAAATAAAACAAATTTTGAGATTATTAAAAGCCTATTTAGATCTCTATACCATTCCATTATTGACCCATTTTAATAATATTTTAATCAGTCATTTCAATTGCTTGACTCTAAAATTAAAGATGTGTTGATTATATAAAAATAAAAGAGTACAATCAATATTATATAATATCGTGAGTCAATTTGTTTTGTTTATTGGGGGTCCTTATTGTGAAACATCTGAAATTTTGTATAATAAAGAGGATATGTTTTTTATCTTTTATTTCCGCATATAGGACTATTTGTTTGAATGCCATAATTTAAAAACAACAATGAGGAAAAAAGACATGCTGCTTTAATAAAATTGGTCCCTCAGTCACTGCCAGATGTGACATGTAAAGACAGAGTATCTCAGGGCAGTAAGTTTAGTTGAGAATCCTTTCCTACAATGTAGCATAGATTACCTTGGTACCTTTACAGCATCCATCGCAGTGTATAGCACATAACAGGCATTCAAGGAATATTTTATGACTGGATTAGTAAACATGTAAAACAATACTGTAGTTTTAAGAAATAATTGTAAAGCTGTCTTGAAAAGATAGATAAGTAGTTATGGATGTTTATCTATAGGTGTCCATGCACATATATTTAATTTATTGCGGAAAAGTGTGCTATTTTTTGCTCAAGCATATGACTTGTATATAAAAAAAAAAAATACATTTAGAATCAGAATCTGAAGTTAATTCAAATGGAAAACCTTAATCCCTCTTTCTGCTTTCGAGAAGCACCATACTATAGTCTTCATTGTCCTCAGAAATTTCTGGGAAGAAGGGATTCTTTCTTCTTGCCAAAAAAGCATATTTCAGTTAGAGCTGAAATGTCATTCTAATATTTTAATCTGAATACTGTCTGCTGTTCTCTCAACCTGGTTCTCTTTCTCTTGTCAGTGCAATCACAATAGTCTTCACTCATAATTAGTCATGACTATGATGACTTCAGTTAATTCCTGCAGTGTCCTCAGATAGACGATATCAAGCCCTGAACAACTGTCACAGTGAACGAAAGTCTTTTACTTATTTTGTTAAAGAGATTTTTGTGAAGGCTGATTTTTTTTAAAGAGATAAGATTTGCATAATATGATATGGTAGAACAATTCAAGGTAACAATTTCAATATTTAATATTTAGATATGTTTGCCATTAAATGCATAGAGACGGTGACAGTATTTCTTTGCTGGAAAATAAAATCATGTATAAGGCTATCTAGTCAGTTTTTTGTTATTCTTAACTACTGGATATGAGAGGAAAACCAAATTTTTTTCCTAACCCTTTTCTATATTCTTTAGTTAGTTTAGTGTTTGGGATCAAGCACTGCTTTTAGCTATCATATGTGAGATGTAACGCAGAACACTCTATAGAATATAATATAGGAAAAATAAGAAAATTTTATTGTGAGCATTGACCTTTCCCTTTTCAGGTATTTTATGATTTAGTTAATATTAAATTCACAGATATTCTATGAGGTTTTTTTTCTCTATTAGATGGCAAGCTCCTTGAAAATAGAACTTCCACACAATTCATTGTTGTGTGTGTGTGTGTGTGTGTGTGTGTGTGTATTCCATATCATTAACACAGTGCACTGCACATTTCAGGTGACTAAAAAGTACTTATGGAATGAAACCACAGTAAATACTTCTGCTGAGCCTCTATTGGCTATAAGGAAAAGATAACTAACACAGCTCAAGTTGTTTATAATTTATTATAGGGATAAATGTGACAGGAGCTAATTAGAATCTTAGGTTGCAAAATATATTGGCAGCTACCGGAAGTAGACGAAAGTTCTAGATCTAAGATAATTCTAGTAATTTCAGCACCAGGAATTAATGAATTTTTTACTCCAGTAGCTCACTATTACTGCTTCTTAATAACTTTCCAATGTGTCTGCATCTCTGAGGCTTTTTCACTTTCTACACTGAATCACTTGTAAAACATTTTCAAACTATTCCACCCTTTCCCTGAGAATCTTCTTTTGCAGAGGTACAGTGCACACATTTGCCCATTGAAAACCATTATTATAACGCATACTTTTTCACTATTTTATCGTTCTTGTTTCTACATAACGTTTTCTTGATTTTTGATTCATCTTGCCACTGTGAATGCAGTCTTTGCATTGTAGATTTTATAGCTAACTACTTGATTCTCTTTGTATTTCCAGGCTCAAGAATAAGAATTGATTGGTTCAGCTAACTTAGGGCAAAACTTTCATACCACATCACTCCATAGATAATTAGCAAATATACAGTTTGGCTGTTCTTGGGTCACATGTTCTCTTTTTAGGAGTAAGGAGGGGCACTCATATGGAGTACTAGTGATGGTCCCTCATTAGGTGACACTGTAGGTAGAGAACTCTCCAGTAAAAGTGGCTTAAATATGGCCTTATATCTTAAAGGTACATACAATGCAACACTTCCTTAGAAATGTTACTTGAGGATCAAAATATTTCAACCAAACTTATTTTTTTATCTTATATTTGAGTTTCTAATCAGAGCATTTACATTTTCAAAATAATAAACTAGAGTTTACTCTCTATGAGGAAGTTTGATATTTTTAAGTTTCCATTAATCTATATAAGCTATGGTCTTTATTATTTTTACAGTGCTGCTCTTATTTGCCCAAAGTACATAAATATGAGGTGTGATCAAAACATATGATAAATGTTTAAATGAAAAAAAAATTACAGTAAAAGATGCATTGCTTTTATTCCCCCTCAAAATACACCCCCTTTTTTCTAACACACGTATCCCATCATTCTTGCCACTTTCTGAAACAGTTTTGGAAGTCCTCTTTTGTGAGTATCTTTAGTTGCACTGTCATGGCTGCCTCAATGTCCTTAATTGATTCAACACATATACCTTTCATGGTCATTTTGACTTTGGGGAAGAGCCAAAGTCACTCAGTGCCAGATCTAGTGAATAAGGTGGATGATGACACACTGTAATGTTTTTATTTGACAGAAATTGCTGTACCAGAAGTGATGTGTGTCACAGAGCCTTTCCTTGTGGTCACAAAATACGGTGAACGTTGCTGCCAAGTGCCATCCAATGAAAATACAGGGATCTTCAATATGGGAAGTGACACATTGAACCTTAGTAACAGTGTGTGACAAGTTTCAACTTGTTTGGTGCAGTCAGTTGGGTGTGAGCTATGGTTGAGAGATGGTGTGTTTTGAGGTGTGCCATAAATCATCCTCCATCATGACAAAACTCTGTGTCACACATCACTTCTGTTACGGCAATTTCTGTCAAATAAAAACATTACAGGGTGTCCTCTTCCACCTTATTCACTGGATCTGGCACTGTGGGACTTCTGGCTCTTCCCCAAAGTCAAAATGATTCAGGACATCGAGGCAGCTACTACAGCCCAACTAAAGACACTCAAGAAAGAAGACCTCCAGAACTGCTTCAGAAAGTGGCAAGGACGATGGGATAAGTGTGTTCAAAGAGAGGGGGAGAATTTTGAGAGAGATTAATGGCAATATGTCTTTTACTGTAATAGATTTTTTTTATTTAAACATTCACCATATTGTTTGATCACACCTTGTAAATAGTATCCGATTCATTACTCCACTTAACCATTTAATATCTAAGGAGATGGAATGTAATATTAAAGGAGCATGTGAGCTAAAGCAAAATGAATATAATATTATAAGAACTAAAATATATATATGAGGGATAGTTAGAGAACAATAGCCTGACAAGGAGAAAAGATGAGGTTTTATAATCACATCAGTAAAAAAAAAAAAAGAGACAGAAAATAAGCTCACTAATAAATTAGAGGAGGTGTGAAATTAAAGACATAAGTGATAACCTCAAATGATTGAGATCCTAAACCACTTTAATAAGGAAAATGAAAGAAAGTAATTTAAATAATTAGAACATAATAAAAATCCTGAAAAAGTAGAAGCTTACAAAAGCAGGAAATGCACAGCTGAGGAACTTGGCTAAATTGGGTATAGTGCACTGAAATAATCTGCAGTATGTTCTTGAATAAATCATTTTGTTATAACCTTGATAAAATAAATAAATAAATAAATAAAAGGATGTCTGGCCAGGGCCACTGTCTGTAAGGAATTTGTACTTTCTCTTTTTTCTCCAGGTATTCCTTTTCCTCCCACATCCCAAAGATAGGCATGTTAGGTGAATCGGTATTTCTACATTGTCTCTGTGTGTGTGTGTGTGTGTGTGTGTGTGTGTGTGTGTGTGTGTGTGTGAGAGAGAGAGAGAGAGAGAGAGAGATGGAATGGCATCCTATCCAGGGTTGGTTCCTGCCTTGCACTCTGAGATTCCTGGAAAGGGTCTGGCTACCCACAACCCTGAACTGGAATAAGTGGGTTAGAAAACAATTATCTGACGTGTTTTTATTCATCTTTATTAAATATATGCATAGATCACATTTATTTCATGTGTAATATTGGAAGTGTGTGGAATCTTTAATTAGGAGTCTGGTGATGTTTTTATGACCAGAAATATACCTTAGAAACTTAACTCTTGTTTATATCAATTAGCCTATGGTAAAATTGATTTCACTTAAAGTCACAGTTTCCAAAAACCTTTTGATGATGTTAAATGAGGACTTACTGTGTTTTGCATCAGTTTTAGGAGAGCAACATAGACTTCATTGTATTAATCCCATATGTCTCAAAATATTTCTTTGATTAGACAGAAATATTATCCCTTAATTGCCAATGAAGTAAAAAGATGAAATTGCAACTACAGAAATTTTCTTAAAGGGAAAGAAAATTTTGAGTCATTAGTCACTAATCAGATGAGTTATAATTTTTTAACATTCCCAAATAGTTCTTGTTATCATTGCTTTAATAAATAAAGGAGGCTTGATATAAAATGTATTAATCAATTACTACAAAAAGTCTACTTTGCTGATACAAATCCATAATCAAGAAAATAATAGAGGAAAGAACAGAGTAAGGTATAAGCCACTGAGAACTATTTAAATGTTATACCTAAATATGTTGTATTTGAAACTGAATAAAACGTTACTTTTTTCCCTATTCCACAGGCTTGTTTAGTAAATCGGGTTATTGTAAAGTATACAGCTTACGTAGAGATTATTTAGATATAATTTGACACATTGGTTATCTAGACTTGGGCAAGCCAAATATTTGACCTTCAGTTTCTTCATTTTATAAGTGGGTTGTTGGAAAAACCAGTATCACTACAGTAAATGACACATACATGGTATGACCATTATGTTTACTAATTCTGGCACTTATTTAACATTCTGCAGTCAAGTTGAAATCTCTGCCTTAAATGTCTTTATTTTCCCATACATTTTTGAAATCCTCACTGTTTTTCACTAATCCTAACATTTTAACAATATGCTACGTAATTTGGTTAAGTTTTTTTTTTTTTTTTTTAACTACAGGTAAGATTCATTTTAAACTCTAACACAGTCTTCCCTTTGAAGTCACATAGAGTCACACAGCAAATGTCTCACGGATTTTATGGTATATTGCTAGAATCATTGCAACTACAATAAAAGCAAGGCTTTGAAAAATGAATTCAAATATTGGAGGTCATATTAATTATTTCTGGCCAGTTGTTACTAGTGACAGTTCATGTTTAGACATGATAGCTATTTGGATATAATCAAATTGAAATAGCTAACATCTTTTGTTAGATTGATTCACTAGCACTAACAATAGCTAATACATCTTTGCTGGATAATGGTAAAACATTGCACTTTTGCTTATATGTATTTCTCAATTAGATAGAAAAAACAATCTAATGGTTTAGCATTTTGACTTCTTAAACTGTTGTTATAATCATTGGATACTGCATTATAACTTGAATTTATTCTACATTTAATCTAAAGCCCTGAAGTTGCAATGGAACCTATACGCTTAGGAAATCTATCGATTCTTACAAAGACAAATTATCTACGGCATATGGACAAATCAGGTGTACCAAATCTGGAGATTAATGTGGAAAGGCATGATGGTTTTTCAGAAGAGCTAAGAACCTGCAACGATTCAGTATCTTCTATTCTTAATTTTGAAAAGCAGGAGTTTAAGGTGAAGGTAGGGCTTTCCATTATAGCTGAGGTACACAAAATATAGTTCTTACATGTGCAGTATCTACATCTCTTGGAAACTGGTTAGAAATGCACATTCTCAGGCTCTGTCCCAGATCTACTAATAGGGATGTGATAAAAGCTTAGTAGTGAGGATGAAGAAAACATTATTTAATGCATATTAATATGTTATACTTTTGGTGAAATTGCTTTAATAAAGATATTTCTCTTAATTATAAAAATATAATAGTATTTCTTTTTTTTTTTTGGAAGCTGACCCCTTTTTTATACTAGTTCTTTGTTTCGTATAACATGGATTCGCATAACACGGCATTTTTAAGAAACCAAGCAACCGTGTTATACTGGGGTTACCTATAGTTGGAATTAGCTTTTTGACCCAGTAATATGAACTTAACTAAGTGGTGGTACTGCTCCTTCACTGCAGGTAGCCCAGAAAACCACCTAGACAAGAATTATGTTAAGGTGACAATTGTTAGTAAAACTACATAGGTTTCAAGTGTACAATTCTATAATATATCGTCTATATATCACATTATGTGCTCACCACCCAGAGTGAGTTCTCCTTCCATCACCCTAACACTCAAAAAAAAAAAAAAAAAAAAAGAATTATGTTGAACCCCTTCTGGAGCTGTGGGAGGTGAGTGGAGGTTGGGGGAGGACAGCTGCAGCCAGAATGAATCACTTCTCCTTTGCAGCTGCCTTCTGAAGCTCCTGACCTGGTGAGTTATGAACTACGTGAGGAGTGGTTTGCCTGGTAAGGAGCATTTCATATCTGGCCATTGACGGGGCCCAACTGTCTGCATTACCCTGAATACCAGGTATCTCTGGATAACCAAGGAAATGACTATTCCCTGTCTCACAGATCCAACTTATCCACCAGGGTTAATAGGGTAGCACTTTGATGGATAACACATCTGGAAGGGAAGCAGCAGGAACCCACACACCTGCAGTTTAAATCTCAGAAGGTTTACTGTGTTTTCTTTTTTGCATGCTATATTTCATTGTATATGTGAATAGGGTTCCTCTCCCCTCAAGAAAAGTTTAAGATTATTGTTTTGTCAAGTTTCATAGTTCCTCACTGAACCTTGGCTTTGTTTACTTGTTTTACTTAGACATTCCTACAAATACCTACATCCCTTTTTTTTTTTTTTTAATTTTCCCTTAATATATTATCTCACTAGAGCTCAGTGAAAATGACTACAGGCTGACTGACTTCAAACTGAATGGATTTGGCAGAGCACTAAACTTTTTCCTGGCCATCAGCAGATTTCAGGGTACTTAGTGAATTACATTCACTCCGAATGCAGTTTTAAATGGATCATGTTCACTAGATAAACTGGTTGTTCCAAATATACAAAAAGTGAACATACAATCTTCTAAAAGTTGAGGTCATGCTCAAGTAACATAGAAAGTCATCTCCACAATAATCAGCATGGTTTGAAATATAAAGATAGTAGAATTACGTGTAGGCATCTCCATACAAGTAGATTAGCAACAGGCCAAAACAACCCAAAAATTCAGGGAAAAATAAAATAAATGGGCACTAATTTTTAGAATCACAATTTGGAACTTACTATTAAAGTTTAAAAGGTAAATATCCTCTACCCACTAATTATAGTCTTTTTTTCCTTCAGAAGTTAAAAAAAAAGCCTATGGTAATATAATTTGAAGTAACGTTTTGTAATTGGGGAAAAATGTAAACTACCTCATTGTCTACCAATAAGGAAATGTTAGATAAAGTATTGTATAGAAATACTTATATTACATAGTTGTTAAAAAGCATGAGGAATGCATGTATGTATTAGTATGAACAATTGTAAGACATATTTTTACTTAATGCAAAAGTTAAAGAAGAGGATTCTTATTGAATAACAGTTATGAAATCTGTATATCTATCTATCTATCTATCTATCTATCTATCATCTATCCATCCATCCATCCATCTACCTACCTATCTATTCACCTATCTTTCTATTTAACCATTCAACAAGATGCATAAAATGTCAAGATGGATGAACAAAAACAAGTTAACAATGATAATTTCGATGAAACGAGATAGGGAGAATCAGTGTAAAAAGAAATTTTAACTATTCTTTTATGCTTTTCTGTCTATATTATTGTCTATTGCTGTATAACAAAGCCCCACGAAGCTTGGTGACTTCAAACATCAATGGTTTATTTGCTTACAATTCTGTGGTTAGCAGGTTAGGGAAGGTTCAACTGGGATGGCTAGTGTTTATGCTATGTTTTGTCTAGGTTCACGCCTCTGTCTACAGTCAGTTGGTCGCTTTGTTAGGGATTGGTTAGTCCTGAATGGTTTCACTCTCATATCTGATGCATATGCTGGATGGCTGAGATGGCTACACGTCTCTCTCCACATGATCTCTCTCTCTAAGTTTGTTCACAGGCAGCAGTTTTCTAAAAGGGAAGAGAGGGGGGGGGAGGGAGGGAGGGAGGGAGGGAGGGAGGGAGGGAGGGAGGGAGGGAGGGAAGATGGGAGGGAGGGAGGAAAGAAGGATGGAAGGGAGAAAACTGCAGGCTCTCTTGAAACCAAGATTTGGTACACAGCCAGCATCACTTCTGCTGTATTTTATTGGTCAAAGCAAATATCAAGACCAGCCCAGATTCAAAGAATGGGAAATTTTCTCCATTTCTTTTCCTTTCTTTTGTTTTTATTTTTATTTATTTTACGCTTTTATTAAACTTCATTGGTGATATCTGCCATTGATCTTTGCTAGGGGAAATCTAACCTTAAGATATTTGATTAACATTTACTGTCTTCTATTTTTCCTTGTATACTGGTATTTTAAAAGTGAGAAAAATATGCATAAAATAGAAGAGGGAAGGGAAGTGCACTAGAACAGAAAAATGTTTGCTATTTAGCTGCAAGACTCCATTTCTTGATGAGGGGAGCAGTAACAAATTTGTGGCCATGTGTAGTCCAATATACTCTACTACTTGAATATTTTATTAACGACATTCATTGTTTTAATAAGAATAATAGCAAAAATAAAAAAGGTATTAAGTTTTTTTCTGTCATGAAGTACTGGTTTGTCCAACTGCTTTCTGTGTCTTTGATGGAAAGAGCCTGTTTCTATTTTTATAACGGAATGGGATTATTGGTTAGTTAGGAATGATCCTGTAGCTTATATACAAAGAAAAGTTTAGATTAAGTTCCAGTTCCTGCAAAGAAATTCATTGTAGATGTGAAATTCCAACATACATGTTAAATGAACATATATTTACAAGTGAGCACTAATGACTTTTGCACAATAAGTAAATTTCCTTATATGAATTTGCATTATCTTCCGTGTGTGTGTGTGTGTGTGTGTGTGTGTGTGTGTCTGTCTGTCTGTCTGTGGGTAGCTTTAACAGAATTAAAAATATTTCTTCTTACAAAAATTTATCATTCAGCATATTAATGATTTAATATTCCCCCACTGTATGTAGCAATGTCCTACTGAAAGGAAATTAAAATAAAAAAAATATGAATTATTTTAAATAATTGTTGTAATTATTCATTAGTTTTCTCCCAATGATTAATTGTCTTAATAAAGATAAATAAGCCCTAATTTTTCAATTTCAGCTGTGGAAAGGATACTCTTCTGCTTCATTCATGGAATTTACCTGTCCCTTCACAACTCCTCTACTTTCCCTCCTCCCCTACCCCAAGTTTGAGTTTCCTCAGCTATATAAATTTTACCAATGTCATAGGAATTAATTTCTTATGGCAGAATTATATCTCTAGTACTTTTCTTGTTTACTTTGTATTTATCTTTGCCCCTTCCCTTTCACTGGCACTCTAAATCTAGTTCCCTGTGCCCATTCTCACCAAAGCAAAAACAAAGAGGCAGAAGCAAAATTCAAAGGACCATTAGCCAGTGAGCCAAATGATGAGTCTCAGGCAAAGGCTTGCTTGCAGAGCCTAGTTTTTATGTGGTTTGTTTGTTTTCTTTCATTTGTGAAATTAGATATGATCTGCTCTGAAGAAGAGAAAAGGCAAATGTCCTAAAGGCAAAGCTAATAGAAGGGGAAAAGAGAACTAAAGAGCAAGGGTTTCTCATAGATGGAGCTAAAATTTTCCACTTCCTAGTGTACAACAGAAGACTCAAGTTAGGACAATGCAAGAGGAAGTTGATAAAATAACTATGTTCAAAGGTTTAGTCTATATGTGTAGAGAAACCACAGGGCTAGTGCAATACTCCAGGGCTGTTGCCATGCTAGGCATAATGTAGTGAAGGAAGAAACTTTGTGATTCATTGGTCAAAGGGCCTGACCAACTAGAGATGACCCAGCAAAGTAAGGAGCTGAGGGGGAAATATCCTGAGCTCAGCCTTCTTCTCCCTTCTTCTCCATCTTCTTCTCCCTTCTTTCTACTCCTGGTGTAGATCCCTATTGGCCAAACCCAAATAAAAACTAGACGTCAGGAAAATCTATTGGTGTAGACCATTCAGGGTCAGTCTCCTAAACCAAGAAAAAGTAGAGGAGGTCAGAAAGACGTTCCAGAAACACAGTGAAGATATATGGTCCAGGAAGGAAACAGCAAGAAGAGGTGGGATGGAAGTGAGAAAAGGAAAAGGAGGAAGAGAGAGAGAGGGAGCCAGAGAGAGAGAGAGAGAGAGAGAGAGAGAGAGAGAGAGAGAGAATATAAATGCATGAGGTTGTAGCTAGTTGTCAATTTTTTAATTATAAGCACTAGAAATGGCTTTCATTGCAAGAATTGTGCAAACCGATTATGGTAGGTCTTATTTCTCAACCTTGTAAATGTTTACATTCTATTTATCTTCATAGGCTAGATAGTAAGCTACCTGAGGGCAAAGATCCTGCTGATCTTATTTATTAGTTTCCTCATTAAATATTTGTTGAATCACATTGAATGATAAGTGTATGTTACTGATTTTAATTGTTTTTAAAAAATCAAGACTAGCCCACATTACAATTTTTAAGACTGTGTCACTTGGTTCCAATGATACCATCTTACAATGAACAAGAATGTTACATCCCTTCAACTGTCAACATTGTAATTATTAATCTACCACAACTTTTGCTGACAGCAGAGAATCCCTGCTCTGACAACTACAATATAAGTTGGTTCGCTAGAGAAGTTTACCAACAGCTTGAAACTTTCATGATGAAATGACTGGTTAAATGAGTGTTGATGGCATCTGGCCAGAGCCATCCATCACTAATCCTGGGAAGAAGGACTACCCAATGGTTCCAGTTTTATTCAATCTATTTTATGCAGCCATGCTTGACTATGCAACAAGGGACCTCAGGGTTGATATTAGGATATATTTTGATCTCCTAAAAGGCTTTTTCACTTCAATAACTTGCAATCCTCTTCAAAAGTCCTTGAGGCAGTTGTTCATGAACTATTGCTTCATGATGACAACATACCCAACATGAAATGGATTTCAGAAAACTTTTTAAACCTTGTGTTAGGAGATATTTATAAGCTAGGGATACCTTAATACATGCCAGGTTTTACTAACAAAATTCTACAATAGTTCAACAATACTAAATTTTTTGAAAGACATTGTTGACAATTTGTTTCTTTGTAATTTTGCTAATAATCACCAGCTGGATATTAACATTCAAAGTAAAAAACATGTATTTGTGACTAGCAGCATCATCAATAATTATTACTTTTCATAATATGGTAAAATTTACAATGTCTTCCTGAGTGCATAAATTGGGAGCATTTATTGATTGACACTGGCTTTGACTGAATCTTAGGATTGCCTTTCTCAGAGCTATATAACTACTAGACATTGTAATTAAAATGGGAAGTTCATCTACTCACACAATATTAAAGCTGGAAGAGAGCTGAGAGTTTATTAACCAAAGCCTCTCATTTTACATAGGAAAAGTAATTGACTTGGTTACTCTCTTATTCTTAATTTCAGAAACTGGACTATGTTCCAAGTA
Source organism: Rhinolophus sinicus (assembly GCF_036562045.2). Lineage (NCBI taxonomy): Eukaryota > Metazoa > Chordata > Mammalia > Chiroptera > Rhinolophidae > Rhinolophus > Rhinolophus sinicus. The sequence continues at coordinate 125,867,953 of NC_133755.1, read as the reverse complement.
CTTCACCCACTGCAATATAATTTTCATTATTCTAGTTGGAATATTGTGGTAACCAGTTTCCCAAATGGTCCCCAATGATCTCTACCACTTTGTATCCATGTCCTTGTGAAATCCCCTACCATATTGTGTCAGAGTTGGTGTGTGTGACAAATAGACTAAAACATTATTTCACTTCTGAGGCTAAACCATAAATGGTACTGTGGCTTCCTCTTCACTCTAGTTTTGCTTCTCTTGAGAGAAGCCAGCTACTATGTCTGAGCATTCTTTTAAAAAGACTCATTGTGATGAGGAACTGAGGCCAGCAAGGAATGGAGACCCCTTGCCATCAGCCACGTGAGTGAGCTTGGAAGCAGATACTCCTGATCCAGTCCAACCTCAACAGCACTGCAGCAGCAGCCAACTTTTTGCCTGCAACCTCATGAGAGACGTTGCGCCAAAACCACTGAGCTCAGCCATTCCAAGATTCCTGACCCTCAGAAACTATGTGACATTAATTTTTTGTGTTTTTAGCTGTTAAATTTGAAATAGTCAAAGTTTATGCAGCAATATTACTAATAATTTGATAGTAAAAAAAATTCCTCAGTATGTCAGGCAGCTATGAAGTGAGAAATCATGGTAGTTAATAGGTATGGGAGGACCATCCAGGCAGCAGTTGTAATCTGTGATCCATGAATCCCTGAGCATATAGATAGCCTTTAGAGATATGTGAACCCCCCAAATTACATGTGGACTTATATGGATATCTATGTTAATGTGTATTTTTTCCTTCTAAAAAAGTCTCAGAGTTTTTGCTTGATATTCAAAAGTATTTATGAATTCATACATAGTGAGTCACTGCTTTATGGCCCTCAGCTCATTAAGTGCAGAGTCAATCATCTTTTTTAGTATAACTTTAGAAACTTACCATAGTACCTTACATAGTGGGTGTTCAACAGATGGATGTTGGAGAAGGGACTGAGTAGATTTATATATTTGTATGCACGTATACCTCTCAGTAACAATATACTCTCAGTTGTTTTCCTACTATGGTTCATCCATCACATCTTCTCATAAATTATTGGACATTTAGGGGTGTTTAATCCATGACTGTGGAACAATTAGAAGCTAAGTGGCTCAAACTGAAATTGTTTCTTTGGTCTTTTTAGTATGGTACATTAAAAAACTAGAGAGTGAAGTAGCCGTTAAGCATGCATAAAAGAAATTTCCCGACACATTTTGACCATTTTTCCTATGCTTCACACGCAAGGAGTGTGCTGTAACAAATGCAGACTTTATCTTAATGTTTTTCTTTTACTTTCAGCACTCAGGAAAACCATTACCCCTAAATTAAAAAAAAAAAAAAGTCATAGGGTCATTTGCTATTTTGACTGCATATTGCTTCTGTCTCAACTTTAGAATTGAACCTACCACATTTACTAACATCCTGCCTGTCTTTCTTAAGTAGTTAATTATAATCTCATGCAATCTTTCTGGGAACCTAGATCCATTAACAAAATTGGTTTTCTTTCAATTGTGGCTATAAGTTGATGGATCCCAGTTCACCTATGGTTTTACTAAGGGTAGTCCTGCTCAGGCCCATACAAAGGACCCAAGTGTGTTTATTTTTAAGATCTTTGTGGAATTACACTGACTTCCATCTTCAAAGTCCTGTTTGAAGTTCCTGCTGCAGTCTTGATGAGCCGTGTATTCACTCACTACTTACCGTTGCGCTGGTATTTCACAGGCCCCTGGTAACACATTCCTCTTTAATTCAACAAAAATTAGTTTCCATCTAAAAGATACCTTTATGAAATTTCCCTTTGAAAAACATTATTTTCTCAGTTCTATTATTTTCAACATATTTACTTACATCTGGGAATGTTTCCAAAAGGAGTTTTAAGAAATTATTGTGCACTCATTGGGAGCAGGGGGAATACATCTATTGGAAGGCCTGGACACTGCCACATGGAGAACAAATGAGGGCAATTAATCCTGGTAATTCTCCAAGTGAAAATACTTTATAACATGAAAAATATAGATTTCACAAATTGATTTTTCCATTTGAGACATATATTTTTCCTTATCTTGAGGAAATACACATAATTGTATTTTTTTTGTCAAGATGCTTGTTAATACAAAGTACTTAGGAGAAAAAAGAGGATGAAAACAGATACATATGTTTAAACCATATAAATAATTTACAGCCTCACAATAATGCATTGTAATATAGGCCAGAGTCAAAAGCATGGTAATTAAAACTGCTCATTAAGTATCTCTTAGTGCACACCCACAGATCTCTAACTCTTATAGGCCATTCACAGTTCTGTGCATTAGACCCAGAGCAAATTACCCACTCTCGATTCTCTTTGGCTTCATTCATTGTTCAAGTTATACACGCGTATAGTCAAAAGATGTTTGTATTGTCGTCTTAATGCCGTATGCACTATTCTGGGGTGTAGGAATACAGAGATAAAGAAGAAAGGGAAAATAATATGGACTTAAAGACTGACCTAAATTCATATCCTGGTCCAGTTTCTATTGTGTATGAAACAGAAAAGTGTATCCAAGAAATTTCTCTTATTCATATTGAATGGTTCCTTCACTCTCTATTTAGCACTGCTAGAACTTTTCTCTGCACAATAATAGAATTAATTAAATTTTTCCAAGTAGCATGTTGCATCCATATCCACTACCTTTGTCCTTAATCACAGTTGCTCAGAGAGGCCAGATGGTCTCCTCTGAGATTGTTTCATGTGGAGCTTATATTAACTAAAAATTTCACCCTGAATTATTTGACAGACCACACTGGCTCCTTATATCTATTATGCTCTAATTTAATTTGAGAATTGTTTATATCATCTTCATTTTTAGAATATTTATGTATTGTGCTGAGGTTTAGAAATATAAATTTGATAGAATGTGCACAGGTGAGATGCATGAAGGGCATCTGTCATCTTGATTCTGCAAGTGGGTAAGTGATCATTGATTTTGATGTTTGCTTAGATTTTTTGAATTTGAGCCATATGCTATATATTTTGTTTTCTACCTAGGAATATATTTTAGAATGATTTTAAAGCAGCAAAAATCAAGAAAATCAATTTCTGAAATCTGAAGCTGTAATGAAAGAAACAGAAATAGGAGGGTGAATAAACATAAGGCAGAAATCAAGAAGGGAAAATCTGTCATTTCATAAAGAAGATTGCGACAGTGCTCTTGGAAAGATAAAAGATTGACAGATAAAACTATCAAGTGAGAAGTCATGATTTAGTGATATATTGCTGTATCTATGTAGGAGGCCCAATCATTGGTTCTGAATTTTTCAGTTTTAAAACATTTGCATCTGTAAGAAACAAAAGCCAGATGCTTAAAAATGTCACTGTCCACACACTTTAAACTTAGCTTATATCATTTCAAACACCCTACGCCATACTCACCCTTGAGGGGATTGTGCATTCATATTGTTCTGTTTTTGCTTTTTATTGAATCATATCATACATGTAGAAAAGTGCACCAATCCTAAGTCGAAGCTCATTGAATTTTCGCAAGCTGAAGGTAACTGTTTAGCACCAAGATAAAAAAGCATTATCAGCACCCTGGGGCCCCCTTCATGTTACTTCCAGTCTGTAACCCCACTGCAAGAGTTACCATTTCCTGGCTTCTAACACTATAGATTTTCTTTCCAGTTTTTGAACTTTACATAAATGGAATCATACGGTTTGAACTCTTGGTTCAGACTTGTTTTTCTGTCTGTGAGATTCATTCATATGTTTAAAATGTATTTGTAATGCATTCATTCTCGTTCTATAGTATTCTATTCTGTGGATATGGCACAGCATAATTATCCATTATATAGCTTATGGGCAAAAATGAAGAGCACTGTGAAAACTACTAGTTTGGGCCTATTGAGCATTATGCTGTATGGACATTCTAGTACTTGTCTTTGTCAGGGTCAGAGGGTTAGTACAGGTTCAGCTTTAGTAGATATTGTGAAAGAGCTATAAAAAGTAGTTGCCAAACTGGGCTTTAAATACAAAGAAGTCAGCACTGCTTGGTATAAAGTCTAACGGCTGAATTTGTAGACTATAGACAAATTGTGTGAGGAAATTAATGAAACATCAGCCTGTGAATGATTCCTCCTGTTGAAGGACTACCATGTTCTCTGTCAAAAAGTATATCTTTTGAGGAAGAATGTATAGACAACAGCCATTAGTCTCCTGACATCCCCTTGGCACCAGCAGGTCAGAAAGAGGTTCATAGAAACAGTCTAAATGTTTGGAAGTGCCTCTATGTCAAAACCTGCCTGCGGTTGGAGTGACAGGGGAAAAAAGATTCATATCATATAATATGTACTTCCTTTTAACCTATGCCAAGTGGGTAAATTAATAGAAATATTTTTTCAGCAAACAATAAAGTTAGCTGTATGCATGTTATCTTTTCAGTTGAAATGGGGAAATTGTAAGAAGGATTAGGTACACAGGAGATATTTTTAAAGGAAAAACGATGCCTATCTGGGATTTAAAAATAGTTATATCTCACCATAATATCACCAATTTTCTTAAAATATTTTTTAAACAGTGGTTCCCTCACTAAGCTATGAGCTTTTAATTTAGGGGAAAAGTTTATATAATCCTCGTCATACACTCTGTTGTGTTACAGTAGGAAATAATGTTTATTTACTCAGTTCTTACAGACATAATCTCTTTTAGTCCTGTTAGATTGAATAAAAAACACAATAAAATATTTTGTGAGTGTGGTCATTTGGACATCTTGACTGAAGGCAAGTATTAGAGGACTTTCAGCAAAGCTTAGTCCAGTATCTTAGTTCTGGAAACTACGTATCACAATTTTTCTTCTTCAGAAAATACTCTAAATAAAATTGTTTAGGATGTGACAGTACATAAAAATTAAAGTAGATTGTATTTCTTAAGTACTAATAGTTACTCCAAAAGGGTGGTAACATGAAAAGTAACTTAAAACACGTTTGCATGCATGCTCACATGAGTGATCTTCACATAGTGACTACTCAAACTGCAAACATTTTCATGTCTAGTAAAGGCAAAAGTAGGGGGAGGAATCACTCAACTAAACCAAGAGAATAAAATTGTTTTGAAAAACTCAAATATGTTTAAATGATCTTGAACTGATGATCTTCCTCACCTTACTTTAGCTTCATTAGGTTAGGTTATGGAACATTTTTGTTTGCTTATGCTATGAACTGAATTGTGTTCCTCCAAAAGTCATGTGTTGAATTCTTAACCCCCAATGTGATTGTATTTGGACCCAGGGTCTTTAGGAAGCCCTTAAAGTTAAATGAAGGCATAAGTATAGGGCTCAACTGATAGGATTAGTGTTCCTTTGGAAGAAAACACTAGAGTGTGCACTCTTATTTCCCCTTCCTCCCCCTCTGTCATGTAAGGACGCAGCAAGAAAGTAACCATCTATAATCCAGAAGGAGAGCTCTCATTAGAAACTAAACCTGCTGGACCTTGATATGGTAATTCTGGCCTCCAGAACTCTGAGGAAATAAGTTGAAGCAATGCCATCCAGTCTACAGTATTTTGTTATGGCAGCCCAAGCACACTAAAACTGTTCATGAAAAATTTGAACTCTTTTCTTAGTTCCTAGGAAATTTCTCACTTTTAGAGAAGTGAGTTCATCCTGCACAGTGCCTGAAAAAAAAGTAAAAGAAAGTAGCACTTGAAATGTAATATTATCCTTTCACATTTAGCCTCCTGGAAGTCTTAGACAATAGCCAACACAGATCAGAAATGGAACCGCCTCACCAAGTAGATTATGTGTTAATTTTCAGGTAACTTGCAGACATTTAGCTCCTTGGACTCTGAATGAACACTTCCTGTAGGGGACTGGCTCCGATGACAGTGACATACACACATTTGATTTATATTTTATGCTCGATAAAACTCACGCTACTCATAGTAATAAACAAACATAGCCTTCATATTCACTTTTTTTTTTTTTTTTTAATTCCATTGACTGTTTTCCAACTAAGCATGAAGCAGCAATGACTCTTTCCCACTCCCATCTACCATCCTTCTATCTAGGAATGTATCTCTTTACAGATATTCCAGCTTCTGTCTCAGAAGTTCTGATGTTTCAGTCTTTATTTAGCTCTGCTTTTATACAAAGATATTTTGAAATGGTAATATCACTTGTAAAGAGTCCTTCCTTCCTCTGGGACTAGTAATCATGTTTTGTATTGTTTCTGAAGTGTAACATGGGAAAGAGGTAATATATCTTTCAAGCTGAATGCTTTCATTGTCACTGGTTTTCATTTTTCACACAGATTTTGACATATTTCAGTACTGTCGGCGGTGATGCTGTGAAAAGCTACCGTAGGAGCCTGGTTCATCAGCATCCTTGGCTTTCCCTCCCTCACCCTCTCTTTTCATATAAAAATGGTAAAACTTAACAAGTGATGACTAGCTTAGCAATGTCATTCTTTTTAAATTCTTTGTGAATGTTGTCCTTTGGCTGGTATTGATTTCTTTTACCATTGTCAGTGCAGCGGTTTCAATTGTTGGTGTGCATTATCCTCCAAAGATCAATATGCAACTTGTTCTATATGATGTAAATTTGGGGATAGAATCTAATAATCCAAGATGTATATGTGAAATTGCACTAAAATAGTTCTTTGGTGGGTGTGTAATAAGTTTATGAAAAATAGTGAAGATAAGCACTAAGTAGCTTCATAATCTTATATATAGCAAATGTAAAGACTATTTGGTGATCTTTTGATACAACTAAAAATGTTATACCTATCTGTATAATAAAATTTTATATATAAAAATATAATTATCATCTAAATTTTCATCTTACCTTAAAAACCAGCTCTTATTTAAAAAGTGATAAAAATGTTTATATCCATACATAGACAGAATGAAGAAATTATTGAGGCAATCTGGAAAACTTTAACAGTAGACACTATTCATATTTCTATAATTGCATTACATTTAAACAACAAATGTAGATCCTTGTATTGACTCAATTTCACTATTCTTTTTTCATTCTAACTTTTCAAAGTTATTTAGAAAGATTAGAGTGGCATTTTATGTTTCATTATTCACATCTTTAATTAGAAAGATTGTAGTCTAAGTCTTTTTCATTTTATATTTATTTTTATAAGTACATATAATATACATTTTACCTAGGCTCCTATATAATTATGTTCAGGGGCACAAGTCAATCCATGTATAATAGCCCAACAAACTATCATAAAGAGAAGTTTTTTTTACACAATGAAATTAGTTGCCTACAATTTAATAAAAACATACTGCCATACTATTTGTATTTTCTCTGTTATTACCCATAGATATAGCTTGCCATAGGATTTCTTTGGCCCACATCACTTTTGTCATGGAAAATATTGGTTTATTTCATATTTACTTTAATTACTTTGTTCCAGTCCATAACTTATGCTCAGTTGCTTCGTTCATTTCTTCACTGTTACAAGAAAAAAGGAGTTGTAACTCTTTCGGATCATGATTAGTCTACATGATAATCCTACATAAAGAATATTTAAAATATTCAAGTCTGATAGAAAGTTGCCTTATGATAATAATAATACGAAATATCACAACTTCTGTTCTAAAAACATGTTTAGTATTAATTCAGATGCACTTTATGCTGACAAGTCTGCTGAAAATCAGGTAACTTCGGTTTATTTTAAAATTTCAAGTCATTTTGTTTTCAATACAACAAATTGTTTTTTCCTTCATAAACTGATATCCTTTTTAAGTGATTTAAATTTCTTTAAGTGATTAAAAGAAAATTCTACCTGCAATTTTAGTTCTGCTTTATCCATTTTAAAATGTCATTGAAAAGATGCTCTTGTAGAAATACATCATTTAGAGGATTTATGTTTTGACATAACTACAATGCCATTCTTCTTCCTGTTGGCATAAAATAAAATAATGATGACAATATATTATTCTTAAATCTGAGAATTGATTACCTGGCATGATATTGTAAGATATAGAACTATATTTTTTTAATTATACAGGTAAAATATGTCCAGATATAATAGAAAATGTGTGTATACATACACACAGATATGAAGAATATTTTATCTATACCAACATATATTTAAAGTATTTGTGTGTTTCCGTGTGCATGTATGTGTATGCCTGTATATATAGTATATTTTAAAACAAAGTTAAAGACATTATAATGTTTTTTTTTAAAGTTATTATAACCTTATGGACAGTTTTGTACATTGTTAAAATTTTTCAAGAATGTAATTTTAATGATTTCACAATATTTTAGCTTATGCATGTACCATAATTTATTTGCCCAATCTCTATTGTTGGGCATTTAAGTAATTTTGGTCTTTCACTCTGTAAAGAATAAAATGTCTATTTTTAAAAGCCAAATTTGAGATTTATGCATTTATAAAAGATTTATACAATGATTGAATGCCTTTGATTTGTTAGGCAGTCTTCCCTACACATATGGAAACAAAAAAGGCAAAGAAATGCTTTGAAAACTAATGTGAGTGAGGATCAAGACCTTTTTAAAGTACCAGCTCCTCTTAATTGTTACATTTTCTATATAATGAATTATGATAATATTTTGATCAACATAGTTCAGAAAGTCAGAGAACAAATAATATCATGAAACCTTACTTGAAGATATTTTCTCCTTCCCGTTCAGCAAATCCACTAGAGAGCAAATATTTCCTTCTTTTCTTACTATGTATGTATTTTATATATGAATGAAACCTTGAATTTGTTGAGCTCTGGAATCCATGGATCTAAAATCCCTATAAGTGATGGTTTGCAGTTGTTGTTTTATTAATCAGTGGCCCAGTATGTTACTCAGGTTATCCTACAGCTGCCACAATAATTTCCCCTTACTTTCTCAGAACCTAATATTTGCCTCTTTATTTTTACCTAGGGTATAGCTGTTAATTTTGGACTTCAATTATGGTACAATTTTTAAATTCAGTGTACCTGTCCTTACAGCCTAAAGAGTAATAAATGAACTACTTAAACGTAGTATAAATTACTATAATACTTACATTTATGGGGAAAAAGATAAATTACATTCACACAGCTTAAAAATTTAGTGCATCATAACCTAATTTTCAGAAAGCCATAGTATTTTAAACCTATCAGAAAATAAATCTATTCTTGCTTTCTGTACATATCTTTTTTGTTTGTTTGTTTCAAACCATATCAAAATATTAAATCTCAATGTAAACATGTGAGCTCCTGAAAATCAAGCCTTCTTTAGCTGTATTTATTATAGCATCTAATATATTCTGATCTCTATATTAAATGCAGATTTCAAATTCAGATAAAATAAGTGAAAAAACTGTTGGCAAAAGTGCATTGAAGGCCACAAATGGGTCTTATGCTATGGACATTGTCTTAATTATTTACTGTACAATATATAATATTGACTGAATACCTATTGTGTTCTAGCTTATGGAGATGTAGAAATTAATAATTCAAAGTTTTTAAATTTAAAATGTAAGAAGTCTGGGTGATTTAAATGATGCTCAAAAAGGAATGTTGAAAAAGGCTTACAATACAATGTGATAAATTTTCTCAGAGAATTAATGAGAAATACCTTTGGAATACACCAATGTTCATAGCAGCATTATTCATAATAGCCAAAAGGTGGAAACAACTTTAATACACATCAACAGATAAATGGATATATAAAATGTAGTATATACATTCAATAAAATATTATTCAGCCTTAAAAGATTGAATTTCTGACACATGCTACAACATGGATAAACCTTCAAAACATTATGCTAAGTGAAATAAGTCAGATACAGAAGGAGGAATATCTTATGATTGCCCTTGTTAAGTATCTAGAATAGTGAAATTCATAGAGATAAAAAGTAGAAGAGTGGTGATCAGAGGCTGTGGGCGGTGGGCAGAAGGGAGTGCTATGATTTAACGAGTACCAAGTTTCTGTTTGTGATGAAAGAGTTCTGGAGATGGACAATGATGTGAATATACTTAATGCCACTGAAATGTACTGTACACCTAATGGTTAAAATAAGAAATTTCCTGTTATGTAGATTATACCACAATAAATTTAAATAGCAAAAACAGAAAAATTCCTCTGGGCCACAGAGTAGCACACAGACTTTTCTGGAAGAGTCGAGGGTAGGCTATAAGCAAGACAGCTGGTTGTGTAGCTGAATAGGATTTTGCTCAATAGACACAAAATGAAAGGATAATTGATGCACAACAATAATAGTCTCGATGGCAGGGAGATATACAAAAGCATAATAATATCTTAGGATTCCACATAGTTTCCTGTAATAGAGCATACATGGTTTTACCTGAAAGAAATAAGAAGAATTCAACCTGGGAAAGGTTACCTGCGATCAGATCATGAGTAATATCTGTGCCAGACTGTATTTTCTTAGGACAATAATATTTCCTGTCTCACAAGCTCTTATAGAACTTTTCCACTTCTCCACCAAAAAAGGGACTCTAATTCTTTTCTCTTTGAATTAGGAATATTTGTGGTCTGTTTGTAAACAATGAAGTATGGCATAAGTAACATGCAGGATTTCTGCAGGACTTCTCAGACTAAATCATAAAAGGTGAATCAACGTCCACACAGTTCCCTAGAATGATTATTCTTAGAGACTTCAGCCACACTGTAAGCCATCTGGCTGCCCAATGGTCACCACACTGCGAGGAGGCCCAAACTAGCCCATATAGAGTGTGTAGGTAGAAGAGACCTGACATCACATATGGAGAGGCGGATGATTAGTCAGCTCTCAGCTGCTACAGCCCCCTACTTTTCCAGCTCCAGCTACTCACTGTCTGACTGCAACTTCAGGGAGACCCTAAGCCTGCACTATCAAGCTAAGTTCTTCCCCCATTCCTGACCCACAGAAACCTTAATAGACAATGAACTGATTTCTGTTTTAAGCTACTGAGTTTTTGGGTGACTTGTTACATAGTATGCAACAATAGCTAACCTGAACAATGTCACATGTCAGGCTTTGGAGTTTGAACTTGACTAGTCACTATTTTATGTGTGTCCCTTATTTTTGTACCTTTGTTCCTGCTCCTTTCTTCACCTGGAATGCTACCCACTGAGATTTCTTCCATTGAAAAAGTCTTTATATTCTTTAAGGTTAAGGCTCAGTCACAAAATAGGCCTTGATGACCCTACTTTCCTAACTGAATATCATCGTTCCTCCTTTGAAATAGCTGTTTGTTTGTTTTTTACTGTGCAGGTGGTACTTATACCATTTTTCTGTGATTCATGTTACCTTTTAAAAGAATGTGAGAAACTTGAGACCAGGCATTGTGCTTTACATGTCTTCCTGGTCTTTGCAAAGTCTGGCACTGTGCTTTAGAGTTAGTATGTTAAAACTGTTTGAAAACACTTACTGAAGGTATAAAAAAATACACAGAACACAGAAAAATGTTTTAATTATGAAAAGCTATTTTCCTTTATCTAGCTAATGCTATTGACGGTCATGAATTTATCTTTGTTCCTCATGTGAATTTAAATATGTATATGTTTTTATGATGTATAGTAGATACAGAAAACATTCAGACAAAACAAAGTTATTTTATTTAGTTTGTACCTAAAATGGTTAATTTGAAAAAGTAGCCAAATGTTCAGAAAGGTCATAGACTTCTTGGGAATTCTGTCATAAATGTATAATCAGAACTTATATGTCTATACAGAGACATATATGTATATGTAAACTATAGAGACTTTAGTTTTAATAACAACTCATCTAAATTTTGGAAATTGTCCAAGAGAATATCAGCTGTCTTAACAGCCAAGTTTCCCACCAATTTTCTGGCAACAGTGGATGCTGAGAAATGAATGCAGGAATTGCTTTTATATTCTAAAGCTTTATATTCTTAAGCTAAATAAATGACAATCAAGCACAATTCCAGTAAATATACTTTCCTTATACTGACCTCAGAAAACAAGAAAAGTGAGGCAGCAACCACACTTTTCTTTAGATTAAAAGGTTCTTCTAAACTTGAGATAATTAGTAGAGTAATAGAGATGTTTAGCAATGCGACCATAAAATAATAAATGCATCAGAGATCATCAGATTTAAGAAACGCTGGCTAATCTGAGTTGTACTGAGAATTGTGATTTCATATCTTCAGAGAAATTCTAATATATGTTCAATGCCAGAATTGGATGAAGGAAGTTTGAGAATTCACTCTTTCTTTCAGACAAAAAAGAAAAACAAAGAGAAATGTAAAATCTGGAATTCCTATACATTTCACTTACCACTTTCAAGTTTTATTTCAAGGTCTCAGCTAGTAGTCTGTTGTGTCTAGAATTAATCTGTGAGGAGTCTGCTTAGAATGGCGAGACTTGAGATGAAATCAGTTTAATTTATAATACAGGTTGAAGGGGAATTGGGAGAAATACAAGGAAGGACACTTTCATCAAACAACATTTATGGAGGGAAAGCATGGCTCTTGAGGAAAAACAGCCAATGTCAGACCTTTACTGTTCTGCCATGACATTATTGTAGTGGTAGAACAACCTAGAGACAGGCTAACACACAATATTTGGCCTTGGTTTTAACAGACTTCAATTCCTTGGAAGTTTAAAGAATAAAAGATGGTAAAACTATTGAAAGAGGATGAGTTTTACTGTCTCGATAAAATATTTATTTTATAGTTTCCCTTTGTCTTCCCCTATTTCTCCTTGAACTTGATTTTTTAAAATTGTGATATAAAAATTTTAAAATTTTTTTTCCTAGGATGTTGAATATCCCGCCCCCCCTACCATATCAAACGTGCTTATTGTGTCTAGCTATACTGATGACAGTTTTACGAGATTGTGTCCCTTTTCATTATTCTCTGCCTCCCTTAAACTTAACACAAATTAAGAAATTTCAAGAATAGAATTAAATAAAGAAGACAATGAGTAGGTGATATTCTTTATGAGTGTCTTGGAATGTCATCAATTAAAACACTATGTGTTCTTTGAAGAAGGTTTGTACATAAGTTATTGCTATGTTGTTGGCCTAATTTGTCTACTTAGTCCTGTAAGAGTTATTCAGTTTCTATCTTATAAACGTGTAAAGGCAGATTAATATTATGGGGATTATGGTGAATGTTTTGCAAAAATAGAAATAAATGTTTACTAAAATGCTCTTGAAAAATTGAACTATGTTATACAAGAGTGTATTGGGGATATTAAATCTTAACATTATTCTGTATTTTAGAAGCTATTACCTTTTCTACTAATGCAAGGTAGAGAATCCTAATGATTATATTTTAAATCCTCTGTTTATGTGTGAATGATTTGTTGACTTAACATTTCTAAGTAGCACTGTAAATTATTTGGCAAAAGATATAATTCAAGGTATCATTTTTGTTCAATGACTATGAACATTTTCAATCTAGAAGGAAAAAAGATTATCAGCAGAGATATTCAGAGGGAGGAACAGGATAAGTGAGAGATCAAGTTTGGTTGTTCCAATACGTTTGCCTTTCTTAGAGCAGACTTTGGTTGTAAAGTAAACTTGTGTTTTATGAAGAAACTCAAAATCAATTACTTTGGAAAAGCATATTGAATTTACTTCTTTAAGATATTGTTACATTTTATCCCAGTATCTATCCCACTGAATATTGTTAAAAGTACTTACAAGACATCTAGCAAAATGTTCTCTCATCAAATACCGATGTTTACTGTAACTTTAAAAAAATAGTTTGGAAATAAGTTTTATTTCAGGTTTTATTTGTATTCAAGGCAGGCACAAAATACACTTAATTCTGAAGAGATTTTCTAGAAAGATATAGCCATTTAAATAATCTGAAACCTATAACTGAATCATCTAATTGTGACTCTTCAGGAGGAGGGTCCTTTGGCCTGGGTCTCAGTGTCCTTATTTCCATCCACTTTCTGTTTTCTGTGAATTCTGGCCCTGAGATGAGCAAGACGGCAGCACTGATGGTGCAACTCAGGAGAGACAGATATTTTTATCTTCAAATGTCGACATCATTTCGAATTACTGACAATTGCCTTTGTACTTACACAACGGAATTACTGTAAGAAATGTTATCTTGGGAATTTTAATAGAAAGTATTATAACTTTAAAATATGCATGGAATTTATTATGCATTATTATGAAATTATTTCTGAATTACCTAGGGAAATTTGAAATTTTTTTTCAAAATTGCACTGGGAAATTTGAAATAGTCCCTTTGGGAATTTTCTTGTAAATCAATTTTACTCTTGAGATGGGGATAGGTCTGGGATGCAGTGAAGAAGAAGAGTGGTCAAATAAGTCATTCCCACTTGAGATGTAGGACACTTAACAACTATTATCTTTTTAAAACTGAAAGACATCCATTGCCATGACAAAATGTTCTATATATAAAACTCACATTGGAAAATCACTATGTCTTGATTGCATTCATCTTCCCATCAGGGATTTATAACTGAGATATAAATATTTCATTGAATTTTTAATAAAGACTTAATGTGCATGATATACAGAGAGTACACTACTACTTGAAAGCCCTGATATATGGAAACTGCAGCAGTTTTGAGGTGGATCAATACATTTCATGACTTTGTGTTATGAGGGTTAGGTATCATCTTGTCTCTTACCATCCATTTCTCAAAAGAAAATAACTACAATTAGCGTCTTGGACTGTGTCTTTGGTAAGAAACCAAATGTCTCCCAAACATATTACTGAGGCTGTTTGGAGTATTCAGTTCTTTCTGCCTGACAATTTCTTTCTATTTTAATTTAAAAAAAAATCAGGACAGTGGAATATAGCACAACACTTTGGTGTATCATAAAACAACATGTTAAATAGAGAAAAAAAATATTCTGTGAGTGTGGGGACAGAGTCCCACGCAGCAGTTTCCAGGCTCTCAGCCTCACGTGGAAAGGTACTGGCTCGGGTAGTAGATGGCCATCAGCTGTGACTAGTTGGTCATCAGCTATAACCGATTAGCTTTTAGCCACTAATATAACTGCTGTGGCTAAGCTAGCAAAGGGGATTGCAGTTAGTACGCGGATTGCAGTTAGCAAGTGGGGTCGGTTGGCAGAGAAGCAGAGGGCAGATTACGGTGGATTGTGGGGCTCCTGCTTCCTGTGTCTCCAACCCAGCCGCCAGCGAGAATACAGTGGTATGACTCCCCTATCTATGGCTGCATGGGTGTTCCTTTTTGGCCTCACCATATCCTGCATTCTTATGCGGGGAGCGGGACCAGAGATCCCACATGACACCCTGCATGACAGTGAGGAAATAGGATTTCTAGAGAATATCCAAAATGGTAAAATGAGCTGGATTTTATGATACCAAGTGACACGATCCCGTGAGTTGCAAACTCTATTATTAATGACACATGGGAAGTAAGATAGTAAGGACTTCTGTTGGAGAGTTGTCTTGTGCTGAACTTATGCAAGTTCAAAACGAGAGCCTAGAATTGGATTATTTCTAAGTTCCTTTTGTATTCCAAAATGCATTTTTTCCATGTTTGTGCTTAGGAGCAATACATGAAATGTACACCATAGTATGTTCTAGAGGAAAAATGTGAAATCCATTGAGACAATCTATTTAATGATTTCCTCTTGATATAAAGGCTCTGTAAATAGTATAAACTCAGGGGCCAAGAGAAGCAGGTAAGCTGACATATGACTTAAGCTTTCCTTATAACACTGATGTCTATTTTTATTGTTCAAAATTGGAGAGATTTTCTAGAATTCAAGATCTGGCTGATACATCATAGACTCATATTATGTTTTAATGAGATTCCAAACATTCATGTGTGATGCTCTGTGCTCTGTAAATTGGATAAATTTCAAAGTGTTTCCATGGAAATGTAAATTATTTACATACTTCATTAATCATGACCTAAATTACTCAATGGTCTTAGTGTGTTTGCATGGATAGTCATCTTCTTCTTCTTCTTCTTTTTTCTTTTTTTGTAAAATGTCATATGCTGAAGAAGAGCTAAACACCTACACTTTTAGTCATTACCTTTTTTTTGGTCAATTGATTAATGGGCATTAATGCTATAAGGTCACCTTCAATTATATAATATGGAAAAAAAATGTTTCCATCCTTTGTTTGTGCCAAATTCAGTTGATTTATATAATGTATCGATATAATTCTGGTGAGTAACCAAAGTTTATCATTGGATTTTGTATATTTTCCAAGAGATTAAATGTTGAACTGACTCTTACTCAGTTTTATAAGGTGTGTTTCATACAATGCTTAAAAATTTCTTCTGAATATATTTACTTTTATGTCATAAAATCTGGAGAATGACTGGCATTTGAAGAAAGTAAACTGTTCAGTGAAGACTAAAGCAATCATCAGATTTAAATACTCTGATACTACCAATACAATTTTAATCTTAGATTATTCATTGCATTATTTAAAAAGTCAACATAAGCTTTTCTTACTTGGGCACTCTACTTTCGATTCCTTCTATTTGAAAGTGAACCTATTGTATGCACATCCGGTGTTTCCAAGTGCCCTTCGAGAGGAAAGAGTAATCTTTTACTGGGAAAATTTCATTTTTAACTTATTAATTATTCTCTTGAAGTAAGCTTTAAGTTTTTTGTTTGTTTGTTTGTTTTGTTTTGTTTTGTAAGTGTCATAATCATTTCCCTTTGGACTTCTTCTATAAAGTATGTATTGAAGATGTGCTCTCTGGGGCAGAGAATATGATCATAAATTTAGGATTGATTGAATAGCCTCAATTAAGTGGGAAAATGTATGTTTAATGCATTCTCAGGCCTGGCACATGTCTTAACACTTCATAGGTATTCAAAGGTGCTGGACTCTTGAATGAGTGGTTCTGTTCAAGGAATGTCACTTTTTTGGTTAAGGCCCATGATCCTGTGTATTTGCTTAAATAGTGTTGTTGCTGTTATTATCTTTGATTTTTATTTTATTCACCATACTTCACATCTCGTTGTAAAAAATAGAGCATACATGAACAGCTTTAAACACTGATTCTTCAATATTAAACTAGATTAGTATGGATATGACTCAGATTTGGAGCTTTCAAACAGTAAATCTCAAGGTTGTATATATCCCAATCATTCATTGCCTTAATGTCGCAATAGCTAAATCACTCTAAGTAACAATCTTTGTATTATCCTCAGAAATATTTGGAAGGAAAAAAGATTAAGTAATCATTATTGTGATTTGGTTCCAGGGAAACAAAATAAGTGGAGTAGACTCGGACTATTCAGGAGGCTAGGTGGGAGTCAATGATGCCCTCCAGTAAGGGAACGAGGAAAGATGATCAAGCCATTGAAGACTGTGCTATATCCAGAAGCACTAAACTAGCAGCTAGAAAAAAATTTACTTTTCAGGAAAGTTTATTACTTATTTTAAAAGAATAAGTTTTGTTGAGAATGGGCAGAGAAATTTACTCAGAACTTAAAAAAGAGAGGGAGAGAG
The DNA here is from genome assembly GCF_036562045.2 of Rhinolophus sinicus. Taxonomy (NCBI): domain Eukaryota; kingdom Metazoa; phylum Chordata; class Mammalia; order Chiroptera; family Rhinolophidae; genus Rhinolophus; species Rhinolophus sinicus. The sequence continues at coordinate 125,850,554 of NC_133755.1, read as the reverse complement.
GAAGTAGGTAAAATTAATGTAGGTTAAAAGGGTGGTAGGTGTTTGGAGACCAGTTTAGTGGTTATTTAACTCTAGTTATTTGGACTTCTATCCCCAACTCCCTTTACCTGTCCTGGGATAAATAAATAAATAAATAAATAAATAAATAAATAAATAAATAAATAAATAAGAGGTGAAACAGTGGGGAGGGACTTACCAAGCACAATGTAAGCACTTGCTGAGGTTACTTCTTACTTATTTTCTTTACTCCTTTGTCCCAGTTTTGCATCTCCAGGTTCTGCCCAGACACTTTGTCTTCTACTACCAGCTCCTCTTCCTTCCTGGTTCCTCTTATGTCATACGGGGTCTGACAATTTCGCAAACTTGTTGCAATGATGTTGCTAACCTTTTTTTAATATCAGAGGGATTATTCATTATGAGTTTGTACTAACTGGACAAACAGTTAACCAAGTTTACTATTTGGAAGTGCTGAAAAAGCTGCGTGAAAAAAATTAGACGACCTGAACTTTTCGCCAACAATTCATAGCTCTTGGATCACCATAATACACCAGCTCACACGGCACTGTCTGTGAGGGAGTTTTTAGCCAGTAAACAAATAACTGTATTGGCACACTCTCCCTACTCACCTGATCTGGCCCGCAATAACTTCTTTCTTTACCCAAAGATAAAAGAAATATTGAAAGGAAGACATTTTGATGACATTCAGTAATATGATGACAACTCTGATGGCCCCTCCAGAAAAAGTTCCAAAATTGTTTTGCAGGGTGAACTAGGTGCTGGCATCAGTGCATAGCTTCCCAAGGGAAGTACTTCAAAGGTGACTATAGTGATATTCAGCAATGAGGTATGTCGCACTTTTTCTAGGATGATTTTGTGAACTTAATTGTCCGACCTCATATTGTTGCAATCTTTTAGGATATTTAAGGAAACTTTATCACATTAACTACAGAGAATCAGTTTTCATAAACTACCAAGGTACAGCATTGCAAAAGTCATAAAAGTAAATCCTGATAATAGAAATGAAAGTTGTTCACACAAAGTAATTTACAATTGACCTTGTATTGCCTTACAACCTATCACCCCTCTTCACTGTGCTCAACTTGCTTCATTGGGCTGGGGAATGGGGAGTGGGAAAGGAGATGGAGTCCTATTTTGAGATTATATTTTTTGTGTTTTGTTTTTCTTTTGGTCAATATTCTTCACAGATTATAAATGAACCAGGGTATGGGGACTTTTCTATTTCTTCACCAACATATGCATATACCCAGGTTAGTGCTGCAGGTAATGAAAAATGACATTAAAGGATGCAGACGCTAGAGCCAGATGTCCTGGGTTGGATCTCGTTCTGCCGTCTTGTGATCTTGGGTGTCTAATTAACATTTTTCTGTCTCAGTACAATGAGTACTGAAGTATTTCATTGATTGTCTGGGATCAAATGGGGATAATAATAGTTCTTACCTTTCAAGGTTGTTGTAAAGAGTTAAAGGATTTAAACAGAGAAAACCCTTAGAAACCTACCTGGCATGTAGTATCTTAAATGTTGCTGTTATCATTATTATGGGTGGTGGTGGTGGTAGCATTTAACTAAGGAAGGAAGGAAGGAAGATGGAAGGAAGGAAGGAAGAAAGGATGGAAGGAAAGAAGGAAAGCAGGGAAAAGGATGGGGGAAGAAGGAAAGATCAGAGTTTTCATAGACTTACAAGAATTGAATAAAATAACACATAACAGGAGAAACTGTTAATAATTAGCACTGACAAGAATACACCATATTGAGAATTAGTGTCAAGAATCTTTGTCCTTCTCTGTACAATAGGGCTGGCAAAAGTATATGTTTTCCACACACTTTGCCCTTGGCCTCCAATATATCTAAATACCTGTTCTTCCTGACACACTCTCAAAAACACCTCAAGAGCTATGCTAAATATCCTTTTCTTATGACTTCACCCTAGTCCTTTTGTCCAATCCCAATGTATTGTCCTTATCGTGTGATGCTGCAGCTTTTCTAGTAGTGATAATGTGGAATGCTCATGTGAGATATTAATGTTTCATTGTTTAAAAGTTTCCATTTGCAAGTTTGTCAGACTAGACTTGCCTTATCAAGTAACGGGACTCTAGGAATATTTAATGCATTAATGTATTTGGAGAATTTTTAAAATTAAAATAATAGTCAGCAATTTCCCAAATTTACTTCAACTTGTAACCCCTTTTTTAATTCCTGGGAACATCTTTTAATATCTTATGGACAAGAGAAAAATGTAGATTATTACAATAATTTGATTACATGATATCTGTTCTCCTGAAAGGAGAGTAACTTTTTGTATGTCTATTTCCAACTAATATATGGAACTTTGTGGACACTTTATTCAATAATGATTATTAATTACATGCTAGACCAAATATAAGGTAAAGAATTACAAAGATAAACATGATATGACTCATACAGTTGAACTTATATTGTAAATCAGCAGTTCTCATAAAATTTTCATACAAATAAACATTCTTGTACTCCCAATTTCTAGAACTACTTCTGAGAGACTTATTCAGTCAATTTGGCTGAAAGCAGTACTTTGGGGGAAGTTTCTGGTCCACTTAATGAGAATGATACTGGTGTATTAACTAGAACTTTTTTAGTTACAAGCAACAACAACAAATCTACTCAACTTGCCTTAAGCAAAACCAGACAATTTTATACAACAAGCTGGTAAAGGCTAGGCATGGTTAGATCAGGGTCCTAAACTAATATTATAAGGGAATCATCTCCCTCCATCTGTTGGCTACTTATTTCCTCTTTGTCAGCTTACTTTTTAGGCAGTCTCTTCCATTCCAGAAGACCTAAAGAGCTTTAGGTGCACATTCTCATAGCTGAGCACCAGAAGAGGAGAGAGTGCTTTTCTTTTTCATTTGTTTCAATACAAGTCCTGGAGTTTCATTGACCTGGCTTTGGGCATATGCCCACCTGTGAAGCTGTTAGGTAGCTTCAAGCTCACCTCAACTACATAGGATGAAGAAATGGTGAATTTCCAAGGGAAATTAGTATGATAATTCCCAAACCACCAACACAAAAGAAAAAAGAAGAAAAGGAAGAAAAGGGATGAATACATGCCAGGTTGGCAAAGACTACTCAAGTCCTTGTCAGATGATATTTTAGATGGCTTTATCAATTAAACCTAGATAGGATAATATTCTTATATGATGCGTTTTGTATGTGTATGAGAAGAAGGGGCAGTTAAATATGTTTTTCAAATGGAGATACTATTTCATCTTTTTCATTCCTTACATAATTTTTGTGTCAAGTTCAAGATAGTAATGTCCTTCTGTTTAATTTATTTTTATTATACAAAATATATCTGTGTGAATTGCAGAATTGTTATTTATATCCAAATTTTGTAGTTGAATATCTATTAAGTGAGGAGAGACTGAGTAACCCAATGCATACTACTGGCAGCTTGTATTTATACTGTATTTATTCGCCGCTAGAAAAAAACAGATCACTGAGGAAATTATCATTTTTGACTCACTCTACTGAGGATGATATCAGAAAATAAAGTGATGATATATTCAAATATACATTTCTACATGGGTTGCACATATGGATGACTAGGCCCTGACCCAAAAACTAAAATAAAATCATTCTCCATCTTTTGTTTCATTTGATTCTGATAACTATTTCGTTGTCCATGTGGTGAATGGAAGAGCTTGATAGAGTCTAGTTTCCTGAATATCACAAATCCATTAAAGTAGACTTAAGGCTGTGTTTCTCTAAGGTTTAGCCAGATTATACGCATGTGTGTATGGCAAAAACTGATTCAGGAAAGTCACATTTACTAAAATTTGATTGTAACATTGGGTGAAGAGAAAAATCTTGCTTTAGTTTATTTTTGCAACTATAAACTGCTGTCTTTGCTAAATTATTATTCAACAACTTCTGAAGGGATATAACAACAAAAATAATAGCCTACAATAGTTAAACACGTCTTCCTTCAAAACCTACTGCCAAATGGTGTCCTATTTCTTTCATAAATTTTGCTTGAAAAATGCTACAAATGCCAAGTGCTGAATGTACAGAAAATACTTCTGTTGTTGCTTTCTCTGTATTAGTTTACAATTTATGTCCCAAAGGGTTGTGGTTTTGTTGCTTGTGCGACGAGCTGCCTATCAGTAAAGTACTGGGCAGTAACATTAGAAATCAAATGCTTGCACTTAAATATGGGAAAGGCATCTGAAAACCAAGTTTCCACTTTCAAATTGAATCATTTGTGTAGAGTAAGTTAAAATTTGCAAAGGAAATCAAGAATTATAGTAAATTAGGGGAAAAATCAATCAGTCTGCCTCTGCAGCTGATACTATTTTGAAAATGCCACTATGTTAAGAAGTATTAAATGAACAAAGAAACAGAAGGACAGAGAGAAGAGAAAGGTAGAGGGAAGGCTTCTGGTGGGTAGAATGTTCTTCACATTGCAAATTAAAGGATCTCTTCAAGGTCTGGCTGAGATTACTTTAGCATTTTTCCCATATTTCAACATCTAATCCTCAATCTTGCTTGTTTAGGATCTTGTTGAAATTATTCTTTGGGAATATTAAATATAGACTGGAAGGACACAGAGCTTAGATTGTTTGATTTCTTTAGAGTAGAATGTATTCAGACTGAGTTATAATTACACACACACACACACACACACACACACACACACACACATACAATTCTGCCACTACCACAGAATGACAATTTTACATTTAAATATACATACCATACCCGTTCCATCTCTCACCAATCATCCTGTAATTCCATGCCTCAACCATACTCATGATGACTTTCTTCATTGAATGTAACTTGCTTCCTCTTTGACCATCAACAGCACATTCAAAACTCTTTTTGACACAATCTTCTTTCTCCTCTCCACCTAGTTAACACTACTCACTTCTCAGATTATAGTTTAGATGTCATATTATTGATGGAAATTCCTCACTGCCACTACCTTCTAAAACTTTACTTATGGTCTCTGATTTGTGTTCTTATGAGCGCTCTGTTCTTCCATCACCGTGAATTGTACTTGTGGCACTGTATTGTAATTCCTTCATTATCTCATTCCCACACTAAATTGGAAGCTCTGTGAGAGCAAGAAACTTGTCCATTATATCCTTACTTGTATCTCCAGCAGCTACTCTGGCAACTACAATGAATAATTGTTAAATGAAGTAGTAAATGCATAGAATTAAAGGAAATTTCCAAATGTGGAATGAATTATTCATTGATTCCGTTAAATTATAGGTAAAACTAAGACTTTTCTGGACTGTTATTAAGAAACAACCTGAAATTTGTGTTTGTTCTGTGCACTACAGATCCATAAGGGCACATCGTGACCTTCCCTTCAATCCTAGTTTTTGGTAAAGGGAGATGTAAGGATCTAGAATTCTTTAGGATGCTTTTTCATGAGCATGCTCTTCTATTTCTCTCCTTTTGATTTCCTGATTCCTTAATAAAATTTTTCATAATATGTATGACTATTTTAACATATCATATTTTAGGTATCCACTTTTTCTGTCTCCATATTTGGAACTCACACTCTCAGATAAAGGCTATTCTGACAGCAGTCATAATCTACCCCACCCCTTAGCCAAGCATGGGTATGATAGTACCAGGGGCTGATACCTCCTCTGAACCAGTCTCCCTCATCTGGGAATGGAGTTTAGCTACTTTTCTTACTGTAATAGGTAGATATTTTAATTAGGTTATTTTTAATGTTGCTTTCAAAGTGCAACTCCATAATTCTCAGCACTCACCTGATAGAACAAGACATGGGCACCTTGAAGAAGGAACACCTACTTATGATTAGGTTTCTATTTCTATTATTTGAAGTGAGACATAAGAATTACAATTCCATTTCTAAGAATGGAAGTTTGTCCTTTCTCCATTTTAGATCTTTCAGAGAAAAAATACTCCTTAAATACAGACAAAACTGACACTTACATTGCAACACATTGCCTTATTTGCTAATGATAAATGAGACGCAGAGAGGAAGAAACTTGAATTTTGCCCTAAACTTAAAGAAAAAAACAATGAATTAAATAAGTATCACAGATTTTAATTTGTAGATTTTTTTGGGCTCCTTTATGTATAAAGATGATCATAAAAACATAAGTTATAGAAGAGTGATAACACTTCAGAGCATTAAGTAAATTGCACCTGTCAACTTAGCATCATGGCTAGATAAGAATAGATGTGAAAGAACTGAATGCAGTCAATGATTGTTATTTAGCTTTTATATAACACTTTGGGAATAATAAGTGTAACCTGGAAGGACAAAGAGTTCAGGTTGTTTGGTTTCTTTAGTACGCTTGTGTAGGGAGAGGAGGAGATGCTGGGTTTGGGGCATTAACTCTCTCACACCATCAGGTTTCCACTTGTTTTAATAAAGGAGACAATTGTGCAAGTGGATACTAGCAGCCCATACAAGATAATGAGCTATCACAGTAAAGAATGACTTTAGTTTTTAAAATAAGCTTGATCAAGCCCATTAAATGATTTGTCATTGTCAAATTGTTGTCGCCTCACTGTTCTATCCTAGCAGTCTAAAAATTCTGTAGTTGTGTAGAGGGTGCAGTGGGGGACAACCAAAGACACAGAGGATACATGATGAAAATGTAACAGGACAAGTAAAGCGTGACGTTTTCACGTTTAAAAGGGTCAAGTTAAATGTAAGCTTCCTCATTTGTTCTAGATTTCTATCTGGGATATAGCACTGATAATATTCTACTGGCTTCATGCATTATTAACTAATTAATTAGTTCCTACACTGTGAAAATCATTGAAATTAAACCTGCTTGTGTAAAAGAGCGAAATTTGCAGTTTAAACGGATAAACCTCTCAGAGCTATTCTGGCATTTGCTTGCATTTTACTATAATTATAACTTTGACATATTTAAATTGGAAGGAATTTGTACCAGTGCTACTATGAGAAATGTATGCATACCTTTTAATATGTCCTATTGGGGGAGATGTTTTTGAATGAATATATTTTAAGTTCTGATGTTTTAAAGCAGGTCATATGGGAACAACAGAACTTATGTATAGTAAATTATAGCATTAAATGTAGATACATTTACTATACACATTGAATAAATTTAAATGGAGAACAAGAGAAAAAATCCCATTTTGAATAGTCTTACAGAGGCAGGTTATAACAAAATAAAGGCAAGACAATATTGAATACATTGCCATTAAATATATATATCCCTCTGATCCTTTACATATGAATGGAGATACACACACACACACACACACACACACACAAGTATATCCTCTGGAAATCATTTGAAAACAAGACATCCGAGGTTCTCTTTTTTATGTCTGGGCTTGACTAAAGATAAGATTCTTTTATCCCTACTACTGGAATTTTAGGACACTATTAACAAGAACTTAATTATCATATACAATTGTGACTTTAAAAACAAAGGCAAAATCCTTGCCTTTGAGTTATGGGAAATATTTTATTCAGAAAGCCTGTTGTTTATATAAACAATTCTTCTTAATTAACTAAATAACCACAAGCCACATTAACAAAACTATAGCAGTGCAGTAAAGAAAAATCTGTGTTTCCAAGTGCCCTCAGGGTCATCTTCCAGACTTCTCCAAATTACTGTAATTAAGAGGTATTTGACAACTCAACTTCTCATTGGTTATTTTTTGATTTGCAAAACTTATTGAATCAATTAACAGACCTAACATAAGAGGCAAATTTAAAAGAACCATATAAAAGCAATTCTACCAAATCCCTGTTTAAAAAGTTTGCATATGTTATTAAAATAAAAAAGCTTACATTAAATTTTATAACTCTATGCATTTTTATTGTACAATTAGATACAGCATTTCAAAGGATATATCCTTTCTTCATCATTCATCACATTGTGGTCACATTAGGTAAACAGTTCCTTTTGATTTGTCAACCCTTTTTGGTTTATACAGTCTGCTCCCCATGGGTTCTGCATCCATGGATTCAACCAACTGTTGATTGAAAATATTCCAAAAAAAAATTACGTTGTTGCTGACATGCACTATGTAGTTAGGTCTACAATGGTTGTGTCTATACTAAATATGTACAGACTTCTTTTCTTGTCATTATTCTCTAAACAATAGAATATAACAACTATTTACACTGTATTAAGTATTATAAGTAATCTAGGGATCATTTCAAGTATACTGGAAAAAGTGTATAGTTTATATGCAAATATTATGCCATTTTATATAAAAGAACTTGCGCATCTATGGACTTTGGTATAGGGTGGGGGGGGGGGTACTGGAACCAATCCCCTTCAGTCAGCGAGGAAGGATTACAGTTGTATTCTATGGATTGAAAACATTTTCTCTTACCTATATCTACTTTTTAGAATTATAAATGGATTCTTTTACATTTAAAAATATACAATAATTAAACATAAATTTCTTTATCCACAATTACAGCAGGAGTTTATTAGGCATCAATTATATGCTAGGTATTAAGCTATTTTCCTAGGCTACACTGTCAAATAATGTTCTCAAAGTCATTGAGCCTTAATTTGAGAGTAAGAAAAAAAAAGAAATACCTGTGTAATAAAGTATGGCAATGCGCTAATAGAGTCTTCTATAAACTGCACTGAAAAAAGACTTCTAAATCCAAATAGGTGACTATGAAAAGCTTGTACTGTGTTTTGGGAAATTGAGTAGATACTATTTAATGCAGTAAGGGTGCAAGACAGAGGACTTTCATGAGCTTCCAAATAAATAAAAATAAATAAATAAATAAATAAATAAATAAATAAATAGCATAAAAAAGGAATTGCCGAATAACAAATGATATTCTATGTTAAGCAATGACATTTTATTATTGTCCTGAAAGCTATAGGGAGTCACTGCAGGGTTTTAAAATATCTAATAGTATGATCAGATTTGAATGTTTAAAAAGGTCAGTCTAGAAGCAGCATGGAGAATGAATTGTAGTTGGATCCAAGCTTAAAGCAAAAAGAAAAGCAGTTGGGAAAACTACAAGAATAATCCACTTGACAGGTAATGAGTTTTAAACTTAGGTATTAGCAATTGGGAAGGAGAGAAAAAGATATGACACATTATCAATCCATAGATGGCTACATTGGTAGAAGATGAAAAATAGAGATAAGTGATGGTGTAGATAGATATAGGTATAGATATAGATATAGATATAGGTATAGATATAGATGCAAATTTAGGGCATAAATAAATTTTGATTCAGAAATTTGAACTTTGAGATATTTGCGTAATCTCTGAAAAAGGGTATCTGGTTGTCACTTAGTTACAAGAGGCTGCCTTCAGCAAAGCTGTGTGCAGATATTGAAAGCATTAGTCAGGGAAGAGGATAGATTCCTGTGGGAGTAGATACTTTTAATAGGTGACTGACATCTCCTTTCAGGAGATTATCGAGAAGTAGTCAGCCAGGTAGGAAGAAAAGTTGTAGATGCCATCTAACAGAATTGCTCACAGTAATTAATAAAACCCCAAAGAGGCAATTCTGTACATCTATCCCAGATACTTAGTGCAAAGTTTCACTTTTTCTACCTTCTGTGATGATCCTACTAGCAAGAGTCCGAAAGTCATAGGTGTTAAAAATAAGAAAAAAGAAAAAAAAATAAGAGAAAAGTAAGTTTGAATATTTCATAACTGGACAAATTTGCACGTACAAATAGAGACTTACTATAAAATCAGAAGATGTTATGGTAAGCAAATAGTCTCTCAAATATGTCAATCAATGCATTAGGCACCTACATACACATTACACTAAACTGATCCCAACAAATAAAAACAAATTGATAATATCAAATGATACCTAGGTAGACTTGCCTTCCTATACAACTTACATTAATGAAATTTATTGCATCCAGAATTGTCTTGATTATGCCTAGGTTCAACAGAATAAAGTTGTTATTACAAATCTCTCAGGAGCTATTCATGTAAGTCTACATTTTGAAAGTGTTGCTTTTTCGGTGAGGACTATGTCTTGAGAACAAGTCCCAAATCCACTGAGCTGCTGAGTCCCAGGTCCCTTCTGAGCTCAGGTCAGAACTTTGCTCCTTGTGTGAGAAAACCTTAGGCCCCTGATGAATACACTCCCCTTGGATACTGAAAGGCTGTAGGGATGGAATCCTTCCTTCCCACTTTCCTTATCCTTGCTTGCCCAAACTACCCCCATATGAAGTTCCTACCCTCTGCAATTTTTGAAGTTTTTTCTACTACTATTTACAACAGAAAAACATAGGGGACACCATAATAATTGCAAACCTGGAGAGATTACAAAGTTTCTAAGAACACACATATTTTTCTCAAATAATCATTAATGAGAAAAGACATCCTTAGGACCCCTAATTGTCTGATATTTTTATGCTATATTTTATACATATGAATCTTTTGAGAAGGTGTCTGAACACACCTGTTTTTTCTCTGGGATCTTGTTCCTAGAGGTGTTGTTTGTAAGGCTCACTCTGGTCTGGAGAACTATAGAACTGCATCTTGGGAGACAAGACATTAAATACTAAACCAAGTCATAGAAAAACTCAAGCTTATACTTGATTTTGCTCTTTTCTAAAACGGATTACTGGTGTGTTCCCACTTTCATTGCCTACTAGTGAATAAAGGAAACTTTCTATGGTAGAAGATAATACTATCAAGAGGCTCCACAATTCCCATAAGCCCCTCTTCCTCAAAAACAAACTGGGAAAAACAAAACAAAACAAAACAAAACAAAACTGAGCTTTAATACAGGAATGCAAGCTTGGAATAAGATTTATATAAATCAATCAATGTAATTGACTAAATGGGAGAAAAATCATGTTTATTTCAATATATGCATAAATACCATTTGATATAATTTATCAATCATAATAAAAACTCTTAGTGAACAAGTAATACAAGAGAATATTCTTTACATAATAAAGAGTTTTAGCAAAGACTCTTAGCAAACTTCACACTAAATGGTAAAATACTGAAAACTCTGAGATCAAACAATGAAGCAAGCATATTCACTATTACTACTTCTACTTAATATACTGAAAGACAGTGAAAAAAAAAGAAGTCAAAAGAATTTCAAAGGAAGAATAAAATAGTCATTATATTCAGATGACATTATTGTTAATGTTGAAAATAGAAAAGAATATGTTTCTACCTTTAAATTTTTGTGTAGACAAAATTTCCCTAAACAGGGCACAAAAGGCATGAACCAGAAAGGAACAACAGTGAAAAGAAAAAAGAAAACTGATGACTGAATTAAGAACTGTTCATCAAAAGACATCATTAAATGAATGAAAAATCAAGCAACAGACTGAGAGATATTTGCAACATATAAATAATAAAGCTCTCTGATCCAGAATGTATAAAAGAGCTCTAAAAAATTTATGGTTAGTCTAAATCAGACCACTCAAGAAGAAATAGGAAAAAAAATTAGAGACACTTAGAGGAAAAGTGCCCTTTAAACATAAGTAAAGGTCCTTGATGTCGTTAGTCATCATGAGAATGTACATTAAAACCAGGGCATCTGTACACCAGTACACCCACCTGAATGGCTAAAGGTGTGGGTGTGTAGGTGGGAATAAAAGAATAGCTACTACTGTTCTATTTCTATTTATGGTGTATGTACTAAAGTATGTTTCCTTTGTGAAAATATATAGAGTAGCATAATTATGATTTGTATACTTTACGTATGGTACATGTTATATTAGGTTGGTGCGAAAGTAATTGCAGTTTAAAAGATTAAAAATAATTGTGAAAACCTCAATTACTTTTGCACCAACCTAATATATCAATAAACATTTAAGAAAAAGTTACAACTGAGAAGTTAAGTACAGAGAATGACTCTTGCTGAGATTTGAAATTGATTATAGGAAATTCATGTCGATAGGAAGGAAGGCTCATGAAATTCCAGTCATTCTGCTGAAAGAGGATCTGGGCCTACATTACAGATAGTAAGAGAAGGACAGAAGTGGGACCGCCCTACAGGAAATCACAACCAGAAATACCCAGAGAGTACATATCAAGAATGCAGAAACTCAGGACTGCTTGCTGTGGGTTTGGGTGTTGTGTGGTATAATCCATTTTAAGGATGAAAATTTTGTACAGGAGAAAAAAAAAAAAAAACAATCTAGTAGAGGAAATATGAGTATTTGAACTTCCTGTTTAGGTTGTAATTTCCAATGGATTTTCATTTCCAGCATGCTAGTGCCAGGTGCTCATGCTTTTCACATCCTTTGGGGATGAGGTCCAAAAAGTAATCAGGCAATGGATAGAAAGGAATGGTATTTGACTATGTTTGTTCAATTTCCTTTCCCTAAAATGATGTAGGCCTCTACTACTGATCTAGTTTTCTTTGGCACATGTTTCCTCTCATTAGCTGTGAAGATTATGCTTGCATCTTTCTTTATAAACCAAGTATACAAATGAGCTAACCAGATGACAAAGGTAGCTCTTTTATTTTAAAGTGTTGACAGTTACTTAAAAAACAAAACAAAACAAAACACATTCTTAATGGAAACCAGTTATTACTATCCTCCATTAATAAGACAATTTCTACAAGCCATAAGACAATAATACAAATCCTCCTTTATAAAAACATATACAATTCTTCACAGGCCTGAAATTTGCATGCATCTGAAAAATCATCCCCAAAGACCTCCTGTTTTCAAAGCCTAATCAGACTTTAAAAAAAAAAAAGGCACTTTTCAGAGTTCAATGATATTTTACATTAACCTCAAGATTTCACCTGCCACTTTATTTGTGAATCCCTTTTACTCATTTTAAAGTATTGGATTTTGTCAAGCAATCAAAATAATCTAATTTAAGTACTCTTCTAGTTAATTGTCATTGTAGCTGCTTATGGTGCTTAATTTATTCTTAATGTGAGTTACATCCCAGGAGAAAATCTTTCACTTTATGACCATTTAAAACTGGCAATCTACACTGAGATAATTCATTCATTTAGCGATGATTTACTTATCTATGATAGATAGATGATGGATGGATGGATGGATGGATGGATGGATGGATGGATGGATGGATGGATAGATAGATAGATAGATAGATAGATAGATAGATAGATGATAGAGAGATAATATTTATTGATCACCTGTGATGTGGAAGGGACTGAAGCTATGACACAGTCTTTTTCTTTGGCACAATGACAGCATAATCATCTGTTGGTTTATTATTATAGCACTTTTAAGACCTACTATGGACCTGGGTCCAAAACAAATGCTCAATAAATGTTTATGTATTTAAAGAATCTGAGGGAGATAGGAAGAATCCAACAAGTTTTATAAATAAACCAGCCAAAGAAGAAAAGACAAAAAGGAAAAGGAAAAGAAATACATCCACAATGTATGATGCTTGCTATAGTCTCAAACATTGTTTGCAAAGGAAGTCCTCATTCATATATGCACTGTAGGTAATATTTAAGCTAATTCAAAATTAATATTACATATACTTGATACTCAATTTTGCATAATTAAATAATATTCCTGGTGGTTATACACAATATGGTGACTAGACTAATTGAACCACACATGTGGGAAACAAACATTGATAGGTCCATGATATGATAAGCTTTGTTTGTTAGGACTGAGCAATTATGACCAAGGCATATGCCAAGAGCTGGGAATTCCTGGGTCACTGTGGTATTATTCTGCCAGATTTGGCTGTAGCAAATCCAGCCAACCATAAATTATGATGGATCTGATGGAACACTCGTCTCAGGCTTTTGTTCTGCTAAAGCTGGCCCCAATTCAAGTGGTAAACAATTAAATAAATATACCACTTACCAACTTAGCTATACAAACTTTTATAATTATACCACTGACCCCAAAGAAGAAAAATCTAAAAATGTAATTGCCTTCATGGGATCTGTTGTCTGTCAAGGGAAGGAACACACATGGTCTACAAAAGAAAATAATTTAAACCAAAATGTCATCGGCATTGAGGCCTTTATATATTTTGTGGTTTGTTTCACTGGAACAGGAAGAGTATTCAATTTGTAACATATTGGTATGATTATCTTGAACTGAGCTGATCTTTGCTGAAGAACCCCTATTATGTTGCTATTTCTTGGATTGTAAGGCTTTTTCTGTTCAGATAGGAAAAAAAACCCAAAGCATTTGAATCTTATTTGTCAAATTTTAGTATGTCCAGGGCAAACTATTTCTACATAATTGTGTAAGATTTACTAATAAATGAAAAAGGAACTAGTATCTAGTATTATTACCAGAGTCAAAGAAGACATCTGTATAAAAATATTATGTTGTTGGAAAAATATAGTTACATAAAATAGACAAGATCTTGTAGTTTTTGAATAGTGTCTATTTGAAAAAAAAAAAAAAGTCTAATTTAAATATTTATAATCATTTACTCCAGATAAAAAACAGCTGTTGGACCCTTGCTTGCAGATTTTTAAAAATGTAGAATACATTTCTGGAAATAGAATACTTGTTTCTATAATTCTTATTTAATGCAAAATTTAGTTTACCACAGTAATTGTTCTGACAATCATGTTGACCATCTGTGAGTCTCACTTAAAATAGTCAACTTCTACACTTTCTGTAATTTGCAGTCAGTTTTGGTGAGTGTAATGAAAACAGTTATGTAGTAAATGAAAGACAACAATTGTGTTTCAGAAAAAATAAAAAAGAAAAAAAAAGCAGAAAAGACACTCCCAGTAGTTTGATTTCCCTACAATATAAAAATTAACTGGAGTTTCAATTACTAACCACTGATTCAGATCCAAGTAATGCTGATTGATTTTAGTGAAGACCCTTTCTGTTAATTAATCATGGACATATTAGAGCTAAAGGAAAGCTTAAAGAATCATACAGAGGAAGTCCTTGAATTTCACAGGTAAACTCAGACTTGAGGTACTATTGGCTGACCTGAAGCACAGAGCAAAGTGAGCCAGAGTTGATAAGAACTGTCTTTATGTCATTCTCCATCATGACAATGCTCCATGTAACACATCACTTCTGATACAGCAATTTCTGTCAAATAAAAACATGACAGTGCATCCTCATCCACCTTATTCACCAGATCTGGCACCATACAACTTCTAGCTCTTCCCCAAAGTCAAAATGACCATGAAAGAAAAACATTTTGAATTGATTCAGGACATTGAGGCAACCACGACAGCTCAACTGAAGACACTCACAAAAGAGGACTTCCAGAACTGCCTCAGAAATTGGCAAGAACTATAGGATAAGTGTGTTCGAAGAGAGGGGAAGTATTTTGATGGGGATCAATGGCAATGTGTCTTTTACTGTAATAAATTTTTAAAATTTAAACAGTCACCATATTTTTTGGTCACGGTTCATATTCTTATCTTCTTATGACCTTAATAGCATGTCTGCCCTTAGATAAACATTGACAGTGTGGAAAGGAGAAAAAATAAAACTGTTTCTCAACCCTCTTAGGGTTTATACCTGAGGCTTGTGAATTAGATTGACAAAAGACAGATTAACAGAGCAAAAGGCATAAAAATTTTATTGACGTTTTTCATAGGAGGGAGGGGAGAGGCGTGATGGAGTGTTTCACAGAAAAGAGGTGAAAACACAAAGAAGTAGTTATATTAGGAGGATTATATACCAATTTATCAAAGGGCAATAAATTGTGACTAGAAAAAGAAAGGGGAAGTTTGGACTCCTAACAGCAACAAATTGTTGGAAGTTTACTAGCAAATAAGTGGTAGATGAGGGTTGTTTAGTAAGGTTTGTCATGCAGACTCAGGTCGTTTTTTTGGTAATAAGAGTCTTCTCCAGAAACATTTACCCTTAAGGAGACATATTTACAAGTGAAAATTTATGTCACCTTTACAAAGGGAAATGTATGCTGTTTTTAGTATGTAGATATTTAGTCAGAAAAGGGGAAGACAGAGAGTTCCTCCTGTGTCAGTTTTTTCTCAATGGCTTTCAGCTCAAAACAACCCTTATGCCAAAGTGGCCTATTTTGGGATGTCATATTCTGATCCCCTTTAATAATTACCTATCTCATATGCTTCCTGCCCAGTTAAGTGTATGAACAGGTAGTATAAAGGGGGATGGAGGAAAAAAGAATGGAATTCAGGAAACAAACATTGGTTACCTTAATACAATTACCAAAAGAAAAACATCTCCTGTTTTTGAGATTTACCAAGGTCAGACAATTAAGTTTGAGAACCCATCCGAGAAAAAGTGCTACATACCTCATTGCTGAAAATCACTACAGTCACCTTCAATGTACTCCCCTTGGGAAGCTATGCACCCATGCCAGTGCCTAGTCCACCCTTCTAAGCAATTTTGGAACTCTTTTTTTCTGAAATGGCCATCAGAGCTGTCGTCGTATTACCCTGGATGTCCTGAATGTCATAAAAATGTCTTCCTTTCAATATTTCCTTTATCTTCGGGTAAAGAAAAAAGTCATTGGGGGCCAGGTCAGGTGAGTAGGAAGGGTGTTCCAATACAGTTATTTGTTTCTAGCTAAAAGCTCCCTCACATACAGTGCTGTGTGAGCTGGTGCACTGCCGTTATGTAAGAGCTATGCATTGTTGGCAAAAAGCTGAGATCATTTTCATCTAACTTTTTCATGCAGCTTTTTCAGCACTTCCAAATAGTAAACCTGGTTAACTATTTGTCCAGTTGGTACAAATTCATAATGAATAATCCCTCTGATATCAAACAAAGGTTAGCAACATTGTTGCAACAAGTTCGTGAACTTAATTGTCATCCCTCATATTATTTATGGACAATTTTACTAAACCATGTGTGTATTTATAAGAATGGCTTGTTAGAATTCTGTTCTCCTTCCTTTCCAGCTGGTTATTTATTGTCACATATAAAAAGCTCTGAAACCTCTCAATTCTCCAAATTTTATGTCACTAGTGTGATTATCTTCCTTCATTAATAAAGAGAAATAGAAACTGCATGAGCATCCTGTATACTCATCTTAATGCAAACCGCCTTTAAGTGAATCCTGTATCAATGACATCTATTATACCTGATTCTGTAAAATTTTACTTATTGACATACATTTAAAGCTAGAATTAGTGTAGGTGGTTTTCTTTTAATGAAAGGGTCATGATAATTATTTTTGATCTGTAAATGTTTGTTTGTCTTTATCTTGTATCTGTTTATAGTGCATTAAATCAGTTTGCAAATATACTTATTTATAAAATACTCATCCAACACATTCAAACTATTTAATAGGTAAAATTATCATTTTGGTAGTTTGAATGATTCACATTCTTCCTCTTTATTTATTTATTTTTTTCAAGCAAAGGGGAAGAAATAAATGCCTTTAGAAAGCTGCTGTCTGTAATGGCTTTTGGAAAGTTCACACAACACAGTACAACTTTCATGTCACATTATAAAAGCTGCTTTCAAGAGTTATGATTAATGAGGACTTACTAAAAATTCCAGTGTCAGTTGAAGCCTTAAAGGCAAAAATCACCCTGTATTTGTAACAGTGTAGCCCTTCAGATCTTGACTTTTCTTTTTTTCCCCCACCATGAAGAAAGAGGTCTATTACTGTCTCTAGCAAAAGCATTGTATGAACTGACTATAATGTTTAACCATAAATTTATTCATTTTTTTTCCATAGACACAATACATAACTTCATTTTATCATTTTGATTTTAAAAAGTTTGCAGAAAATTAATGAAAATTTAAAGTATCACTCTGAAATTAAGTTTAAGTTTTTTTGTGTTTTTTTTTTTAATTTTAATTTCAATGTCAAGTTTGTTTTTCTGCAGGGAGTAGAGTTTGGTGTTTTTTGTATTTGTTTTGGTTTTGCTTAGCTTTTCTACATCTAAATTTTTTTGAAGTTTTACCTCATTTACCTGAAGAATGGGCAACTTATTATTATTAAAGTCAAATAGGCTTTTCTTATGTAAGACAAAACTTACTAATTCCATAGCAAGTTATTTAACAAAGTACTGTGGGCTGGCAAATTAAATATTGTCATGGTATATTAATGAATTTGATCGTTAAATTTTATTTTTCATGACATGAAAAATTAAAAGTGAAGACTGAAGGTGTCACTGTGATGAAAAAGAAAATTGCCAATGTGAATCTGTCAAATTTAATTATTGAGTTTGAACTTTTCCAATTTGAAAAAAAAAAAAATGACAGAACAAGAAAGATTTGTGGTCAAACATTCAATATATTTATTTCAGTAGGAAAAAGAAATCTGAGAGTAATTAAGCAAACAACACTTAGAATTCTAACACCTAGAACAAGTAGAATTATCTGCTACTGAAAAACTTGCTCCTTGTTTACAGAATGAATAGAAGAGCATATACCAAAAGCTTTAATTTCAATGATGTCATTAATAATTTCATTGATTCTAATGATGACATCTTGATGGATTAGGCAACATCCCTATATTTAGCAGAAAACAGAACTAGCTGGAGGGCAATGTACTACATATGCATTTAATAAATTACTTTTAAAAGTCATTTCATGAGTTGAGGAAAGCAGATTCTGAAGAATTTGGCCAAAGTAAATCTGATTACAAAAAAAAAGTCATGCCTCTTCTCCAACAATTATAAATTTAATATACACTTTGTAGATTTTCACTGAAATAAAAACTTTGTACATAGTAATGTGTTTTTTAATTGTTTTTTAAATGTGTTTATATATATACATATATATATTTTTTTCTTTAATGGGTACTTGATTTCTGAATACGAAGGGAAATTCAATTAATCAATGTCCCATGGGTTGAAATGGCATTCTTTGCTCATTTTCATATATCATAGCTTAATTCCCATTTGATTTTTTTTTAAAAATTGATTATACTGATACTATAGGTTGATTCGATATGTGAATAGCACCATAAGTGAATCTATTTTAAGAACTATGTAGTATGTTCTTTGCAATCAGCAAACATTTTTGAACATTATTTTAACCCACGTGTGGAACTTATTGATGATCAAAATTCTGCCTTGCTAAGACCTACATGTTATGAATGAGCTAGATACAGAAGATAAAACAATCTATGTAAAGCAGTTAGTCAAAGAAAATATACCTTTGCTTTTAAAATTCTTCATGTATTTCTGATTTTATTTTCTCAGACTATAATTGTATAACTTTAGAATAAATAGTCTACAATGGTACTTTAGTAATTTACCTATAGTAAGGATGTTTTGCGTGAAATTTATTGAATTTCATTTCGTGTTATATAGAAATACATACTGAGATAGGCACAATCATGCAAGTATAATAATCTCTTTTTGGTACTAGTTGTGCATTTAGAAAAATAAGACATTTCTGACTCTTGCTCCTACAATTTATTTAATATAAAACAACCTACTTTATAAATATTTTCTTTTTTTTCATTATTTATTTCACTTATGTTTGTATCACTTGAACATAACCAATCACAACCTCCCCTTCACCCCCCCAAAAAAAAGAGATGAAATAGATTCATAGATTTATGTGGATTGATTCAGGCGGTAGGGAGAATGTAGTATTTAAACCAGCAAAATAAAATTTTGCTTTAAATTGTTTACATGGTATTATATAAAATAATTAATGTATATGGTAATATAACTTGAAAATTCTTTGTGCATTATTTAAACACATAAAAGTTAATGAGGACTTCCAGAAGATCAAATACAACTAAACAAAGTCATTCTGTAGTATAAATTGATTTGTAGAATCATGGAATCTTACAGCAGGAACATATTTTAAAGATGAGTAAATTCATTCCACACATTAGGGAGTAAATTGTTATATAAATTATATGACCAAGTGACCATTCTTTCTGCTTAAACACTTATTTTTCCTCATAGAACAGAGCACTACTTTTTCGGGTAGCTTTTGAGAACCCCCCACCCCCTTTTTTTCTTGCTAAAAGAACAATGTCCATTCATTAACTTTAGTTCTACCCTCTGGAAATTTCTAAGTTATGCATAATCCCTTTTCTATTCTACAGTCTCTCATATATTTTAAGCGTATTTTATAATTTCTCATTTTTTTCAGCAAAAACAACTTTAACTCTTTTAATTTCAATATGGTCTTTAAAATGGATCAAGAAAAGTTGTACCTAGAGAAAGGAAGCTCATGTACATGGATAAGACCTGATACATCTCAAGGCATTTGATTGCATCATAAGGTTCACAACAATCATTCAGTAAATATACTTAGATGTACAAAGCCAATGTGAATGGCTTCTATTCATAGTGAAACAAACTAGATCTCTTTAAATGCACATTACCATCATATCCACCTCCTCAATATCGCAGCATCAATAAAAATGTCCATCATTATAGGTATTTACCTGTTTCACCTGTCATCTAACATCCCAGATAAATTCCTTTCTGAGATTTATCTTCCATGTACTCATATTCGACATCATGAAGACTGAACCACCATTGACAGATTCCACCTGTACCCTCCCATTCCCATTTCCATTCCCATTCTTGAGAAATATTGTGCTTGGATTTAATTAAGACCTCATCTAGCATGTTCATTGTCCCTCCCATTTTGTGTCACCTGCAAACTTACTAATCATGCTTCATATGTCTTCAGCTGTCATTAATATAAAAAATGATGGTCTATAAAGTGAAGTCCTCTCATCCCTGGGAGTTCACGAGATGATCTGAGCCACTGGGAGAGAAGATAATATTAAATGACTTTATTTACATATTTTTTATCTATACAGTTAGACTATATTAATTTTACTAATATTTTAAATATTAATTGACTCATAATCCAAGTAGGTTTTGACATTAGAAAGAACAAGAGTAGTTTAACACAAAGTGTTTGATTATGACAACCTAAAGACTTTATTCATAATTTGCATATTGCTACATGTTGCAGTTTGTGTGTTGTAAGTGGATTTCCTCGTTATTTAAATGTACACATAGCTTAAAAGATTTTATCTAAGAAATTGCAAATGAAAGTAATATTATTTTGCAATTACATGTAAGCAAAGAACAAAATGGCAAGCTAATATTCACCTTCTAGTATAACCTCGTAATCAGGTACATTATACACACCATGAAAGTCTAAGCATTATTTGGCAGTGTCAGCCCCCAAATTTTGTAATTTTTGAGAGGTTTATTTCAAATTCAGTTTTGTATCCTCAATTGTTGAGGATGAAACATAGAAATAAATATTTTTTTTTTGCCTTAGGATATTATTCAATAATTAAGTGAAAATATCACAATAGTAAGATATTTTTTAAAAGCATGCAGAATGTTATTAATATATTTTTTAGTTAGAGCAATTTTTGTATGGTCGTGAATCACATGTTATTTGCTCAATTTTATCTCATCCTTATAAAGTTCACCTTTTGTGTGGGTTTTATAATCAACAAAATTTTAACACAGAAATATGTAAATAAATTATATGTGAATAAATATAGAGTGAATAAATGAAATTGTTTTCTATATTACTTTATATGTTCCAAACAAAAAAGTTTCACGATTGCCACTTTAAGAAACTTCTCTCAACTAAATGATCCATGTTCTATGAGAAATATTGTTCAGGCAAATATGAATTTTCCCAATAGTCCATACTTATTTTTCCTGACAACAATGATATATCAGAGACTTGCCAAATAGCTGAAATCCAACAAGGTGGAATTTTATGATTTGCCAGTTTATTATCTTAGTGGGAAAGAAAATATGCTAATTTAGAACTGCCATGATTCTCATATATCATTCTTCTTAAATATTCACAAATCATCAACTTATCAAGGCTTGGGTTTTTCCAGGACGTAATATCAAGCTAACTGTTTCACATTTCACAAACTTTTTCTCCTGCTTTCGAATGGGAGCAGTATTTTCTCATTTTCAGTCTTTCGTTGTTTTTATTTTTTCTTCATGATCGTTAAAATATACTAACACTGGTTGTGTGGTAATACCTAATTTAAAATTTTTATGGGCTGGAAAATTTAAATTGTATTCATTTAAAATTGTTATATGTGGTACAAGTTCTTATGATGGCTTACAAAATACATAAATAAAAATAGTATAAATAAGAATAAGCAAAAGAATAAGTATAACAGAAACTGGCAGCATAAAATGCAAACAGATTAGGCTTTAAGAAATAATAACCATGATATGTACTCGCCCTTTCTTCCATATTCAAGCTTCACGTGAAAGTCTCTGATTGGCAAAAGCTAAATCACATCCTAAAAGTTAGCTGCAACGGCATCTAGGAAATGTGGATTTTAGTTTCCCAGCCTCTTTAGCACAGAAAGACATAAGAGGAGGACGGGGCGGATATTGAGTTAGTCTATCTATTACATCATCTGCAATGCTATAGGCAAGCATATTGTAAGCTGAGGGGAGGGGAAAAAGTGTTTTATAATAGAAATGCTTGCTATTCCCCTTAGCATTAAGACAGGCCTCAACTTATTCGGAGAATGAATCACCTTTATAACATCTTTTCAATTGGGTGCCGCTGTTTCGTATTTGTCAACTCCTTCCATTTTGTGGTTCACGTTTGTTTTTTTAGCAAGGTAAAGTTTCAATCAGTTCCCCTTATGCTCCATTGAAATTTTAGACTGCTTCTTGCTGTATTCCTCATGGGAATCATTGTGATTGCACCACTAAAAAACTGTGATACTTATGTAACAGAGGTGTGGGGACAGTGTCCCAGAGAGCAGTTTCCAGACTCTTGGCCTCACGTGGCAAGGTGCTGGTTTAGGTAGTAGATGGCCATCAGCTGTGACTAGTTGGCCATCAGCTGTTACCGGTTAGCCATTAGCCACTGCTATAACTGTCGTGGCTAAGCTAGTAAGCGCAAATTGCAGTTAGCAAGGGGTTGGTTGGTTGGTTGGTTGGTTGGTTGGTTGGTTGGTTGGTTGGTTGGTTGGTTGGCTGGCTGGCAGAGAAACAGACAGCGGATTGTGCATCGCGTGTGGCTCCTGCTTCCTGTGTCTCCAACCCAGCTGCCGGCAAGACTATAGTGGTATGAACCCCTATCTATGGCTCTGTTGGTATTCTTTTTTGGCCTCACCATGTCTTGCGTTCTTGTGCAGGGAGCGGGACTAGAGACCCTGCATAACAAGAGGCTAAACTATAAATGTTCAGTGGAGAAAAGTCCATATTGTCTGGGTCATCACAGTTTCCCTATTTCCACACCCTGTGCCTGTTTTATCAAGTCCTGGGACATTCATTTGTGGAGAATCAGGATAATGGGTGAAGCAATTGAAACTAAAAGAAGCCCAAATAGACCAGGTTTAGTGTCACAGTGCCGAGCTCAGAGAGAGTGCGGCTATGGAAAAAAAGTGAATATTAACATTAATATTGTGATTATAGGATCTCAATATTGCTGGAAGGAATAAAATAGGTAGAACTAGTGGTCATAAATTGAGTCTTCTGTAAGTGTCTTTGGAGAGAAGAAAGCATGATGGAATTACTTTTATTTTTTTGATTCACACTCTGTGCTTCTTTGAATTTAATAATTCCACAGTGAGGCTGGTCCAAATAGGCTAGAGGCTCATATGTAAGTTACATGTAAAATTTAAGCAAAGTGGCCATTATAGAAAAGAGTTTTCTCATCACGCCTGTATTAGGTCTACCAATTCAATCAGGTTCCTGCAGGATATACAAAAGTAAAAAATAAAAAAGCATTTTAAATGACAAACTATTAAGATATTAGAGTTACAGATTAAATCCTGTCAGTTATCTCAGAGTCCATTCAAAGACCTGGAATGCAATGCAGAGTGAGTGTAGGGTTGTTGAAAGAGGAATCTAGGGAAGAAGGTGTGGCCATGTAAGGAAGGATCTATAGGAGGCTTTTATTACATTCAAGAGTACTGGGTTTTAATAAAATTATTGACATGATCAGATTTGCATTTCAGAAAGATCTCTGTGGCTATAATGTGGAGAATGGCTTAGGGGAAGAGGACAAAATTAAAGAAAGGGAAACCAGTTAAGTAATTATTACAAGAACCCAGAAGAGAGATCATGGTTTTATTTAGAGGTAGAAGGGATACAACTGAGCAGAATTTAAAGATTCAGGGGAGTGCTTTTTTTTTCTTTCTTTCTTTTCTTTTTTGTTTTTGTTTTAGAATGGTGATTGCTTGGATATAGGGGGTGAGGGTGGAAGTGTGGGGATGAGGATAACCTCTAAACTTCTGGGCTAGGGGGAAGATAGTGGATTTGGTTTATTGAGATAGGTAATTTATGAGAGGAAGTAGTTTTTTCAGGGAAGACGATGTCATATATCAGTTTTTTATGAGTTTTTTTAATATATAAGTTTCAGGTGTACATTTTAATTTGATGTATGTCTACACTATAAAGTGATCTCCCCTAGAAGTTTAGTTACTATCCATCACCATGTGATTGGGATATGGTGAATCTGAGGTGCTTATCTAGTTAAACATTCAAGTCTGCAACTGGGTTTTATACATGGAGATACCATTTCCTTTGCTGTTGATTACTGATTCTACTGTTCCCGTCTCTGAAATGCTTCTGACTATATATTTAAAAAAAAAAAAAAATTCCCAACACTTCCCAGTATCAAGTTACAACATGCCTGAATAATGAAGCAGCTTTATGTGGTCACCATGAGCTGTTGCAAACCTGTCCCTCCTCCACTGGTCTCAGGTGATTGCTCTTCAACAGAATTTCCATGAAATCCAATAGGGTTATTTTATTTTCCTTAGCAAAACCTTACTTGAAGAATAGAGAGTGAAACATGTGTTGAAAATGAATTTAGTAATCAACTTTTCTCTCCTTACTGTTCTGTTTCTTGACTCCTGACGGCCCTCTTGTGTTTTTATAACCTGCTACCAAAAGCAGCTACACAAAACCACCTTTTGCATCCTGTCCATGAGTTCCCATTAGAGATAAAAGCAAGTTTAAACAATCAGAAGTTGATGCCCACAAAACATGGCTTCACTTTGCTTTAGGTTTTTATGTTATTTTGTTTCTTAAGAGTAACTATTAAGAATGTTGAGGCTAACATGATTTTGAAGCACAGAACACTGTCTTATGTGTAAAATGACTTGAAAATCTAGTTTTAATGAGGGTTTAGTATTTTCATAGACACAAACACACGTAAGTATAGCAAACACTTTTTATAATGTAACAACTATAATTTGATTTAATAATTACCAAACCTTTAGACAACTACTTAGAATTAATGAGAATATCTTCATGATTAATTTTCATATTAGCCATATTTTGTTTTCGAGTGAAGAAAACTGAGAATCTCCACAGGAAAATCATATATATTTATCTAAATGACTACTAATCCATAGCTGTAGACTAGTTAGTTGACACTTAAAGTATCTCAACAGTATAATTATTTCTTTGTTCAACAAATATTAATTAAGAAGACAGTGATGGTGATGAATTCACCAGCCAACCACTTGTTTCATTCCATAATTTATTTTAATCTTCCCTTAAACCACATTACTCAATACGTATTGTCTGGGTGATGGAGCTCACTGAGATATAAGTCATTAGTAATGTCATAGCTGCTTTCACTTTAACTTATTCCAGAATAAAAAATAAAAAAATAGTTTATACCATGGACACACACAACTGGGAGCAGAGGGCTTTTTCTTCAGCTTAACTTTGGAGTTGATTTGGCCCATTACATGCCTTATTGCATTTTGTTCAGAATGTTGTATAATTCAGTTTGCTATTATCGCTTCTGTTCTGCTGAAAATATACAGACAGTCTCATCCATCCTTAGGTGCCAGCGAGAGCATGAGTAATACGCTGTCTAGCATACAATGGAAAGGAAATTATCTTCATCACTTTCCCGGAGTCTTTTCTTAAGCTGACTGCATGGTTCCTCAGGCTGTCTTCAGAGTATGCTACACACTGGGGCCCACAGGAAGTAGCCTTAAGCCAGAAGGAGGCTATAGGTTCCTCTGACTGGCCACTGCTTCTCCGGTTCCTTCCCCTTCTCTGTCTCTGCTGTCTCCTCCTCTGCTGGAACCTGACATGCACTAGGAGCAAACTAAAGAAATTGACAATAGTGGTCAAAGTTTGGTGGAAAAAATATAATAACGTAAAAAAAAATAAGATGTAAAAATTATATTCTTCCTTAATGTCAGCCTCTTTTCCCCTACTGGTTTCTACATCATGACGATGAAGTGGTATGTTGGGAATAGAGCTGCTTCCTCCTTGGGAACCTCTCACCCCCAACATTAGGAGCTTAAAACAATGTATAGGTAGGAGGTGGTGTACACCATCTTTGTTTTAGGTTTTAAGGAAAATGTCTCTTTTTTGGCCCATTTTTTTCTTCTATTGGAATGATAAGAAACAGGGGAGCAAGCAAAAAACGATGGGGTTCTTCCTTAGGCCTGCTTCTACTCTAAATCTTGGAAGAAATGAGGAGGAGGGATCTCAGCACTCATGTTGACCAAATTACTGGGGTAGGAAGACAGACTAAGCTGGTAAAACAAAGTGTTTACCAGTCTGAAAACAACAGGAATACAGGGACTGATACCTTTGTTATTGTATTCCTAGTGCTAAGCACATACATAACATAGGCAGGGACTCAATAAGTATTCATTTAATTAACTATATTATTTGGTTATGGGTTCATTGATTTAATAATTTTGTTGTCTGTTATATCCTGAATTTATACCATGGAATCTGGTTGAAAAGAAGGCTATTATGTGAATGTATATAAATCGTAGGAAGATTGGTATTTCTACCTGACACAACTGAAGCACCCCAAAAAGAAATGTTCCTAAACTGGTCATAGAGGGGTAGAGTGATGCCTGTGGAATATGTTGCTCTTTCTCTAACCAAAGATGAACCTTTTCCAATCAGAAAATTATATTATATTTTGCTTGCTCTTGTTGGTTACATTAGACCCTACATTATATAAAAATAAAAAAAAATGGATCTATGACCTTTGGCTAAACCATCACATGTGCATAAGCAGATAAGGTTATCATCTGCACAGTATGAAAAGGATACTAGCAAAAATGTCCAACCCAAAATATTTTTTCTGACAACTCTCAGCATGCCTAAAATTCCACAACTACAGATGTTTCACCTTGGGTAATGAATGCTTGATAACTTGCTACTTTAAGTTAGTTTGCAAATGGTTTTCAAATCTCATATATTTCTTTCTATTTTGAAAATGGAATACTTTTAGAAAGATGCTAAAGTTGATTAGAATTTTCAAACATAAGTTTTATATTATTACATTTTAATTTTATTGCCCTGTAGATGAAAATGTGATCCTAGTTTTCTTTTTTAAAAACAGTTGTACAGTGTAAAATTCAAGAATGTGAAATAAAATTCTGTTCAATAAGATTAACTATGACTTCTTACAATGATATTATCTTTCAGTAATATTCATGATTACCTAACAAAAATATAAGCTTCCCATGATTTTTGAATCTTGACCTATATTTCATTTCATAATGTTAAGTGTAGCATATTTGAGAGCGATTTGCTTGAACCTTTAGGAATATTCATATTCCTGATTGCTTTTCTTGATTATAGAGGTATACCACAGATGTTTGAAGTTTGAATATACTTATAGATATATTTAGAAATTTATTTTTGAAAATATGATTTTTAGTCATTTTAAAACATAATGATAGCATGTGCTTTATAAAATGTCTTTTTTTCTGAGGCACTTACTTTATATTTTCTGACATCTGTGAAGTGGAAAGGAAGGAAATATGCCATTAAATTTATTTTTACTCAAAATTGATTGTGATTTGTCCAAGCTAACATGACTATAAGACTCTGATTTTTTATTCAAAAATTTACACTTTCAAACAATTTTATACACCACCAGTATCATTGGTTGCATCAGACACTGTGCTATTGATATGTACCATATATCCGGACACCACATGGATTGTCAGAACATCACCCTAGGATGACAGTGAACCAATTGCCTTATCTAGGATCCAGAAGAAATGAGCTAAAAATAGGAACACAAAAGAGTTAATTCTACCAAAAAGCATATTTGAGAGAAGCCTATTTGCTATATAACTATTAATTAAAAGCAAATTTCCTAAAGTAGATGAAGGGTTTTGGCTGTGACTCAGTTTTGGGTTAGGAAAAAAAATTGTTACAGGTAAAGATAAGAGCAAGGCCAAAAAGAACCAAAAAAGAAAGAAAGATTACAAATAAAACCTACACATCTCACACACACACACACACACACACACACACACACACACACACACACACTTACATAGAAAATATAAACCACACCAAAATGTCAGGGTTGTTTCTTTCTAGATGGCTAGGATTCCTCATTTTTAAAAAAAAAGAAAAAAAAAAAAGGAAAAAGAAAAATGGAACACTACTATAGTTCTATTTAATTGAGCAAAATTAATCTCTAATGCATTCATTTCCGAAAGGAAAAATGGTATGTGAATAATTCTGCTTTAACTATGATTATTGCAAAAGCTGGGAGGACAATAATGGGTATTTATTGAAACCCCCATATTTTCAGAGAATAGCATTAACTGATCACAGTGAAGTGTTTCCATTCATGAAGGGATGTAGAATTTGCCAAAATAATTTAGATTAATATGGAAATCTCGATCCTTATTTATAGACAAGAATGTGATTCTTATTCTGTTTACATCATACACAATTTATCATTTAACATCCAGTGAACTACTATAACCCTCCTCCCCCAAGTAATACCAAGCAACAATTTAAGTGACAAGAGTTTATTTCTAATTTGATAACTGATAATAGCACTAGAATAAGCAAGAAAAGTAGTCCAATGATTTAGATGCTTCATTTGTATTATAGATGGTATATGAAATCATGATTAGAAAAATGGTCTCAGATCAGTTGCACATTTTACTTTTTCATTTTCTATACGCATTTTATTTTCATTTTTGATTACATTTTTACATCTACGCATAAATAAAATAAAGTCCAAATGAAAAGTATTAAAGTAAGCTACCATTTTATTCAAGAGCTGTAAAGTACATATTTACATATTAGATTGCCCTTATTTCTGAAAGTTTTGATGAGAAGTTTAATTTCTCATTTAAATAGTATTACTTTTCAAAAATAAACTTGTAATGACAAGAAGCATAGCAAGTTTACATAGGTAAATAGATGGACAGGTTAACTAATTCCAAAAATCTCTTGAAATAGGAGAAATCACAGAACAAACTGTTTGCAATATTTCTTAAGTAAGTTCATGTGGTCCCATTGGAGAGATGTCATACAAATGTGCCTGAAATGTATAATATCTGATAATTACAGGTGTTGCTTTCAGTATTACATTTAATAAAATATAATATCTCTAGATGCATTATTTAAAAGACAGTGATAAGTCTATATACGAAGGTCTGACAATTAAGTTTGTGAACTCATCCTAGAAAAAGTGCTACACACCTCAATGCTTAATATCACTATGGTCACCTTCGAAGTACTTCCCTTAGGAAGCTATGCACTGATGCCAGCTCCTAGTCCACCCTTCAGTGCAATTTTGGAAGTCTTTTTCTGTAATGGCATCAGAGCTGTCATTATATTCCCCTTGATGTCCTGAATGTCACCAAAATGTCTTCCTTTTAATATTTCCTTTATATTCTGGTAAAGTAAAAAGTCATTTGGGGTCAGATCAGGTGAATAAGGGAAGGCATTCCAATATAGTTATTTGTTTCCTGGCTAAAAACTCCCTCAGAGACAGTGCTGTGTAAGCTGGTACACTGTCATGATGCATGAACTCCTTCGGGACCATTTTTGCACACACCTTTCTCATGCCAAGATTTTCAGTTAAGATTTTCCTAACTGTTTCTCTATCAGTGTTTACTTGGTTTGCTGTGCTTCTCACAGTCAGTTGACAATTTTGATGCTCAATTCGACGAATTTAACTCTCAGGTCTAAGCCTTCATAATTTGGCCCAGGAAATTCTTACCCAGGCTGTACAGCAATATATAACTTTGTTTTCTTGTGTAACTTCAGAAAAAGCCATTTACCTAACCAATAAAGTGCTCAACCAACTCCCTTCTCAGGAGAATAGATCACTCAACTGGCAAAAAACACTTGCCTATCAAACAACTATTTAATTACCAGGATTCACTCCTTGCTTCCTTCTGTCTTCTAGTCCTAAACTATTATATTAAGAAATTGACCAATATCTCCAATTCAATCCCACACTGAAAGATTTAGCAAGAAGATCCCAAACCTTAAAAATATCATCCTTAAACTCCTCTACAGTAAACACTGCTTTTATTATTTACAATCAAAACAGTGTTGAAATCTGGTATGAACTCCCTAGGAGAATACACTCAGAATCTAGCTTTGCCCTATGAACAGTAACTATCTTAATTTATGGACAATATGTATTAATGTAAAGTGGATATAATTATTCTGATAATAAAAATTGGCTAAAGAAAATATGAGACAAGTCTTTGGAATTTATCTACTCTACTTAATGTTTTCTTAATTAGGCTATGAACATAATTGTTACTGATATTTTAAATGATAATTTTATTTTAACAAAACTGAAGTATCATATTCATTTGTGTTACCTACAGAGAGAATGTTGAAAACATTTTTCTTTTATTTAAAAGCTTAAATAAGCTGATTTAAAATTCTACTTCATTTAGTTGTATACAGACTTTCAATTACAAGACATTTATTTTCATTGAACCACTTGTCCTTAAGCATTAGTTTTAAAGACCTTTGTTTATGTGTCAGGGCATCTATGGTACAGAATGCTTTCTTCTTGAACACATTTAAATGACTTTCAACCTTTGGGGCTCCAAGAATGGGAAATGTTATTTAATGTTATAAAATATAAACTGTAATTTAAGATTTTGGGACTTTTAGAAGACCTAAAGTTAAACAATATTTTTTTCAAACAGCTATTTTATAGTATCTATAAAACCCACTATAATTGAATGTGGCTTTCAATGTGAACTGCTATGATTCTGTGAATATTTCCCCAAACAATTAATTTTGGTTTTGTGCTGGTGTTAAAGGAATATGCCACCTCTGTAACTGGTTTTGCATTAAAGAAGACAACTAATAAATGCTTCTTTCCTAAATAAAATTTAACTGGAGGCATGCTACTTTTAAGCTGAAACTAAATGTTAATTTATATGAAAAACAATCATTTTTATACAAACTTTTGAAAATTGAGATTTTAAAATAAAATAACAACATTATTAGGACCATATTTATAACATCACAGGATAAATGTGTTTGACCTGCAAAATTTTCACTTTCATAAATCTCTACTTATTTCCCAAGGAAGTTTGATTATATTCAAGGTTGTTGAATTATTTCCAATTCACATACTAAAAACGGTGAAATCTTTCTTCCAAAATTATGTTTCTGGTAAATACAATTTCTATCCAAATTATTCACAGAACATTTAGATTAATATCTCAATAATTCTTTGTTTTGGAATTCAATGCCTATCTAAAAAGTGGACATTTTGTTTCTTTTCACTCTGACATAAAAATACTCACCAGAGTACTAAAATACCTACAAAAAGATAATCACATCAATTATAGCTGATATTTAATATATTTTATAATGTCGGCATTTTTCAAAAAATTTTTTCTTAACAGAAACCCTAATTTGCATTGGGTTTAAAAAACGTGCAGAATAAACTGATTTTTTTTTTTTTTTTTTTTTTTTTAAACAGCACTGATTTAAACAAGAAGCAAAATGCAAAACCTGGGAAAGCAATAATTGTAACAACTACCACCGAGGTGACAGCGGGATTGAAACAGACCCTTGCCTTTACCAGTAATAGGCATATTGAATGCCATTTTTCACACTAAGTTCAGAGGTATGCTTTTCTTTTAAATTGTCATATCAAATAAGTAAATTGAACATAAAAATAATTTATATTATTCAAGTTAAATTAGCAATGGAATAGCAGTGTGATATTGCTTAGGATGACAGGTAGCTAATGGAAAATATGGTAATGGATGTATCTTGAGTGTCACTCCCAGTCTAAATTCGGTTTACTAAATAAACACAATAATAATTCCCTTTTGGTTTCTCACCACCAGGTTCTTATTATGCTTCGTTTTTGCATTGTTTTGGATCATTGCTTCTATTTATAAAAATCTGAAATGTCATATTTACATGTGACCTAGAAGAAGGATCAGAATTCATCTCTCCAAAAGAAAGATAATTATCTATGATACATTCTCAGCCTTCTCTTGATGAGATGTTGCATCTAATGTTCACTTCTTTAGGACCAGTGTGCACAGCAGGAAGGCAAGGGAGGCAAAAAAAAAGAGTTGCAGTCAATGTAGATTGTTTCAATGGAGGGCAAAAGGGGCAAATCTTTGTAAGAACTTGTTTCAAATTAATAAAGTACAATCTCCCAATGTTTAGGACTCCTGATCTGCTTTTCTTATCAAAGTCTCATGTTAAGTCTTAATGATATAAAAATGGAAATTAAAACATTGTGCTTTAGTTGTGATCTATAATATGTAGGTAAATTTAAAACTTTGGAAACTCTTTACTTGTAGATACTGATTAGTATTATTCCCCAAGAGATAAAAATGAAGGAAAGGAGGTAAAATACTTTGCTTCAAATACAGAATAAATCTTTGAATTGTGATTAGAAAACAACTATTTGGAATCAAGTTTGGGGACAAAAACGGTTTCTTCATTTAATATATTCCTTGGCTGGTTAACATCAATTTTATCTATTGATCACTCTTTATTTGATATTTTTCATTAAAAATGTCACCATCTTCATATATGTGTTAATTTCAGTATCAGGTATACAGACAGGGTCTAAAATTTGTTGGGCACCTATTTATATGTCAGATGCTATAGACTCATTATTTTATTTCATTTTCACAACAATCCACCAGGGCAGATAACATTAATTCCATTTTGCAGCTGAAAACAGTGAAGTTCAGAGACTTGAAGTAAACAGTTTCTAAACAAAGCTAATGTATGTTGGAGACAGAATTTGAATATGAATCTACTTAGTTCTAACAATAATTCTGAATACTACAGATTTTCTCTCAGGAATTTTACGTTAAATTACTAGTTACCTTTCCCTTGATTATACATTTATTGTTCTTTATTTCTATGTCATTAAAATCCTAGAATTTGTTTTCTAAGAGGACTCCTCTTTGCAGTGAGTATTCATTTGAAATAGCTAAATGATACTTTTGTTGTTTATGACTCTCATCTTTAGATATTTTCGTTTTTAATAAATTTATGTTTTATATTTACAATTTTAGTTTATTTTTAATTTTAGTAATATACATATACATTCCATTTTTATATTATATATTTAGATTACATTTTAATTTTTTAAGGCAACATGGATTCACATCAGTTTTGTGTGTGAATATTGACAAAATACCTTGTATAGATATGTGCTTGGTGCCAGCGTTATAAAGGAACCATTCTCCCTCCATCCAAAATCTCCCACATCCAAGAAAGAAGATAGCCATGCAGATAGTGATCATGATGTCATGGAATGGAGTCTATAATAGAGGTCCTGATCAAAAAAGAAATGCCTATGGACTTGACCATTTAGGCTTCAGGAAAGAGATATCAGGAGGATACACGGCAGGAAGAAACAGCAACATTTATTGATTCAATCAATTAATTTTATCAAGTACCTTCTGTATGCCAAACTATTTTGGGGTTTGGTAATAGAATAGTGCTTTAGCAATTGCAAGTTTTCAGATCAGTGGAGGTAAACTATGGCTTTGTATAGACAGATCATAAAGCAACAAAAAAAAAATAGTATTTTCAAAACCTCATGAGCAGATCAACATTCCCAGAGTACCTAGTGAATGCATGTGAAAAACGAAATTCTCTAGGAAGTTTGGTGTACGTTAGGACGTTTTGGACTTGTGCGCTTGGCTAAGATGCTTGTGGACTTTATACTGAAGGAAAGAAATGGGAAAATGTTCAATTATTTTAGTAGGTCATGTTTTTTGCTATATACTCTGGTCCTTTAAAAGCAGCAGGTTATCTTCATGATTTGGGTAGAGGCCCCCATACAGTTAACTATGCAGAATATCTGGGCCTCGCATTTGTTCTCAACTACTTGCTTGCCTACTAAACATATGTTTATAATTCTGTGGCCCTTAGATTACCCAGCTTGGTGCTATGGGTATTGAGAACCGTCCCCAGCCCTTCTCTATACTCAGGAATCTTTTCCTGGTTTAGTGACATTAGCACCTTTGCCCAGCTTCACACTATATATTCCCCTACTTGTAGTGGCTTCTGCGATGTATGAAAGCCTGACTGACTGAGGGGGGTCCCACTAGCTTTCTAGGAAATATCAGCCTTTTATTGAGAGGTGCTGATTCTCAGTGCCTTTTGCCAATTATCAGAACTGGGAAAAATGGCTGAAGTGTCATCCACTTTGAATGATCTGTTCTTGGCAAGACGGTATCATTGAATAAAAACACAAAACCATATATTCAGTTGCATTCACAATTCAGTATGGGTTAAAATAGAATTAATGAATTTGTATTTGTGCATACTGTGGGAGAACATGGAGTCTGAACCATGCTGCTTTAACCACTTTGGTGAGTCAAAGGAGAGTCTAGACGAAAGTGGAAAGAAGGGGCGGTGATAACCCCTTTCCCCACCTCCAGGTTAGGGTATTTCTAGGCTGAGGTAATAGAAAAGAGATTTTTGTAATATGATTCAGGTTCAGAAAGGAGACTCCATTTAAGTAATGCTCAAAGATAAGCTAGCAGGAAATTAAACCTGACAATATGAGATGGTCATTCTTTTAGTTTTTTTTTTTTTGTACTTTTATATATTTTTGCCTGGGGCTAGACTTCCTTTCCTAATGCTGCCCCACTCCTCCTCCAGCAGTAAAAAATCATAGGTCAGAGGGACTCTGATTGAATGGAAAGGATGTAGGGGTGGGGCCATGAGGAAGAAAGTCCAGGAGGAATTTTGCTTGCTAAAGGATTGAAGCTGTGGGTCTAGCTTTCAGAGGTGCATGCATAAGATGCCCTTCTGACGCCGACTTGATCCTGAAATGAGACCTGATTTTACACTCTTCTTGTTCTCTCTCTCTCTCTCTCTCTCTCTCTCTCTCTCTCTCTCTCTGTCTTTCTTAGGTGCACTATTGAAGATAGAAACTAAATGTTTGCCCTCTAATCTCCAATTACTGCAAATATCTTCATGATTGGTGTTACACAGGGTGACCTGAAATCCCAGTTTGCCAAAAATGGTCCTGATTATGCATATTGCCCAGTGTGTTTAGTAGTGTGCCTATCACTCAAAAGTGTCATGATTGGCTGAAAAATTAAAAGTGATAAAGCCATCTGTGTTTGCTAATGCACCCTTATCAGAGTTGAATGTCTGCCTTCCTACAATGACTGAGCAATTGGGGCACAATCTTTCCTAATGATTGCATTTTGAAGGGATGGCTCCCAGGTCCTTGAAAACAAAGTTTTTGGTTTGTATAAGATTCACATCTCAAAGGGGCAGAGAGAGAGTTTACAATTGCACATTTTGAAAGTAAATGTTCTAACTGGAGGTTATAGAAGCCTATAGTCAGGATAAAACTTCCCTAAACTCTAGTTAAACTAAGGGGAACATTAAGGCGATTTTGGTCACTCCTCATTCTCTGAACAAAACATCCCTATTTAAAGCTACCGGATCAGAGGTGGAAAGTCTCTGTGGCCACCAAAGTTTAAGGTGCAGGGAAAAACAAAGGGACCCATGAAACTGAAGGAGGGCCAGATATGTCATCCCAAAATGTGCCACTTTGGCCTGTGGATTATTTTGAGCCAAAGACAATCAAGACTCAGCAAACTGAGGAAGAGATTTTCACCTCCCCGTTAACCGCCTAAAACAATTTAGATGGGAGGCTCGTACTGGGAAGAGAGCTATGACCAGAGATAACTATTTATATCAGGCAGACTTATGGGCATGGCAAAGCCAATATTTGTTTACCATACATTTGTCTTCTTACCTTCCTGTGACTAGTGTTCCTCCCTTTTGAAGCCCCAGTCTCCTATCTCTTTCTTCTTAGCTCAGGTTGGTATAGAAGCCTCCATTGCCTGCCTGCCTTTGAGTTTCATGTCTTTGTGGGTCTCTCATACATATGTAATTAAATTTGTTTTTCTCCTGTTAACCTGTCTAATGTCAATTTAATTATTAGGGCAGCCAAAGAACCTATAAGGGAGGAAGGGAGCATTTTTCCACAATGAGCTGTCCAGGAAAGAAGAGAGGTGCCGGAGATTTCTCTGCTTTAGAGATGATTTTGGCTGTACATTTTGCATATTCTTTGATGAGCAAAGAAGCAGCCTTCTGGTGATGTGGAAATAGGGAAAGGGCTGAAAGCTCTGTAGGTGAAACTTGGCTGTGTGGGTAGGAATGTGTGGGGGCAGCAAAGGCTTGGTGAGAACAAAAAGGGTTGTCAATTTTAGTCAAGTTAGAGCCCTCAGAATACATTTCTTATCAGCCTTTCTTCCTTACAAATGTCCCAGAGTAAAAACTCAGTCTCCTTTTCTAGAGACCTTAGAATCAGTAGCACCTGGAAACTTGTGGGAAATGGAAGTTTGCTGGACTCCCCCCAGACCTGTAGAATCAGAAAATAAATTTGAGATTGAGACCTAGCAATCTGTGTTTAACAAGCTCTCCAAGTGATTTTGATGCACTCTCACATTTGAGAAATTCCATAGGTACCTAGATGATAAATGTGATGATATGAGGTCCATTTTTACTGTTTGATATATTGTGATAATAGATTATGGGGAAGACTATAAGAAATCCTTTCAGGCTGAAGCTGTTGTAACTGATTATTATGTATGGAAAACTCCAACTGAGCAGCCTTTGACAAAGGGATTGATAACAATTAACTTTAATCGCCAGTGATTAACCTTAAGTAGCCTAGGCTGCTCCCCCAGGAGCCACAATTTACTCAGAGGCTGAGGAAAAGTTATAGCTATTTAGAATGTAGATTGGTCCAGGGACAGGTATTTTTCTATTCTAAGAGTCTATTGTGGTTTTTGTCACTTGCTGTTATCTTTTCTTTTTCAGTGTAAGTACAAAGTTGAGAGAAAGGAACGAGGAAAATCAACTATACTGAATCCCTACTGTGTGTTTGGCACTTGCATAACATACTTTATTTCACAGAAGAGGTAATTGACTCTCAAAACAGTTCAGTAATGAGACCCAGATATACAAGCACTGACAGAAAAGTTCAAAGTTCTAACTTCAAAGTTCATGCCAACTATTGGGGAGATAGAATAGGATTGAAACCCTCTCCATCTCATAACCAAATAATACTTCCATGTAACACTGTGAGGGACCTTAATCACATCACAGAACCTGTACAACATTTCTCTCAACTTCTTTTTCTGGCTTAAATAGAACAGTAAAAATAAAACTATTATTTAATGATTACTGACTGCTTCCTGTGTGTTAGGCACTGTGCTAAATATTTGACACATACAAAAGGTCAACAAATCTTTACAATGCATGTAGAAGGTAAATTCTGACATTATCACTTAGGTTCAGGTTTACAACTGAGGACACTGAAGCAATAAGCAGAAAATTACTTATCCACGATCATTCAGTAGACGACTGCGGGAACTGGGATGAAAATCTGGACACACTGCCTCCTGAATGCTCTCAACATTGGTGACACCTCACTCCTCAACTTTTTTCCAACTCACATACCTAACATTGCAGCAACTTTTCTCAAGTGACAATGCCCAGAGTGCCCTGGAGGACTGCTTCTTTAGGATTTGTCCCTTCCCAGAGAATCCATGAAACATCCCCAACAAAGACTTCTTTTCCTTCACAAGGTGGTACTACTTGTGACCTTCAAATGCAAAAAGAAATGTCCTGCTTTGTCCCAACTTCTCTGTATAATCCAGGCGTGCTGTGATGCACGTAATGGGTCATTTCTCGGGGACTGGCCTCATCCACACAAAAATCTTGTACATGCCTACTGTTCTCTCAAGATACACTCCTTCTGTTCCTAGAAAGGGACTAACTGGTAGTCTTCATCATCGAATGGCTGAGAACAATTTGGTTGTTCTAAGGACAGAAATCTGATTTCAAACATCTGATCCACTTCCCCTTTGTGTCTTACTTAATCCCTAGTGAGAAAATGTCCGTGAAGATTCTGGTCCATCAGGTGTTCAGAGGGAGACCAGTCTGTGTCAGTCGCTCCCACCCTTGGGAGAAAGTATATGGATTTTCCCTTATTATTTCTGGGACTACGAATCTCAGTTTTTCAGCAAGACTGTCCTTTTGTCATGTTTAGCTCAGTCTTAGATCCAGAGATAAAGCACTCTTTGGAGAGGAAAAGAAGACAGGTATACTTGGCTGGGCTGATGTGAAGAGCTAGAATTGGATGGGTTTGGTCATAGTTCTGGGAGGTTACGGGAATATGGGAATATTGGAATACTGGCCATCAGAACAAACCCTCATCGAAGTGACAGGGCTGTGTTGATGGTGGTGGGGTACTAGTAGAGAAAGGCACTCAAAATCATAGAATTTAGTCATAGTGTTTTCAAGGAAAATGTCATTTTGTATTGTTCCTAATGGAAAAGAGTGCAGAATAGAAAATAAGGCCTGGTTATAAATTATTGTGAATAGCCAAAAAAATCACCTACTATTACTCAGTTCAACAGTGTTTTAAATAAATGTGTTGCATGTTTGTTCATAACCATCTCTTTTTACTTTATAATTATGTTTGAAAACTATTTCTGTTACTTGACATCCCAAGGAATATTTAGGGGTATGGGATTTAATGCTGGTTGTGAGAAGGTATTATAACCACAGGCAAATCAATAGCTAAGTATAATCATTTGGTATAATGCTCAAATGTGTGTGTGTATACTTTTGAGTCAGTTTTAATATGTGTCAGTTTTAACAACATCGCTACATAAATTATGTAGTGTAGCAGCATATAGAATCTTAGCTTCAAATGTTGTCATATTGAAATAGATATTCAAAATTAAGTTATTTTAGATAAATTTTTAATTATTTCCATGAAGACATACAGACTTTAAGACTATAGGATCAAAAGGTGCAGAGATTCTTAGATTGTAAACAGATTATGATTGCAATTTATACAATAGCATAGGAGTTTTAGTCTGAATTAAAACTAATTTGGTTATTAAATAAAATTTCATATTTGAATTAAAATAACCTGAAATTTTAGCATAATAATCAATTGTTTTCTTTTTAGTGTTAGATGTATTTTTTATTTTATTTGAAAAACATACTACCAAAGAATAAGAGACTGCTTCAACAGATCAAATTGAGGTGGAGCTCATGACTCTTGCTCACAGTATCTGTGATGTATAGATCCAAGACTGGTTCCTGTGTACAACAGTACCTGCTCAACAACTCAGGACTTGCGAAACCTGAGCCTTGACATTGCTCAGGGCCCTGCGATGGTTCAGATGGATACTTTCTCAGCCAGCAACTTATTGTCTCATTGCTAGATGTAAAGGTTGCAAGACTTGAGGGGTGTGTTCTTTCAAATGTACCAAATGGAGTCTTTTTACATCTTAAAAGGCATAGAATCAAATTTGAAGTCTCATTTCTGGGGATGTTTGTACATCACTAATTACACAATTGCATCTTTATTCCATGGTGGTTCCCACTGCTTGTAAACAAATGGGGCCTCTGGGACACCCACTGTCACCTAAAAATTAATTCACATTAAATATAATTTTAAGGTATTGTTATGCACATGATAATAAACATAAGCACTACTTACCCAATAATCCAACCACCAGTGATCAATCTACAGACAGATGGTGTAGTGACGAATTAGGCAAAATGTAAGAATCATGGCAAGATCCTGGGAAATACAAACAGATGTTTACAGTACAATGATTGTGATCACATTCCACTTACACATTCATTGGGTGCTGGTGCCTTCTGCTGCAAAGGCATATTTATTTTGTGAAAGGAGTTTTAATGTCTACATGAGTGTAATCAACACTAGAAACATTAGAAACACTCACTTGTTGCCAACTTCAGCATCTCACATGCTACAAATGTGTGTGTCTGTAGGAGAGAGCTGTAGCACATAGTCGTTGCTAAGTCCTTACTCATAGGGGCCATATAATCGGGGTTCTGAATCTTTTCAATTTAATTTCCTATTAGCCTAATGAGAGTGTAGCAACCATTACATACATCATTATATATGTACATGCATATATATATATATACACACATATATATATATATATATATATATATGTATAAATTAAATTTATACATACATATATAAATTAAATCTGAAGAACACAGAAGTAATGTGTCTCTAATACTTATGTTGTATACTACTTTCCTGGGGCTACCATAACAAATTACCACAAATTGGGAGGCTTAAAAGAAGAGAAGTTTATTCTTATGCAGTCAGAAGGTCTGCAGAGATCGAGGAGATAATGTGTCCCTTGCTTCTTCCAGCTTCTGGTAGCTGCAGGCATTCCTTGGCTTGTGGTTGCATCACTCCTATCTCTGCCTCTATGATCACATTGCTTTTTCCTCTTCTATCTTCTCTTGTGTGTTTCTATCTCAAAACTCCCTCTTATGAGAATGCATGTGATTCATTTAGTGCCCACCACCAGGATAATCCAAGATAAGCTCCTCCTTACATAATCGTATCTTTTGTCATATAAGGTAATATTTACTGTCTTGTTGCATAAGGTAATATCCACGGATTCCAGGTATTAGGGCATGCATATCTTTTTGAAGGCCACTACTTGGCCCACAGCATCTTGTTAATTCATTTATCTGGATGAAAAGGGCATACATTTTGTCAAGCTAAACATTGTAGTCCTTATCACACTAAATTTCTACATACCCATTTTTTAAGTCCATCATTTATTTTACATTCGGTATGCTTATTAGATTTATACCATGGATTTTACTTTTCATCTTCCAATCTTTTGTTTTCTATGATTCTAGAGGATCATTCCTAATTCTACGTTGGCAAGTGGGAGCTCTCAGAGAGGTAGCCCCATGTGTTCTGAATGGCCAGGCAGGACTGAGCATAAAGGGCATTAAGGCATCAGGAAAGCCACATAAAAATATGGGAAAGAGAGAGATTCAGATAAAGAATACCTAGAGAAGAGCACAGGCTAAAACATACAGGGGACTTCTAGAGTGGATGGCACTGCACCCCTTGAACCTGCTTGCGATTGCTTCCTTCTCAGCTTTACACATACTCGCTTCGCTGCATTTGAGTCTCACACTGTGCACCATTCCTCATCGGTGTTTTCTAGGGCAGTGATATAAGTAATTGCTATTGCTTCCCTATTGCCAACAAGAGGAAGGGAATTTTCTTTCATCTAATGACTCTCTTAAAACTGTGGTTGACATTTCAACTTGTCCAACTGGTGTATCTTTTCTTTGTAGCCATAATATACAGAGAGCCAGAAGCACATTCTGTGCTTTGAAGACATCCCAAAGGCAATCAGACTTACAAAATTCTTTAATCCACATGTTGTGAACTTATTATCAGAAGTGTGGAAAAGGAAACATCTGGAAAAGGACTATCAAAGGATCTCAAACACAGCGAACACCCATCCTGAAACATGAAACAACAGGAA
The DNA here is from genome assembly GCF_036562045.2 of Rhinolophus sinicus. Classification (NCBI taxonomy): domain Eukaryota; kingdom Metazoa; phylum Chordata; class Mammalia; order Chiroptera; family Rhinolophidae; genus Rhinolophus; species Rhinolophus sinicus. The sequence continues at coordinate 125,809,075 of NC_133755.1, read as the reverse complement.
TTTATCTAGAACATGATCTTGCACCCACAACTATGAGGACATGCAAATTAAACAGGGCCAAATCACACATCTTGAGACAATCTCTTGGCCCTGCCTCCTTCCTTAACACCCTTTCTGTTTATCTCATTTAATTTGTTGAGAAACCTCTGGAAGAAGTTGTTTACCCATGCTGATGACGTTTCCTATTTGGTCATTCTTTATCTAACTTCTAGCAAGCTGGTTCTCATCCTAAACTCATCAATCATGCACTCACTCATTCAACAGCTTGTGCCAGGCACTGTGCTAAGTGTTGGTACAGTGACGAGCAAAACACATGATGTCCATGCTTATGGAGCTGGCAATCTAATGCAGATATTCAAATATTTTGGTTTTAAATATTGACCCCCATGAGCTTTTGTTTTGTGGATTATACCTCTCAATATTTACTGAATTAGAAATTAAAACATATATTTTAAAATATGATTATGGCTTGGATTAAGGTAATAGCAGGAGAAATAGAAGTTAAAACATATCTTGAATGTCGAATCCATACAAATGAAGGATTGGATATATTGACATTGATCTCAAGATGACATTGATAAGCAAGTGACTACAAGTACATTATACTGAGATATAAATCTCAGGGGACATATTGACAAATTTGGGATGTTTAGCTCTCTCTCTCTCTCTCTCTCTCTCTCTCTATATATATATATATATATATATATATATATATATAAATTTTGAGGTATATGTGAGACATTCAAGTAGAGATGTCAAACAGGAAGCTGGGGTCTGGGGCTGCAAGGAAGAGTCCAGACTGAAAAAAATTAAAATGTACTGCCTAGAAAATTTGCAAAGCCAGAAGGAAGAATGGCGGCCCACATACTCTGTGGGTGTGTGTGTACAAACCAACTAAGATACTGTTACATATAATATGTTCCTCTCCACTACTTTGACTACGTCACAATGACAAAATGTAAGAGAGTATAAAGTCTTTTTAAATTAGTGAAAGTTAGCAAAATTATAAAAGATAAATGACAGTTGGCAAAATATCCAAAATGACTGAATTTCATTATTATTATTGTACGTGACTGGGTATTCTGTAGAAGGCTCAACAACTTTTGAATTAACAATATAACAAACATATATGGACTTAATAAATTAGTATATATTTATGCCATTGAGTATATTTGGTAACAGCAATAATTGTTGTTTAAATAATGGACATTTAATATAATTTGTTAATAACATCAAATTATATTAGCTTTCTTATGTTAGTTTTTAGTTCTTTTCTTAAATTGAATTGCAAGAAACTTCAGTTGGCTGACACTGTAGAAACTGTAATTCAGAAATAAGCCATGAATTTTATGTATCATGTTAGAAGTATTAACACAGAAAATATTATACACACACATTGTGGTCATGTATAGCATGATTTACACCACTTCTTAATACAGTATCTAGTTCCATGTATTATTTCTTACTTTGTTCTTTTTTCAGTGTTCCAATACTTAGGTATTATAAAGAAAAGCAAAATTAGTGGTTTGCTGTTCAGATAATTGCTGATTGTGTTCAAATATTCCTTCAGAAAAAAAGTATGCCCTATTCATGATGGATAGAAAGTTGTCCTTCAGAAATTACTTTTGGACTTAACTTGTTTGTGAATCTTTTTCTTTAGTCTCACACACATGCTTTCATTTTCTGGTTCTGATATCCACATGTATTTTTTTGAATAGTATTTTTGTTGTTTAGTTTACATGTATTTTGTTTCAGTTTAGAAAAAAAAATAACAATCATTTTTAAATCCTTTAAAAGTAGTCACTCTTACCTCTCTTTTCTTGTCTCTGTTAACACTGTTGCTAGAAAGCAACAGATCATGCCCCGAACACTAGCTTGTTAACATAAATTCAAAATTAATTTCATTTCCTCTAAAAGACCCTGATTGGTTTTCTATAGGAGGATCTTCTATTTTTCAGTCTTTCAGTCTGTCTCAAAACACTACATCCAATGACTTTTGCAGCATTTGATCAGCCTTTCTAAACAATTCACCAAAAGTGATTATCAGGTGAAATCTAGTACGTGTTTTAGCAAAGTTCCCCATCTTTTGGCAGATCCTGAAAATTGTTCCAAAGTATTTCATTTTGGGTGGCACAACGGAGACCATACATGGCATGAAGAATCCTTAAGGGTTTTCACAAAAAAATACAGATTCTGATACTTTTTAAAAAATCAACTATATTGGTACTATTATCATAGGCTTGTCTTTGACAATGTTTTAGATTATATGCAGCTTATTTAAAAATTTATTTTAATAAACAAAAACATTTAATAAATGTTTAATAAATATAACACTTTGTCACTACTGTTTTTCAATGATCATACAGTTGCCAACTCATTTTATCCTCAGTACTTCTATGCTCAGAATTCTCCAGTGAGCTCTCCATTGCCTAATCACTAATGCCTGAAACTCCTCTTTGCTTTTACTGGTCCTTGTGGTTTCATTATGTCCTGCTTCCTAGTTTACGTGTCTTTGGCATTGACATATCATTGGGCGAGATGACCACAGTGGTTCTTTCTAATGCTAAAATGATATAATTTCATCTCCCTGGAATAGAATTGAGGGTAAGTATTGATGGTGAAATGATAATTGAAGTTTTAGCTACTTTACATAAATTCAATCTTACTGTATATGAAAGCCTCCGACTTAGCTACTGAGGAGCTTACACTAAGATTATTGAGCTGCTATCTCTATCCTCTGAGGGACATTGGAGTGTTATTGGAAAATTGTAAATGGTCAGTTGCTCCTAATTCCAAAAAAAGAAAAAAAAAAAAGAAAAAAAAAGGAGAGTTCTGTGTTAAACTCTGGTATACTCATAATTGGATGTTTGGGGAATATTTTATAAAATAAGAATATTGACATAAGTCATTATGACTTAAACAAACAAGTATGTCAGACTAAACCTCATTATTTTTTTTTAATAATTTGCCTGATAGAGATGCCTAATTTTTCTGAATATAATCATAAAAAACACTTTTCTAAATGTTAACCTGGATATCACTAGTTAATGATAAAGTTGGAGTAAATCTGTCTAGACTCCTGGCTCAGTAATGTTCCCTTAACCTCACGGTTGTCATTGCACTTGGATACTGTGGTGGTTTCAACAGATGCCTATATCTTCTTTGAAACTCCTCCCATCAAAAAGTGAAAAATAGAAAATGGACCCAAGGAATTAGATGATCTAGCTGAGGAGATATTCAGATAGAGTGCTTACATTGCTGCCCAGTTTCTTCTAGTTGCTTAATAGTAAAATGTGGGAGGAGAGAAAAAAGCGAGAGAAAGAAAGAGATCAAGAGAGAAAGGGAGAAAGGTAGGGGAAAAAAAGAGTGACAGAGAGGAAGGAAGAAAGGAAGGAAGGAAGTTACATAGAAAGAGTCCTGGGCTTGCTAGGCTCGAAAATAAAATGGCTTTTTATTCCCAGGCTCTCCTGATTGCAAAAGATGCTATAATTAGATAACACCTTCCAGGCAAAGATCAAATCTAGGGCACTCTCAGAAAAACATGGTCTAAATATAAAACCAAGGATATAACCGTAGAAACCTTTCTTAAGACCTCAGAAAGATTAAGGGGGTGCCATATAGACCCTGTAAAGTAGGCAAAAGGACTTCTAAGAATCTTGAGAGAACTGTCTCCATAGTACCATTCCAGGGAAACTGAAGTAGAGCAGGACTAATCTTTAAGAGACTTTTTGAAGGAGTGGGTGAATTTTGTCTAATATATACATACTTTAAATATATCCACTTATACTAAAAGAGGCAGAGATATTACAAAGTGAAAAGGGTCCTTTGGGCTCTGGAACTATTATGGACAGTAAGAAAACTAAAGAAAGTAATCAGCTACAAACACCAGCTATGTTTCTTGTAAAAAAAAAAGATGACTCAAGAGGTAGAGCCAAGAACCAAGAGGGCAGCATTGAGACCTTTTGAGAACTATTTCCAGAAATAAGAATTGGCAACATGTGCCTGGATGGAACTGCACGTCGCTATAGGCCAGTGACTGCTACCTACTTCCTGTTCTTCTTTTTTTTTTTTTTTCAATGTGTTTGTCTATGGTGGTTATTCTGTGCCTGTTCCACCATTGTATGTTGGATGTATGGGATATCAGATAACTTTTCTTTAGTTCAAGGTCTTCAGTTTAAGGGAAACTACTCAAGGAGCTATAGTCAAGTGACTGCATGCCAGGAGCCTCATGTCACCTTGATCTAAAATAGGTGATGAAACCCTGGAACTCAAGTTGAACCCATTGCTGTAGGATCTTTTGAGAGGTCTTATGAAGAGATGAGGTATTTTTCATGTTGAAGAAATGTAAGTAATTTGTAATTTGTGGCACACAAATTCCATTGACAAAAGAAAAGAAAATGGAGATCATTTCCTCTCTCCTGGAATAGTGGCTGGCTTTAATGACTTTCTCTGACAAACAGAAGATGGCACCATTAACTTTGAGGCTAGGTTAGAAAAGGTACCACAGTTCCTGCTAAGTTTTCTCTTGACATGCTTCTCCTTGAAACCAGTCTCTGTGTGATGTGTCATGAGGCAGATGACAGGTGAGACCACAAGGAGAGGCTACATTTAGGCTTTCTGGCCAACAGCCCCGGCCAAGTTCCCGGTCAACAGCCAGATTCAATCCTCAGACTTGTGAGAGAACAGGCCTTCATTTGATTCCAGTTTTCCAGGTGTCTCAGCTCATACCAAAATGAGCAGAGCAGAAGATTGTCCAAATTATAGATTCAGGAGCAAAATACATGTTTCAATCCACATTTTAGAATGTTTGTAACATAGCATCAGATAACTAAAATAGACATTAATTCTAGAATAGACATTAATAGACATTAAGTTTATTAATTAAAAAAAACAGAAAAATTATTCTATAGTAGTTCATGTAAAAATGAAAAAAAACATCGGGGCATTAAATTAGTGCTTAGCATGTTAGGAATAACTATATTTTGTAATCCTATTCATAGTTTTCTTTCCTCCCCAAAGTTTGATCCTTGAGGGCAAAGTCTAGGTCTTATTCTCCACAGATCCTGTAGCACCAAACAGTTCCTGGAATATTGCAGCTACTAGACCAAAATAGTCTTTGCTCTTAAGAGCTTACATTTTACTGAGAGAGAAAAAAAATAAAAAAAATAAAGGAAGGAAGGAAGGAAGGAAGGAAGGAAGGAAGGAAGGAAGGAAAATAAAATAGAAGAAGGTAGGAAAGGAAGAAAGAAGGAGTTTCACTTTGTGATAAGTGCCACGAAGACAATTCAAAGCTTGATTTGTTAAATGGCTGGTTGTGTAACCACACCAGTTCTTCAGATAGTCTTCACTAAAACTGAAGTTTACAAAAGCATGTAGAATGAAGGATCATTTATAGTTTTTAATTCTACACTTTGACCAAAAGTTGCAGATACTGTAGCAGACATCACTGAGGTAAACCTTCAGGAAATTCATGACGTCCAAAGGATGGAAATGGCATTCCTCCTTTCTCAGGAAATGTCTCTTCCATTTATGGCCAGTTTGAACACAGCCATGCGGATTAATCTGAGATCTGGCTGCACTGACCATTACTCCACAGAGCCTTTCCACATCATAGGACAATGAGGACACAGCCATAACTGGGAATCATCTAGAATCTGAAACACAGGAGGCATAGCCTGGGCAAGGCTTTTGGAGGTAAGAAACCAGTTCATCAGTCCCTGAGAGGTTGCATCTGCTTTTCTAGAATTTCAAGCACACAGCAGCTGTACTAATCTCGTCCCCACAGTGCACAATTAGCAGAAGTGAGAGTCAAAGACAGTAGAGATAGCAGCCTCAAGGGCAGGCCAACTCCTCAAAGTGCAGAGAGGTGTCTTAATCTGATGCATGAGATAACATAGTAATATGGCTGTCATGAATAGTTAATTCAGTCATAGAATTTGTTAGAAGACTACAGTGTCCATAAAAAGGGAGTTAATAACCCCACTCTATTGCTTGTCTGACCATTTGGAGAGGGATTTATTAAACTATGAGTGCCACAGTCTAACAAATATATGGATGCATTGCTGAAAAGCATATACGTATGATTCAAAATTCTGTCATATCAGGAATAGCCAAAGGACCTGGTCATGTTGAAGCTAGAGAAGAGGATTTTGTAGGAAGTTTTAAGGATACATTGTGCCTTAAAATATGTTAAACATAGTTATGAGCTACAGCAGGGGTCAGCAAACTATGGCCCTTGGGCAAAATCTGCCATCTGTTTTTATAAACAAAGTTTTATTGGAACAAAGTGACACCCACACTCATTCATGTTGTGTATTATCTATGTCTGCTTTCTCCCTACAATAGCAGACCTGAGTAATTGTGACAGGGACCATGTGGCCTGCAAAGCCTAAAATATTTACTGTTTGACCTTTTAGTGAAAAAAGAAATGTATTTGTGAACTAGAGTGTTATAAGCATAAACCTAGAAACAATGGATGAAAGTTACATTAGGGTAGAATTTTTGCCAAATAGAACAAGCTTTCTAGTAATTAGGACCATCCTAAAACGAAATGGGCTGCCACATGTAAAAGGGAGTTTTAAATCACAAAACGCATTTAACACCCAGCCAGATGATATGTAGAATATTCATATGCTGGCAGATCTACATGACCTTTAAATTCTTCTCCATTCCTTCCTATAGTCAGCTATTTACCAAGTATTCTGATGTGTTTTTTCCAAAAGATCTTGTGAATTCATGTGTTTCTTTCTATTTCCATACTTGCTGTTATTGACCAGGCCTTTCTCTACCTCATCCAACCATTTATATCCTAATTAGTCTCCTAGCCTCTGGTTTCTCTCATTTGAATCTTTCTTACAAATTATGTTTTAGATTAATATTCCTATGTAGTATTCTGCCTCTGACATCCCTCTACTTAAAACTTATCAACGATTTTGCCTTTTGCCTGTAGGGTAACATCCAAACTTTTTAAACTGCTATTCAAGTCTTGTCACCATCGGCCCTGTCCATATTTCTTATCTATACTCTCCTCTGTGGACACTAAGATCAAAGGAAACGAAGGAATTAATTGTTCCCAAACATTTCATATATATTCCCACCTTGAATTTTTTCATGTCTTTACATCTGTTTGATTTAAAACTTTTCCAAAAATTACCCCTGAATCTATGCAGTTCTTTCTTCACCACAAATTTGGCTGTTAGCACCATACATGATGTTTGAATGGTTGTTTACTTTGTAGGTGCTCACCTCAGATGAAATTTCTTGGTCCTATAGTTAGAATGAAGAAAACTCTTTCCTGTACTTGGAATGAAGGTTTTTGATTCAGTACACGAAATGGAGATTCTTGGTTCTGTACTGTTTCATGTTCACTTTACCTGGAATGGTACCCTAGCCTCCATAATAAATATATAATAAATGTTTGTAGATAATGATACAGTATCTTCTAAAAGAGAAAGCACTAAATTGGAAGTACTTTTTAAAGGCTTTCATTCCTTTCCCCCCCTATAGTAAACTTTATTAGATAAGGAAATTAATAATTAAAATCCCCCCCTTACTTTCCCAGCTGTAGCATTCATTAGTTGCATGACTATGGGCAATTAGGTTAGCCTCTTCATGGCTATGTTTTCCCATTTGTAGAACAGAAATAATAATATGTAGCTTATAGGGATATTAGGCAGCACAAATAATGTTTGTAAAGTGCTTTTTAACAACTTCAATGTCATAGAAATGTAAAATAGCCTTAATTTAAAATTTAAAAATATGTATGCATAATGATTCATTTAATAAACAGGGAAAGAACAGTTTATATGAATTTGCATGTATGAATCTGGTTTGTAATATTAACAATTTGTTTTAACTTGAAAATAAACTTTGCTTATTTGTGACATTTTGCATTTGCATTTTGATATGTCTAACAGTAAGTACTTACATAATTCATGCGGGTCAGCGGTTTTCAACCCTGACTGCACATTAGTATGTACTTTAAAAATATACTGATGGAGAGTTTTAGAACACACTGATGACTGGACTTCACCAGATTAAATAAACTGTCTGGAGATCGGGAGCCCAAATAGGGGTATTTAAAAAATAAGTTTCAGGTGATTGTAATATGCAGTGAAGATTGAAAATGGTTAATTTCTTTCTCAACGTGTACGTACATTTCTCAAGACCTGCTTGATGAAAATATTCATCTATAATGTATTTAAATATATTTTGATTGACATTTGAACTGCATGATGAGACTGTACTAAAAAACCTCATAATTCCCTTTTGGCCATAAGGTTCAATGAATCTCTGATGTCCTTTTTGAACTTGTCAGATGGAATAGCATAGGGCCTATTAGTAATATTCCACTATGGCTTATTGAAGGAAGAGGGGTGTTTACTCTTGCTCCCATGTGCTTGTATTTGTCTACGTACACACAGATATATGCCAGAGCAGAATGTGAATGTGAAAGCACATGTAATGAAGCTATAAGACACCTCACAATTATTTTGGTTTTACGTGAGAAACATTTTATAAATTACCTTTCCTATTTTTTAAATGCAAGTTGATTTTCAATTGTCACTAAATTATTACATCTGCTTTATCTGCTTTCAGTCTATGATGAATGAACGCAATTACTTTTAAAATAAGCCTTTGAAAACATAATTAGGCAAGTTTAATTTATTATAAATAATTTTATTTATGTATGAGAAATGCATTATTTTATTTTCAAGTCTGATATTCCATTTGCAAGCAGATTTTAGAAAGTTGGCTTTAGGCTGTCTGTTCCCACAAACGTAAATAGAAAGATGTAGGTATGGGTGCATGTGTCTGTGTGTGTGTGTGTGTGTGTGTGTGTGCGCGCGTGTGTGTGTGTAAATAAAATAGATCTTTGGAAATCTGTGACTTTATCCAATTAATGAATTTTAAGAATTATTTTCACAATTCTTTGATGCATAAAGGGGTCAAGACTCCAACTAGAATATGAACATGTATAAATCAGCAATTGGCTTTTTGAATCACATTTCAGAGCGAATAGAAATTTGAATTCTGATGCTGAAAAATGCAGCTCTTGTTCAACTTGATGTAAGTATATTCATTTTGAGTGCTTCAGTTAAAAACAAAAACAAAACAAAACAAAACAAAAAAACCACTTTTGAGCCTAAAACAGGAAAACTTAACTTTCTACTTTTGATGGCACAATATTATCTCCTTTCTTTAGTATTTTTTCTTACTATCCCATTTAAAAATTCAAAGTTTCTAGCCAGAAGTGTACAGTATTTTAATAGAATACTATCTGAATGATCACAGATCATGCTTACAGTTCCTAATTATTCATCATGACATTTAAATCCACTTGCCTTGATAGGGATAGCATTATATTGTGATGTTCAGATTTGCTAGAGACAACATTTTTCTCCTTTTGTTACATTCTGTTAACAACCTGTCCAGTACAGCATAATTTTTGCTTTGATACCAATTAAGCAAATTGCAATACAACTATAATCCAATTGCTGATGAATGATGTGAAATCATAGTTTATCATAATACAGTGATATAAAACACAACAAAAAAGAACAAATGAACTGCAATGGCATGGGTATTTGCTGAACTGTTTCCATGATTAATGCTCTTATAATGTTTGCATTCTTACTGTCCTACATCATCTATATGTTTTTAGCTTCTTTTTTTCTGAATAAAAACAACCTTGATATTGCAAAATGAAAAGTAGAGCAAAGAAAAATTACACTAGAACGATAAAATAGTAGCTGAGTATTGTCTATATAACAAGCAGGTCACTCCTAAAATATTTTACTTTGAACTTAATTTAAGTCTAAAGGCACTGTTTGAATTGGTATACTTTAATTTCTTTGGAATAGCAGAAACTCACTTCACATTTTCTCTCACTAAATAATTGGACTTACTTCAAACACAACCTGTAACACTTTATTTTCATATGAAACCAATGAACAGTCCATTAAGAATTAATGACATGTACCCTTAATAAAGTTAATTATTCCTTCTTAATAGTTTTATCATTGAAAATCAAAAAGGAATATTTTGAAGCAATGGTAAACAGAATTTGATTCATAAAGCTATGGTTGTAAGCTTTCTATCCCTTTTTCACTTCTTTCAGACATTGAAAGAAAGCTATCAACCATGTGTTTTGTCCTTACAGCTAACTCTTCATGGGTTTATTGTGATTTAGTGTTGTTGGAATATTACCTTAAGATACAGATTTTCTCTGTGCGTAGAATTTACTGTCAGAAATTAGTAATGGGTGATGGATTTAAGACCTTTACTGCTTCTGCTCTGGGCTGCTGAATTTACATCTTCTTGATTGTATTTCATGTAATTTTGTGCAGTACTATCACATTGCAGGTAGTTCTTAAATTCCATGTTTCACAACCATATATGTTTCTGAACATTTGCAGAGCTGAATTGGTGATATATTTATGCACTAAAGCAGGTGGTATTGTTTAATTGATCTCAGATATAGCAAATGTCACATATATTTGCTAATGTGTAAAAGCTTTCAATCCCACTGTGTTTTAAAAGACTCAAAAATGTTTCTGGATGTTTTAGCATCTTTCCCCCCTCGTTTTTCTTTCTTGAGATTCTGCTGATTTTTGATACTCTTAGCATCAGAAGTCTGTTTAGTGTGAGAATGTAAATCCCTTCCAGACGCCACTCTAAAAGAAGCTAAATATGCTCCCTGGATAGGAAGCATTACCCACTTCAAGCCAAAGAAATGACAGTTTTGGAAAAGGCAGGCTGGAAACGACATCAATTTGGCTATGTTTCATCCACACAAATGCAATGCTTCATAAATATGGAGGACAGACAATGCTGACAAACCCCTCCGTGTTAGAGGATGCTACATAGCTTTGGCCTGCTGAGAGACAATAGCAGCAGGGACAATCTGGCATTCAGCAACCAGAAAGAGGGGTGGTTCTTTATGAGCATAGGCAGTGACCATGATTCAAAAAGGCAGAGACACAAACTGTGCCAGGTTCTATAGAGAGTAGCTATAGCTCTGAACCCTAGGATAATACATCTTTGTGTGCTACATGGAATGGATGGTTGGTCACTTTAGTCAAGCCTCAAACACACCTATGATCAAATCCTTTAAAAAGGGAGTTATTCATCATTAACATTAGGGACCTAGCCCAGAATTAGCAAGTGTTGGCATGTTAGAGATGAGGATTAGAACCCAGGCATGCTTAACTCAGAAATACTTTTTAAAAATTCATGTCAATGCTATAATGAAATTTTATAAACACTTGAGAATTTCTTTATCTTTTTTCTTAACATGGAAAAAAGACAACAGAACCTTTTAACAATAACTCAACAAATATGTATTGAGTATATACTATTTGCCAAGGAATTAAATGACTCTTGGATTTGGGGAGTGAACATTTAAATTCGTTTTTAGATTCTATTCTATTACTTTTCCGAAATCTACTTCTAATCTACTTTTTTTTTTTTTTTTTTTTTTTTGGAGAGTGGGGTTCTTGTTCCTAATCTATGCGCTCAGATTGTTCCATTAAATGATTTCTAAGGGAACTTTCCATGTAAAAATTCTAGAGTTCTATTCTGTTTGGAACTATTTGCTGTGCAACCATGCCCTTATATTGTGTATAATTTTGGATTTTTCAGATGTCAAGTGTGCTTGAAATATATAAAATCTCCCTTTTAAAGAATTGATTGTAACAATACTTGGTAAGACTGTGGACAGAATATATAAATATTTGGTGGGCATTTGGAGAGGCATTACTTACATATGAGAGACTATCTCTAATTGTATGAAAAATTATAGCTTGTCAGACATCCAAAGTAAGGTGTTAAAGGCATAACAGGAAAAATTCCATTGTCTCCCACGTCCTCTACAACACTTGTTTTTGCTTGTCTGTCTTATTGATAATAGCCATTCTAACAACTTATATAATGTTATTAACCAATGTTACCCCAATACACTTAATTAAAAAAGAATTCCAAACAGCAAATCTTATCCAAAATGGAATTGTCTACAAGATCTACACAATAAAACTAAATAAAAATAAACTTTTTCAGAGGCAATATTTAGTTATAACATGGAGTATTCATATAATTAAAATGTTTTAGGTTTCACAAAATAGATAACAAATACACAGAGATGTATAGAACTAGAATAAATGATAGTGATAAATTAGCAAAGAAAATAAGATTATTTAGCAAGCATCAGATTCCCAAGCACATGGACTAACTATTTCTTCAATTTGGTTAGGGTGTTTCAAATTATACATGATTTTGAGGTTGTTTTTTTGTTCATATTATGTGTTTACTATTTCTATATTTAGTAAACTATAATTGCAATTAATCAATACAAGTAACAATGGTCAAATTAGAAATTATACTCTATGTGCCCACCCACCATCCCTATCTAGAAAAGATGAAATGATAAGGTTCCAAAGAAAACAACTAGGGGAAATTCTGGCAGACAGCACACCAACCTAACATAATGGTGTAAAGACCAGAGGTAAGAATGCACTATTCGTTTATTCAAAAACTAGTCACTGAACATTTTGTGTAAATTAGGTACTATTCTAGGCCTGGAGGTAGAGATGTGTATAAGACAGACATTTCCTACTCTTGTCGAGCTTACAATCCAGTTAATGGAAGATGGGAGGCAGGGGGATAATTCAACAAAAAAACAGGAAGTAAAAAAGAAAATATATTTTATTGATGAGTGTTATGTAGAGAAATAAAATTGGATGAGGAACTGAATTAAAGAAGAGGGTTATTTAAGATCAGGAGATCAGGGAAGTTCTTTACAAGAAGGTGAAGATCAAGCTGAGATCCAACGACAAGAAGAGGTAAAGGAAGAGCATTCAGGGGAGGCAAAAATCAGGCGGAGTATCAGAGGGAGGAAACAGCCAGTGGAAAGACCCAGGGAAGAAACAAGCTTTATAATTGAAGAAAGGCCAAGCATGGCTGGAATTTAAGAGGCAAAGGACGAGGGCGGGTTGTAAAATGAAAAATGAGGAATACAGGCACAGTTTATATTGGGACTGAAAAATTGGTAAAGGATTTAAATTTTATTCTAACTATATTAGTAGCCATGAAATGATTTAATTCAGGGGGAGTAAAAAGATCCAGCTAAGTGAAGATAATTGGCTCCTGTGTGTGGGTTTGGGGATGGTGTTGGATGAGGACCACTTCAGGGCCAAATGGGAGAAAGACGAGCAGCTAGGAGATGATGGTGATTTACACACAAATAGTTTAGAGGAAACACAGAGAAGAGTGGGATTTGTTGTATGATTTGGAGATGAGTGTCAGTCTTGGCCTTTCTAATTGAACGAATGGAGTCAGGTTAAGAGTTGCCAGAGAAAATTAAGTTTGTCTTGAACTACATAGGTTTCTTTTTCTTTTTGTTTGTTTCTTTCTTTTTAAATTAAATTTATGGGGTGACAATGGTTAGTAAAATTACATAGGTTTCAAGTGTACAATTCTATAATACATCATGTATGTATCACATTGTTTTCTACTCTATTGGCAAACAGCTTTTGTGTTCCACAGTTTCTGCTATAGCTAATAACTGTTCACTTCATCTATTCACTTATTCTCTTTTTCTTTCTATATTCAACCCCTTTATGCTTCTGTTGACATTTTAACCAACAGCCATACACGGTGTCCACAGGTTCTCTGTTCTGTTCCTATCTAGCTCTTCATAGGAAGTAAGTCCACTTCTTCTCTCTAAGGAAACAATATTTTGTAGGGAAAGCACTGATTTATTGACTGAATTAAAGCAGGAAGGTCATTATCCTAGAAATCAACATTCTAATTTATATCTCTTGAATTTCTCTAGGGGAAATAAAAGGAAAAACTCAAATCTAGGATACAGAGAATAGCAGGAAAAGTCATTCATTTTTGCTTCCTGTCATGAATTACAACACACAATGTGGACATAATGGGACACAAATGAAAATGTTTAAGCTGTATATATTTTACGAAACATACGTATGCAATGAATTTATCATTTATATTAAACTATAGAATTGGGAAGGGAAATAAAGAGCAATTATGTGTAATATCTCTCAGGTGGCATGAATGAGTTTATAGGTAGGCGAGATTTCTGAATAACATTTATAGCTTCACACAAATATACAGAGGTAATATTATTTTTCAATCTTTGACACTAATGGGGTAGTTTTCATGATTCCTGCTTATGGCTAGAACACTGAATATGTGGAGCAAGACCTGCTCTCTTTTGCCACATACAATTTAAATCATTGTGTTAAAGGAGGCTCTCTGCCTCCAGATATCACATATATTTGGTAGCTCATTTAAGAATGTCTTTTAATATTAGAAGTGACTCAAGATATTTAATTAGTGGTACCTATTTGTATTAAAAAGAACCTGAGATAAATATCTCACATAAAGTATTTATATGCTTAATTGTTTAAAAGACACTAGACAGCAAAGAAACTAGGCTGAAATGACAGAAGATAACTAAATTAATGGAAGAAAAAAAACTACATGACTGATAGAATGGAAGTCAGCATGGGAATTTCTACTTTTTTCAAAGACTGTTTCACAGTCAATTTTTAGAAACTTAATGGGCAAAACATGATGTACTTGTCCCTTTATGGAAATTGTTTAATATTGTTATAATAATCATTATGTATTGGTAGTCCTCTTCCATTTAGATTTTTTAAAAACAGGACCATAGTTTACCTATGTTCTTTCTTATGATTTAATTATACTATAAGATGGAATAAAAGGTACTATTTTACTCCACTCTTTTAGCTCTTAATCTCTAAAGGATATGATAACGGTTTAGATGAAGTAAAGCCTTACACTAAAAGAAATCTGGGCAATGATACAGTCCTTCTGAGAGTCTCTATCTAAGCTAGAGGCTAATCACACTATTCCAACATTCTGTTATGCTGATTCTCGTTATTCTGTTAGAAGATTTGAACAACATTCTCCCTCTGTGACGTCTTTATCGAGACCATAGTTTAAATTAAAAACCTGAAGTTTTTTTTCCCCCCTAAATTATATGAGGAATAAATTTCAGTCATACTAGAGTATTTTCATTATAGCAACATGTATCAATATTGTGGATTTATAAAATACACAACTTTTGTCTGTTATATTTATTGTATGTTGCAATGTGATAAGTCATGTTCAGTATTGCCTCACTGTTATCGACAGAGCGCTCTCATTTACCAACGTGATATTTGGGGATTATGAGGGGTTTTTGCTTTTTGCTTATTTATGTATTTGCTATTTTAAATCATTTGTTTCATAATTTGAAGAATGTATTAATTAAAAGATACGCTGCCCACTTAATAACAACTTTTCAGAAAAAAGAGACACTGTCCATTCATTGTGCACATCAATTATGAAAGGGCTCCCAACTCCAAACACTATTTTTTTGCTAAGATTGTTGTTATTATCAGGATATTTTAAATGTTATGCTTAGTATCAAATGATGAAATTCAGCAATGCACTGTCTAAAATGCTTTTTCAGAAAAGTGATTGTATTGTGTTTGCTGGAAAAATGCTTCCTGCTGTTTGGGAAAGTAAGGATCACAACAAGTGGTCCCAGCAATGGCCTGACAAGGGTGTAATAAAGGGGCCCTAGAGATCTTCCTTGGACTAATTATAGTAATAATTGCTTCTGTTTATTAAGACTTACTTTGTGCCAGGAATTCTTTGATGCCTCTGACATAGCATCCAACCTCCATCACCTTTCATCTGGACTCCTCCAATAGTCAGCTCACTGGCTGTCAAGTTTCTAAACTTGCTTCCTCATAGCTTATCCTCCACAATGCAACCACAAACACAATCTTTTTAGAGACAAAAATTAGATCATGCTACTTCTTAAAATTCTCCAGTAGCTTTGTACAGCCCTGAAAATAAGTTGAACTTTGGGCAATGCCCTCTGAAGCTCTGTGCGATCTGGCCCAGGCACATTTCCTTGACCCCATTCCGTAAAGTTCTTCCCTTACTGGACTGCTTTCTGGTATTCTGATGTTTCCCTGTGTCAGCCACAGCCTTTTGTTCTTGTATTTGCCTGTGAAGCCCTTCCCTTGGCTCTTAGGCCATCTCTTTCTCATTCTTCATGCCTTAACTCAGGTATCACATCCAAAAGTGAAATAAATCCAGCCCTTCTCAAACTCAAGTTTTTCATAGTCCAAAGCTTACGACCTTTGTAAAACATCACATTGTCACAGGTCACGAGAAGTTTTGAGGGATACTATATAGAATTTTTGCTTATATTTTTTAAATACTGTTTATTTAACAGATTTGTGGGTAAGGGAAGATCAGTTCAAAGATGTGTCTGATGCCTTGTGTCAGGAACTTGAAACTTTCAGAGCAGGGCTAGAGCACCCTGCAGTCAGCAGCCTGGGACCCATGCAGACCACTCAGGAGGTGTACTCCTGTACTGCAAGTTGCAGTGAAACATTCTCCCCCCACCCCCTACTCCTACCCCCACTCCCATCCCCGGATGCTGGACCTCCGCCAGTGTGGACAACCTGTTCTCTCCTTCGGTTCAAATGGTGCTTTCACTCATCTTATCTTTCTGTGAATAAATGTCATGAATATGGTCCAATCAAAGTAAATGCCCCACTTAGTAGCATTCTTGCTGGCATCAAGCTCAACATACCAACAGTAGAAATTGAACAATACAGGACTGCATTTTTTAGTAGTAAATTGCTTACCTGGTAAGCAGTTCCTTCGTTTGAGATAGTCCAGTATGTAATTGTTAATAGTAACTGCATGTTAAAGCCCTAGCATGGCCTTCCAGAGATTATTCCAGAAACCAGATTTAATGATCTTCAGCAACAAGTCTACCCTGCAAGGTGACAAATAGTGGCAGATGGAGTTAGGGTAAGTGGAGGCAGATGGGGTAGTGGGTGTCTAGTTAGATGGGAGGTTATGAGAATATAGGTAGCTTCAGCCCAAATCCCTTAATGATTCCAACCTATGCCCTTTTCCTGAGCTGGAAAGCACTAAATTTTTGCTCTACAAGGAGTGGTTTAGAGACCAGCAGCTTGCCATCACCTGGGCGCTAGTTACAAACGCAGAATCTCAGACCCCGCCCTGGACCTACTGAATCAGAAAAGTTTAACAAGATCCCCAGGTGGTTTTACACACACTAGAATTTGAGAGGATCTGTTCTAGGTCAACATATTTCACTCTTAGTGAACATGAGAATCACCTAGGGAGCTTTTCCAAATTCCTATGCCCAGACCCACTCTAGACCAATTAAATTAAAATCTACAAATGATGTCCAGGCATCTCTCTCTCTCTCTCTCTCTCTCTCTCTCTCTCTCTCTCTCTCTCTCTCTCTCTCTCTCTCTCTCTCTTTCTCTCTCTTTTATTTTTATTTTTCCTTAAAGCATGACAGATGATTGCACTATGTGGCCAAGCTGGAAGAACCCTTCTTCTGGGTTACAAAGAATTTCTCTAGTTTTTATATCATTTAAAAAAACTGCTGTGATTCATGTGATTTCATCTATGACAGAAACACTATTCGTTATATCAGATTCCTGTTTATATACAATGAAGTATATAAGAGCTACTTAAATATATATAGTATAAAATAAAAATTAATTGGAAATATGTTTCAGCAAATATCATGTGTAAATGTTCTCAAGAACTACATTCTTGTGTGTTAGTTGTACAGTAATACATTTCGTGGCTAAAAGTTGGTCATAGCTATTTTTCAACTAACATCACTGAGTTCTTTCCAGCTGGACTCGCCAGCTGAGGGCATTTTTTCAATCTAACTCCACCATGGAATAGACACCCCACTGCAAAATGTTGAATAACAATGTACTCACAACCATTGTAGCTCATCTCGATGAAGGGACGTAGCTTCGTTGCTAAAATGTCAGATGCAACCCTGTAAGTGGGTTGCTTTTAAAAATCTCCCCCACCGGCTTACCTTTCCTCCTACCCAGCAATTGCATTAATAAGTGCTTTTAAAAGATAGCTGGTCCTCTCAAGATGTTGGCTTAACAAAACAAACACTGGGGGGAAAAAGAACTGTTACAGGGGCTGGACCGACACAGAGACCTGGAGCTTCACCTTTGAAGTGTGGCCATCTGTGAGCTCCCATTGATCCTTGGCCGCCAAGCTTCAAAGCGCTAAGGCTGCACTTCTCCCCCACCTGGCCACTGCATGTTATAACACTTTTTAGTCAGCAGGGGCTACTTTCAAGTTAAATTTTGGATTAAAAAGCTAAATTGTGAATGGTGAATAGCTCATAAGGTAGCTTTTAAAACATAAATGTGATGTGAGATCTGCTCAGCAGTATCTTCTCCACTTCTTTCCTTTGCCCTCTTGTCACCCTTTGTATTTCAAAGGTCAGGCTTCTTTCAAATTAGTTTCTAAATCAGAATTTAATGAAGTCACTAACATGAAGGTGAATAGTTGATATATCTAGAGCAATCAGGAAACTGAAAAGCCAAAATAGCTCCCCACCTACATCTATTGAGCTCGTAATGAAAAAGAAAAGTTGGTGGAGAAACTAAACTTTGTTCTGCTTCTTTACTGTTGGCTGCAATAAGAAAGGTGATTTATTTATAGATTTAAAATATATTTGACAGTTGCATTTTGTGAGTCTACATATTTACTAAAGTATATGTATTCATACTGTTTCTAATGGTGTGTTATAATCCAAAAGGACTCTCAACTCCTTAGGGGATCTTTTTAGCAAGTGAGAGAGTGAAAGGAGAGAAAAGCTTAATAAAAAAAAGATTGTAATGTTAAGGTTTAGTAGTTGAACATACTTTGCTTTGTATTTTTGAGATTAGTGTGTAGTTAAGATTAAAACACTACTATCTTACATCTATAATGATAGCATTTTCCTTTGAATCGGACTATTATGTTAAACATGTTTTTAAATAGAGTATCCAGTAAGAAAATGCCAGTGTTTTAAGTTTTCATTTCCATTTTAATCCTCAGAAAATGACTGTCCTCATGTGAGTATGACTTGAAAGGATTTTTCCCCCCTCTGGATGAATGCCTTAGCTACAAAGGATATGTGTCTACGGTGAACCCAAAATTCCCCCACTTGGCAGTTCCCTCACTTGGAAGAATCTAGATCAGCTTTGGGTAAAACCAGAATGAATGCCCCTAGAAGACTTGGTCCAAATAAGTTGATAAAAACATATCAAAATTATACTCAAATCTATAACCTGGTGCCAGAATTAATTATAAAGATACATTTTTTTCAAAGCACTCTTAAATTTGCACATTGTATACACAAAATGTTAATAAGAGTCTGCACTTTTAGAAGGGAAAGCACTATCAATTTTATGCTATGGAAGTAACATTTTATTTTTGCCAACACTAGCAACTATGAAACAAAGCCCTCACTTTTTTTTTTTTTTTAACATTTTAGAGTTATATGGCAATCACAGCATTTTGCTTAGTCTCTGCTAATAGGAATACTAATGTCAGCTATGCACTTGTTATGCGCAAGTAGCGTCTCCATACAAGTTTTGCACTGGTGATACAACTAGGCTTGTTCTTGATTTTGCATGATAAGGTAAAATGACCTTCCATGACCTTTTCTGATAAAAAAATCTTGGCAGGACAGAAACATAAGAATGCCAATCCTCTGTTTTATATATCCTTTCCTATGTGACCCTGTATTTATTGGCTTTTATTTATTTGAAGTACCATCTTATGACAAGAGTTGTAGTTGTGAAACATACTGCTGCCTGAAACATAAAAAGCTTTTTTTAAAATTATTATTGAATGACTGCTTTTCTACAGAGATTAAGATTTTGGCTATGTTTTGGCAAGGTAAATATGGTCTTAATTATCAGGTATCTTATTTTTCAGGAAATGAGTCAGAAGTTCATGAAATATAGGAAAATGGTGAATTTAGATACTGATTTTATTTCAAGGATCAACATTTATTTCAAATCTTTAAAGTATCT
Organism: Rhinolophus sinicus; assembly: GCF_036562045.2. Classification (NCBI taxonomy): domain Eukaryota; kingdom Metazoa; phylum Chordata; class Mammalia; order Chiroptera; family Rhinolophidae; genus Rhinolophus; species Rhinolophus sinicus. Next base: position 125,789,147 of record NC_133755.1, on the reverse strand, counting down.
ATATTATGTAAAAGTCTGTTTTAGAAAATAATCTAAGAAAAACTTTTGACAAAAGTGATAGAATTTTCTCACTTATTAACTTAACCTTATACTAAAGTCCAAAACAATGGTTAAATATATATATACACATAAGCAACATACGTATTTCATCTGACTTGCAGAAAAATAAGTGATTTAATCTCACACTGTATTAATCTTATTAATTGTAGGAAAGATACTGTTATATTACTAATGCTTATTTTATAATTTTTATCTCATAAAATAGAAGAATACAAAAATAAATAAGCGTTTTTCTCCTTACATGTCATACTAACAATCATGTTGGACAAATGACAAGGGGAATTACTTGCTTTTTTTGGCTTCATTCTACCTGGAAACATGATCTAAGGAGAAAAATGAGTATAAATAAAGTCTAAGAATTATTTTAAGGTAAGAGGGGCAGACAGAAAATCTATGCTAAATAGGAAGCACACATCATTTTTTTGGTTTCAGAATAAGCAGGGATAATAATTAGAAATAATTTGAGATAATATTCCCATTAGCACAAAATTTCCATGTAAGTAGTATATCAATTTTATAACCATTGAACAGAAGCCATGTCTCTTATATCAAGGTTCTGACTGCCAGCTTCACCTTTGATTCTGTTGAGTGAGTTAGCAAAGGTCATGTTGAATGGCCAGGGAACAACAAGATGGTTACCTCAGTTAAACCCAAAGCTCACTGCACAGGAGATTTATGGAGCTCTTGCAATAATTCTATAACTCTCAGGTTGGAGAATGCTGATTGTCCAACATGTTAAGGAAAATCAATACATACTTTGTTGCCCTTTGTTACACATATAATTTTCAGCCTCAGCAACTGGGATATGTATGTTCCAACAAAGAGTGGAAAAAGGTTTAATGGATTTCCATATTTTTTTCTTCTTTAAACTTTTCACAATTTGGTTACTGATTTGATGATCCAGCAATGAGGGGAGGGAGGGATGATGGTTTAATATACTGTATTTAATAGGATCTTGACCTCCTTATTAAGTATATACTTATCCTTCTTACCTCCAAAATATGTTTAATGCTCTCTTTGAAACATGGAAATAAAACTATAATAAGAAAAATGACCTTTGCTATACTTCAGTTTATATTTGTTGAGTTCTATTAAAACAACAAAGATATACTGAACACCAAATACCTAGTAAAAGTATTAGGCACTAGAAATACAGCTTGTAATAAGACAAACCTGGTACAGACAAGGGTTTAAGGGAGCAAATAGGAAGCATATCTTATGTACTCCAGAGGTTTGAGGAGGTGTTCTTGGAGAAAATGATGTTTAAACTGAGAATTGTAATGTTAACAAACTTAACCAGGCAAAATTGAGAAAGAAAATGGGAATTGTTTGAGTGGAAACCAAACAAGGACATGAACAAAATGAGTTTTTAGTGTGTACCTGATGGGGCACATGTTGTGTTAGAATGTACATGGGTCTGTCTCTGGATTGTTGTCCTCTTAGCACAGAGCCAGGTACATCACAGGCATTTAGTAAAGGAGTTCAAAGGAAAATGGGTACACGCAGGTTAGAACCAAGGAATGAATCATTCTTTCCAAAAATAAAAATACTAAATATCTACTCCAGGTCAGTGACATTTGGTGAAACAACTAAGATAACAATGACTAAAACAATAGGGAAAGAGAAGGTGGAGGAAAGAATGGTGATGGGAAGAATTACAGAGAAAGCGTAAGAGCAACTGACAGATGAACAAAATATGTTTTACTGCGCCACTAAACATATGCTGTTCTTTTTGTTCCCTCACACCTACCGTCACCCTTTTCTATTTCTTCTGATTACTTATCCAGGGTTCATCATATTACACAATCCATCATCTAAAAGATCTTATGCTGTGCTCATTAATAGGTAAACGTGTAATACATTCCATCATCATAACATATCAGAATATTAGTATATGTAAGTTTAGGTTACTTTTTTTGTTTTTTGTTTTTTATGTACAGAATAGGAATTATTGTTAATAGCGATAATTTCCCACAGTGATCTAAAAGATTGAAAATATTTGAAATTTGGAAATGCAAGGATTTATAAATCTGCCTTAAACAGTTACTAAAGAAATGAGAATAATCCTTATTAACACTCTTTGTGTGTCTGCATTTTTACCACTGTATTTATAGAGATAAGATGGCGTGAGTTTGAGAGAAGAAAGCATTAAGCAACAGAGAAGGTGCATAAGGACTCCACTTTTGTGTTTATTTGAGATTTTTCATAATGCTATGGCCTCTGAAGTGCTGTTCTTATCAGATTCTCTCTCCTCTTCATCAGTTTCAGAGTCCAGGCACTTTGTCATCCACATCATCATCCATTATCCATTTTTCTGCCAGGCTGAGAAAACACTGAAGGATGAAAACATTTGCGACTGACATTGGGAGAGCTAAATAACCCACTGAACAAGCAGTTGTTCGGGGACTTTATTTCTTCCTGGTGTGTAAATGACTGCTGCCATGCTGTTTGGTAGATTGATAGAAAGATGAAGGGACAGAGTGCCTATTCCACCAATCTATTCCGGAGGTGGCAAGACCTTCATGACCCTTGAAAGGACATTTCTATTTCTTCCTTCTTTCTGTTTTTATATTGGGCTGTTTAAGTATCAGGGAAGAGAAATGTAAGAAACATCTAGTGGGATACAAAAGAAACGATCTTAAAATTATCAGCTTTGGGTTAGTGTAGAGAGCCTGAAGCATTCAGTTTTGGTAGGTGGAAAATAAAGTGCGGCGATGTTTCTATGAAGTGTGGCCAAGTGGAGGATTTGGCCTAATCAAACAGAATGGATAATAATTATTTCTATTTTTAGGGGAACAACTGTGGAGCCGCACATGGAATCAAACAAATGTGTTTAAATGTATCAATATTTTCAGACTTATTTACCCGATGTTGAATAATGTGAAAGAAAATTTTATAAGGAGCAGCGCACTACTCAAGTTTATGTCAAGTTTGTCATGAAATATTTTATGAAAATTGTTAACTTTATAATGGGAAATGAAGGCCCTTGCAACTTTGAAGTTGCCAGGTATTTGATATTTTGTTTGTAATTTCTTAGAAAATGGTTTCAGTTGAAAACATAATGGGAGCTGACCAAGAAAGACATGGCAGATTTTATTTTACTCTTCAATTTAGACTCATATTAAAACAATTACTTCTTATTGTGAATCAGAGCAAAGTGATTGTTGAATATTTCTTTCACTTCAATAATAGAATCTCTCCAGGAAACAACAACAAAGATTAATCAATACTCCAAAATGGTGCAAATAATTTTCCTTTGAATAGCAGGCAATATACCAAATGTCTGAATTCTCACAGATTAAAGTTATTAAAGAGATTTTATGCCAAACAGTCTATATTGCATATTTTTTGGATAATACTACAAAATTCAAAGGTGTAGACGTAAAGGAATATCAAATGTAACACAATTGTGGGGACAGAGTCCTAGAGAGCAGTTTCCATGCCCTCGGCCTCATGTGGAAAGGTAGTAGATGGTCATCAGCTGTGACTAGTTGGCCATCAGCTGTTACCGGTTAGCCAGCCATTAGCCACTGATATAACTGCCCTGGCTAAGCTAGCAAGCGTGGATTGCAGTTAGCAAGGGGATTACAGTTAGCAAGTGAGGTTGGTTGGCAGAGAAGTGGACGGCAGGTTGCGGATTCTGTGGCTCCTGCTTCCTGTGTCTCCAACCCAGCCGCCAGTGAGAATACAGTGGTATGAATCCCCTATCAATGGTTCGGTGGGTGTTCCTTTTTGGCCTCACCATATCCTGTGTTCTTGTGTGGGGAGCGGGGCCAGAGACCCTGCATGACAACAATTTAATTTTCAACTTACTTCATCTGATATTAATATTAACCCAGACTTTTTCAGAGTACATTGTATGCTTTTATAAGATAAAGGGAAGACAAACAGATTAAACTTTAGCTATATAAATAAATAACACAGATGAAAAAGCTGTTTTCTAGATTATTTTTATGGAAACAACTGATAGTACACATTTTATAATCCCCCCTCCAAAAAGAGAGTGCAATGATAAAACAATTTAATTTTAAATTATTGAACTAAAAGTCCTTGAATAAATAAAAACTAATTTAAATAAATTTACTACAATTCTAGGAAATATCAAATATGATTTGGGAATCAATGATATATAATTCAGTAATTCATTTGATACCAACTTTGTAATCATTTATCTTTTAAGAAGTCTAAAACAGGATTCAGTACAAATATTGACAACACTCTACCTGTTGTACTAATCTGAAAAGTATGTGTTGAAGTTGAATGACAAAGAGGTGGGGATAAGTGGACTTGGGCATTTACCATAATGGCAGGGGTCTTTTAACCTGCCTTCATTTTTGTGTTATTGATGTATAATTGCAGGGTGTTTTAATTTTTTAATAGTAAAAGCAGCTAAACAGATCATATATTAGTGTTCAAGAGCCTATAAAATATACCAAAAAACTTAAATTGTTTACATTATTTTGTCCAACTCTATTAACTGTAATGCCATCATAGATTATGTGTTTGGGCACTAAATGAGGTCTTTCTCTCCCTGCTCTCTTCTTTTTCCTTTTGTCCTTTATTTATTCCTTTATGCCATTGGTCTTCTTTTTCTCTTCCTTCCTCCTCCCTCTTTCATTTCCCCTTTCTTCTCTCTCTCTGTCTCTCTCTGTCTCTCTCTGTGTCTCGCTGTCTCAATTTGCATTACTCAGAACTCAGATATAGAGATTAGAAAGTAAGCAGAGTGATGGCCCTTAATACTTTTCTGAATCTGAAGTTACCAGGTTAATCTAAATTCATGAACATTTAAAGCATTTAAGTGTCTTTGTTAAGTTCATCTTAGTCACATAGGGAGAGGTGTTCACTTTATACAATTTCATTTCATGAAAGTTCCCCCACCCCCGCCACCAAAAGACTAGCCTTATAATATTCACATGCACCCCTTTTGGTTTTCTCTGTCTTACCTCCTAAACTGTAGATTGAACTATCTCTACTTTTTCAAATTTGTTTTACTTCCTTTGTATTATTCAACATTATAGAATCCTCTTCTATATTTATTTTCAAAAGACAGGAACAATTCAGAATAATAAATCTAATTCTGCCCAAATCTACTTTAGCTGCAAAGCCAAAACATATTCTTGCTCTGTATTTCTGGTTCTCACTGCATTGTGCTGATCTAATTGAGTGTCCATTCCATTCCATCATTCTTGTCTCTGTATCATTTTACATTTTTACTTGCAGTTATTTCATTATACTATTCTTATACTTCTGTCTTCCTTTCCCTTTTTAATATGTGATTTAGATAATATATACTATATGTCCACCTCTGAAGAACCTTAGTTTCAAAAGTGACTTCCAGTTTCCTTTTGAAAGAAATTCAAAAAATGTGTTTGCACAATGCATGTTATATTCACGTGCATTTGATTCTGTGTACCACCAAATATTCCTAACAAAAGGAGTATGGTGACGTAGATCTCTGATGGCAAACATTAACTAGGTAAGTCTATTTCTGTAATTTTCTTCTTTGACTAACTTTCAGAGGATGTTTTTATAGAGAATAGTCTTGGATAGTAGAGTTAATGTCTGAAGCAAGTAGCAGGTTTGCTTATAGCCTTTGAAGAAAGAGATGGTGGTCCCCCTCTGGAGGAAAGGGCAGGCATGCTCACTGTCCAGTATAAAATATTCAGGTTCCCTAAGCTCAGGCTTCCTCTCCTATAATAAATGAAGAGTCAGGGACCATATAGACCAATTCATGTCACCTTGTAGAAATTGGGGCTCAGAAAATGGTACAAATGCTGATATTTTGACATTGCAATTGCAATAAACCAACCTTTTCTCTGCCCCTGGAGTCTTGTGACACCTGCCAGCATCCACTAAATTTGGCAGGCTAACTGTGACATGTCAGATTGTCGCTGATGGTTTTTGACAACATAGTGATAGGCTTACAGAGACATGGCTCTCTGGAAGAGAAAAGATGAGGCTCGTGTAGGCTATGTAATGGGACTTGAGCAAAATCCGTGAAAATCAGTAGTGACAACAGTTGACAAAATTGTATGGACAATAAACGTCCCTATATTCTATTGCCTGTTGATGAGGAAGAATTGAAGAGTTGGTTGCAGGTTTAATATCAGAAAGCAGGTTCAAATCCAGATGCACAAATGCTGTCTGGGAGTTGCTAACTTTCCTCTAGCCTGGAATGTGGGGGAGGATTTCTTCAGCTTCGGTTACACCCCATAACCAACTGCTACTAAGATTTGTGTGGTGTGGGGGGGCAGATTTTCTGACCCTCTTAAGAAAACAGTTACAGAGACACATACCACACAGGTGAAACAAGGGCTATTCATGACCTTTAGTGCAGAAATGCAGGAAATAATTAAAATCTTGGCTGTTTTTTTTGGGAGATGAGAGGGCTGGGCACATAAGGTTTGTTAAGAAGAACGGTACCAGCTGAGCCATCTTATAGCGCCACACCTCCTACAGCCCATCATGCTGACCTTAAATTTATTTGGTCTCAGGGTTTTTTGCGGTGGGTCCTGGTAGCTGTAAGGGAACTTTGACATTCTCAGGGAGAATTCAAGAGAGAGATAAATTCCCATGGGAAAGTATAGATGTGGCATTGGCTAGTATTTGGGGTCTTACTGCCCAGAATGGGTTTATAGTACTGACGAAAGTGACCTTTCAAAAAATAAGGAAGTGACCCAAAGAAATATAGATAAACTGATTCAATCAGCCTTGCTATCCTGGACAACTTCCTAGAGCAGACAGAGCCCAATTTAAGTTCAATGGGTAAGAGTGACAGACAGAGTATTAAAATGGTGCGAGAAAAAATAAAGTAAATCATTCAATATTGCAAGGTTAGACTTCCTTGGGATAAAAACAACAACGACAACAACAACAAAAACTTTTATATAAAGGGAATGATAACAAGTCACTTTTCCTAATGAGGGAATACATAAGAGATGTTCTTGAAATGATAGCAGATGCCATGGATTACGTTGGACTCCTAAAAAAAGGTTGCCATTATGCACGTCAAGCCTAAATTAGTCAAACCTCCTGGGCCCTGCCAGAAAGCAACGTGACTGCCAAGACAGGAGTCCCCAAAACTGATGATGTTAGTAATAATGACCTTGCTACCCTATATAAAGCTTTGGATGAGCTGAAAACAGAAATTTGTTTGTTTGAGTCATAAGTCACTGCCACATCTTTTGCAACTGGATAGAAATACAAAGCCTTGCTTATTGGCTCAGAGCTGTTCCCTTCCGCCAGGCCCTCAGTCCCTCTTTTCTCTTGTACCCTGAATTTGCCTGCTTTAGCGGCAAAGATAATTAGGCATGGAGACTAGGTCTCCCTGTCCACAAGGATGACTGAAAGTTATATGTGCCAGTCCAACAACACTGGGAAACTACAAGAAGGAGAGAGACTCAATCTTGGATGGCTCTGTTGGACAGAATTGCTTAAGGCATCATACCACATTTTGCAGGCAGATGAGTGGTTTTGGGCAAGCTTCACAATAGGGAAGGAAGGGGAAGCTAATATGATCTTGTAGGTGGGGCTGTTTTTCTTATTTCTACATCTGAATGAATAGTAAGAATTTATATATGCTTTTTTTTTTTTTAAATTTCCCTATTACATAAATCCTAGGATTCACTTGATTGAGAAGAGTGACATCTATTCTGTTTTCAGGGTCACAGTGTGTCTTCAAACACATGTGCATACACACACACACACACACACACACACACAAACCTCTCTCCTTGCTGGCCTGAAACAGATTTAATATTTTTATTATTTATCTTTGCCTTCAACTATGGACTTTGGAAGGCCTCATGTAAAATCCTCATTATCTGATATCACTGCCTGCATTATTTGTGCAATAAAAAGCCTAATTTATAGATAGGAAACATAATAAGACATTTTTAAAAATCGATACATTAGCATCTTAGCTGAAACCATATTTTTAGTCATGTCATTGAAACAGTGAAAGAAAAAGGGCGTGTGAGGCACATTTAGAAAAACTAGAGTCCTTGACTATTTAGGCTTAATTTGGGAGAATTAGGCCTCTCTTTGGCTGTTGGCATAATGGAAGAGTTTGACGAATAAAGGATTAGGGATTGCTCATGAAAAATTTATACGATTTTACCAATTCCAACTTTTAGAATAAAAGTAAGAAAATATCTAGTGCTCCAATTCTGAATGCTACCAGAATACCCTCAAAGTTGGTGGCACTGAGATGTGTGTGGGTGGCTCCAGACCGCAAGCTTGAAGACACCAGCTATTTCCTGTGAAAGCCTTATGAAAAGCTGTTGCCTGGCACTCTGCCCCATTTGATCTATGTAGGCAAAATTGCCTCAAACAATCTTCAACCCCAGTTCTATGGCTTGCGGAAGTTGTACACCCTCACCCAAGATTGAGGATCTCTGTTGAGTCTAACGGCCATATGTTTTGGGGAATGTTTGTGTTGTGATGTGTGCGGTTCCTCTTTACTCCTGGGTTCATTTTCTACACCTGTATACCATCTTTGTATTATGCCAAATCAGTCAAGACATGTTAACTCCCTTAGGAGTTTTCACAAGAAATTAGTCATACCAAACAGTTCATAAATTTCACTTGAACTTGATGAATATTTGGAGTGAAGAGTATCCCATATGACTCTTCCAATGTCTTAGCAACATTATCACTCCCCCTCCTTCCTTGATTGCATTTTCCCTTTCCTTGAGTTGCCCCTTTGAAAAACTTCTTTCCTGTTATGGACAGGTATGCTCTCTCCAGACCCTACTTCCCAAATTGCATACCCCAAATATGAAGCACTCAGTAAGTAGGAGGAAAATAGTTATTCTCTTTTCATTGGAAACTTCTCTCCAGTTATATGATATTTGGACTGTTTAAATCATACTAGCTTCACATAGACAACTATCTTGTTTAAAAATTTATCTTTAAATATATTGAACTTTCTTTTGCTTGGAATACATTCTCACCAACTCTGGAATATGTCTTTTAAAATTGGGAAGAGCTATGAAGTATAGAGGAATATTGTAAGACAAATAATCTTTTGCTCTTTCATAGAGATTACTATGACACATACTTTTGAAAGAGTTTAACGAGTTTGGAAATTGAGAATGTTTAACTACTGCCATAATATTTTGAGTGGTGATGTGTAGGCATATGTTTTTTAAATTGACTGATTTTATATTTTTCCTTTTTATGTAGCTACCCTTAAGATATTACAGTAGCAAACATGTCATCAATAAGAAAAAATATTGATTTAATATCAATAAGGAAAAGAAAAACACAATTTTTTGAGAGTATGCCAAACTCAATCTTAAACATAATTCCTGCTGGAGAGCCAAATTGAGAGAACTAGGCTTTTTTGAAATTGAAATACTGTGATAGCCAATTTCAACAACTTTGGGCCTAATTGGGCCATTCCCCTCTCTCCCTCATGCTCTCCCCTTCAGAAGAGTTTATGTAAGATAGGAAATATAGTCATCTCTTTGTATTCAGGGAGATTGGTTCCAGGACCACCTCCTTTCCCTCAACCCCAGAGATATCAAACTCCATTAAGTGCTCAAGTCCCTTATATAAAATGCCATAGTATTTTAATATATAGGCTACAGCAGACTATGCCTACACATCACTACAATTGTGTGGATTCAGTCAGTGCTCCATGCATGGCAAATTCAAGATTTGTTTGTTTGAACTTTTCTTGGATTTCTTTTTTTTTTTTTTTCCCCAGAATATTTTTGACCCATGGTTGGTTGAATCCAGGGAAGTGAAACCTGCTTTGAAGGAAATTACTGATTCAATCTTCCAGGCTATACAATATTAACATTTCCTTTTCAGTCACTTTTGGTACATTATGTTTTTATATTTATTTAAACTTTCACATTGGCATTAAAAAATAGAAAATGTACTTCAACCTCATTGTCAAAGGAATTAAAGTTTATGAAGCCAAAATATATAACTTTTATTGAGGTGCGTTTAAAGCTTAACATTTTTTTCTGCATTTTTTATATTTGTGTGTTTTGTCCATTTAAAAAAATGTAAATTTGTGCCATTTATTCCAAATAAATATTAATTTTATTTTCCCTAATATATATTTTAGACCTGCCAACTCTTTTTTCTTTACCTCTTAAATTTTTGTTTTCTACTTTTTTTCTTTATTGGGCTACTTTTAGAATTATTTTAACTCAGCTTTCATTTTACTAAGTCTTTCTTTTTTATGACTAATCTGCTTCTAAACTCATTCACTGAGTTTAAATTTATTATATTTTCACCTTTTAAATCTATTATAATTATCTTTCAATAGGGTATATATTTTTAAAAATAATTTCCTGTTATCTGTTGATACCTCCAAGCTTGTCCTTTTCCCCTTAATAATAGAGTAAGCCTGTTTTTCTTTTTCTTTTTCTTTAATAATATGCATCTGATAAATTGATTATCTAAAGTCTTATTCTGTTTCTGTTTTGTGTTGTTTCTGCTAGAGTCCATATGTGTTGCCTTATTAGCTTCTGTGCTTGATTATTTTTGAGTTTGAGTTTATTACCATATATTTTTTTGTGTGTGAATATTCTCAAAGGACGGGATAGAGATGTTATCCTCCAGAAGAAGGAAGTGGATTCATTTCTTCCCAGTGATTATTGACACTAACAGCCCAGGATCATGATAAATTAATTTGCTACTTGAGTTTATTTGGGGACAATCCTGATGAGAAAAGTTGAGTTCTATAACACTGAGGGTTACATATGTTTACAGTCACTCAAGGATGGATTTCTTTCCCACTCCTTTGCAAAGAGCTGGGGTGTTTACTTTAAGTTAACTTTACTATGACAATGCAGACTCAGTGTCACAAATTAATGTGGTAGGTTCTCCAATGGAAGCCCTCATAGTGGGTGTCCCGATGCTTTGTGGAATCCTTCCAAACCAGAGCTCGGTTTACCCACGACAAATGTCCTATAGCAGAATAGTTAACAGTCTTCATTCCTTTTCTTGTCTCTCCTTTCTTTTAGATTATTGGCTGGGAATTCCTTATAATTCATCAGATTTGTGCTGCCTTCATGAAGATTATTCTTTTATTTTATGATTATTTTCATTTGGTCTCAATAGGAGGGTTGGTGAAAATAACCTACCTTTACTAGAAACTGCCAATCAAAGACATGAATATTTTTACTATAGCAACCTTTTTACTATTGATTTTTAATTTTATTGCATAATACAGAACATAATCTACATAAACTTGAATCTTTAAATTTTATCAAGGCTTTATTTAGGGTCTAATAAATGGTTGTTTTTTTCATTAATATTTAATTTATTCATCAAAAAGAAGAATGTTCTTTAAGTGTAACATATCATTTGTATGATAAACTTTTGTATGTTAAAATGGTAAGAAAATGTTCAAACATGATTCGATTTTTGCTAAAATAATTAAGAAAGCAATTATTCCATTAAGGAAGTTAGCAAAACGTTTTCAACCATAGCTTTTAGATGAAGCTAACCATATAAATAAGCATTGCTGTTTACAAATTCTTGCTTCAATGAATAGATTAGATTACAGTATTATTTCATTTATCACAAAGTATTTCTTTAATGCCCAATATGTGTTTGGCACTTCATTGGGTAATGGAAGCTGGATCAAAGAAGTATTTGACCAGAATCTGATCTTTTGGGAATATACAATTGGAGAAAAAAGTTATCTAATTTCTAAAAATTAAAATATTGCTAGACAATATAATATTTAATAATGCATAGTAATTCCCAGAATGACTGCTACAAGCCATAAGTGCTGTACGAATTCAATTAATGTTGGAGCATTTCAGGGAAATTGTGGATTAAGTGGATGGAGAATTGGGCCTCAGAAAATGAGTGATCTTTGAATGGGAGTGGGCAGAAAAGCCAGCAGTAGAAGAAAGGGGAGATCAAAAGTAATTTAACTCATCTTCCTCTTAAAAATAATTCAATTGAATTTCTATGCAGTTATGCCCACTGAAAAGCTCCTTAGCTTGTGTTAGAATAATTAGAAAATGAATGGATACTGAAAACAGGTTTTGTTTTTATCTAAAGTCCCTTAGTTTTTACCTAAGGGTTTTTTTTGTTGTTGTTGTTGTTGTTTTTTCTGTTTCAGGGTACCATCCAGGATACTATAGCACATTTAGTTGTCATGTCTCTTTTAGACTTCTTTTGACTGTGACAGTTCCTTGGAATTTCATAGATTGTTGTGACCTTGACAGTTTTGTAGAGTACTGCTCAGGCATTTTGTAGAACACCTTCTATTGAAATTTGATGTTGAACTTAATAACTTGGCTGAAGTAATTTTTGTCAGGTTTCTCCATTGTAGAATTACTACCCCCTTTCCATACTGTACTCATTGGAAGGAAGTCATTGTGCACACAGCCCGCACTTAAGACATAGAGTCACGTTCCTTTCTTTTAGGGTAGACTACCTCAAATTATTTGGAGTTCTACATGAGAGATTTGTATTTTCTCTCCATTCTACTTGTTTATTCAATCATTTTTTAGTAGCAGTATGGACTCACAGATGTTTATTTTTATACTTTTGAGTTACAATTCAATACTAATTTGTACCTTTTGTTTATGAAATTGTTCTAGCTGTGGCCAGTGGCATCTCTTTAAGTTGGCACTTGTGTCCCTTTGACATACTCCCATCACTGTGACGTTTATCTGAGGACTACCTACTTTTGGGCTCTACAGGATACTCCAGACACAGCTAGTATAGTTCCTGCCCTGGGCCTAGAATGAGCTATTTATCTAAGGGTTGCTGGATCCTTTCAGAAAAAAACAGAATGGTATTCGAAACTAAGATCTGTGTATACTTACTAGATATGCTCAGTACTGTTGGGTTTCCTTGATTTTAGGCCCACTTAGCTGTAGAACAAAGATATGTGTGTGTATACTAACTTGTGTATATACACATATCTATAAGTATTTTTTATATGTAACCACCTACACTTATATTAAACTAAATACGAGTTCATCCTGATGTCTTCAACTCTAGTCTGTTACCACATGATCATTCTAACTTTCTTTCTTGTTTACCTGTAAACTACTTGAACAATGAGAAATCTGACTCCCACCATCCACCATTCATTAACTTAATTGTTCAATTCCAGTATACATGTATAGCAGTATTAGAACTGTCCTTTATCAAATAGAGGACAGTGTTATAGTTTCTTTGCCTTCAATCTTACAGAAGCCACCAAATTCCAGTTACTTAGGCCATCACTTTCCCCTACCACTAGGTCTTTCAGTGGGATACTTTTATATATTTGTAATAGAGTTAGACTTTCTAAGTCTGCAGTCTTCCCTAAGATCCCCAATTGCTAAAAGTTTTGTGTTGGTTTTTTTGTTTTATGATATGTTCAGGTTCACTATGTATAAAGTGTATGAGACATGACAAACACACAATGCTACTGTAGTATCACAAAGAATGATTATATTTTACCTTCATTTATTCCTTTTCTGGTGCTCTTTCTTTCTTTGTGTAGATCCAAGTTTCTACCCTCTATCATTAATCTTCTCCTCAAAAACTTTCTTTTAAAGTGTCTTGCAAGGCAGATCCGAGGATAGAGATTTTCCTTAGCTCCTCACCTTGAGAACCTGGTGGGATTCCTGAAGGTAAGCCCTGCCACATACATGCGGATGCCCCTTCTGACTGTGGCCCCCAATAGTTTCTCACTCTCAAAGTAGTCCAAATTCAATCTGCAACAATTTGTCAAAATTACCAGTTAAGTATTCTTACCACTGTATGGTTCTGCTCCAAGCAAGCAGATCTTGGCTATCATTGACCTGTTTCTCTAGAATTCTGGGTGATTGGTGGTTTTCACTGAAGCCTAAGTTCTTTGATAGGTCCAGGAAAACTTGTTGGTTTTCTGTTTCTTCAGCTTTTCTTACTATAAGAATGGCAATTATAACTTTTAATTTCTTTACATGTCAGAACTGAAAGTGGAAGTCCCTTGTTTCACTTTTTAACTGATTTTTCTTTTGGATATACTGTGGTAAAATAAATCTATGGGTTTGCCACCATGTATGTGCAGGGCAAAATATTTATTGATAAAATAAATCAACTGAGTTATCAAAGATTTTCCTAGAGAATGATGAGCATAGAAAGGAAGATTAGTTTAATTAATGTGAATTTGACTGGAATTTACTTTTAAATTAAAAAAACAAATTCTCACAACATGATTCATTCAAAAGGCCATGACTAGTATTGATTTAAATAAATTATTTAGAATTTATAGATATATTACTAACTAGGCTCTGTTATACTCATTGTTTAGTAGAATGTTACCAGGAAACTGAATGAACAGTTCTTGCTTCTCTCAAGAAGTTATTAGCTCTCTTTTTCAGGGACCTAACAGGATTTTGTTTATACCTTTATTACAGCACTCAAGTCAATATACTGTAATTATCTGTTTGTGTCTGTCTCCCTATGAGAATAAGTTCTTTGAAGGCATGGATCATGTCTTATTTATTTTTGTATTTCCAGCACTTAGCACACTCCCTGGCCCATCATAAGTACTCAAGAAATGTCTCTTAATTGATTGAATGGATAAACTAGTGAATGAAAAATATTTTCCATGTATTCATATGTTGAGTGTGATTCTTTGGTAAAATTTCATGTAAAATTCTAATACATTTGTATTATTTTGGTTTATCTATTCTGAAAGTGGTTTACTGAAATGTTGGCATGATTACCATTTCTTAATCTTGTTACCACAGCTATGTCCAAAATACCAAAATGTTAATTATTTCTCTAAGATATGAAGCATGTTCTTTAGAAAAATTCTCAAATGTCTGATTAGATTATTAAATAGTAACATTTATTTGTTGGTGTTATGGTTATGGTGACATCTTTGCCATATAGCACTTTTTCAGTACATCTGTGGTAATTAAAACCATCTGTGCATTCTGAGTGGGAAAGTAGCAACAAAATATTACTGAAAAAAAAAATTGTTTGCTGCTCTGCCAACAAAGGCATCAAGGAGGGTATGTGGTGTCAAGCGAAGGACTGAAATCAGCAAGAGAGAGACCACAAGGCCTAGCCGTCCTAAGAAGGTTTCTTTCATTGTCTCTTCCCCTAGGATAGTACATTCAGAAACTTGGTATTGTCCATATCCTTTAAGAGCAGGTTCTTTTAGTGGCAGTCTGTGTTCAAAAAGTTCATAAAGTGAATAGATAGAAAGCTATAATGCCAATTTGCAAATACAGAATAATTGTCATAGAGATCGGAATTTAAACATTTATGTATACTTAAATATTATTGTTTCCATATATGTGTCCACCTACTTGGGAAACTATTTTTTTCCCCAGAAAACTGATTAGTGAATGCAGCGTCCTAATGAACGGGAGTGTATTAGTTTCCTAGGGCTGCCGTAACAAATTACCACACATTTGGTGGCTTAAAACAATGTATTCTCTCCTAGCCTGGAGTCTAGAAGTTTGAAATCGAGGCTTAGGCAAGGTTACACTCTCTCTGAAGGCTCTAGGTGAAATTTCTTCCTTTCTTTTTCTTAGCTCCGTATTTGGCAATGTTTGACATTCCTTGACTTATAAATGTATCATTAATTTTTGCCTTCCTTGTTACATGATTCACCTTCTCCTTATGTGCTTTGTGTCCAAATTTCCCTCTTCTTATAAAGATACCAGCATATTGGAGTTAGGGCCCATCCTAACCCATTGTGGCCTCATCTTAACTTGATTATATGTATAAAGAACCTATTTTTACGTAAGATCACATTGACAGGTTTCTGATAAACATGAATTATGGGGGCACACTCTTCAATTCAGTACAGGAAGTTAGATAAATCCAATATTTAATGGCACAGGATAAGAGAGGTTGGTAGCTTGATAGAAACATTTATTAGGTTGGTGCAAAAGTAATTGCGGTTTTTGCAATTATTTTTAACCTTTTAAACCGCAATTACTTTTGCACCAACTTAATACAATTCGGGACCATTTTATCAAAAGGACAAAGGCATTTTAAGTCGAGTGACTCTGATTCCAGAGTCATTTCTACAGTCTGATTGACATTGCCTCAAGCCCCAGAATACTTGAGAACCTTGCCCGAGGTTCTTCTACATGAATATAAGTGCCTAGTTTTATCTTAATGTTTTTCCTTTTCCGGGCTTTCAAGGCTGTCCAATGCCCTATTTGATACTTTCTTTAGATATGCTAATAAATTCCTTCAGGTTTCTTAAGAGTTTTCCCCTGCTGAACTAATAGCTTTTTCTATTTTGCCATCTCTGCTGGGATTAATTAATTATTTTATTTCAAAACTTTAATCTCTCAGATAATTGCATTTCCACGAGGTGGAATGGGTGGCAGCGGGGATTTTGGCTACCATAGTCCAGCGACTGTCCACCACAATAACCACAAAAATATCCAGATATGATAGTAACCATTTATTGACAATGTGTGATGATTGGACGTGTTGCATTTAAGAAAGGCAGGTGTTTCACATGAGTTATAACAAATGAACACAAGGTAACCTAACAGGTATCATTTCCCTATTTCACTTATGAGGAAACTAAAATTGGTAAGTAATTTGCTGAAGATTACTTAGCTAATAAGTAGTGGATTAGAAACATGTATGTTGATATTACTCCAAAGTTCTACCTGGATATAATAACCCAAACTAAACTAGTAACTAGCCTGTATTCTGGGATGATCACTGATATTCTCTTTCTTCATTTTTCCTCTGATGTTTAAGCAACATAGTATTTTGAAATTATTATACATATTTACTTCAAAAATATAGGATTGCATGATAGATTATATGACCAGATAACACTTTTCTCGGAGAACTGTTGTTCTTTGAGCCACACTATGGGAAACACTACTTTGCAATCTTCCAATCAGTATCTGCCTTAGTTTTCTGATTCTCTACTCTTGTCACAACTTATTCACAGAGAATACTTTTTGTTACTAAAATATTTTCCTTCATTCATCTTCTGCAACTTACATCACATTCAACTCCAGGACTAAGCCAATGCATAGAATGGTTGGTTATTAAGTGATAAGAGCTGAGTTTATTGAACTGCTCCATTAGACTGACTGTTAATACAATGAAAATAGCCGTCTGAAAAATCCCATTTATAATTATGTCATCTAAAAAGGGTAATATGGTAATGAATCAATTAATGTATTTATATTCATTAGCCAATTGTTTGAATTAGTTTTCTGATAAACTGGCTCACCCCTATTGGAGAGGCCTGAGTAGGGCAAGTGTTGGAATTGGAAGGGTTAGTGCAGATGTTGGCATTTACTGGTGTTGGCTTTTGAGACTACTGTACTGAAAAAAGAACATGGAAATTAGAGTTGGAATAGTAGTTAGGTTGGAGGGTGTATTAATTTCCTAGGGCTGCTGTAACAATTACCACAGACTGCGTGGCTTAAAACAAAGAGATTTGTTCTCTCATCATTCTGGAGGCCAGAAATCTGAAACTGGCAGATTTGTGTTTTGTTATTGGCAGAGCTGTGTACTCTCCTGAAGGCTTTAGGAGAGAATCCTTTTTACCTCTTCCAACTTTGGATGGCTCCAGGAGTTTCTTAACTTCCATGACTCCATAACTTCAATCTCTGCCTCCTTCTTCACAGCTCTTCTCCTTTTCTGTGTGTCTCTCCTTTGTGTCTCTAATAAACACACTTGTCATAGGATTTGGGGCCGGATAATCTAGGAAGATCTCATCTTGATATGTTTAACTTAATTATTACATCTGCAAGGACTTTTTCCAAATAATGTCCCATTTACAGGTTACAGGGATTAGGACATAGAGGTACCTTTTGGAGGATACTGTTCAACTCTCTACAGAGGGTAAGAGTAACACACGCTATACTTAATTTCAAAATTTTCCTAATGCCAACCTTGTCACAATATCCATGAAAATTTCAGGCTAAATGAAAAAAATGATGATTTGAATTAGTCTCTCAAATAGGACTTAGTACAATCCTTAGAACACTGAATTGTGCAAGGAGAAGTAGGTATCTGAACAATATTGAATCTCTTAAGAAAGAAAATGAGATGGGGAGATGGAGGATAGGTAGATTATCAATAGTATCTGCTAACAGCTTCCATGTGACACTATATGCTCATTTTCTTCCCCTTTTTTTTTAAAAAAAATAATACTATATGTGGAAATGCATATCTATGTTTCTACTACTAAAAGATCAAATTTGAAATTCAATTGTCATTTTTTTGGGGGATAAAATAAACAATAAACAACATTGTAGAAACATAATTTAATTTTTCTTTGAAATGCTAGTATATTTACAGACCAATTTTCTATCTTACATTTCATATCTTTAAATTTGGCTAAATGTTATAGAGAAAGGTATTCTCAGATTCATGATTTCACATGATTATTTCCCTTACCATAATATTCATCAACATGTATTGTAGTTTTGTGTCCCTGGCATCTGGTGAATGGTCTAGAAATAGTTCTTATCTGAATAAATATTGAGAAATAAAGATAGTGTGTGACTGAATAATTTAAGTAAGTCATATGTGTTTGTACATGGCAAAAATGCACCTATATTATTTCAGTCCTAGTCTGTTCCTCTACCTGAATAAACAGACCGGGTGTAATATTATTATGTTATATTATCATTGTGTTTAAAATGTAGTGACAATTGGTGAAGAATAAAAGAGTAATTAAATTATATATTTTGGGAATATGGGGGATAATAATAAATTTAACAAATATTTATTGATTCCTTATTCCATCATGTTAGAATCCCTGAAACAAGTAAGTGGTGAAAAGAAACAAAGTAGGGTTTTTGTGGGACCTGATTGCTAAGATGCTTTCCAATGATCCCTGCTTCCCGTATTCACATTATTGTGTGATCCTTTCCCTCTTGGTCCTTGTGAACAATAGAAAGTGGTAGAAGTGATAATATTGTCATTTCTGAGATTAGGTTATAAAAGACACTTCTGTCTTGGTCGTGTGCCTCTCTCCCCCTTCCCTTCCCCTCTCCTCCCCTGCTCCCTCTCTCCAGCTTGTCCTGGGTGAAGGCAGCTGCTTTGTCATGAGCAGCCTCATGTAGAGGCCCACGTGGTGAACAACTGAGGTCTTCAATCAGTGAGGAACTAAAGCAAGAGTACCCTCCAGTCCAGATAATGACTTCAGATGATTAGACCCCTGACTGACAGCTTCACTGAAACCCTACAAGACAGACACCTAGCTAAGGCACTGCTGGATAGGATGCCTGACCCTCCAAAAGTGGGTGAAATAAAAAAAAAAAATTAAAAAAAAAGTTGTTTTAAGTTGCTAAATTTGGGGGTAATTTGTTGTGCAACAATAGATAAATAATAGTTTCCACATTACTGGAAAGGCAGTTTTAAATGGTAATGCATGCACACACAACAAGGTAACTACCAATAGCTGCATAAATACTAAATTCTAAATGTGTGGCATGCAAAATAAGTTCAGAGGACAGAAATATGATGTTCAGCTCAATTGGTGGAGATGGCTTTGTAAAGAGGAATGAATTGAGCTAGGTAAAATTTGCATAGATCTTCTAAAATGTGTGCATAAATCAATACACACCAGATAGATGTGATTTTTATGTATGCCTTGTAGAAACCAGTCTCATTATTTTATTGGTGAGGCACAGTAATCTATGCAATCTTTCATGAATTCCCCCAGGTAATTAGTTTCCTAGAATATTGCTGGGTGGCAGATTCAACTCTTGTTACTTTGCAACGCTCTTGGGAATATTTGAATTATAGGACATATAGTTCTGCTGGAAAGTTATGCTAAGAGGTTTAATTCACAGAAAATACACAACCTGTATAATCCAATTAAGAATGTAGATTACATACAGACACTGAGAACTCCACAGAGACAACAGTCAGCCTCACCTATTGACTTCTATTATTGCACTTAATGCTCCGTTCCTTTTCCTGCATGGATACAGGAGACTTTAGAGTTCAACGTTCTTGACCTTTCTGGAATGTTAACTGCCTATGCAGAGTCTTGGAAGAGGTTGGAATTTCCCTTTTATTTTTTTCTCGAGTTGAAATGCTTTCTTTCTTTACATACTGAGGTAATAATGCTGGTTTTTCCTCCCAGGTAACACCAGTCTGTGACCTCTTGAAAACCTGTTCAGCTCTAAATGTAGCCTGCCTCATATGCTTTATACCCAAGCCAGGATAGTCCTATGGTCAGGAAATCATTAGGAATTTCTACCCTTCTGCAATGGTTTAGAAAAAAGATGGACGGGTTGAGGCAGGTAGAATGTAGTATTAATCCCTTTACATGGAAATAGCCACCTTATTTGTATTCATTCTCTATGTTCCTTTCTGTTTCCAACAGAAGACTCATCTCTGGCCCAATTAGATTTTCTAGCAAATGATCTTCATCTCTTAGTGTTGCCCTCTCAGACTTGTAACCGTGCTTAAAACTCATGTTAGAAGGAACTTATGAGAAAGTTACAGGATTCACTGGTAAAATTCTGTATAAATGAATTTCTTTAAATTACATTTAGAAGAGTTGAGGTTCACACTGTCAGTTAGATGAACTACATAATTAATTAGAGGCACCAAATGTAGATATGGTAAACAAATCATAAAATATGAGGAATACATTTTCTTTATATGCTTTTCAAAAGCTTTTTACAATTTACTGAACTCTTCAGTTTTAATGATGAAAGTGTAAATAAAGCATGAGCATGCCAACCTACTGTCACTGATGTTTAGCTCATTGGTGTATTTATTATCTACTTTGTATGGCATTTTGTTTTTCTATCAGTGCTGCTATATAAGAGAGAGGTAGAGGAGTGAAGAGGAGAGTGAGAGGTAAAGGAAGAATGAGAGAGAGTGCTTTAGAATATATGAAAGAAAAAGCATACTGATACGAAGATTGGATAATATTTTAAAATAGATAATTAAACAATACAATAATCCACAAACTAATCTCCATTATAAGTCATAGAGATGATTGAGTAAATGCTTTCTCACTTTCATAGTCATCATGTTATTTACTGGCAATTGCTAAGAACTAATCAGTGCTAATAGGTACTGGAGAAAAATTTAGAGGTACATTTGACATGCTGAAAAATCTTTCTGACTCTTTAGACTTCTTCTGATCTCAACATAAACAGGCTGGGGAAAAAAGCAGCATCTTGTTACAATTTGAAAGGATGGCTCTTCTGCCTTGCCTTTTCAGTTTCATACCCAAGTGCTTAAAACCTTTAATCCCATTTTCCATTTTAGGATAGACCACATTTCAGTGCCACTGTTTAGGGAATTGCCCCTAATACAGCCAGCCCTCTAACAAAGGGGAAAATGAGCCAACTGGCTACTGTGGCATAAAAATTTCTGTTTAGCCAAAATAATCGCTTGGTCTCTGCATTTGTCTGTGTGGTTGTCTTACAGTTGACTCACTACTTTGTGGCTGGAGCTTGTCATCCTGGCTCCTGGCCAAGGTGCTCATTACCTCTATTAGGCATCCTGTGTACGTCCTGGGAAATACTAATACCCCAGCTTCTTTGTGTGCCTTTGTTTGTCCATAAGTCAGCACTCAGTATAGAATAATTTATGGGAGGTGAAGAGAGAGAAAGACCCTCCCACATCCTTCAAAAAAAATGAAATTAGTATACTGTGGGAGATAAAACATGATACAGTTCTAATATGTGTTCTTGACAATTGGTCTTTTCTTTTCATGAAAGATATTCTAGAAGTGCTTTCAGTCTGCCATCCATTTTCCATTTCTCGTTTGTCGGTCTTTTATTTCTTTCATCTGTATTCTCCCTTTCCCACAGCTTCCTTCTTTCTGATCACCCATTTTCTGTCTTCCAGTGAGATAGCATTTTACCAAGATCTCCTCATTTTTTCATTTTAACAGGACTCTGTCAAGAAACTTAAGCTCCAGTTCTGGCTTGGCTCAATATTCCAATCAAAAGAGAGAACTCCTAGATTAAAAGCTCAATTTTTCAAACATAGTATAGGATTTCTCCCAGGATGATTATGACATACACAGTGATGGCTTCTGTTTATATATACCTATCAAATTTTATGCAATTGCAATGACTAAATTAGACATTTGCATGCAAAACACAAGTTTCATTTTTAATGTCGTGTCAACTAGAAAGGGCAAATGATCATTGAAATTACTGAAATAGCTTATTAAATAGATATCAGGACACATTACATGAAATTCTCCCCATCCTGTAACCTTATCTTTGCCGGAGAGGTCAAAAAAAGTTTGACTTTATACATTTCCCTAAATTTGAAGGAAAACAAGAAAAAAATACAATTAAGATTAAAGTAACTTCAGATTATTAAGATGTTCTATTGTTGATTAAACCCTTTTACAGGTTATCTTTTGCACAAGATTCAATTAAGGTCCTACACACATCTTTGCTTTGTTCTGACATTACTCAGGAATTAACATTTTGTGACTAATCTATTTTAGCTGGCCACAATATGGAAAAAGACTTGTACTTTGAATTTTCATAGTTTGGGTTTCACAATTGATAAACTTCTCTAAGTTTTCTAAAAAAAACAAACAACTCATAAAACCTCTGCTCAATCTTCTGTAGCTTTGTATAGTTGCTCCTAAATATAAACAAAATATGAATTGAAATAGCATGTTTGTGTATATTTTTTATTCCATTTTCTAGAATGTTGGAACCACATCTTTTTTCTATGGCTTATTGTGGACAATTAATAAGTATGTGAAGTAAATGATCAATAATTGAATGCAGTTCTATTTCTGTTTATTTGCCTTAGAAAGGCAAGATTAATTTATTTCCAACATTGTTTATAATCTGTTAAATACAAAGAGGAATTGGAGAATAATTGTTTCTTTTTGTTCAGCTTTCCTCCTTGAGGATCTATAGGCTCATTATGGCTGATGAGCTGGTAATTTCAAGTTTCTGTTTTTCCGCTCTTCTCGTTCATGCTCCTTCAATAATTCATAGTGCAGAGCAAACTCTGCATAGTTGAGTTGGGAAGGATTTGTAAGCATGTATCTGTATCATGGGCATTTTCTTTGCTCTATATTGTGCACATATTTCCCTACGAGAAATTGGAAGGACAGCTAGCTTTATGTGCTTCTGAAAGCCTGGCATTGTGAGCTTCTTTTGTACATAATAACTGCAGGTGCTTTCTGGCGCAGAAATGATCCTGTGATCTGATAGCTGTTTTTCACATTCTGTGATCTTGGCCAGTTCACAGAATACAACAAAGGTGGAAGATTGTTGTCTTCCCATGGGTTGCCTAAAGTTACAGTGCTGATCTTTTGACCCTTAATTTCAGCAAGTTTGATTGCTCAAGGAACCCTGGTGTGCATATTTGGAGCTAGTGTGGCATTTTGCTGTTGAGTTGATTGTCAATATTCTAACACACTCATAGTATTTAGAAGAAGGGAGATAGAGTCTTTTATGTAATTGTCTTGCATTTTAAAGAGTTAAATGCAAACAGTGTCACAAATAAACTACCTCACTTCCTCTAATGGAATATTTTAGGCCTAGCAATGCATTTTGGCAAATGATTGTTGTGATTAGAGCATCACTGCTTTTCTCCTTGTGGAGTATAACACCGCCCATTCTGAGGCTGCAGAGTCACAAGAGAAATGCAGTGTCTCAGCATTGGAATGAAGCGAGTACAGGAATTCTGATGTTTCAAAAACTAAATTATTTTAATAAGGGATTTTAAAATAAGTAATGCAACATGGTATTAAAACTTGCTAATCTTGCTTCATTACTAATCTCATACCACATTTAAATGAATTGGTTTTACTGAATATTTTAATTATTTCCCCTTCTGATTTTCATTTTCTTACTCATCAGCAGTATGTCTCATCAGCCAGGGTTTGAAACATTCTCTGTCCTTGTTCATCCCATGGAAATTGATCAGGTATTTAAGCTCTGAATTAGTTTCTCTGTTAATAACCAGACTTGATTCTACTTGTAAATCATTTAATTTAAGACCCATGTTAAATTTTGCCTCACTAAATGCTGCCTCATTCTCAATTCCTGCTTTGTTTCTCAGAAGGTGACTTGGTTAATGGAGTTAAATGCCTTTTAACCACTAGAGGGAAACATACCAATCTTCTATGAGCAAGGCAGTGTCTTCAAATGGCAAATACCTTCCGGAAGCTGCAGGTCCTGCCGTGTGTTTTATGTTGATCTTTTCCCTCTCAATATCGACAAAATTATAATGAGGAATCAGGACAGGGTATATATTGATAAAAAAAAAATTAGTGAGGATAATTTCCTTTTTATTGAATAATTTGAGACCTATTCCTTGCTGTAGTTAATTTATTTTTGAAGTGAGTAAATATCCCCTGGTAACTAAGGACAAACTTCTATGATGCAAGAATTTCTTTGTGCATTATATCTGGAAAGCAATGTTCTTTAAATGTTGATATACTGTACTTATACTAAACATACTGAGTGAGTAAACAAGCATTGCTGAGTGTAGGTTCAATATAACAGAAAAAAAATCTCAGACAATTCAGGTTGTTTGGATTCTGATGTTAAAAGCATTCTACAGAATGGCTTTAGTATTGTTCTGGCCCACACATACTTTATTTATTGAATGTATTATTTTTTTCTATTATCTGTACTTATTGTTTCTGCTCAGGGATACACCCAGTTGTAGTAATAGTCTTTGCTGTCGTTATGTAACTCCATCTCCTTTTCTTACAGCTTCAGGGAGATTTGAAGCAGAAATTTGGGGGCGATCAAGCAAAATGTTGAAGGCTGAGTCTCAGGATATTAATGCTAGATGAATAGATTTTAGGAACCCGATAAAAATACAAAGGTGATTCTGTGGCATTGAATGGCTATCAAAAGTGAAACTGCTGAAGAAGGGCAAAGCAGTTACAGAAACTGGGAGCCTGAGGAACATTTGAGTATTATAAGTGGTGTTCCTACTACATGTGGCCAAAGCAAATGTATTTTTAATGATTGTTGCAAAATACCTTGTTTTACTTGTTTTCAATGTGAAGAAAGGATTCTAGATGCTTGTGGACTGTTTGATTCAGGCTCAGTTAGTTTCTGTATCAATGCACCCAGGAAAATAGGCAACTCATTAAAACAATGTATTAGGTACTTTGTTTTTATCTGCCCAGTGTTCTGTCTTGCTCGGTTTCCAGGCACTTCTCCCCGACCCCCCATTCAACATAATTGCAGAGGAGCTTCTTTTTCCTTATAAATTACCTCCACACTTTTGGCCACAGTTAATTGGTGCAGGCATTGGCAATTTACCAAAGTTGGACAAGGGTACATCACTGAAGCTGGCCAAGTTCTCCTCTGGGTGGGTAATCATGTGATGGAAACCAAGACAGAGGGAGTGGAGCAGAGATACAAAAGGAAAGGTAACTTGATCGTACTAAAAACCAAGTTACCCAGCTGCATTTCTGTACTCCATGCACCAGACCTCAATATCTAGGAATAAATAAGCATTTTGGTTTAAGCTTGTTTCACTTGGATTTCTTAGTGGTGGTTAAAAGAGTCCCAACTAATCGTTGTAGGAAGCAAATTTTCCACAGAGGAACTCTGCTGTGAATAGGCCAAGGGGATTTTTCAATAGGCAACTATCTTTCTTATTTGAAAATAGAAGACGGAGTTCTGTTGAAAAAAACATCATGATTACATTGTGTATGCCACTGAAGTTTCTCCAGTTCAATAGGGGTTAATTCCAGGGCTCTGGGTATCTAGAGAGGAAAGGGACTGAGAATTCCCACAGGAAGGGAATTGAAAGTATGTTTCACAGTATAAGTCTGCTTCTCTCCAGAAATGCTTTTACCTTCTCTCACCACTCCTATAAATGTTTACACTTTGATAATGAAAATAGAACATGGAATCAGAGAATGTGGATTTGGAAAACTTTTACCCATTCATCTGTACTTTCCTACATTCAACCATTATTCTCCTAGCCCAGACTGTGTAGTGTGGCAGTCCCTATTCTGGTAACTAGGTATGCGGTGAAGATGTTTTGTTTTGTTTTGGTTTGGTTTGTTTTAGTGCTGAAACCTGAAACAGGAGTTCAGGAGTCAGCAAGGTGAAGAGTTGGATGAGACACGTTCCAGGTGTGTATTCAGCCTATTAGGAGGAACACAGTTTGTGGCCATGCGTAGAGCTGGGAACAGCATTAGGTACGCTCCACTGCATATTCACTGAGTATTTGAGTTGTCTGTAGTGGTATATTTGTATTATTTCATTGTGGTAAAACACTTAACATGGGATCTACCTTTTAATCATATTTTTAAGTGAACAATACAGTGGCGTGAACTACAGATGCAACGCTATACAGCAGATGTCCAGAGCTCACTCATCTTGCCTCATGAAAGCTTTTTACTCCTTGGTTAGCAACTACCCATTTCCCCCTCCCCTCAGCCCCTGGAAACCACCATTTTATTCTTTGCCTCTATGAGTTTGACTATTTTAAATACCTCATATAAATGGAATCATGCAGTATTTGTCTTTCTGTAACTGGCTTATTTCATTTAGCATAATGTCCTCAAGGTTCATCCATGTTGTTGTTATCACATACTGCAGGATTTCCTTCTTTATTCCAGGTATATATACCACACTTTAAAATCCACTTATCCATCGATGGACATTTAGGTTGTTTCCATATGTTGCATATTGTGAGTAGTGCTGCTATAAACATGGAAGTTGTAATTATTTCTTTAAGATCCTGATTTTAATTCTTTTGGATAAACACCCAAGAGTGGGATCACTGGATTATATGTTAGTTCTATTTTCAACCTTTTGCGGAACCTCTATACTGTCTTTCATAGAGGCTACACCATTTTGAATTCCCACCAAGAGTGTCCAAAGGTTCCAACTTCTCCACATCCTCACCAACTCTTGTCTTGTCTTTTTTTTTTTTTTTTTTTTTAAATAATGGCTATCCTACAGGTGTGAGGTGTTATCTCATTGTGGGTTTTATTTCATTTCCCTGTTGCTTACTGATTTTGAGAATTTTTTCATGTACCTGCTGGCCGTTTGCATGTCTTCTTTGGAGAAATGTTTATTTAAGGCCTTAGCTCATTTATTAATGTGTTATTAGTTTTCTTTTTTCCTTTTTTTTTGGCTATTAAGTTGTAGATATTCTCTATGTATTTTGGAAATCTGCCCTTTATCAGATATGTGGTTTGCAAATATTTTCTCCCATTCTGTAGGTTGCCTTCCTTCTATTGATTATTTTCTTTGCTCTGAAGAAGCTTTTTAGTTTGACATAGTCCTACCTACATATTTTTGCTTTCGTTGCCTGTCATTTTGTGATATGCATGAAATCATTGACGAAACAATCTCATGAAGTTTTTCCCTTATGTTTTCTTCTAGTAGTTTTATAGTTTAAAGTCTAACATGTAAGTCTGTAACCCATTTTGAGTTGATTTTTCTGCATGGTATAAAGGGTCCAATTTCATTATTTTCACGTGAATATCCAGTTTCCTAACATCATCTGTGAAGACACTGTATTTTCCCCATTATGTGTTGTTGACATTTTTGTCAAAGATCAGTTGATCATATATGTGTGGATTTATTTCTGGGTATGTTCATATGATAGTGCTAAGGAATTAGAAAAGTGATCTAATCTAAATACTTCTGTCAAGAAAATTTAGAGTGGGTCTCCTGTTCCTTCAGACTTTCCAAAGTCCAATTATTTCAATTATGCTTTTAAAGGAACATTGGTTGATAGGTATGACTTTGCCATTTCTTTCTGATGCTTTGTGACTTACTTAATCATATGATCATTTGTTATATTAAGTTTTACGCAAAATGCAGTCCTTTCTCAATCTTCTCATTTATTTTTCTGTTTTATTTGAAACCCATGAACTAACTTTTACACTAGAGAGATCTCTTTTTTTTTTTTTTTAATTGGCTTGGATATAAAGGGACATTTGCTCCTTCAAAGTTGATACTCATTTCTTTGAACTTGCAGTAATTTCCTTTATGGCTAGCACTACAGGAATGTCTTTATATTTTTTCCTAGAGCAATTTGTACATTAGAACTGTCTGCAGTTATATCAATATTCTATTATATGTCTTTGCTGTCCAATATAGCAGTCAGTAGCCGCATGTGGTAATTGGGCACTTAAAATGTGACTAGTGGTGACAAAATAACAATTTTTTATTTTATTTATTTTAAATTAATTTAGATATAGTTTAAATAGTCTAATGTGGCTACTAGATACCATATTGGAAAGCATAGGACTAAGGTATATGGTTATTTTTAAAAAAACTCCACTTGTGTTTACAAATGGGACAATTGTTGAATTTGGGGTTATAAATATATTCACTAAGTCAAGTTTACTAACAATGTGATTTAAAGCTTCTATAGCCTTACAAAATTGTTTTCTGCTTGGCCTATCAATTACCTGATAGAGGTGAATTTCAATTGTATGGGGTGAGTTTTTCTATTTTCTCTTGTAATTATGTAAATTTTTATATATACGTATTTCAGTTATGTTATTACATGCATCAATGTTACAATGTTTATTTTTCTACTGAACTCAAATTTTATCATTACGTATTTATCCTCTTTGGGATTAATAATTCTTTTTTTCCTTAAAGTATATTTGTATGATAATAATATAGCCAAATTATTTTTCTCTGTTTTTTCCTTTAAGATCTACTTCCATTCCTTTACTTTCAACCATGCCATATTCATTTGTTTTGGGTGTGTCTCTTTTAAACCCTTCTATTTATTGAGTTTATGGATAGTTGTGAATTTATTTCTAATGTAGCATTTTATGTTTTCTATTTGTTCTGCTTTTTCTATTGTATCTTTTCTGTTCTTCCTCTTTATAGATTAATTGAATTTTCAGTTCCGTTTTTCCATCCACTGGTGTAGAATTACATACTATTTTTCTAGGTTAATTACCTGAAAAATAGTAACACACGAATCTTACTTTAATCATGCCTGATAAATCAATGACTGGAACTTCCTCTTGACTGATCCAAATACAAGCAAGAAAGGACTCCTCTGTGATTAAGCATCTTCTTTATCTTACATTGTCATCCTGTATAGTAGTTTTATCTGTGTTTTAACATCACAAAATACATATTATCATTGTTATAATACTGTTGTTACTTGTTTTGATACTTCAATTTATTTGCTTAACATGTCTTTCTACTGTTATACTCTCCTTCCACAATCATTTTCCTTCTTAAAATATAGCCTTCATTAATGATATGTTGGTGATAAAAGTATCAGTTTTTTATATTATACACTTAGCACTTATCCTTTAATGATAATGAAAGGTAGTTGGTTATTTCCTCTCAACACTTTGAAAACAATTTTCATTGTCTTTGATTGAAACTTTATTTCTGTTTAAAAGCTCTGAGCTCTTTTTGTCTTTGGTGGTCTATAATATTACTGTGAAAAGTCTCATTATAATTTCCTATTTTCTTTATTCTATTTAACTTTAATACTGTTCACAGTCCTGACTCTGAATATTCTCATCTTTTACAAAGTGTTAAAATGTTTAAGGCATTATCATAGTTGTCCCCTGATGTCAGTGGTGGACACCAAAGTCCACAAATGCTCAAGTCCCTTATGTAAAATGGCATATTATTTGAATATATGCTATGCATACCCTCCCATATGCTTTAAATCATCTCTAGCTTACTTGTAATAACTAATATAATATAGGTGTTCTGTAAATAGTTGTTATATTGTATCATTTAGGGAATGATGATAAAGAAAAAAAGTCTATACATATTTAGTACAGATGCAACTTTCATAAGTCTACTATATAGTACATGTCAGCAGCAACGCAACATTTTATTTCAAATATTTTTGATTTGTGATTGGTTGAACCCACGGATGTGGAACCTACAGATAATGCAAGGCTGACTGTATAGCTCCTTTTTTCTTTGTATTAAATTATTTTAAATTTCTATTTGACCTTTGTTGCATTTTATTTTATCCGATTATTTTATTAATATATTTTCATAGTTTTTAGCTTTTAGTTTTTTTATGTTGTATTCTAGTTGATTTCTTCAGATCTCTTTTCTAGAGCACAAATTCTCTTTAGCTTTAGTCTAAATATCTATATTATACACCAAATTTTACTATATTTAGTTTTTAATTTATTAAAAACTGTATTTATAAATTTTATATCTAAATTGCTTCTTTTAAAGTATGATCCACTGAGTTTTACTGTTTTTAAAAAATTATTTATAAAATTTTTATCTAAATTAGTTTTTTTAAAATGTGCCTACGTTTTGTTTTTGTTTTTGTTTTTTTAATTGTATCTGCTTTCTTGCACATTTAAAATATATTTGCTTAACATATGAAGCATATGATTTTATATTCAATGTTCAGGAATTCTAATATCTGCAGTCATGGGGAGAATCTGATTTTACTCAATTGTTTCCCTCAACTCTTCTTTTTAGTAACTTGTATCCTTAGTTAATTGTTAATTTTGGATTGTGAATTCAAGTATGGATGAGTTTATTTTGGGGAATACTGAGGCTTCATCTAAGGGTATATTTCTCCAGGAAAAATTTGGATTTCTTTCTGTCAAGTATACAAAAACTCTATGACTATAAGACCAATTTAATTTAATTTAATGTTCCTCTTGAGGTATCCAAGACTAACGTTCTGGTAGAATATATTAGAAGCTAGCATTCGTGTGAAAGCAAGCCTGGGGTAACAAATTTTCAGAGGAGGCTTTCTCAGATAGAGAAAATAAATCTCCCTTTGCTTATGAATGATATTTTATCCAATATTCTCTTTCCCTAAAGGTGTATTCTTTCAAGGATCCTGGCTTTATGCTGAAGTGTCTGTTACAACTCCCCAAATTATGGGGACCAAGGGCTTATCTCCTGACCTCAAGCAACCATGGAGTTCTAAATTTCTAAATTTCTGGTATCAGTAAGCACCCCTGGTTGCTGTGACTTGACAACCTATTTATTACTCTGCTATTAAGTTAATATTTTTAATTCCTGTGTTTTCTTTCTTTTTTGTGAGCACAAGTATACATTTCCAATAATATTTTATAATGCTTTATTTAGAATTTCTAGGTGTTTAATGTAGAAAGATTTTACAGACTATCCAATCCAGTGTGCACACTTTTCTATATTTTTTCAAATGCATTATCTAATTTATTCTTAGTAACCAGAGGATTACTTAGTAACCAGAGGATATACTGTAGCTATCTGGCTTTCTCCCTTTTCATAAATATTCTAGTCTGATTTCATTGTAAGTTTCTCTGAGGGAAAGAATAAACTTAACTTTTCCTTTACTCCAAATAAAGCAATGATTATGTGAACAAGAGATTTAGCTTATTGTCTTTATATAGAACACTACTGAGGCATATATATATTTTATTCAGAAGTGGTTCCACATATATATATATATATATATATATATATATATATATATACCACATATTTATATATATATATATATATATACCATATATATACATATACATATATATGTGTATATATATATATATATACATATATATACCATATACACACACATACACACACACACACGTATATATCAGCAGAAAAAGATCTATATAGTCCCTCAAGATAGGTACCTCCCCTAATAGCAAGGTCTTAGGCAAATAATAAAATGATGCAAGTTATATTCTCCCAAAGTTGCCTACTTCTGTCATTTCATGAAACCTACTTCATATGTTCTACTATTGTCACATACTCTCTTATTAGATTGTTTTTATGGGGGAGATATTATTATTTTATTACATGTTAAACTATGAGCTACATATCTTTGCTTTTGATCTGTGTTGATGGAATTTTGCCCCATCAATTTTTACTATGGTTTAATTGCTAAGTTATAATGTCTGTCAGAGGCAAACAAAATTTTGAGTCATCATGGTGCTACTGAAATATGATTGGGAAATATAATTGTAATAAAGCTTATTTTATTGAGAGTTAATATCTGACACTATGTATTTCAAAATACACTTCCAATGAAATATCACAGAGAATTATGACTAAAAAGGATTGAAAATTCACAAATTTGATGTTATTCTACTGTATGAAGGATCATTCATTTAATAAAACATTTTCAAGTGAAGTCATAAAAAAATCAAACAAAAAAGAATACAACATAATGATAAAAAACAATCATTACCACATTTTATGTGCATATCACAATTTCAGGAATGTTAAAATCTGAACACATGTATTTGAGATCAAGGAAATACAGTGATTTCCATGATACACCACTATATGAGCAATCAGAGTCATGTTTCCAACCAGAGACGTGTTAATTTCCTATAGCCTGGAGTTAAAGTGAGAGGATTTTAATCTTTGTTGCGTGAGATTTTGCACATGTAATGTTATAGGGCAAATGTAATATATGTGAAGAGGTTTACCTACTTGTTCTAAATCTTGTGACTAGACATAAGGCCTAGATTTATATTTGTGCAGAGCTCTTAGTTGAGTCCAGACTCAGGAAAGAAGAGCATATTGGTGACAGAGGCAGAAAAGGGGGTTGGTGGTATGAATGCTACAGGTTTGCCACCTGTGTCCCTAGGAATTGCCTTGTTCACCTTATGGTAGATCTAAATCTTCTAAGTCTTCTACGTACCTGGTTGAACAGTGAGGGTCAGGCTGATTTTCCATATCAAAACATAACAAGTTGTCCTTCTGGCGCTGAAACTATTCTAGACAGCCCAGAGATTTACATTAGCCATCCAACTACACTTCATAATAAACAATAAGGTTGAGCAGCCGTGAAACTTGTTTGTTAGTGATAGAATTCTAAGTGCATTGCAATTGACTGTGGACCACACTGACCACTAGGCAGCGATCTCAGTTTAACTCAGGGAAGATGGACTTGTTTCCTCTGCCTATTCCTATACCTTCTCAAACTCCAAAGAGAAAACAACATTTAATGCTTGTAATTATTATTAATGAGCATTATGCGATAAATTTAGAGGTTGGTTGTGACATGGCTTCTTTAAAAAATTAAAAAAGGTGAAACTACTTAAAGTGACTTAAATCAATATTAATCCAAAGTAGAAACTATACTGAAACTTATATGCCATTGGGAAAAACAATTAAAAATCAGATTAATTTTTATGCCTTTGGAAAAGACATAAATCTTTTCTACTGCTCCAGCTGCTGTGAGACAATGACATGGGGGAAGACATAAATCAAGAAGGAACAATACTAGCCAGTGCAATTTCATTTAATGTAACAGAAACAAAAATGAAGATGATTATTGATTCTGGCAAATTACACAGTTGCTTATAGACTTTTACATGTGAATATCTTAAATTTGATGCTAAATCAGAGGAGACTCATTTAGTTCATTTACTCAAAACTTACTTAGTACCTATAATATGGCAGGCACTGTGCCAGTCTCTGGAAACATATAGATGATTAAAAACCAATTTTAACTTAAAACAAGTTATGGATTAGCAGGTGAGACGGATGGGGAAATTATTATTAAAGCAAAGTAATGATGGAAGTATGGAGGTCCCTTTACATATGAGAGTGTTCGGGCAAGCCTGGGGAAGCCAAGGAAACTTTTCTAGCAATAGTTTTGATTAAAGGACACATAAAATTAGAAAGCAGCTCAATGAAAGTGGGTTAAAAAGAAGGAAATATAAAATTTTCAACATTTTATAAGTGAATACCAGGGAACTTAAATGGAAAATGCTCTCATTCATATATGTGAGTGTGGGAGGGGGTGGGAAGAGTGAGTATGCAGAGGAGGGGGAACACATAGATATGAAATTCAGGAGAAGGGAAAGTGGAGAAGGAAAGAAGTTCTAAGACAATATTTTAATTGGTAGTGGATCTGGGCCACAAGCTCATTTTTCAGGATTTAGAGAAGCTTGTCAGGATTATCACTTTTACTTATGGATCTGTACAGTGGTAGTACCCCCATCTTGTCTTTTTTCTGCATAAAAATACAACATATCTCATACGCTAAACTATACATTGAACAATATTCGGAATCCTTAGGCTTGCTCCTAAGGTTCTCCATTGTTTGGCACAGAGTTGTATCTCTTATTTCTCCCCTTTCTGAAGCTCTGCTCCAGACAAAGGGTGTCGTCCTTGTCCTCTGTGCATGTGTTTGATTATTCAGGGCTTATGACAATGTCCTTCCTGGGAAGTCTTTTTGAGGACTTTGCTATTCTCAGTACCCATGTGTTATAATTTTTCAGATTGCTATAGACTTGTAATTCAGACTATTTTAATTAACGAGGACTTTATGAGAGTGCATAGACAAGTAAGGGAGGCAGGAAGAAATCCTCCAGAATCAGAACCAGAACTCATCGATACCTGAGACTTTTAAGATGTAACCGCAGCAACTCTAAGCCTGGAAGGAGCTTGGATAACAATGCAGTGACTTTATTGTTTTGTCTCCCGAGAATCAGGTGCCCCCAATTTAATGCCCCATCATTGTTCTGTCTCTGCTTCTTCTTGACTCTTGACTAGTTTTTTAAACATCATTCTTCTGATTCCTGGATTTTCTGACTCACTATTTCTGCTTATTTCTTCCTTTATGTATCTTTTATATTTTGTATCACTCTTTTGTATACCGACTCTCTCTGTATATGTAGCACATTAAAACTCCCTGAGAAAGAAGATTTGATTGAATTCATAAATCACCACTAAGAATACAGTAATTTGGTGTACTGTCCTAGGCCCTCTAAGACTTTTAATCAAGTATCTAGTTTTTTACAAAAAATATCCATGGTAATAAAGTAAAACAACTGCCATAAGAAAATATCTACCATAAGGAGGGACTTTGGGAATGGCAAGCATTCAGACTTCACTTTTCAAAACACTTTTTATATATGCAACTTATTTGGTAAATGAATAACAAATTGGTTTCTGATACCAACTCTCTTCTTCATTATGGATCAAGTTTTTATTATTACTTCTTTTTCATAGGTTTAGGGTCTTGTCTTTCAAACTAGAATATGAGATGTTTGAGGGCAGGAAATTAAAATATATATCTATATATCTATATATATATATATGGTGCAATATATATGTATGTATATATATGCTAATTTTGTACATATATATAGTGCTTTTTTAATTTAAAAAAAAACTTACTCACCGTGCTGTAGATTATATCCCAGAACTCAATTCATCTTACAGTTAGAAGTTTGTATCCTTCGACCAACATCTCCTCATTTTCCCTATGCCCCAATCCCTGACAACCAACTAGCTTTCTACTCTATTTCTATGGGTTCAGTTTTATTATAGTCCAAATTTAAATGACATCATACAGTGTTTATTATTCTCTTTCTGACTTGTTTCCCTTAGCATAATCCCCTGAAGGTCCATCCTTGTCATCTCAAAAAGCAAGATTTCCTTATTTTTGTGGCTGAAGAATATCCCATTGTATACGTCTACTACGTTTTCATTATTCATTTACCCATTGATGGACACTTAGGTTGTTTCCATGTTTTAGTTATTGTGAATAATGCTATAGTGAACATGGCAGTGCAGGTATCTCTTTCAGATAGTGATTGTGTGTCCTGCACATATATACTCAGAGTGTAATGACTGGGTCAAAGGTAATTCTATTTTTAAATTTTTTGAGGAACTTTCATATACTGTTTTCCATAGTGGTTGCACCAGTTTACATTTCCACCAACAATATATGAGGGTTTGCTTTTCTCCACAGCCTCACCAACATTTCTTGTCTCTTGTCTACTTGATAATTGCCATTCTACCAGGTGTGAGGTGATATCTCATTGTGGTTTTGATTTGCATTGCCCTGATGATTAGTGATGTTGAGCATCTTTTCATAAATGTGTTGGCCATATGTGTATCTATTCTTTTCTACTGAAATATCTATTCAAGTCTTTTACCCATTTTTTTAAATTAAAATTTATTGAGGTGACAATAGTTAGTAAAATTACATAGGTTTCAAGTGTACAATTCTGTAATACACCATCTATATATCACATTGTGTGTTCACCACTCAGGGCCAGTTCTCCTTCCATCACCATATATTTAACCCCATTTACCCTCTTCTACCGTCCTCCTCCCTGCTTACTTTCTGGTAGCAACTGAACTATTGTCTGTGTCTATGAGTTTTTGTTTCTTTGTCTTGTTCCTTTGTTGCTTTCAGTTTTGTATCCTACCTATCAGTAGAGTCATATAGTTCTCAACATTTTCTGTCTAACTTATTTTGCTTAGCATAATAATCTCAAGATCCATTATTGTTGTTGCAAATGGTACTAATTCATATTTTCTTATGGCACAGTAGTATTCCATATGTATATATACCTCATTTTCTTTATCCAATCATCTATCAAAGGATACTTTTGTTGTTTCCACTGTAAATAAAGCTGCAACAAACATTGGAGCACATATATCTTTATGGATAAATGTTGTCAGATTTTTTGGGGTATATACCCAGGAAAGGGATTGCTGTATCAAACTAAAAAGCTTCTGCACAGCAAAGAAACCATTGTCAAAATAAAGAAGCAACCAACAAAATGGGAGAAGATGTTTGCAAGCAATGCCTCCGATACGGGGACACAATGGAATATTATTCTGCCATAAGATGAAATAGTGCCATTTGCGACAACATGGATGGATCTTGAGATTATTATGCTAAGCAGAGTAAGTCAGACAGAAAAAGTAGAGAACAATATGACTTCAGTAATATATGGAATATAAAACTGAAAGCAGCAAAGAAACAAGACAAACAAATAAAGAAACAAAAACTCATAAACACAATCATTTACCAGAGGGTAAACGGGGAGGTGGGTGGTAGAAGAGGGTAAAGAGCATGAAATGCATGGTTATAGAAGGAGAAGTGACCCTGGGTAGTAAACACACGATGTGGTATATAGATTATGTATTACAGAATTGTGCACTTGAAACCTATGTAATTTTACTAACCATTGCCCACACAATCAATTTTCATAAAAAATAATTATCATATGACTCTTTACCCATTTTTAAATTTAATTGTTTTCTATTGTTTTGTGACTTCCTTATGTTTAGATATTAATTTCTTATCAGATAGACGGTTTGAAAATATGGTGAGGGGGTGGGAGAAGAGGGTAAGGGGGATCAAATATATGGTGATGGAAGGAGAACTGACTCTGGGTGGTGAACACACAATGGGATTTATAGATGATGTAATACAGAATTGTACACCTGAAATCTATGTAATTTTACTAACAATTGTCACCCCAATAAATTAAAAAAAATTCTATAGGATAAATATGTATATATATATAATATATTTTTTAAAAAATATATATTTTCTCCCATTCCATAGGTTGCCAGTTGCTTACATTGCCTTATATAGTAACTTACATCAAAGATGTATAATAAATGTTTCTTGATTTAAAAATACAACCTAATCAACTTTCTAGAATACTTCTAGTGATTAATTGTCCATGTATGTTATTTTACTTGTTTCCCATAATACCAAGATACTCAAAATAGAAGTCACTATAATCACCATATTGATAGTGATAATGATAACCAAGATTAATTGAATACTTTCCATTTCGTAAGATACTTTATTAAGTCTTTCCAAGCAATTTTATTTTTAATTTTCACAAAAACTTTATGAATGTCAAGAACTATGAAAGATCTGATATTTTACTCTATGCACAAGCTAATAAGTTAGCCTTCCATCGTTTCATGGATACTAGCCACAAATGCAACATTCTTGACTCAGAGACAAAGGACAGTGTATTAGTTAAAACAAGAGCAATTGCCAGAAGAACATCAATGTGCCTGTTGCTTGACCCCTAGTTTTTACATGGCAATGCAACAAGGGCCAGGTGACAACTCACACACTGGGTTGCATCACAGGAGAAGAACCCCAAGTATCGGAAACAACAAACTTTTATAAAGTAGTCACTAGCTGTCTAATCTTTGCTCCATAGGGAGACATTTCTGGATTGTCCTGGAGAACAAACAAATCTCCCCTCCCGCACAGAGAAAGGTGCACTATCTTTTAACTTCCAGTGCTGTTTGCTATACAGTGTACAAACACTCTTGAAAAGGTTATCCAGAACAAAAGCTGCCAGTGCCTTTACTCAAAAGTAGTGCAAAAACATGACAGACCCATGGAGAATTATTTCCCAAGGTGAGACAGATAATGTTCAGCCCTATTTTATGGATGAGGAAACTATATTTCAGAAAAATGTAAGAAGCATGTCACATATGAAACAATCTGTAAGTAGCAAACACATAATGTGACCTCATGACTCCAGGTCTTTTCGCTTGATCATGCTGGCTTTTAGATTCTCACTAGTCATTGCTAATGAAGATGTTAATAGCCTAGCCCTAGTCTTCTTTGCAATTACATAGTACATATTAAGGGTCAGAAATTGCTTCTACATTAACTGTATTCCCAATCATCAACAATTTACTGCTTTTGATTGTTTTGGGGTTGTTTCTAAGTGTCAGCGTTGTACCTTAAACAAATGAGCAAGATCATTTCATGTAGCCAACAGAAACAGACCTAAATAAACCTTCTCATGTACATGTAACAATAAAGAATTCAGCCTTTGTTGTTAAAAGCACACTGATTTTCTTGAAATCATTTTTTTTTTTTTAAAGCAGACATTGACTTTATTCCAATTAGAACTGAAGGTTACAAGTGTTAATCCATCGATGTCACAAAACCCAAGGTTTGCACTGGGGAGGACTTTTGACACATGTATTTGTAGTAATTTTTCATGTAAAATATAGCAGAGTGTTTTTGGAGAGAAAAATGTGCCTGGATTATTTCAGCAACATAATTGACTGTTTTTATGTGTGTCATGGCATTTCTTAAAACTTTGGCTGGGATGGTGGCATTTCACATCACAGAAAAGGAAATAAAGCTGTATTGTAGTTTGCTTACATCAGTACCTAGAAAAAATTGAAATTTCAAAGAAGCAAGAGTTTTCCTTGTGGTAAGCAGGGGTCTGGGTAGCATTTTCATTTCCTGTCTCTTTGACTTCCAGTGCTCCCCTTCAAAAAGTTCTGAATACAGAAAGCAGAACTTGCCTCCAGCGCAAAACCAGAGCCCACTTTTATTATTGTTGTTGTTTCAGGGCTCCTGGATCTCATGCTGAACCTTAAAATCCTATTCACAGCTCAGCTGCCAGCACGCTGTGAGCTGAGCAGTGAAAAGTGGAAGAAATAACAGGCTTCACCATGCAATCAGTAGTTCCCTACTGAAACCATATGTCATGTGTAGAATCCAGGAGACTTGAAAAGTCTTGAAAAACTTCAATGCCACCATTGCTCCTAATGAGAATCAGTGATAGGCAAGTGCCTGTCAGAAGGGTTAGAAAAATAGAAAGGACTGAGTAAAAGAACAACTGTCATTGCTAAAGGAAGTGATCAAAATAAGCGTCCTCTATGGATTCAATCATTAAGTGATTATAATTCCTATCTGTGAAATACCTCTTGATCCCAGCAATCAAATGCTAAGTGTCAGTGTTAAGGAAGTGACCGACACCCTTTCTAATAGTGTAGCCCCATGTCATAGTAACAATCGAATAATTATCATAACCACTGTAATGAAATTCTTTCTCTTTCAACAGCTTGTATTTTTAAAAAGTGATGTATCATTGTGGATAAGTACAAAGGCTTTAGCATCAAGGAGAATCAAATCCTCATTCTGTTCCTTCTAGATATGCACCCTGGAAAAATAGTGTTTTATTTCTCAAAGCCACAATTTCTCAACTGTAAAATGGGAATAATGGTACTTACATAAAGCATGTACAGTATTATACAGGGTCATGCACATGGAAATATTCAGTAAACAATGCTATTAATAATTATAAGAAGCTTAACTGTTATTTTTTAAGGTTGCATATGGATGTTAATATTTCATTTTATGGATAAGATTAAAAATAAAATCAAAACATGTAATGTTAGTTAAAATATTAATCTTTTTAACTTATATATTTATCAGTGTACAAAGTTCACTGGTTTCTATGTTTTATAGAAACTTATATAAAGCAAACAGGAATTCATAATACACACCTACACATACGTTTAGATTTTTGTGAAACTGTGAAACTACACTCAGGCAATTTAAACCTGTAATTGGATTGTGTTTAAAAGAGTTATTTTGAAAAATCTATTATTGGGGTTTTAGAACTCATTTTCTTTCTGAAATAATGCTATAAATTGTAGTGAAACTCCCTGACCAGCTCTGAAAATCTTTTAACCTATCATGTTCCTAAAATGTTGTGTTAGCTGAACCGTGCTGCATATATCTGACATTTTATAGCACTTTTTGATAAAAAAAAAATAACTCCCAATCCCTGCTTTACATGTGGAAACATTCTTTTTTTTTTTTTTTTCTTCTTTTGACCATGGATATGGTCCCCACAGCTAGAAGTCACTGTTTGGAGACTGAAGTAAATTATTATATTATACTATTGTATTTTAGATAGATTACATATCATATTATATATTATGCTATATATTATGTCTTTCATATATTGTATTAGTGTCTTAATTTTTTCCACATTTAAAATTATATGAAGAATACAACGCAGAGCAGTCAAGCCTATGAGTTAACCTTCCCTACTTCTCAGCCAGCCAGCCAACATTGTTTCTGCCAGTCATTCATAAGAATGCAGCATCGGTCCACTTGAAAGAATCATGTCAAACCAAATCCAAGCCTGTTTTACATATGGTTGCTTGGTCCACTAGGGATGACATGAGCATTATTTTAGGAAATATTTGGAGATAGGCTCTACCTCATCCTTGTCAATAAGATGGCAAAGAGTGACCTGAATGAGAGACCTATGATTCATGGAAGTGTGAACAGCTGGTTTAATTAGTTTAGTGGTAATTAGTGGTTTGGTTTCTGCCCAAAGATAGGATACTAGTAGTGTGCCATCTTCTAGTCCTTTTCAAGAGTTGTGTCAATGACTTGGGTGAAACACATGGCACCCAATTTGTAGATAAAGGAAAGTTAGAAAAGATGTCTGACAGGTTGCAAACTCTCTTGGAAATACATTTAAAAAGATTGATTTTAACAAGAATAAATGTAATTTTCTTCATATAGATTCGGTAAATACTTTGTACAAGTTATCAATTAGAAATAACCTGGCTTACTGGCATTACAGGTGAAAAAGTATGATGATTTTCATTGATCAGTTAATAGGCGATCAATATTATTCTAGATTGGGCTGCACCTTCCTCCTCTATACCTACAGCACCCTAGACATGTGTCTATAGTAGTTTCTGTCTGTCCCATTGGACCATAAGCTGCTTGAGGAAGAGACTGTTTTATTTACTTTTGTAACTACAACACTTAGTCCAATACATGGCAGTTTCTCAGTAAATATCTATAATGAATGAACTGAATTTATGATGTGGCTAATAAAAAGGTAGAACATTCTCAGGCCACTTTAATAGATTTATAATGCCCAGATCATGACAAATTATGATCCAATAAATTCACCACTGCCTGTATCTAGAATATTTAGTTCTGAGAAAAATATTTTAAAAAAGAATTCACCAAATGTACATTTAAAGTTCAAAGATCAGCATGGCAAGGGGGCTAAAATTATATTTTATGAGAAGGAGAAAATAAAAAGATGCTGATAACAAGAAAAATCTTTTCAAATATTTTAAGGATTCTCTCATGGAGTAGATAGACAGATTTATGATGTCTCCAGAGGCCAGAATAGCACAATGAGCACATGAATGATATACTGTGGACTCACAAGGGAACTTTGGAGTGAACACAATGATCTACAACTAAAATGTGCTGCCTCAGAGGTAGTCAGTTCTTGTTTACTGGAAGTATTTAAGCTGGTAGCATCTGTCAGGATGCAGCAGAGGGAATCTCTTGGTGTGCATGGATCCTTTTTTAATGTGTCAAATCTTTTTTCAGCTCTAACTACCTGTTCTTTGGGCTGCAATTGTTCTCAGCTAGTGCCTTGTATTCTTCAAGATGTTGAATGTGCAGTAACTGTTGGTTGAATTAAAGCAATGGAGTGCCTTAAGAAACAACATTCTGTCAGTGAAAGGATTTCAAGCTCATTACTAAAGTGGTTTTCTTTGTCCTCCTGCTTTTCCTATTCCTGTCCCTCCCCACTTCTTCTTCCTCTTCCTTTTTTGTTGCTGTTGAATGTTGTTGCTCTCCTTCACCTCCTCCTCCTTCTTTTTCTTCTTCTTCCTTGTCCCCCTCCTTCCTCTTCCTTCTCTTCCTCCTTTTCCTTTTCATCCTCTTCCCTCTTTACTTCTCCCTCCTCTTATTCTTGGTAAATATCAGTTGGAAAGAGAAATTATACCTAGTGTTTTCTTCTAAGGAGATAATTTTAAATAATAGTTTCATTAGATCATATTTTGCTATTTTCTATAAATATTAGTACTTTGTAAGACAAGTTATCTAGCAAAAATATTCAATGCATCAAAGCTTTCATATCAGAAGATATAATATACCTAAGAGGAAAAAATAACACCATTTGGAGGTAGTGATGCACACATATAAAATCTCAGGGTATTGACGAAAATATTCATAATACAAGAAAAAGGAATGGTCAATTATGAAATACTTGTATGTTGTGGTCCTAAAATATATAAAATGTTATTGATGAAATTGTGAGAGAATTGGAATCTGTGTGAATGAGACCGCCAGATTTGATGTTCTATGAAAATGATAAAATAAGCTATTTTTTATTCCTTCAAAACTATTGATATCAAGATGTTTTACAGCTGTGCTAATATAGCAGCCAACAACTACACGTGGCTGTGAACTCTTGAAATGTGGGTAGGTGAATTGAGATGTGCTCTCAGTATAAAATACAGAGTTTTCAAGAATTGGTGCTAAAAAAGAACCATAAAATGTCTCATTACTACTTTAAAATATTGATTATATGTTGAAATGATATTTTGACTCTAGTAGGTTAAAGAAAATATATTATTAAAATTATTTCCACCTTTCTCTTTTCACTTTCTTTAATGTGGCTATCAAAATTTTTTAAATAACATTTTTTACTTTGTGGCTCACGTTATATTTCTATTGTATAATCCTGATTAATAATTAACTGAAATAAAACTTTCACAGGATCTTGGTTTTGGAACTAGATGGAAACTTAGTTTGATCATCCATAAAATAATAAGCATTCCGAGATGTCATACCACTAACAGGACTCTTGTGAACATACATTATGTGTTCAAATCTTTTGCATGCATGCAAGTAAGACCCCTGACTCCTCATTTAAAAAAAAATATTATATGCCTTGCTCCATCACATCTAAGTACTTTTATCTGTTTGTTGTTTGCAATAATTTAAATTTGTACTCTATTATAATCCAGTAGTGAGCTCACTATGTTCTATTTCACGGGGACAGACTAAATAATCTATTCTTTTTCTTTCCCTATATAGATTATTTCAATGTCAGCATTTTCGTAGGGAGCCACAAACATAATAAGTATCAGTTCCAATTCAAGAGGCCTTACTATGTTTGTTATCAACTGCCTTTCCCTAAATTGTCCTCCAAACAGAAACAATAGCAGAAATGCCCACTGGTACCAAGAATCTTCCACTTAGCCATTGGCAATCGAGTCCTCCAGAAGAGGACGTCATTAAATGGAAACTGCCAAAACCGAGGATCTATCTAACCTATGCAGACAATTTCTACCCGATAGAGCCTAAACTTTTCAGAAAATGGTGGTTACAGTTCTATGTATGCTCCTTTATCGTCTGTGTTTATTTCACTATTCCCCTCCCAAAGTGTTCTTTCATAGCTTGAGTAGAAACTGTAAATATTTCATGATATTTGATTTCATCTAAAGTACTTGGAAACAAAAGTTTGAATGAGATCCTGAGGGCCTAGATTTTTTTTAATAGCTACAATAAAACAATAATAGAACCATTCTGCCACCTTAGGAAACAGCCTAGAGGAAAAAGGACTAGGAAGATCATTTTACTGGTTATACACCAAGCCCAAAAGGAATGGTAATTTCATAAATTATTCTGTGGGTATTGCTGAAGTAATTCTTCACAGTTAGATATTCTAGTGAGTCTACAGTTGTATACACAAAGGAAGTTGAGAGTTGGGACAAGCACCTGGATATTTTGGGCCTCTTGAAAGCTTATGCTAAATTCCCAAAAATAAATTTTTGTAATTAGAATAACCACACTGTGTACGTATGAAATCTTCAAATAACATTTTCTGTGCAAAAGACAGATGATCCATTTTTCTTGGTTTATATCCAATACAAGAAACTGCCTCCAGCATATTAACTTCTGCCAAAAACAATAATTGGACATGGTAAATAGTAACTCGAAAGCCCTGAAAATCATTGTTTGACCAAATCATTTTATTTGTGATGTATCTACTTTCAAAAAGAAGGGCGGAGGTTGTTTGATACAATTTCATTTATATCTATATGCACAGATAAAGTCTTTTTTCATTTGTTTAAAAATATAAATAATACTATTTGTCACAATTAAAAACTTGGTCCATGTAGTTTTCAAAAGGGTATGCTTTATCCTCAGGAAAGTAGACATGTTCCAAATCTGATGTACTTTTCCTCTAAGTCTATTATGTAAACTTGCAGAAAAAGTAAATGATATCTTTTTAGAGATAAAATATTTAAATACAAGAACCTATATATTATTGGAAAGTTATTACATTCCTATAAGTAAATTATTCTGATTCTCTAGAAGGTGTCGTACTGTAAAATGTGTTTAACTGGAGTGTACTATTTAAAGC
This sequence comes from Rhinolophus sinicus, assembly GCF_036562045.2. NCBI lineage: Eukaryota > Metazoa > Chordata > Mammalia > Chiroptera > Rhinolophidae > Rhinolophus > Rhinolophus sinicus. The sequence continues at coordinate 125,744,467 of NC_133755.1, read as the reverse complement.
AATAATAGCCCCTTATTGACACACAAACCAAAATGAAAAAAAATTACTTACCTTAAGTGGTGGAAATTATTGTATGTGGCTAGATAATTAAATTTACCTCTTCTCTTGGCACAGAGGTATTCCCAGACTCCCTCAAGACTGTGTGAAATCATATGACTACATTCTGGCCACTGTAATGTACGTGGAAATAATATATGCTGCTTTTAGACCTGGCTCCTTAAAATCTTGATGCAATCCCCAACATGCTCTCTTTTCCCTCATCTCCGAAGTGTACAATTCAAAGGGAGATTAGGAGACCCTATTGGATAGCAGACCCACAATATGGAAAGAAGCTCTGCTCCAGACCACTGTGCTGTCTGCTTGTTGCCAGACACTATATTTGGACTAAGATATGAGTAAGAAATACAACTTTAAGGTGTTATTTGTTATGGTATGTAGCCTCCCTTAGCCTATGTATCTTGTTTATAGAAATATAGTGATTATATAATAGACTCCTTGCTACTTGGAAGCTGCAGCTGTCAACTAATCACTTAGTGTGGATGCTAAAAGACCACTGGAAAACCTCAAAACTTTGTGTGCAGCTTTACAAAGGTGATCCTTTAAAGAAAGTGCAAAATAGAAATAGCTCATTCTCTGTTTGAACAAATATAATTATAACTTAAAATTTAACAAATATGAGCATTTTGTTAAACCATGTATAGCATTTAATTTGATGTAGTGTCACTTGTTTAATTTTACTTTTGTTGCCTGTGATTTTTGGTGTCAAATCCAAAAAATCGTTGCCAAGAGCAATATCAAGGAGTTTACCCTTATGTTTTCTTCCCCCCCCAGGAGTATTACAGTTTCAGTTTTCATATTCAAATTTAATGTATTTTGAGTTGATTTTGTATATGGTGATAGTGGTCCCCTTTCATTCTTTTGAATGTGGCTATCTAATTTTCCAAACACTATTTTTTTTTCTAGCTAACATTTGTTTATTTATTATTAAATTAATTGGGGTGACATTGGGTAGCAAAATTATATAGGTTTCAAGTGTACAATTCTATAATACTTCATCTATATATTGTGTTGCGTGTTCATACCTAAAGTCAAATTTCCTTGTTACCATACGAATATTTGACCCCTTAAACCCCTCTCTACTTTCTCCCTCTTCCTTTCTCTCTGGTAACCACTAAACTATTGTCTGTATCTATGAGTTTTTGTTTGTTTGTCTTGTTCATTTGTTGCTTTCAGTTTTATATCCCACATGTATATGAGTGAAATTAAAAGACAGGTCATATCTGGATTTAGTGAGTTAACTGACCGAACTCATACTTACCAAATGCAAACTGTATGGAGGAACACACACTCCTTACAGGAAAAAGAAAAAGAAAAAGAAAAAAAGAACATACCCTAGATTAAACATGAATTATCTGGGATCTTTATCAAGAAAATGATAAAATTCAGCTAAGACTCTTAAAGGAAGTAGATAAATGCACAGACATAAAACATTGCTGTATGGGAAGACATAGCATTCATTAATTCATTTATTTGTTCATACATTCTTTTATCCCTCTATCCAACAATATATCTCTCTTTGAAATAATAATTGAGGGCTTACTGAAATTCAAGCAATCTGTTATGTATTGGGAAAATGACAATTGACAAGATCTCTGTTTTGATAGAACTTATTATATTCTATCCCAAAGAGATTTTATCCAATTAGTTACACAAAAATATATAAAATTGAAGCTGTGATAAAAGCCTCACATATGAGGTGCTTGAAGTCATTAAGTTGTAAAATGAAGTAGGGGTTGCCTATTAGGTGAAATCAAGGAAGACTTTATTGAGAAAGTGATTATTGAGCTGAGGCTAAGGATAAATAAGAATTTACCAGGTGAAGAAGGAACTGAAGAGTCTGCTCCCCTAATAATATTGTGTAAAAGTCTTTCAGAAAGAAGGAACATTGTACAGGTATGTTTTGAGGGAAACAAATCCAAGGCAGAGAGGAAGGAAGAGAGACTAGGAGATAAACTGAGAGATAGGATGGGGCTAAACCATTGAGGGGCAGGGAGGGCATGTATGGATTTTTTTCTTTATTCTAAGAACAGTAAGAAATCATCAAAGTATGTTCAGCAGGGAGTTGACAGGTTTAGATTTATATTTCAAAATTATCACTCTCAAAAACATCACTGGTTTATTCATGAATGACAAACTGGACAGGAACCAAAGAGGATGCAGGTAGATCAGTTAGGAGGAAATCACAGTAGTGTGAATGACAAAAAATGGTAAGGAATTGGAAGAAGTGGTCATATTTGATGGGTTGTTGGCTTGGTATAGGATTTTATGGAGAAATATTACATTCTTTTGGATTTTTAAAGATATTTCATTATTGCCTTCAATATTCAATGTTGCTGGTGGCGATCAATTCTTATTCATATTCCTTTGTCTTTGAAATTCTCTTCTATATTTATGGAGATTCTTTGTATTCTAATAATTTGAAATGTCATACTAATGTATTTTGGTGTGTGTGTGTGTGTGTGTGTGTGTGTGTGTGTGTGTGTTTCATTCATTGTACTCAGCGTTTCATGGACCCTTTGAATCTGGAACTTGTGTGCCCTTGGATTATGGAAAACAGTCTCTGCTGATCAATCACTTCACCGTTAGTTATTTTTTAAAGATAGTTAAACTCTATTGTCTACCAGTATCTTCTCTCCCTTTTTTTTTTTTTTGTTTCTAAGTATTTGTAGATTAAAAAAAATACATATATATTGTCTTTTTATTAAGGCCTGGAGAAGAAAGGCATTTACAACCTGTGGACAATTCAACATACCTAATGGGAAATCTCATGATATTGATGTTACTGCTTTGTGCTTCTTGCTGGAATTGCTTCCAGCAATCTTCAAGAGAGATGATTATTTTGGTTTTATAAGTCATTTTTTCTTTATAGGATAAGGTTTTAAAAAGCCACATACAGAAGGCTTGTAGAGCATTTTTACACCACAATTAGTATAAAATAAAAACAAATAACAAAAACAAAAAAGAAAATTTATAACTCATTCAGTTTTTTAAAAAATTACTGATTTCTTACTACTAAATACTCCTCCCTCACCAACAGTTGTCTTCTTTCACAGGAGCGAAAACATGGCCATTGAAAATGCCCCAGATTTTCCTCTGGAAAGAGGGTGTCAACATTTATGACAAAGACCCTAATCTAAACAGAAATCTGGAGGGCCTATGGGAAGAGCTATCCCATGCTATGTCCTGGCAAAAGCCGTACAGGAAGAACTCTATGGTTATAACAGAATTCTATGGTTATAATAGTCCCTCCCCTAATTTCCTCTTCTGCTCTGAAGAAGGGCTTCCTGCTTCTTCTTGCTCTCTCTTCATACAGTGGCATGCCATGTCTGCACATACCTGATTGCAATCCTTTCTTTTCCTTGAGTAAATCCTTTTTGGTGATGAAATATCTAGTCAACTTTTGTTTATGCTCAGCAAGGGCACACTTAATGTTTTCTTTGAACCCAAATACAAATATCAAGGGAGGAATGTTATTAACTCATTTAAAGTCAGATGACCCCTCTGGAGAATCAACTTTTTGTGGGTTGAAGCCATATAAGTCAGTGATTAAATTTGGATAAGAAGAAGGAAGCAGTAGTCAGATAAAATGATATGCTGTTTCCAAAAAAGGCAGACATGCTAAATAGATAAATCTAAAGAGAATATTTTCAGAGCAATGATTGATAGTTTCACTCTAAGTATTTAATTCTCATATACTATATTATAATTGAAGATCAATAGTGCCATGAATAATACTGTTTTAATTTATCAAGAGCAATACAATTTTTTTCTTGTGGATTTTTTATTTAAATGGAAGTTAACCATTTATAAACCTTCATTGTAAAAATATTCTTAGTGATTTAAGATGTGATGGTGAACATTTATTATTTTACTGATATATTCAAGGAATATTAAGGTGTTCTGTTCCTTCCATAAAATTCACTTCTTCTTGTATCTGACTTTTATATATTATCTGCTTATTTTGTAAAAAATATGTCATTACTTTATACTTCAGTGACTCTTTTAGTGTATATTTTCAAGTTTTACTTAAATATAAGCTAAGAAATTAGAGAAAAATTTAATAGAATAATGCTCCAAAATAAAGTGTTTACTTCCTGAATTAAAGGTATACAAATCTTTCATAAAATAGATAATGGTACTTCAAAAGCTTTTTATGCAGGAGCCGTTGTTTTGTTGATTTCTTATTCTGTTGATACTATACTTCAGATAGGTAATGAGTACAAATTAAATGACTTCTATGATGTCAGTAAATTTTTCTTTACAAAGGACAATATTAACTATTGTAAAGTATATAAAATTTTGTTTTGATATTTGAAAAAATCCTTTGTGAAAACTAATTGTGAATTTTATTTTTTATTTGTTATCCACTTTGGTTTTATTTTTCAAAACGTCATTTGGTAATTACATTTTCTTGAATTATATAATTGTTTAGTATCATCTATGCATGAATATTCACTACATCTTGGTTTGGGAAACAAGGATTGAGGAGTTCCTTGTCAGGGTATAATAGACTTGTCATGTTGATTTATAGAAAATGATATGTGATTTGATTTCTGGGGTTATAAATTGCTTGATAGTGATTAGGACAACAATGAGATGGCAGCATCAAAGTGAAATATGCTCATTGTCTAGCTAAAACTGGTTTATGTACTTTCTTGATGCCTATAAGTAAATTTATATTTCCTAGAAAATATTTAATAGTATTCTTGAAAGAATAAATCATTTTCAAAAGAATGAATCTTCAGTTATAATTCCATTTTTTGAAGTCAAGCTTCTACTAAATGAATACTTTATTTCCAGTCTGCTTTATATGAAGTCTAACAATTATATTCGTGAACTTGTTGCAATGATGTTGCTAGCCTTTTTTGATATGAGGGGTTATTTATTATGAATTTGTACCAACTGGACAAACAGTTAACCAAGTTTAAGATTTGGAAGTGCTGAAAAGGCTGCATGAAAGTTAGACAGCCTGAACTTTATGCCAACAATTCATGGCTCTGGCATCACAATCACCAGCTCACATGACACTGTCTGTGAGGGAGTTTTTAGGCAGTAAACAAATAACTGTATAGGAACACCCTCCCTACTCACCTGATCTGGCCCCCAATGACTTCTTTCTTTACCTGATGATAAAGGAAATATTGAAAGGAAGACATTTTGATGACATTCAGGACATCAAGAGTAATACAATGACAGCTCTGATGGTCATTCCAGAAAAGTAATTCCAAAACTGCTTTGAAGTGTGAACTAGGTGCTGGCATCACTGCATAGCATCCCAAAGGGAGAACTTTGAAGGAGACCATAGTCATATTAAACAACGAGGTATGTAGCACTTTCTCTAGGATGAGTACACGAACTTAATTGTCCCGCCTTCATACATACATTTCAGAGCTGAGAATCCTCATAAGTACCCCATTTCTAATGTTGCTAATGGAATTAATTGAGATGGTGTACATAAAGGAGCCAATATAGGCCAGGTATGTGTGTGTGTATATATATATATATATATATATATATATATATATATATATATATATATATATATATATATATATATAAAATATATTCATAAATGAATACTTAATTGTTATGATTTTATTTATTTTTATTATTTTTTAGCATATCATAAAGAACTACATATTAATATTTTACTACTAGCAGTGAGAGACTAGATACCATCACTAAAATCTCTTCTTGAAAAATATCTAAAACTAATGAACAAAATGTTATTTTTTTAGATACATTTAGCCAGAAATCAAAGAATATTGAATAGCCAAAAAATTACATAAATCTAGTATCTTAAATTGGCAAGCTGATACTGAATGTGGGTTTTGTGTTAGGAGCCAACCAGGTGAACTTGAGCTTTTATTTTTCTGGTCACATATGGAAAATTAGGTATAGAATTCAAAGTTGGCTAAAGTTATGGAGTCTAATTGAAGACATGCTTACGTAATTCTGAAAGCCAAAATGGCAGCATCATCATCAATATAAAAGTAAACCTTACCAAACTTACTCTCCAGAAACATAAAAAAGAAAATTGCTTATTTAGAACCTTAGTAGTGAGTTGAAACAAAAAGAGATCTCCCCTACCAATACCAAACTCAAACGACCTTAATATGACCTCTTGCCTGTATTCATGACTCCAAATTGCAAATCTTTTAATTTAGTTTAGAGATAGTTGTTCCTCCTGACCACTCCTACCAGTGGACTTACAGAAGCAAATGCAAATCTTTACAGAAATATGCCGTCAACAAATTATCAAATTATTTTGATTGATGGTTTTACATGAAATAGAAGCTCATAATCAAAAACAAACAACAACAACAACAACAAAAAAGGAAATAAGGTACCATGAGCTCTAATCAGCAGAAAAATAGAAAGAAGACTCAGAACTGACAACTGATATTCAAATTAGCAGATACAATATAATTGGATAAGTTTGTTTAAGGCTCTAAACAAATTGAAAATGTACAAAACCTCCTGAAAATTATGTAAAATAATGAAGGATATTTCAAGAAAAATTACATATATTCTATGAATAAAATATAATCATTAAAATTAAAAATTTAGTTATGATATAGCTGCAGAGTGTATTAATGAATTAGAAGATATATCTGAAGAAATTTTCCTTTAGTAGAGAGAAGAAGGTATGGTAAATATGAAAGAGTTATTAAGTGACACAGAAGATAGAATGAGAAGGTCTAACATATATAATTAAAATTCTATCATCAGAAGAGACGGAGAATGGGACACAAATTATATCAGAGAAGATAATGAATTATAATTATGAAGAATTTCATTCATTCATCCCATAAACATTTATTCAGTGCCTATGATAGTACTGGGTGTATTGCAGTGAATAAAACAGATAAATATCTCTCTCTACTATCTTGGAACTCATAATCTAGTCATCCATAGAAGATTGAAGCCTATGAACAAATGCTTCCCTCTTTCTTTCCTGCCTGATGATCCTGAGATGCTTCTAAAGAATTTTCAGTACTTCATAGCCTGTTGCTAAAGCCAAATTGACAACACATATTTTGTTTTCTGCTTCACTCACTCTTCCCATCTTTCCTGTTTCCTAGAATTTGTATACAAACTAGTCATATATATGGCTTTATCTGTGGGTCTGTTTTTTGGGTAACTCAGCTTGAGATAACTTTTACAATAAGTGACCCTATGAACCAGACCTTCAAAATGGGATTTGGAACTGGATCATTTCCAAATTAAATGGCAGTAAAGAACTAACAAACTTAACAGTAAGTAGCTGCTATGAAAACATTATGGAGGTTCCTCAAAATTTAAATACAGAGTTACCATGTGATCTAACAATCTCACTCCTATTTATCCAAAAAGATTGAAATCAAGATCTTAAAGAGATATTAGAATTCTTATGTTCACTGCAGCACTATTCACAGTAGCAAGATGTGAAAATAATCTAAATGTCCATTGAAAGATGAATAGATAAAGAAATGTGGCATATATGTATAATATATAAATATGATTATATATCTGTATATGTATATATGCATACATACATATATATGCATACATATGTATATATAATTCATATATATAAATATAATTCAGCCTTAAAAAGAAAATTCTGCAATATGCAACAACATGGATGATCCTTGAGGACATTATTTTAAGTTACAGAAACCAGTCACAGAGGATAAATAATGCAGGATTCCACGTTATTACATATCTAAAGTTGTCAAATTCATAGAATCAAAAAGTGGAATGGTTGTGGCAAGTGGTTGGAGGGTGGGAGAAATGGGAAGTTACTAATCAACAGGTGTGCAATTTTAGTAAAGCAAAATGAATAAGCCCTGGAGATCTGCTGTATAATAATTTACTTATAGTCAACATTAGTGTATTGTACACTTAAAATATTGTTAAAAAGATAGGTCTCATGATAAGTGCTCTTACCACAATAACAAAAAATAAAAATAAAAAAAGAAAGCATAAAAACAAAAAGTGAAGTAATGTAGGCTTTTCTGCCTTTCTTGTTCAACATATAGTGCTGGTAGAATAGATTAAACATATGTAAATTAGAGATTCTTACCTCAGACTATACACAAAAATATACAATAAATAGATTAAAATTTAAATAGAAAGGAAAAATTATGAAACTTTTAAAAGACAATGTAGGAAACCATTTTTATATTCTCTGAGTAGGAAGATACTTACCTGACAGAAAACACACAAACCAATAAGAAAAATATGATAAAATTTACTTCATTAAAATTAAAAAAAATATAGTCATCTAAAGACAGCATAAAAATTAAAAATATATACAATTACTGAGAAGATATTTGCAACCTATATAACTGACAAAAGTTTAGCATACAGAGTTCCTTCAAGTCAATATAATTAAAACAAACAACCCAGTAGAAAAATTCTTGAATAGTTATTTCACTCAGGATAAAACTCAAATGGCACATAAGCCTATAAAAGATGCTTAATTGGTATGTAGGAATATGTAAAATAAGCTTACAATGAGATATAGTTTTACTCCCACTAGATTTGCAAATATATTATACACTTGACAATATCCAATTTTGGTAAAAATGTAGAGCAATAATAAAAACTCTCATACAATACATATATACATAGAGTATAAATTAGTACAAACACTGGAAAATAATTGGACATTATGTTAATATATATGAAAAAGGGCTACCACTAAGCTGAGCAATTCCATTTCCAATTATAGACTTAATTAATCTTTTTCAAAAGTGAACCAGAAGACATGAGGAAGAATGTTAACAGCAAAACTTTTAATAGTGAATGCAAAGCAAAACAAATCAAACTGAAAACACAAGTGGTCATCCATAGTAAAATGAAGAAATGACCCTGGCATATTCATAGTTCAGTTTACTATTCAATATTAAAAATAAATGTGTATCAACTATAAGAAACAGCAAAGATGAAACCTTAGGTCATATTGTTGAGCATAAAAAGGTATTCACTGAATACTATAATCAGTATGACTCCATTTATATGAAGTAAAAAACTATACAAAAGTAAACGATATGTATTAAGGAATACAAATATAGATGATATAACTATAAATAATAGCACAGAAATGATTTGCACAAACTCAAGAATATATATATTTGGAAGAGGGAGATGTGGGTATCAGTTTGGGAAAGGACACACAAGCCATATGAGAGGTCATTATAATGGTCTTTTTCTTAAACTAAGTGATGAGTCAATGGCTTTTTCTGTCATTTGTTCATATATCTACAGACACACACATACACATTTAAATATTTTTATCAACTCAGCATTCAGTAACTATATATTTTTTAAAAGAAAAAAATACACATTTGTATCTTGCAAATAATTCTTCTGTTAGAACCTCATTTTATTGCTCCATGATTTATATCTTTCATGCATATATTGCTTTTGACAATAAGAAGCATTATGGCGACTTGGGACAATGAAACCATGGAGACCTTGGCAGTGGAGCATAGGCATTTTAATATAATCAGTTGTACTCTAGTTGTTTACATGAGGTAATTATGCTTTCAAAAGTAACTCAATCCAGGGAAATGGTAATTTAAGTCTTAAAATGACAATGGAGTAGTCCCCCCTTATCCAGGGTTTCTCTTTCCATGGTTTCACTTTCCGTGATTTCAGTTATTCATAATCAACCTCTGTCCAGAATTACTAAGTGAACAATTCCAGAAGTAAATAATTCAGAAGTTTTAAATCCAGCACAGTACTGAGTATCATCATTAAATCACTTGCCATCCTGCTCCATCCTGCCCCATATGTGAATCATCCCTTTGTCCAGGTTATTCAAGAGACATATAAGCTACCTATCCTTTAGTCATTTAGTAACCTTCTTGGTTACAGGATCAACTGTCAAGGTAGCTCAGTGCTTGTGTTCAAGTAACCCTTATTTTACTTAAGAATGTTCCCAGAGTATGATGCTGGCAATTCAGATATGCTAATAAGAAGTCATAAAGTTATTATTGTTAGTATCTTACTGTGCCTAATTTATAAGTTAAACTTTATCATAGGAATGTATGTATAGGAGAAACACAATATACAGAGATTTTACTGTTTTAGGTTTCGACATCCACAGGGGGTCTTGGAATATATCCCCTGCAGATAAGGGTCAAACTTAGAATACTTATTTTTAGGTATCTTAAAATATTTTGATAAGAGCTGGGCTAAATGAATTCATAGAGCATTGGAATACCTTTGCTTGTACTTTCAAAATAAGCTTGATTTCTCACTTAATTTTTAGGCATCCAAAATCCATCACAGTGATGGAGTTTATTAAGTTTAGAATTATAGTGTAATTTTCAAATTATCTCAAACCAATAGACTAGGTATACAAGAAACACAATTGGGTCATGATTAGAAAGAAGGGATTTTATTTGTTCTATTCTTTCAAATAGGCTACTCACCTGTTTAATTTTAACAGGATTCAATGGCTTGATCACTTCATGAATATTAGAATGTGGAAAATTTATCTGACTTCAAATGCATGGTGAAAATCAATTTGAGTTTTCCCTTAGATCAGGTAAATGTATTACATCGACACTGAAGACACATCTATTTGTCTTTCTTTCTGACTTAACCCAACCGAAAAGCAAGCAAGTAAATTGAATTCTGAGCTGGTCTGTGAAAGAGGCCCCACTAGAGTTAAAATAATCTAGAATTATTTGAAGCTCTTTTTTTGGGGTGATAGGGGGTTTGGGGAAGTGGAAGCCCATCTCTGTTGGTAACCTTTCCTTTAACTACCCCTTCCATATCTTACAAGATCAAATCATTTATTCTTCAAGATCATTTGATCTGGAACCATTTTTGCTTTGTGTCTCCACATGCATCTAATCAAAAAAACAAACAAAAAAAAACACTTTTTATTGCTGACAAGGATACTGCCATATTGAAAATTCTGCTCTTTGGATGTACAACTTCTTCTTCTTCTTCTTTTTTTTAATCCCCCTAGCCTTGCAGGTAAATCAAGATTAAATTTTGTTTTCAATAGCTTCAATTTCTAATTAGCCCCAATAGGTCTATCTTTGTTGAATTTTGTCACATATCATTTGGAAAGGATGGTTATGGAGAAGAGTTGGGAGCACATGTTTTAGGGGAAAAAAGTGTGATTTGGAGCTAGATGTTACAAGATAAATGTACATTGTGTCATAGAGAACAGCCATTATTATGTTAGTTGCTGACTTTGCATTATTACCAATATTTTTCCTGGAATATATTTCAAATTCCTTGGCACATATTAGTCTAATTTTTAAGTTCTAGCCACATGGCATTTTAGATTGTGCTAAATTTTGACTTCTTTCTTAAGAATTTTAAAAATAGATGTTTTGAAACAAGTTCTACTGAAAGCAAAGTAATGATAAAAGCGTAGCATTTTTTTTCTTTTGCTTTAGTATTATATCATATGATTTTTAGATGAAAATCCAAATTCAATGAACTAAGGGGAAAACTGGCTTTCTAATAATTTCATTCAAGTAATTAAAGCTCTTTTTCCTCTTCAATGAGAATATGCCAAATTGCCTATAGGACTGATCTGAGAAGTTTCCAAAGTTTGTTTAAGCTTGTTCCATCTGACAAGTTATTTGTGATTTGTTATAGTTGTTAAATAATGTTCACAGGTGTTAATTAAAATATGCATTAGTTACAAATGTGTTTACTACTGGTGTGATGATAACTCAATGGCCTTTTTCCTGTTCTATTTTGTTTAGAAGAACTACTGTAATTGGATTTAGATTTTGACTGCACATATTCTGTGAAGCTGTCCAAAACATGAGACTCTTAGGTAAAAGTTGTTATTATTTCCTTAACTGACTAGTAAACTAAAAACCAAATCAAACACTGTAGCATGTTATTGCGAACTAGTTTAAGATTTTGAAGCAATGGCAAAAAAAATGTTTTATCATTTTGATTTTATTGTAAAGAGGAGCTGTAATAATTTAAAGACTCCCAATTGGGAGTAGTCATGGTTAATGTTCAGCTTGTGAGGATGTAAGGATGATTGCATATCTTAGGCTAATTTGTCTTGCTGAAACTATGTCAGCTTAATAACCATTCCATACCATTCATCACACACACACACACACACACACACACACACATTTTACTCAGGCAATGACTTGGATAATCATTTAATTCTTCAAGAGTCTTATGCAAGACATTTATCCATTATAACAGAAGAATTACATTGCCTCTTGTTTACTTGTAGGACATGCTACTTGGTGACAATCATGTAAGGAAAGAGATGACAATTTAATCAAAACAAAAGACGTTAAAGCTCTTAGAACTGTATTTATGTATATGTATATGTTATATAAAGTCAAGTCTATTAATTATTTAATTTTCCAAAAATAATGCGTAACTGATAGATCATTTTTACACAAATATACCCAACATGAAACTATTCCTAAATTAATTAGGATATGAATAATAAAGCTTTAGTAAGCAGGAGATTAATTATGATGCCTCTAAGTGTGCTGATGTTTCTCATACCTTAGTCTGCTATCCTAGATTTCCAGAAAAAAGTCACGTTTAAATCTTTCTCATAACCCAAGCAGACTCTCCTAACTTTCTAAATTCTAAATCGAAGGCTGTTTCTAGCACCAAGACTTTCCACATTTGATCCACATGCCTTTCTTCTTTTTCAGAGTGTTTTTAATGTACTAAAGAAATTGGTAAAGCAAGAACCTTAATGCAGATTTTTTTTGTCTAGAGATCTTCTTTAGATATTAGTAGAGTTCAACATTTTAAAACAAGGCAAAAGCATTAAAGCATAGAAAAAAATATTGGAGTTAATTTTGTCATTAACCTATTACTGCCCAACATTGGAGATATTATTTTATTAGATAAACAATCTCTTTTTCATTTTAACGACTGGTGGTGACATATTTCAATATGTACATTTAAGAACTCTAGTGATTTTTGTTCAATAGATACAAAGGATGTTGGCACAAAATGTGTTTGGTCTCAAGATTATTAACTAAACAGTGCCTTTAACTGGCTTTTTGTCCCTTTATCAGATTAAGACACATTGGTATGTGCATATGTAAATGAATGTCATTATACAAAAGTCAGTAAGTGGTTTTGTAGTTCAAATCTTTAAAAATATTCTGCTCGTGGCATGCTCAATGACAGGTGAAATCTTGGTAGCTCCTAAGAGACTGGCAAATTTTCATATAAACTGATAACAGATCTTCCCTTCGTATGTCCTTACTTCCCTCAGAAACATTTTACATCAAAATTCAAACTATATAGAGATAATGAAGCATTAGTTAAAACGGCCACAAATTCATTTTTTTGTTATTTACTTTTTAAAAATCTGTATTAAATTTATTGGGGGTGACATTGGTTAGTAAAATTATATAGGTTTCACGTGTACAATTCTATAATACGTCATCTGTATATTCCATTGTGTGCTCACCACCCAGAGTCAGTTCTCCTTCCATCACCATATATTTGACCCCTTTTACCCTCTTCTACCATTTCCTCCCCATTCCCCCTTACCCTCTGGTAAGCACTAACCTTGACATTATTATGCTAAGTGAAGTAAGTCAGACAGAAAAGTCAAGAACCATATGACCTCATTGATATGTGGGATACAAAACTGAAAGCAACAAACAAATAAGAAAACAAACAAAACATCATAGACACAGACAACAGTGACAACTTCTTATAAATCTTTATCAAATTCATCATTGAAATTTATAATTTCCTTAAAGTATGGAGACCAACATTCATATGATGTGTAGGGGAACAGGAAGAACTGGCTGCATTCAAATGTATTTAGGTTTTATCTTCTTTGTGTGTCGAGTACAAATCTTTTTAAAAGACAATGTCAGTCTGAAAACATGAGAAACATCACCAAATTCAAAATGAAGGCTTTGTTCTGTTAACTTTTAGCTGTATTTCCTTAACAACGTTCTCTTAACTCCCCAGCCATAGTTTTCTCATCTGTAAAATGAGATTGTAAAATAAGACTCAACAATTTCTAAAATATCTTCAGGCTGAAATAATTGTCTAATTCTAAATTTTGTGTTCTCTCATTGCAGTATTCAATTAGAGTAAGCACTAGAGATTTTGCTTAATATATAATGATGAGATCATAGTTTCATTTTCCAGCATGAAATTTGACATCAAGAAACCATTAAGTGGATTCTAGTAGTTGACATTTTGAAAGGATAAATGGAAATTACTAACTGAAAAAAAGAAAGAAAGAAAAAGAAGAAGGACCTGATTGTGAAGCTGACTGACGTACAGCATACATTTGATGAAGTTTGAACTAAGGTTTTGGTGCTTCTTGTCATTGTTTTGCAAAATTGAGTTTCAAACTGCCAGGTTTCATGCCCTGTGACTCTCAAGTTCAGCAGAGAGATTCCCCAGTAAAGTAGGAACTGGGCAATGAGCTCTGGAATGCTGGCCCAGCTTCAACCAGAGAATGCCACTCATTTATTCCACACATCACTATTTTGCATTCAGTTTCATGTGAAAAGTGCTAAGTATCCTAAGTAAATTGATGTTCAGAAATTATTGCAATAGCCAATATTCCAGTGAGGTGGATGAGAAAGCCTGAAGCCTAAAGTGTGTTGTTTCATGCATCAGATGGAGACCACCCTTGTTGGCCTTATTTGGACTAATCTCATTCAACTTTCATCCATGACTTTTGTGAAGATACCCAAGGCATTTAATGACTTGTGCAGCTGATATGACCCTTGGAAGGAAACTGCATATATTTGGATTAGAGAATCAACATCCCAGCAGCTCTCAGTCAGTTTGGACTATATTTAATAAGATGAAGTTAAATGAAGCCGTATCCAAAGCTATGTTTCTCAGATGAAAAAATAGTTTAACAAGATAACCTAACAGTACCAATAGAGGGTGAAAAAGACTTAATAGCAGCAGTGCTAAAACAAACTAAAATGAAGTACAAAACCAAATAAAAACACTAGCAACTTTAATTTATGGAAATATACTGTAAAAATAAAAACTGAATTGTGATGGCTTAAATTCAGTATCTAAGCATGGGGTTAGGGAAATCACACGTAGAACATACTGTTTCCTTCCAAGCATAGCATATTATTTTAAGGGAATAACTTGCATAAACTGGACTCTATTTAAATATACATGACCAAGTGATGAAGGAATCAGACACCAAACCATAATATGGATTGGGAATATTTATTCCATCACAGGGCACAGATTGTAGCTATCTTTAAATATTTGCAGGGGTGACATAAAGACAGAATTTAGAATTGTTCTATGTAATTATCAAGGAGCTGGACTTCACCAAACAGATTAAAATAAAGTGCAGGATGACAAAACTGGCCCTGATATAAAGATATTTTAAATATTCAGAACTTAATGAATCTGGAACAAATTTTCAGAAATATTGGATTCCCCCATCTTGCAAATATTCAAAATCAGAGTTTGGGACACAAGCTAGAGGTTAGGAAGTAATTGTACATAATATTTAAATAATGTATTATTCTGAAATTTATGATAATATAATGAAAATATTTTATTAGATTTCAAAATTTACGTGTTTTTGCCTACCATCTCAAGAAATTAATAAACTATTCCATTGTTTACTGTGCAAAATGACATCAAAATTTAATTATCCAATAGAATTATGCAGACTCTTTCAGTAAACATGCATTACCATTAAGAAATATTGGGAAACTAATGACTACTTCGTATGACACTGAGGATTACTACTTTTTTGAAGCTGGCAATCAGAATTAGCAAAACTCCTAATCACAATAGGCCTAAATATCATCATCACCATGAAAGTAGAAATGATGAAAACAGTGTAAGGCCACGTCTTCATTCTTGAGAGCTACAGCTTATTTGCATCCAGTAGGGAGAATAAATGGGATCACCCATTATACCCAGTATTTTCTCCTGAGCACAAGAAGTCCTCACCATTGTAACTAAAGCTTATATTATAGAATCACATCTACCACATTTTAAGAATCCAATAAGTTTTTTTTTTTTCACTAAAAGAGTACAAAGCATGTATATTTTGGCATTAGTACTTGAATTTAGATTCTGCAATAGAATGAAGATGACCAAGGAATATATGGCTATGAAAGTTACAACACTCCTTTTAAAGCCCCCACTCCACTCGCCCAAAGTATTGTGTTTGTGTGTGAAATATGAGTTTCACATAACTTTCATGAGGGAACATGGAGAGTATTTGGTTTTCTCTGGTTGTCCTGAGTTGGAAGGAGGGGCAAAAAGTAGAAAAGCTGGCAGTCATTGAACAAGTCCTGAGCGTTCTGGACCAATTGCTGCAGATTCTGTGGATTGGCACCTTAGACTGGTTCCTGCAGAGGTTGTGGATCACAGTCTATTGTCATACATAGTATCTGACAATTGCCCATTTGTATATTCAGTCTCTCAAGATTGTTTTCTTAGAATAGCCATTTAGAAATTAAATTCAAGCAGGCCAGTTACTGTAGTGAAAGCAGCATTGTTAACTCCACTCATGGCAACATGGTGGGTACACAGAACATCAAATACTTCTTTTTAAAGTATAGGATTACTTGCCTGACAGAGAGGCTAATGATACCAGTGTATTGAAAATCAGCAAGATACTTATAGTCTCCTTGGCTTGCCTTAAAGAGGCAGGTAGTCAAAACATCTCTAAAAATAAATGAGCTTGGACTGTGAGAAACTGTACCTACATGATTCAGTGGCTGTAGGAGCCAGATGATGCTTTGTCTTTATAGTAGGTCATGAAGGACCTGTCTATTGTAGGAAGGACTATCAAAGTTGAGAGAAGAATGGGATAAGTGTAAACTAGCGTGGTCAAAGGAGGCTTTCATGGGGAATGTATAAGTGAAATAACACCATCCATAATGAGACTTGGGCAGGGGGAGAGCAGGTGAGGAGGTAGTTTATATAGTGTGGATATAACAAGTAAAGGTGCATACTTAGAAATGAGATGGTAAATTTGATTATAGATTATGCTATGTTAGAGTGATGGCAGAAAGAATGAAATGCAAAAAGGTGTAGAAGATACAGAGACTATGAGATGCAGTGCTATGGACAGAAAAAAAAGAAAGAAAATAAGAAGTGAAGTTGTTTTAGAAGAATGTTTGATTCAAATTTGCATGTGTCTTTTGGAGGTAGCAGAAGTAGGATATTCAAAAGAAATTACCTGTAGGCAGCTGATGGCTCCTATGGATGGCACTGGAGAACATGTCCTGATATCAATAGTTTGGAATGTTCTTTCATTGGCTGATGAAATAAAGAAAATATCTTCTAAACACAAAATGAATTTTAAGAGTATCAGTGTAAAGTTACAGCTTTGTATTATATGAAAATTGAATACAAAGATGAAGAGGACTGGCTGTGTCTGTTTGGAAGCCTGTAAGCTAAATTATTTATACATAATTAACATGAACAAATCAACTGGAGAAGTTACCATTCACACATGCCTAATAGATAAATAGCTGGTTATGTGAGAATATAGGAAAAATATATATACAAATGATTTCAAACAATTGACTTCAATTGACAATTGAAGCAATTGACTTCAATCTTTTTTTAATGTGTAATTACTGATATCATTGGCAGTTTGTATACATTTTATTGAAACACACTGAGTTGGAAAGAATTATGAAATGTATAAGCATTGAGTACGTAGAATATACCACTGAGAGAACTGGAGACAACTTTCCAAGAACGAATCTTCACACACCTTTTAAAAAGGGCCATTCCTAAGCATGAAAACTCTGGCAATCATTTTGTTAGGGCCAACTTGTGCGACTTTTATTTTCTCTCTCTCTCACCAAAATCTACATAATAAGCAATGAAGAAAAAGTGTAAAGCAAGCGCACCTTCCAACCTATTCCAGGTATTTTAGAGTTTTCATCAGTATTTATCTATTTTTCACTAAATACACAGATTTCAGACACAATAATAAATACGGCAACAACATGAGAAAAGATACATTCGAATTCTGTTGGTGGGTATGAAAATTTGTGGAAAAGGAGTGTGATCTTTTGCAAATATTAAAGAGTAATCCCAGGAATCCCCTGTCAACCCTGTAAAACTCCTGGATCCTGAGATTCCGCGAGATCTAACTTCCAGCGGGAAGAGTGTTTGCAGCCGCAGCTCATCTCAGACCCACGCAGTGGTGCCCTGAGCAGCCCCAAACGCCAGCACTTCTCAGCCCAGCTCTCACCACCCCAAGTAAGGGATACCAGCTGAAGAAAGTATGTACTGTATGCTATTTTGGTAAACTATTGTTTTACATATGCACAGAAAATTGGAATATCAAAAAAGGCCTTGGAAAGATACATATCAAACTGTTAATGGTAGTTTCCTTAGCAATTATTTAAGAAGGGTGGAGGAGGAAAGGTTTGGGGAAGTTTCACTCATTCATTTATACACATTTGTATTAATGTGCTTATTTACATTTTTAGAATTTCTATTTTATTATCGCTTTCCTCCTTTTGTTTAGTTTTTTTTTTTTTTTTTTTAGATAAATTTATATACATTGAAGTACAACAATCTTAACTGTTGAATTGTATGACTTTTGACAAACACATTCATCTAGGTAATCCACACCCTTATCAAGGTAAGGAGAATTTCCCTCACCCGCTACCTCTTCTCAAACAATTTTCACCTGTCTGAGGCAGCCGTTGTTCTGATTATTTGCACTAAAATTTAGTTTTGCCTGTTCTAGAAATTCCTAGAAATGGAATCATACAATAAGTATTACTTTGTACTCAATTTTTTGAGCTCAGCATCATGTCTCTATGAGATTCTTGTATCGTGTTGCATGTATCAGCAGTTTATTCCTTTTTAATGCTGAGTAGTATACTGTGGTATGAATATACCCAAATTTATCAATCCACTCTCCTGCTGAAAGATGTTTAGTTTGTTTCCAGTTTTTGACTACTGAATAAAGCTGCTCTGAGTGGTCTTACATAAGCCGTTTTGGGACATATATTTTTATTTCTCCTAGGCAAATAATTCTGCCATAATTCTTTTTGGGAATACATGCTTTTTTTCCCATAGTAGACCTGCTGAGTCATAGGGTAGGTATTTAGTATTAGAAATAACTGATAATAATTGAAATACTTGAACTGATAATAAACAGCTCTTTAAAGTGGTTTTAAGATTTTACACTCCAAGTTGCAATGATTTAGACAGTTTTAGTTGTTCAAATATATTTATGAACATTTGGTATCATCAATTTTTGTAGCATTGGCCACTCCAGTGGTCTTAATTTGTGTTTAACTTATAATTAGTGATGCTCTATACTTTTTCATGTGCTTATAGGCCATTCTCACAAGTCTTCCTTATGAAGTGTTTGTTTCTTTTAGTTTTAGTAATTATTTATATATCTTGGATACAAGTCTTTTGTTACATGTATGTTTGCAAATATTTTCTCACTGTATGCGGCTTACCCATCTATACTTCTTAGCAGTGTCTTCTGATGAAAAAAAAGTGTGTTTTTCATGAAATCTATTTTCACTTTTATTTTTAAATTTATTGTTTTTTGTGAAGTAAGAAATGTTTGTTTATTGCCATGCCACAAAGGTATTTTCACTATGTTTTCATCTAGAAACTTTAACATAATTAGCTTATATTTTAGGGCATGATTTACCTTTAATTTTTCTGTATGCAGTGAGGTAAATGTCAAAGTACTTTTTGTTTTTTAATTGATATCCAGCTTCAGTTGTTGAAAATATTCTCCATCTCCCATTGAATAGGGAATTGACACTATTTCTTGATATATTTGCTTACCCTTATGTCAGTCTTATACTATCCTTATAGTAAGCTTTACAGTAAGCCTTAAAGTCAAATACTATTTATCTTCCAACTTATTATTTGTTTGCTTTTCAAGATTATTTTTGGCTATTAGAGGATCTTTGCAATTCCATTTGTATTTTACAAATGGCTTATAAAGTTTTGTTTAAAAAATATACTGGCATTATGATTGGGATTGCATTGAATCTATAGCTTTTTTGGAGACAAATTTAAGAATATTGTCTTCTAATCTATGAAATTGGATGTCATTCAATTTATTTGATCTTCATTAATTTATCTTAGCAAAGTTTTATTGTTCTTCTTTTAGGGATATTAGACAGCTTTGGTTAAAATTATTCTTAAATATTTTCTGATTTTGGTTTCATTAGAAATACAAAAGTTTTTTTTTTTTTCTCTGAAATTTGCTTTCATTGATTTGCTTATATTAATAGTATATGGAGATATAATTAACTTTGGTTCATTGACTTTGTAGTAACTTAACCAGATACTAAGTACCGCTATCCAAGCACATATCCAGCATTCTATACCTCTTAGAATTTTGTTCTTTCTAGCCTAGGGATTTCGGATTTATATTGATAAAATACATTTTCTCTTGTGGTTCTGATTAAGAACTAAGTTGAGATGGATGAAATAATATAAATGCTCTTCTATTCTAGTCCAGATGAAACTCTCCCAGTTACAATAATTGTGATTACGTGGCGAGTCTTCTACATTCAGACTAAATGTCTACACACACAGTTAATATATATAAATGTATACATACATTCATATGTGCTCATATATAAACACGTAGATATTCACATATAATATAGTTGTCATATAATATACCTCTGTATATATGTATGCATATTCATATATATTGATACACACATATATATAATGACCACTCAATTAATAACCGTGATTATTGTTTATTCGGTAGAACTGGAAAAACTGCTTAACTTCTCTGTATGTCACTTTCATGCAAATAAAAATAACTCTAATGCATACTGTGAAAGTTACTAAGGTTAATAAAGACAATTCCATTTCTTAGGAAGAATTTGAGTGAAATTTTTTATGTATATGTTATACTAGTTGATATTAATGATTTCTTACTGTCTCCCCCAAGTGTAGCATTAACTGCTATTTGTTTTTTTCTAAAATAATGCAGTGGAAAATATATTGAACACCTTGTGTCTGACCTTTATTAAGATTTACTTTTAAAGCCAGGAAGATTAGAATTCCTTATTGTTTTGGCCTGGAATAGGACTTTGGTGTTTTATATCATTATTATTTTATGTAGATACCTTTGATGGTAGGATGTCTTAGAAGGTTTTGATATGATTAGCTTCAAGGTTGTTTTCATAATGAAACAGAAATGTAAAGTCAATGGCTAAAATCCTGGTTATAAGGTTTTTCTACTTTTTGTTTGCAAACATTTTTATTTTATTAAGAGGATTTGTGCTTGTCCAAATACTCTTGATGTCTAAGTCTTTCAATTGCCTTTCATAAGATTCTAAGACCACGTAATTATAAATGGGAAAAGTTCTTATCTGAACAGCTTTCTGATCATCAATTTGTTTACTGTATGGGTAGCCATTCTGAATAATGTAATGAATACTATATCCCCTACTCCACTCCGCCTTTCTTTCATGCTGTGATGATCCCAAAAGAAAGCAAAAATGTGCTGCTGTAATTACAGGTTCAGGGTAATATCTATTGGAGTTTAATGCAGTTTCTTATGCTTCTAAGGATATAAGCCTTTCAATTATTCACAGTTTGAATTATCCAACTGGTTATTTTAATTTCTTCTTGTACATTGGAAATTTTTTTCCTCCCTTGTTAATCTTAGAAACAGAAAATATACTTGATGGACACCTTGACTTTCAACTTAAAAAGCAATGTCCCATTCTTACCCTGGTGTAAATTTCAGGATCTTTTTGTGAAAAATGAGGTAGCATTTTTTAATGTGAGGCTCAGGTATAAATACTGAAACATAAACCTAGATCTTTGTGAACTTTGTAAGTTATAACTCAATTAAAAAAATTGTAATGCTATCATTGATATTAAACACTTTGGAACCAAAGTAATGTTATATGGAAGCCTTGCCCTCAACTTTCAGCTTTGTAGATTCAGAAAAGTTGTGGAGGGAGTATTTCTAAGGTGATCTTTTCACTTAAAAAAAAAAAAAAAATTCTAACACTTAAAAAACTACGAAACCCTAAAAATAAAATATAAAACATTATAAATCTATGTTTTAGTATTCCTTGGTTTCCCATTGCAGAATGCCAGGGGTTTGGTTCCTTGGAGGCATTAGATTGAAAATTGTCTACCCAGAGCCTACAGAAAACTGTATCTTCACTTAGGCCTACAATAAATGTTCTTGACATCTTCGGTGTCTCAGGAAACAAGGCATGAACTGTGGGTCACAGAGAGCCTCAAAAGCAATGAATAGCACTAAAGTATGCATAACACTTTGTGGCTGCAAACAATATTGCGATGGAAACATTGCATAGGATTGAGAACATGGGCTTTTCTAAACATCCTGATTAGTATTCGGGCTCTACTATTGATTTTGTAAAGCTTGCCATCTCTAAGTCGTATTTATGGTGCCTTCCAAATTGGATTGCTAGAGGAACTACATGAGGTAATTAGTTCATGTTGTGCTTAGTATAGTACCAGTTACTACTGGTTCGGTAAATGGTAGCCTTGTGAATAGAAATTATCATTGTCATAATCATCATTAGCATAGTAATCATAAAATGCTAAATAGATTAATTCAACACTATTTAATGCTTACTATACCTATCATTGTGCCAGACACCGGAGTAAGCTCTTCTAGTTAGGATCCAACTCATAAAATACGAAGCTTAATATCTATATCTATATATCTGATATATATGTGTATATATGTGTATATACACATACATACATACACATACAAGAATACTTCAACAAAACTGATTTTGTTCTTTTGAAATTGTGAAACAAGCTCATAGTAATCTATTATTAAAAAATAACTTGTTTGAAAGTTTTTAGTGAGGGATGTCATATATCATTGGAAATTCTTTAGCTAAAATTAGTTTTAAGGATTTTTGTCTCCAAGTATCATCTCCCTAAAAAGATGTCCATAATGATAGATTTTGGAGTTCTGGAAAGGGAGGAACATGCCCTTCTTCCTGAATGATATATGGGGAGTAGATGATACATGGGAGTAGAACACCCATGAAGATGGCAAGTCTGTTGTGAAGGGTTATCAGGTTGTGTGACGGGAATTCCTCTCCCTGAGCACAGAAACACAAGTGACCATTTGATTGATAAGGCTCACTCTGGAGTCAGGATGTTGTTTTTTGCTAAGTGTTTAGTAGTTCATAATTATTTCTTCACTAGGAATGGAAGAATACATTCTTTGGCTCAGACTCTTTTTCCCAATTCTGCTTTTGCATGATCAAGGTAAGACTTATATGGGAAGTCTTACATAAGAAAATATTGATTTTTATATTAATAAAATGTTACAAAAATTTAAAGGAAAATACAAATAAACTATGAAAGAAGAAATATGATAAGACACTTCAGGTCCTGAGTAAAGATGATTTGAAAAAAAAAAAAAAAATCTTCCTGTGCTCCTGGGCACTTTAATTCAGGTATCACTGGCTCTACTACATATTCTTATCACTGTCTGAATTTAACTTATTTGTTTATATATTTTCTACTTTCAAGCACTAAAATATAAGCTTGGTGAAACTAGATACCTTACCTATCTTGTTTACTCAGCACCTAGCACATAAACCAGGTGCTCAATTAAAGTGTTGTAAAACTGAATCTTTAATATGTAAAAAGGTCTTATAATCTAGTAAGTAAGAAAAATACTGTAGAAAAATAGATCAAGTCATGAAGTGGCAATTCCAACATAAAGAAATACAAGTAGATAACAATAACTATTGAAGGGGTAGAGTTTGCCAACCCAAAATGTGCCTCTTTGGGATATTATTTTAAGTTGGTTATTTTTAAAATTAAATGGAATTTTAAAGGTTCAGAAAGAATCTTTGGCCTTTCCTCATACTCGCTAAAACATTTTAGATAGAAAGCCTACTCCAGCAAATAGAACTGTCACCGGAGATACCTACAAAAAGTATGGGTTAGGTGGAATGGGGGAGACCTGGCAGGCCATAGAGATCAGAGTCCACTCTGTGTCCCATTGTCTCTGCTTGGCCCAGTAGACATTTGTTTATCAAACATTTGCTTTTCCAACTCCATGGGAATTGTCCCTTTGAAGTCCCAAACCACTGCCCTTTCTCCTTAGCTAGATCACATATAAGCCTCAACTGCCCAACTTGTCCTTGAGCCCCATATTCTTATGGAATTCCCATACATACATATATCATTAAAGTTGGTTATTTTCTGCTGTTAATATGTTTCATATCAATTTAATTCTTAGGCGAGAAGAACCTAAAAGGGAAGGGGAAAATTTCTTCCTCCCCAACACTAGCTGATTTTCAATAACTAGTCAAAAATACAAATTAAAAAATTATAAGACACAATATTGACCTCAATTTTTTTGTAGTAAATCGTTTGGTAATGTGTATCAAAAGTTTAAATAGTTTGTTTATTTTTATCCAGAATTATATTTCTAATGAAAAATGAAATGTTAAAAAAAATACTTGCACAAATAATATACAATTTATTATTCTTTGGTATGAAAAGTTGGAAAAACAATCTAAATAGTTAGCAGTAGAATATTTATTAATAAAATATGCTATCTTCATAATAATTCTTTACAGATTATTAAAAATCATGTTCTTAGAGAATATGAAAGGATTTTTAAAAATCCACAGCATAATGTTGATTGAGAAACGCAAAATTTTCTACATAGTATTATCTTAATTGTGTCTCATGTATGAGGATTTGTAGATATGCACACTTACATATAGAAAAAATAATTGGGAAAACATGTTAAAAATTAACAGCAACTGTCATTGAGTGTTGTAAATTTTGTTTTCCCAATGCTTCTGGTATTTTCTGTATGTTCTACACTGAGAGATTTTTAGAAACTTTTATAATTAAAAAATTCAGTAATATTAGTATTGTCAAAATTTAGAGTAACACCTGGTGATTTGGAAATATCAAAGTATGAATATGAGGAATACTAGTTCAAATAAAAACCACTCACATTTTATTCTAAACTATAACTTTTTTTTTTTACTGGATAGAAAAATAAGCCTAAGACCAATTTTGGAGAGCAGAGGAGCCTTCAAATTGTGGGAGCAAATGCTCTAAATATTTTCAGAAGTTTACAGTTCACCCTGTTAAAGGAGTATCGTTAGTAGTTTTCTGAAAACAACTACGAAGACACCCTTGATGGAAATCATAATTTTGGAAGGAATTATATACCTATGTTATTGTAATCTCCTGAATCATACTATATTATTCTGAGTTTGGCTACCATTCACAGAGTTAAAGAAAACAACCAAGCAGCAAACATACCAAAAAAACTAGTTCATCAACATGCAAGAAATCAAAAACACTCTCTTGTTGCCAGGAGGGGAAAAAAAAAAAAAAAAAAAAAAAAAAAAAAAAGCATAATTAAAGAAAATTCCCCATGTAAAATAATGTGCCTAATAAATTTTCCACAAATAATGGAATTTACTTTCCACAGACTGAAGGTATAGTCGTGGCAGTCTCCAGATTCAAGCTAAATATAAGCACAAAAACAGTATGCTTGTAAATACAGCAATCAAATAGTAGCAGCACAAATTATGCATAAGAACCACTTCAATCAAGTGAGACAGAAGGTGAAAAATCACCAATCCCGATCATCTTTAAATCTAAAAAACAGCAAGTGAAAAGAAGATAGAAACAAAAGTGGCGGGATTATTTTCAAAAATAGATTATTAATGGATGAGATAAATAATTTTATGTAAATATTTAACAAATGGTTAGCTTTCTTCGGGGTTAGATCATCATCACTAGTCTTAGTATTACCATCGTCTACTCTGCTCATGCAGAGGGGTAGCCAGCCATGTGAATTGTTTACAGAAGTACCAATATTGTGCTGGTGGAAGAGTTTCCAGATTTACCTACTACTAATAGGTATATGGAAACCCTAGGAGGGGAAAAGGGAGAGAATAAAGAGGGTTGGAGAAATGCAACGGAAGATGATTATAGACATGGCTGCTTTTATAAAGACCCAAATCCTTTGTTGAGTATTCCTGTAAATGGAAGTTCCCTTCTAGAATAGCAGACTTTCTAACCACCACTTCTGCTGTTATGATGTCTGCTTTTCCAAGTCTCAGCTGTACAGTTCCTAATATCCCTCCAATTCACTTTCAGCCGTCATTGAGAACCACTGAAAAAATTCAGGGACAGAAGTTTGGGGAGGGTGGGGGTGGAAAAAGAGGGGAATCCATGTTCAGGAACAGACTCAGAGCTAATAAGTCCTGCTTCCAGAGTATACCATTGAAGATCCCCGAGGTTGGAGCTGTGATGCAAATATTGAGCTCTCAATTTGGGCATGAGAAGCAAAAGTGGAAGGAGAAGAGTGTTGGGAGCAGAAGACACCTGACTTCTGTCATCTATGTAATTGGGATTTTCTGCCAATTACACATGTTTTTCCTTTTTCCTATACCTTCTGTACATTCTTAAACAAATATATTTTAGATCTCCCAGATTTTTACCCACCCCTTTTTCTAAAAAACAAACAAACAAAAAAATGAAACAAAACAAACAAAAAAACTTCAATAAATGATAATTAAATTAATGAGGAAAAAGGAATTCCAGGCATCCTAATATTTATGATATTACATATCCCAGTGTCTTCTAACTGCTGACTTCATGTTTGGGAATCTCCCTTTAGTAATCACTCATGTGTTCCTATGATCTTCAAGTCTTACACTCTCTTTAGTAATTTGGTGAGAACAACATTGTTTTCTACTGTACTACGCAAAATTAAAGTAGCCATAGTTTTAATTAGCCAATGAAAATGAGAAAAGTACCAAATTAGGAAGAAAATTAGAGTTTATGATGATGCCTAATCAAGCATTATTTTTTAAATTAGGGAACTCAAATCTTAATAAAGTACACTAAGAAAAAATAGGCAAAATAACATCATTGCAAGAATCATTCAACCAATACTTACTCTTATGCATGTGTTACAGAAATGGTCTGGATACTGGGAGAAAAAAAAAGAAAATATAAGACATAGTCATTGCTTTAATGGACCTTACAGTCAAGTGGGGAGACAGACTTGAAAAAGTTCATTATGGTGAAAGCTATTAAAGGAGTAGGAAGGAGATGAGAGATATGAATTTCAATAAGGGGGTCAGGAAGGGCTTAGAAGATTTACTGACAGCAGAACTGAGGGAAAGTCTTCCTCCAGGCAAAGGGAACAGTGTTAAAAATATTTATGGTGGAATTGAAACCACTATTTAGTTCTTAAATTTCATCCTTCTATTTTGATTTTTTTTCTCTTTTACTAGACACTAAAATTATTACTCATTTATATCCTGGCATAAAGTGATATTTAGATAGCTTCCAAAAATTACAATAGAGTTCCTATTACAATGTCATTAAATTTTATTACCTGGAAGTAGAGGTTAGGAAGAGAACACAATTGGGGACATAATGGTGAAGAAGCGTAACTCATACCATATTCTCTGTGCATCTGTGGTTAAGACTTAACTGCCCAATAGCTTCAGCTTCTTAGCTTGAACGCTATTCATTTTTTTGCCCCTCCAAGCTCAGCGAAAACCCAGGAGCTTTAAAGTTTATTTTTCTGCTAGGTAAGTTTCTCATCTCAAGATTCCTATTCTCCTAAGCCAAGTCCACATTCACATGTTTTTTCCGTTGACTCTTACTTGATCAGGACAAAATGATGAAGACAAGGTTTATATTCCCATACCTCTTCCTTTCTCAATATGACAACTCCCAGCCCTCTGAGGTGATCTTTGGCCTTTAGGATTAAGGCATGCATGCATTCCCTCTCCGTCAGGTCTTCCTATTATTATAAGCATTTTCTTTGATAATGGAATGGAAGATTCTATTCCCAGCTGACTGCATCTTATGCATAGAGAACAGGAAAGGCCAGGTGACTAGGATGTAGGAAATCTTCCAGTGCTGAACTAACTTACACCATATGTCTGAGCCAACCATATATGACCCTCGCTCTGAGCTCCAGCTCTTCTTTTGTCTGTCATTCAGGAAGACCTTTGGATGTCAATAAACTCTGTTCTCTGGCTATGTTCTCTGGGAGGATAGGTGAAAAGGAGAGAAAAAAGAGGGTACATTTCCAGTTGTAAAAGGTGGGTAATACTGGATACCTTTCCTCCTGATAACACTGTTTCTAATACTGTAACGTTTGGATGAATACAGGGAGCTAAAGTATAGATTTTGTTTGTGATGTCCATGCTCATTTGTATTTGTAGAGTATAAAACACACAGAACATAAGAATAACAAGCAAATTTTAAAAAAAAAAGAAAGAAAAAGAAAAACACTTGGATCCTAATGTGTTTTCTGGTTCACAAAATAATGCCTTTTGTTATCTCCTGATATGCTAAGTTAAAAGACAGAAACTATATCATCAACAATTCCCCTTTTCTCTTTTAATGATAAAATTGGAGGAAACCAGAAGAGTGACTTTATTAGAGATGGTAAATTAAGTATGATATCTAGATACCAGATTTAATATCTAGAGTCAAGGACACATTTAGAAAACTGTAAACAGTTTATAATAATTTCCATTAGTAGTTCCTTCAAAGTGTGTTCATGATTATGTATTTTTTTGCAGTTTGATTAAACCATAAAGGCCAAATAAAAACCAAGCATGGGGTAACTAGATAAAAAAGTTTCCAGTGTTTCAAATTGAAAAATTTTGAATCAATTAATTTTGGTCTTAACTAAAATTTGGCAAGTTTGTTTTATAGACACACTACTTTATCAGAGATTTCTTTTATAAAAAGCAGAGGACAGATTCAACAGAAGCCTATCTAGATTACCAAAGCCAAAAAACTATCTCTAAATATAAAGAGATAAAAGACACATTTTCGATGAATAGATTCAAGATTTTATTTTTATTTTTCGCTGAGTTAGAATGATAGTAGCAGATATGTGACTAATAAGCTCTGAAATCCTGAAGTTTCTTCTCAATTATTTAAAATAGTTAAATAGTATTCCCCTGTACAAATGTGCCCAAAGCGTTTAACAATTATTTACCCATTTAACAATAGTAATTTTTAGCTATTATAAAAAATGTAACATGAACATTTTTATGCATACATATTTGCTTACATGTATCATTTTTAGGACAGTTTCTTAGAAGTGTAATTACTGGATCTTAAAGATATCTGCATTTTATATTTTTACCAAACTCAATAATGAACATTCATCCCATTAAAATCTCTACAACTTGCTGAGGTGATGTCAAGGAAAGGAGTTGAATGGAGAAGGTAAGAATAAATAGGGAAAGGTAGGAAGATACTGGAGTCAACAGGAAGATATGAACAGAATAGAAAACAATTGAGGCATTTGGAAAGATTAAGTTAAGAAGTGCATATTGTGCCATAAATTTAGATGCCAGATCCATTAACTCATCTCCATATTTTTTTGTTAGTTTCAGACATATTATCTGCACATTTAATGTATGCAATTTATGTGAATATCACATTGACAATGAAAGTGGAATATCCAAAATAAAATGAAAATCACCAGCTTCCTCTTCCAATTGTTCATTTCATTTCAATGGCACTACTTCAAACATCAGCACAGAAACCTGGGTTTTTCCCTTGACCTTTCCCTCTCCTTCCACTTCACATTACAGTCCATCACTCTGTTCCACCATTCTTCTACCTAATTATTTCTACATTTTGTTCAGTGTTCTTCATCCTCACTATCATGATAAGAGATTAAGATAGTTACATTTTTCACCTGGATCTCAGCTGTTGTTTCTTTGTTTTTTTGCTTGCTTATAGTTTCGTATTCTGTTTTTCCCTTTGAAGTTTTGGCAATTTTACAGTTAATAGTCTCTTCAGAGTAAAACTTGACATCTTATCATATATACTTAACAAATTCTAAAATTCATTGCACATTCGTTAATCCCACCCTCTGAAAAATGTAAAGACCTTAGGAAATTTAAATCTTGTTGAACCCCTTCCTGACATATATAATATATTGGTGCAGAATTTTAAATTCATTTTATCCTCATAAATTTGACATTATTATCATTTTATGTGGATATTTGTTTTACTTAAAACAAGCTGTATAAGTTATATATTTACTACATTTATTATTTATCTTTCTCATACTAGAATGAAAGCTCCAAAAATAGTGTGTTTTATTTTTGATGTTTTTTTGTTTGTTTGTTTGTTTTTCTTTCTTGCTTAGAACTGTGCCTGGTACATAGTAGATATTCAATATTCATTTTGAAGAAACAAACTCATTTTTCTACATGTTTACCTATTTGGCTCATTATTGTTTTCTGCCGTCAGCTAACCTTTTTGAGATAGTGTTTCTTCATAATATATGTCTGAAGTTTGTCATGGTAAGGAATTGTTGATAAAATCTTCTGTGCTTGTTTATCTAAAAATAAACAAACTTATTTTTCCCTTATTTCTGGAAGTTGCAAGTCTTATTTGATAACCTTTATTATTTTCTCCTCTTTGAACTTACAGGATATTTTTCCACTGTCCTCTGGCTTGATGACATTAAGACATCTAATTATCCTTCTTGGTAGGCAATCTTTCTATCTGTCTGCTTTAACTGAATTATGTCTAGCTGTGGATTGATATCTGTTTCTCTCTGTCTCTCTTTCCTACCTCCTTCTCCCTCTCCTCTATCTCATTAAACTCTGTTTCTTATCTGCTGTTATTTCTATATGCGGATTCATACTTTAATCATTTCTGGAAATTGTTTACATATTATTCTTAAAATATAAATACAACCTCTGTTCCATTCTCTTTGTTTTCTCCTGAGACTCAAGTTAGGCATATCCTACTTCTTCCCATTCTATCCTCCATCCTCTTTCTGAGTTCCCATTTTCTTGTCTCTCTGCTGTATTCTGATTATATTCTATAGATTTATCTTATTTGCTTTTATTCCTATAGTGGTGTGTAACTTGTTGTTTCACTCTTTATTTTCCACTTTTCAAATTGCATTTTTTCTTAATATGTACTTGATCATGTTTACAAATCTCTTGTTGGCTCGTGTGTGTGCGCTCGTGCGTGTGGGTGGTTCCATCCTTTATTTCTTAAATACTTTATCTGTAAAAATTTCATATTTTGTATTTGATAATTCCAATATCTTATGTCCTTGTGAGTTTAAATATGTTTTTATTTTATTTTCTACTGATTCTTCTTCATATGGTTTTGTTATTTGTGTTTGATCTAAGATTGAATTTGATTTTAATCTATGGAAATCATGAAGGACCAGCTGGGAATAGTTTATTCTAGAGAGATTGTTCTACCTGTATTCATGGGGGTGGTATGGGCCAGGGACCATATTAGTTTTTGTAGTTTTTTCGTTTGTTTTTCTTTGTTTCAGGTCCCAGGTTTAAAAAAGAAGGCTGAGGTTCAGATTCTCCATCTTGACCGTGGCTAAAAATTGGTTTTAAGTGTTCTAATATTGTTATCTTTTCTCAGCACATCCTTTCCTTTCTTGTTTGAGTACAGCTCTCAGATCTATGATCCACTTTGTTTTTACTTTGCTTATATTTACTTTTGTATTTATCATTGGTGATTACCTTTCCATACTGTGAGCCTGGAAGTTTATTAAAGGTCCCTGAAAGGAAGACTGAGCTTCTGCTAGATTTTCTTTATAGCTTTCTTTATCTTCAGTTATGTCTCTCCCCTGTTCATTTTTCATATTGCAGCCAGATTTGTCTGTTTACTGAAAACTCCACCCTCTTCAGTTTAGTAGCCCATATACCATTGCTTTCCAGATAAAATTAAAAGTAAAAAATCTTCACATGTTTACCATGTCCTCAGTAACTTGGTTTCCAATAATACTTCTAAACCTTATCTCTTGCCACTCCCTCTACCTCAACCTCTGTTCCAACATACACAGTTTCCTTCAAATTTTTAAATGTGTCATGTTGATTCCCACTTCTAGGCATATATTCTTTCTACTTCAAATTGCCTGGATACATTAGTCTTTATGAAGGATACTTGAATATGAAATCCATTATTTCATTCAGTATATAAAATATTTAGTGGACAACATAATTGCTATGATATAAAAATTGAAATATCTGTTTATTTTAAAATTGTGTTTCCTCATTTAATTTGTCTGTTTTAAATAAAATTCTTAATAATTTAGCCATATTAACATATAATAGATAGATAGATAGATAGGTAGATAGATAGATAGATAGATAGATGAAAATATGTGATATATACAAAGGGTGCCAAAAAAATGATTATGCATTTTAAGAAAGGATAAAACTATTAAAATTGTACTACTCAATATATACCGATAACAAAAGATGAATACAAGTCACATTTGACTTCAGCAGTTACAAGAGGTGGTCAAAGTGGTTGCCATCAGAATAATTTTAATACAGTTTTTATTATATATATATATATATATATATATATATATATATATATATATATATATATATATATATATATATATATATACATACACACACACATAGACACACACTCACACACATACACTCACACAAGTACAGTGAGTATTTGGACTGTGGCAGAATACATTTGTTCTTTTGGGCCATTCCTTTGCAGTGATGTGAATTGCTGTGTCAGTTGTTGTCAATATCAATTGTTAAAATGGATGTAGTGACTGATCATCATGCATGAAAGGAAATTCACATCTCTAATATGTCTCTGACTGAGATCTGTGGGAACTTAGCGAAACAAAATTGAAGCTACGAAACCCATTTCAAGATGTGAACATACACACTGTCTCTGTTTTATACACAGTTGTTGTCCCCTTAGGCTGCCTACTAAAGTTTTCATCATAACGGTGATACACCTACTGTGGACCTTAAGAGCTTGTTTGGTGAATCTAATGGGAAAGAAGAGTCCTTTACTAAGGGTCCATGTAATAGCTCTTTGTTCTCTTGCAGCTATTGGATTTGCTTTTCTCTTTGAGCGGGACAATAGCACTCCTATGAAGAAGTGGTGCTGTTTTTATTTTCTAATCTCATTTCCTCTGTCCTTACCTGCCTTATTTCCACCTGACATTCAAACAGTAAAAAACACCAAGTCACCACCAATGCAGCAGGAAAGGAAAAGAAAGGCTAATGTTACCCGAAAGCACTATTCCAAACAGAAAGAAAGCATGATTCTGTGTCATGGGTATAACCTGGAATGACATACTGGCATGAATTACCTCTTTGAGTTTTTGACAGAAGAGAACAAAAAGTGCTAATGAAGTCACAGGAGGCTTTGGGAGTTCAACTTAGGAAACCTTTAGTATAATGACAGTGTCAGGACAGGTCATTCTTGCTGTTTCACTCACAAGATGGAACGTACCTGTGTAAAATTAGACATTTGAAAAATCATAGACTCAAATGAATTCTGAAAACTACCAAAACTTTTCTATCTGAATATGTATTTGGTTTTCCTTTAATTATAGGAGTGTCATATAGTATAGTCAATAATTAGTGTTACATTATTTTTATTTTGTTAGTATACACAGTTGATGCATCTTTCTTCTAAATACAATAAAATAAATATTTCTTGGTTGAAATAGAAAATTAAAATTGAATTTGTAATATATCATTTAAATTCTCTACTTCTGCTGTGAACTCAGAGCACAGACCTTGTTGCATTACCAATAGCACACTATCTAGATTCTTAAGTTTTCTGGGCTCTTCAACACTGAGACCAAAATTAGTTCCTGTTCTCAGTGCTAACTTTGAAAGATGGGAGATGGTTTAGTCATGTTGTGATATTTAGAGAAAAACAGAAAGGTATTTTCTCTAAAATGTGTTCCTTATTATTTTATCAATATCTGAAATCCGGCTTGGAATATGCACAATATAAAATTTTTGAATACTATTTCTCATGAGATTCAGCGTCTTAAAATTGAGTTCACAAACTATTTCAAAACCGATGAGGTAAGCAGGACACATGTTATTGCAGTCATTTTTATCAGAGAGACAAGTCAGTTTGCAAGGTTACATAGTGAGTAAGGGAAAACTGGATTCATATACCAGGCCATCAGATTCCAGAAGGTCTTTGTATTACACTCAAAAAACGTGGGGTTTTGGGTTTAAGTCATTTCTCTGTTAAAATGCAAATCAATCTGAAAATAAACCCATTAAATCCATTAGCAGCATCAATTATCTAAATATATTTGTTTTTCAAACAAGAAAGGGAGAACACGTAATGATGACAGAGCAGTAGAATGGAAAGGATGGAAAAGACCAGAACACTGGTATGTCCATCAGGATTTTGGGTTGCAAGTAACTGAAAGTTAACACAAGCTGGCTTAAGATCACATGGGGCTCCTAGAGTACACACAAAAGGTGAAAAATCAAGTATCTGAAATAGCAGGAACCAGGACAGTTATGGAACCACAGCCAACTGAAACTAGGGAGTCAACACAGAGGATTCTCTGCTTTATTATTGCTTCTCTTTTTAGATTGGCTTCATTCTGTCTTCTGCAGGTAAAATTCTTTATACTTAAGGCATGTGACTACCTGTAACTATAATTTTCATCTTCGAGTTCCTTACTAGAAGAAAAAGATAACCTACCTACCAGTTCTAGTTCAAAAACTCTTAAGATAAGCCACAGACTTCATTAGGTCTTCTGCTCACTCCTTGGGCTAATCATAATATTTAGTGGTCATGTAAAACATTTGGCTCCAGTGCTTACCTTTAGAGCATGTGATTTGAAAATAAAGTAACTGAGTTTTTGTTTTTACCCACAGGTAATTAATATGGGTGGTAGAGATAGTACAGAATTGGCCTCAGAGGAGCTTTTTTGTGAGTTGAAGCAGCTACTCTAGTACTACTGGATGAACTTCACAAGGAGGGCAGGCCTTACTGAGTAATATACATTGTTTTAGACATTTAGGAATTGGTAAATGGGCCCACTGCAGTATCTGTGGAATTATAGAGAAATAGAAGTAATGAAAGAGAATGGTGGGAAGCAATTGAATATAAAGTCAATAGCTATATAATCATTTAAAGTGTCATAATGACTTGAAAGAACTAGCTCAAAAGCAGAGCAAACCACTGACTAAATGGACTAAATGGCAGGGGGGAATAAAAATAAGAATCTGGGAGGTAAGTTGGGTGAAATCTTGCCCTAAGATGGAGAGACTTTTTTCTCTCCCATCAGAGTGTCATGGTGTTAAGAGCTTAGCTTTTGGATTCAGAGGGACCTGGTTTTGAATAATGAGTCTGTTATTTATTCGTTGTTTGGTGCTGGAAAGATGCTTACTCTATGAATCTGTTTCCTTGTTTCTACCATGGAGTAATAATAGCTCATAGATTTTTTGTTTGTTTGTTTTTTTTGTGAGAGTTAAAGATATTACATCCTTTATTATAAGAGCTATGCTTCCATGAATTGTTGATATTTGACAGAGGTAGCACTGCAGATCAGTGGGGAAATAATTGTGTATCTAAAAGGAGAAAAAAGGAAATTGGGCACTGACCTTACACCATACATAAAGCACAATTACAAGTAGATTAAAGGCTTCCATGTGAAAGGCAAAACCAAACACTTTTCCGAGATAACACTTTCCATGAATAACATTTTCATGACTGTGGGAATAAAGACAGAAATTCTCAAACAAGATAAAAGAAGAATTAACCATAACATAATGCATTGAGAAATTCAATTACATTAAAACCATGTTTTCTCGAAAATAAGACCTAGCCGGACCATCGGTTCTAACGTGTCTTTTGGAGCAAAAATTAATATAAGACCCAGTCTTATTTTACTATAATATAAGACCGGGTCTTATATAATATAATATAATATAATATAATATAATGTAATGTAATGTAATGTAATATAATATAATATAATATAATATAATATAATATAATATAATATAATATAATATAATTTATATATATATATATATAATATAATATAATATACTATAATACCAGGTCTTATATTAATTTTTGCTCCAAAAGACGCATTAGAGCTGATTGTTCAGCTAGGTCTTATTTTCGGGGAAACATGGAATGAAGAGCTTATTTTTATTAAAAGATGAAATAACTCTATACATACACTAAATTGACAAAAATTGGGGGTTGGACAATAATACATTGGTGTGGATATGAAATCTCATGAATTCTTGGTAGAAGTATATATTGCTAGCTTCTTTAGAAAATAATTTGCCTCAACTGACAAAGTATTAACCTGGGGTTTATACTATGGGTACTTACTCTGTGAAACTTGTACAAATATTCATCAAGATATATGTGTAATGTTCAGAGTGGCATTTTTCATGATAACTAAAAGCCAGAAACAATTCAAATTTCTATAAATAAACACATAAATTGTAGAATACTGAATAATTTACAAAAATGAAAAATGACTAAATTAAAACTACATCCAATAACATGGATGAATCTTATAAACAAAATATTGAGCACAAGAAGCCAGGCACACCAAAATATAAGTGGTATGATTTAATTCATAAACATTTCCAGAACAAGCACAGCTCAACTGTTTTATTTGGAGGTATGTACATAAATAGTAAAAATTGAAAGAATAACAAATAAATTGTCTCAAAAATAGGATTAGGGTTATGGCCATGATAAGAAAGGGGTACACAAGGGGTTTTAGGATGTGGGCAATACAATTTTTTTTTTTTCATTGGTAAATAATCTGGCTCACGTTTACCTTGTTTATGAAAATATACTCAAGGTGATGCTTTATATGATTGTAGATTAGGAGGTTTCCAATATTAAGGTGCTTCTATAATCATTATTCATATCTATATTGTATATTCTCTGTTTTCTTTTCTATATCCACTCTTCACCTTTGTCCATTCTCGGATACTGACCTTTTTGGATCAATAACAATCTCTACTATCCTCTAGCTTTCTGTGAATTTGACCGGTGAGAGGTTCCAGTAGGAATGAGGGCAGTGTTATGTCCCCCAGACTCCTAATAAGTAGTTGTTTTCCTACAAATGTGCCTACTTTTCCTCTTACTAGTTACCTGCTCTTCCCTTCCTTTGCCATTGGGAGTGGTGAGACTAGCCTCTATTTCTATCTCTACAGTATTGCATTGCTCCTTGTTTTCCTTAGTTCTGCTCATACCGTTATAAATAGACCCTCCATTGAACTCTACTTAAACACTGCATTTGAGTATGGCAACTAGTTGTCTTAAAATCAGTTTTCTGACTTATATAATACCGTTTTTCTTCTTTTAGGTTGAATCAAAATAAAAAACAAACAAGCAAAAAAAGTTTCTAGTTACCTTAGCTAAAATTCCAGATTCCAACAATACACATTGTTAATGCTTTATGATTTGACGATCAAATAATTCTATTGATTTTTATCTTGTTCACAACAGATCTTGAGAGTAGGCCAGCTCATGGTTTTCTCTAAAAAAAAAAAAAAAAAAAAAAAAAAAAATTGGCAGAGTGCTAAATAGTACATGATATAAGAGTTCAGCGTGTACTTGCTGACTGATTATTCTGTTTCATCTAATATGGTTTGATTTGGCAAATAGGGTGTATATTTTGTACAAATAAAAGATGTTTTCTTCCCCAAGTTTGTCACTTAATAGGTGACTCCTGCAATTTTCCTTTGTGAACCTCTCATTTGTGCTATTTTATGTTATTGTTTACATGTTGTAACAGAATAATGCTATTAGGAATAATTTATAGGTGATTATAAGGATAAAAATATTATTTTTATTTACGCTATGGAAAATTAGGGGAATGAAACTTTCTATAACTTAAACATTCACTGTGAAAAGAAAATTATAATTCCATTATTTTTTCAGAATATGATAAGCCAATATTTACTCACATAAACCCACATAGCCGCTAATACTGTAAATGAGTAGAAGTAGGTTTTATTTCTACTATATTGGGTATTGAATAAAATTGCATGTTGGGACTTTTAAAGTTTCTTTAATAAGCAGAATTGCTGCCAATCTAATCCCCAAGGCGATATTATTTAGTAGGTCTTTGTGTTTTAATTTTGTATTTGCAGGAGTGCCACACTGCTGTTGGGACTTATTAGATGCAGTTCTGGTTTGTTCAATAGAACTTTGCTTTTATATTCAGGCAATCTTAACAGGGACAAAGAAAAGCAGTCTTTAAACCAGTGATTCTGCTTGCCAGATACAAATATTGCTGTGATTTGTATTTATGATGTGTTTATTTGATTTTGCTCCTGTCTTTTAATCAGTATATAAATTTATTGATGGCAATGTCCCTGTATTCAATTTTTTTTGTTGTTGTTTCTTTTAATTAGTTGTGGAACTTATGATTTAGGAAGGCTAATAATTGATTTGTGATTTCTGCTGTGGCCATCACCTCCTTTCCCTCTCCTTCTGAATATGATATGATATGATATGATATGATATGACATGATATGATATGATATGGTTAATATGATATAATATAATAAGATATAATATAAAGGATATAACATAACATAACATAAATTCTTTGAAGATTTCCCATATAAAACTTTACATTTGAACAAGTGATTATAGAGAAAACAAAGGATTTTGATGCATTCATGTGAATTCAAGAGTGTGAATTAAAAAATAATAAAAGATCTACATGAATGGAAAAAAAACTAAAAAGATAGGAATTCACCAATGCATCTTTTGAAATATAAACACTACTTACAAATATTAGCTTTTCATTTTGATTTATTCAAAATGTTCTTACTTTGAATAAATTTTTTAATTTGAATTTCATTTTGAAAACGGTCAACTTCTTCCTTGCTTCCAAAACAAAAAATCATAGTGAGGGAGGGAGTGCAATATTCCTCCCGTCAAAGGACATTAGAATTCTCTGGACTCTGAATGGCCCAGAGGGAATCATGGAACACCACAGGGTCGCATGCATTTCCTATTGGTGGTCAGATGTTGAACTTCTAAGTTGTTCCTTGTGTCCTGGAATCTGGGCCAGAATGAAAGATGTGAGAACAAAGCAGAACATTGCCAAAGTCATGTAGCTTTTAAACCTGTCGAAATCTGGTGTTCTCTTTTACAATCCTTTCCTCAACGAGAAAGCACAGGTTACCACAATATAATGTTAATAATATTCTAAAGTAGCTAGTAATGGATAGTTCTGAATGGATATTTAAGGGGAAAATGGACAAAATCAAATTTCTAAGATAAGAATAAATGCTAACATACTTATTTAGGAGCCAGGAAGCTTAGTTTCTTTTGCCAACTTGCTCTTTTTTTAATTAATGTGTTTTTAGGCAGCTCACTTTTCAATGCCTTTTTGTTTTAAAAGATTAATAGGAGGCAATATTTTTGTCATTTATAATTTTTTACAAGCCATATCTCCTCATCTCACAGCCACAATGATTAATAAAAAATGGGTACAAGCCAATGAGACTAAGTTCTCAGACTTCAGCAGGCCGCTTTGGAGAAGAGGCAGTCTCTTTTTGTTGAGGTAGATAAACTACTGGGCTATTTGGCTAGAACTGCTGCTTGGCATTATTGCGTTCATGTGGAGACATCTTTCTCAAAACAAAGCAATGCAGAGGAAAATAGAGAGATGGAAAGAGCAAGAACTCTAATTATATCATTTGAGCACCTGGCTCGAGACATGTTAGTGTTGTGAGGCAGTGAATTATCTGTTGGCTGAAATCAGATTGACACGGGCTCCTATGACAGTCAGTGCTGTTTCAGTCATGGCACAAACTGCCCCAATGAATTATATAATTTTTAAGTTAGAAGGAAACTTAGATAAAGGAAACTTAGAGATGAAAGATAAAATATGATATCCTGTAATTACATTTATTTTAGGAGGAAAGAAACTGAGATCCTGACATTTTATGTTATTTCCATCTGCTTAATTAGTGGTAGATTAAGAAATGAGCTCACTGCCACTTAAGTATTTATAAACATCCAATGACCATTTTTCATTGATAGTACAGATATAAAGGATTAAAAAAGGCTGGTGGGGACCCTTATAATTTCTATATTATATAAGTCATATCAAAAGAGACATAATAAAGTGGGGAGTTAAAGGAAGCATCCAGAAAATGTAAAAGAATGATGCCAGCCTATGGAGATGGAGCAGTTGTTTACCATAACTGAGAATTAAAGTACAGTGATAGTTTTTCAGGAGTCAAATTTTTTTTTTTGCTAAGGTCTTCACAAAATTACTTTTATGTTATTTTTCTTATCGTGGAAAAGTCAGTTCTAGGACTTATTCTTAAGAAAATTCACTGATTTATATATACATGTGCATGTGTGTGTCATGATTAATACAGTATCTACTGTAACACCTGTTTACCTAACTTAGTAGTTTTCTTGAGTTTATCTTCTATGTCGAACCAGATTTGTCAGTCTATAAGCTTTTCATTTGTTGTAATTTAGGTAGACATTTGGGAGATACTATTTCAATCTAATAATGTGACGTGTACTGCATTAAATCAATACCAGTTTCATTTGAATTGTGTTGTACATGTGCACGAGTCATTTATTACTTAGCTAAAATATAGGGTAGTTTGAAGATTTTGCCCATTTGTGCACTAGGAAATTACGTTGTAGCACACATTATTTTATTACTATTCTGTTGCCTTGTACGTTTTCTTTTATGGTACTCTGACTTGAATGTAGTTTTCTTCAAAATATGAAACAAACAAGTTCATCTTTTGACAAATATACTTTTTTCTTTCCAGATATTGTTTCAGATATCCCAATTAAACTCTCATTTAATTGTCTTCGTACTCTTAGAAGGAATAGCCTTAAATTCATAAAAACCCAGTATAGACAATTTCTCCATTCACTAAAATATGATATCCTGTAAGTACAGGTATGCTAATTTACAAAAGAATAAGAAAAAAGAATTTGGAAACATAACAAACCTAACAAATTCAATGAAATAATAAGAAGTTTTAATACCTTAGGACACAAATTCAATTTATTTTAGATTTACCCAGCAGTGCTGTAATTCTGTTGATGAAAGGTGAAGCTCAACTTAGAAGATACATGCAGTTATAGCAAATTGAGAAAATTAAAAAAAAAAAAAAAAAAGCCTAATGAAAAGCCTAAAAAAAAAAAAAATGTCAGTAAGTCTATGTAGTCAGCTATTTTTTTCATTTATAATAGTCGTTCTCAAACTTCAGAGTCACTTGAGGACCTTATTAAATATTCAGATACATGGGTTGTGAACATTCCGACTGAGTGCGTTTTATATCCTAGGAGTCTGCATTTTTGACAAACATCCCAGAGGGTTCTGATAGAAATGATTTGAATGTTACATCAGGCAAAACAAATCTATGTAGTACATATATGAACTCCAGTTAAATTGTGTAAATTATATAAAGCAGATTTTTGGCTTCTGAAAGAGGGAGTAAAGGACATTCAGGAAATAACTCCATAGCTGAGTTTCAGTTCTCTGTGCTTGATTTGCCAAAAATCCCTCAATGAAAATACAAACAAAACGAGAGAGAGGGGGTGGGGGAGGGAGGGGGATGGAGGTGGGGGAGAGAGAGAGAGAGAGAGAGAGAGAGAGAGAGAGACTTTTTTGTTTGAAAAACAAAGTGAAATACCTCAGTCTCATCTTAGTGACTTCTGTCTAGGGCTAAATCCCTTATAAATTGCAGTTGTATTGTAATTGATTTCATTCTTAACAAAACATTCAATCCTCTTGGGGAAAAACAAAAGAAAGTAAGATTAGCTAAGGAAACAGAAAAAAAATTTCTATTTCAGTGATTAAAATTTATGCCTCAGGAATTAAGCAGGCTTGATGCTTTCCTGGATTTACAGTGATTCATTTGTTACTGCCATTAGCTTTAACTGCTTTGGGAAAATTTAAGAACAGAGCTATAGCATGGCTTACAACCATCATGAGCTTCAAAGATTCAAGAGCATGCTAAACGTTTCCTTGCAAACTCTGCTTTAATAGGATTACATGGATAATGTCTTTGAATATTTATTCCCTCTACAAATCAGGTAAGATACATGTTAATGACATTGAAAATATTGTCATCTTATGATTGAAGACAATGACACCAAAAACATGTGCATTTTTG
This sequence comes from Rhinolophus sinicus, assembly GCF_036562045.2. Taxonomy (NCBI): domain Eukaryota; kingdom Metazoa; phylum Chordata; class Mammalia; order Chiroptera; family Rhinolophidae; genus Rhinolophus; species Rhinolophus sinicus. Next base: position 125,702,462 of record NC_133755.1, on the reverse strand, counting down.
AAAATAAATGAATCACAAGTCTCAAAAACTTTCTTGAATATAGAAAGCTAATTCTAGTATTGACAGGATCATCTTCATTGAACAAATTGAAAATTAGAATTTATAAAATAACAGTATTGCATATCAGTTCAGCAGTGAATGTGGGAAAATGAGATAAACACAATCATACAGGCATAAAGCTAAAGTGCACCCCCTAATCTTTCACGATATTTTCTCTGAAATGTTTTTCGCTTCTTAAAGGACAATTATGATACACAGTTGGATTGGTATCTCTCTCTCAGTTCTCATGCATAAAAAATAAAGTGCCAATACATAATTAATGCAAATACTGCAACTGGAAATAAAATCTGAGGCCTTGTTCAGATTAATGCCAGTTGCTTGATTTGCACATGTTCTTATAATTTATATTGAATTTTGATTGGATTTCCTTGCTATCTTCCTATCTAAACATTTGTAATCTAAAATTATGATATTATTTGAATTTTGGCATCCTATGTTTGTATTTATAATTTTAAAGTCAGAAAATTGGCTTGAAGTTTCTACAGTAACCCTGGAGGTGACTTGAATAAAGTTGTTAACTAATGAACAGAGTCACTGTTAATATTAATCTGCATATGCTTGTCACTCTCCTGAAGGACATTTATTCAACTTTGAGTTTCAAAGCTAATTGGAAGTCATGTAGGTTGATAAATATTGGAAATAAGGCTAATATTATCATAGCATTTATTCCTATTTCATTACTTTTTTAAATGAAGTAATATCTGAATGCTTTCTCTCTAAGAATAGTATGTTTTTCATTACTATTCATGACTGAACCACAGTACATACGAAAAATTGGCTACTATTTGAATAACATCCCTAGTTCCTTATAATTAAAATTCAGCTCATAATTATACTTGGAAGAACCATTATTCAGGAATTATAATGTAAAGAAAGAGTTATTAGGAATAAATTGAATAACAATTTTAAAAACACAATGTTAATAATGTACATTTATTTTTGTCAAAATTATACTTTTATAAGAGATAGTTATTAATTTATTTAACCAATGTTTAAGTCCCCACTTGTATTTGTCAGCTTTGCTGCCAAACAACAACAACAACAAAAAATATATTCCTAATGTTTTACAATAACAGACATTTAGTCCTTACTTCTGTTAAGTGTTGGTGACAGTAGATTATATCTGTTGCAGTGATTCTGCTTCATTCAACTTGGTTCTGTTCAAGAAATCTTCCATTATAAGACCAGGTCTGAAAGAAAGAGGACATTCTTTAGAACATGCCCATTTTTTTGGCAGTGGAAATTGGCAAGAGATTAAGACAAACCCTACAATTCATTTAAAGCTTCTTCAAATCTTTAAATGTGTATGTCAAATCCACTTATATTCCATTGATGAAAATATGTCACTAATTAAGCACTGTATCACTGGAATGTAAATTGCACTCCAAGCATGAGGGGGCAAGGGTACATGAATGAATATTTGCAAATAGTAATAAATCTACCACACCATTGTAGGCTCTTTCACATGGCCATTGTCCTCAAGAAAAACGTTTTAGTATAGAATAGGCGGTTTGCAATTAAATCAAATATGTTTTATTCAAAGAGGCCTCCATTTAGGTTCATACTATCATACTATTTGTATTCTGGACATGTTTACTTAAGAAAAAAACTAACTCTTATTTCTGTCTGAGATTTCATTTAAGCTATTTATTCTATGCAGTTCCCCATTGGAAACACTTTGTATTGTTGATTCAGATTGTATTTTCATGAATTATTGTAATTGTTTACATGGGAGATAAACCAAATGTAGAATCCCAACAGAGAAAAAACAAAGATGATTTATAAGAATGAAGACTTACGTTTTGTCACCTTAGAGGGAGGCTGAGACATTAGATCACTCTAATTCTAACTGAGTCACTTTCTCGCTGCTCCAGGGCGAGACACCTTGCCTCCTGCAGTCTACCTACAACTTTCCACATCATCCCTATCAGCCAATTTGACTAGTTTACCTTGCACTTTCCCAGGTTCCTTTCTAGGGATAGTAATGATTAAACTAATCGATTGGCCTGTGTGTTGGGACCTAGGAAGAACTATAAATCATAACACTTTGACTAGGGCCATTTTTTGTAAGGTTAACTGATGGCTTTGTAATGCAGTAAACCATTCCCTACTCCTTAGAGCTACTACTATTAGTTTTCACTTGGAAATAAGAAATCAGGATTACACAAGAGCTTTCACTTCCCAATATGGGCACAAATCAAATAGTATCTAACTCCATCCCACATTCCCTGCTTCTGTCTTCCTCAATGAGTTAACACCTCAGCTTCTTATTTTATTTATTCCATACATGTTATCAAGGTCATACCCATGTTTCTCTCTTTACTTATTTCAATTAAATTAACAAACTTGTAGATGTATTGGAAAAAAAGTATCATTTATAAAATCTGATGATCAATTTAATAAAAGGAATATTTTAACCCTCTTCTCCGGCTCACAAACCTCAACAAATAATAATTATCCTCTATCTTTCCTTGTGTAAAGCCTTGACATTGGTGACTCATTCATTGGTGTAAGGGATTCTCTCTCTATTCTTTTTACAAAGTTGGCAGGGCTAGCCCTTACATGCCAGGATACAATGATGGGACACAGGTGTGCACCAAGTTCTACATGCATAAGCTTTAATGATGTCAAGTAGACTTGCCAGATACTTACAGATTATCAAAAACTTCAGTTATCAAATTATTGTAGTTTTTGATTGGTCATCCCTTCAAATTCATATTATTATTATTTTAAATATGCCTATTGCTGCCATATATATGATAAACAAAAAGGTATCTTGCCATATCTTGTTTTTCTTTCTCTCCATGTTTAATACTTGGGCAGAATTCTTAAAAATTAATAAAAGGAAAACATAAATGCCTCATTAGATTTCTTAGAAAAAGAAATTAACATTAAATGCATTTCTTATATCAAATTATCAAAGAAAAGCCAATTCAAACCATAACCTGACTAATTTTTGCTTATCTAATGATAAAATATATAGTACTCAGTGCTGGCGATGATACTATAAAATGAGCATTACTGGTGTGTTATATAATTTTAATACCATATTTCCTAAAAACAATTTGGCCAAACACATCTAAAGTTTTAAAATGTTTCTACATTCTGCCAAAAAAAAAAAAATCTAGAAATGTACTCCAAAGGAAGTATGTTATACATCAACTGACTACAAAAGGAATTTTAAGTTAACAAAGCAAGATACAAAATTATGGATTCATAAATAGATGTAAGTTGCTCCATTAAAGTAGAGGTCACATCATTATTTGTGCATTTAAAATTAAACCCATCCAAGTAACTAGAAGAATAGCCTGATATCAGCATTTTTTTCAGGATTTACTCTCCTTGCCTTGCATCAGATCATGTAATAAGAGTGGGGAATTTTGGGTCCTGGAAAAAAGATGATGCCGTCTGCCTTCATTACAGTTGCTTTTCATTCCTTGCAAACTCAAGTCCTTAAGGGGTAAATAATTGATTTCAGTATTTTAGAGTCTCGTTTGATCAGCTCCTGGCCCAGTCTAGCAAGTTCTTTTCCCATATGTTAGTTATGGTGACTCACATACCTCTGCTCCAATCTCAAACATAGGGCTCCTCATAAAGGACATTTAGGTGGGAGTTTTGGGGCGAGTTTTTACCAGCACCACTGAAACCAAGTCCAAAGCACTGACCTCACCAACAGAGAGCTGAATCTCATCATGCTGAGGTTTACTCTCTGTCTCTATCCTATTCAGTTGCAGTCCTGGGAATCCAAATGACAAGAGACTGTGCTGCTTTCCATTCAACCATCAGAGCTTGTTAGGGGGCCATATTCGATAACCTGTCTATATATGCAGGCCTAGACCTTGGAACCCTTTACCCTTCCTCAGGAGGAATTTGAAGACTCATCCTTAAAAGCACAATAATTGCATTCTCTTTCATTCATTCTGTCCCAATCAGTAACCACCCTCTAAAATGTTTCAAATATTTATTCTACTAGTTTTCTATTGCTCAGTAACAGATTACCACAAATTTAGCAGCTTAACTCAGCACCTGTTGACAAAATAATAGTATTTTGCTGAGTCCCACAGACTGAAATCAAGATATTGATCTGGATTGAGGTTTCACCTGGAGCTTGGTGTCCTCTTTTCATGTTGTGGGCACAATTGGTTCCTTGTGATTGTAGAATTGAGAACTGTAGTCTTGTTTGTTTGTTTGTTTGTTTGTTTGTTTGTTTGATTTGCTGGTTGTTACCCAAGGATCACTCTCCGCTCTCAAGGCTGCCAGCAATTCTGTATTAGGTGGCTTCTTCCACAGATAGTTCACAACATGACTGTTTCCAGCAAGAGAGCTTCTGACACTACCTTTTCTTTTAAAATGCTCATCTAATTAGGTTAACTCCTCCAGGGTAATCTCCCTTTTGATTAAATACAACTCAATTCATTATTAATCTAATCATGGGTATGCTATCCCAACATATTCACTGATACCTACCAAAATTAAGGGGAGGGGGCATTATGTATACGAAGGAGGAGAAATATGGGAGGCCATGTTAGAACTCTGGCTATTGGAGTCTTCCCTTTGTCTGAATCAATTATTTCACTAGAATTTGCAAACATTTTTCTTCCTTTAATAAAGAAATTTTTACTATGTCACTTTATATTATAGAAGGTTATATGTACTAAAATATTAACAGATAATTCCTAGGTGATAAGATATGAGGGGAAGTTCTATCATCTACATTGTATGTAGATAGCAATTAGGTAATTTGACAGTTGGGTTCATGAACTTTGTTGCCACATCTTTGCTAACCTTTTTTGATATCAGAGGGATTATTCATTTTGAACTTCTACCAACTGAACAGTTAACCAAGTTTACTATTTGGAAGTGCTGAAAAGGCTGCATGAAAAAGTTAGACGAAAATGACCTGAACTTTTTGCCAACAATTCACGGCTCTTGCATCACAACAATGTACCAGCTCACACGGCACCGTCTGTGAGGGAATTTTTAGCCAGTAAACAAATAACTGCGTTGGAATGATGGGGACACTGACCTTAAAATGGTTCCCTGCCACATGGAACTGAGCTAAAATGGTGGCCCGAGCAGAGAGAGAGGTCCCCAGCCTAAGCCCCAGCCCACTTCCGCATAACCCCCTCCAAGCCACACCTTGAGCCAATCACCTGACAACACCTACCCCTTCCCCAACTCAAGGAAGTCCCCAACCCATAAAAATTTGCTCAAAACCTTGTTAGGGGCTCAGTCTTTTGGGAAGGATCCCGCTGAGCCCGCCGGCTTAATAAAACTGACTCTCCTAACTCTCTGAGTGCTGCTTGGGTTCTTTCCGGTCTTGGATTCTGCAACAGGAACACGTTCCCTATTCACCTGATCTGGCCTCCAGTGACTTCTTTCTTTACCCAAAGATAAAGGAAATATTGAAAGGAAGACATTTTAATGCCATTCAGGACATCAAAGATAATACAGTGACAGCTCTGATGGCCATTCCAGAAAAAGAGTTCCAAAATTGCTTTGAAGGGTGGCATCAGTGCATAGCTTCCCAAAGGGAACACTTCTAAGTTGACCACAGTGATACTCAGCAATGAGGTGTGTAGCACTTTTTCTAGGATGAATTTGTCAACCTAATTGTCAGGCCTCATATATTTCTATTTTATATATTTTAATTTTGAGCTTTTTATCAATAATGCTGATAAATATTTAACTTGTTGCTCTCCAAAAACAAAAGCCATTGTTTGTAGCATCTGTTGATCTCTGCTATAAATACTCTCACCAGGGCCAGTTCCAAGCTACCAGTATGAATTAGCAGAAAATGCAACAAATGACTCTGGCAAGCTGGTATGGCTAGGTTCAGAACACCTATTATTATATTTATTATAAAAATGAACTATTTTCATTTTTGGAAGAATGGACATTTCCCATGATAGCATTTGTATATGGCAGAACTCTGTGTTCTGAAAATCACTGGACTAAAAATCACTGAAGTAAAATTTAGAAATATCTCAAATGAGCAGCACTAGGTTTTATACACACAGTCAACCTGCCACATAATGATGTTTCGGTCAAAGATGGAGTGCATATATGAAGGTGGCCCCATGAGATTATAATGAAGCTGAAAAATCCCTGTTGCCTAGTGACTTCTTGACCAATGTAACAATGTAGTGCAATGCATTATTCACATATTTGTGGTGATACTGTTTTAAACAAACCTACTTCACTAGCAGTTATATAAAAGTAGAGCACATACAATTATGTACAGTACATGATACTTGGTAATGATAATAAGTGACAGCATTACTGGTTTATGAATGTACTGTATTATACTTTTTATCATTATTTTCGAGTGTACTCTTTCTACTTATAAAAAAAAGTTTGCTGTGAAATAGCCATCTTATGCAGGCAGCAGCCTCATACATCTCCTATTTACCACTTCTCTTAATTGCATCATTTTCTCTTGTGCTTGATTTAATCTCATGTTGATTTTCACAGTACCATGCTTGTAGCCTCCACGCTACAGGCCATACCATAGAACCTAGGTGTGTAGTAAGCTATACCATCTAGGTCTGTGTAAGTGATGTGTGAACATCACTGCTTCTTGTGTGAACAGGGACGATATTGCCTGATGACATATTTCTCAGAATATATCCCTTGCTTATGCCTCTATTCCATTGAAAGACAAAATATTTTTACATAATTGATTAACTAGATTAACCCTTAAGGCAGTTTAAATACATAGTAATTAATACATCATAGTATTCTTCTGAGAACTCAACTCCTTGTGAAAGTCTAGTACACTTAAGAGAAAGAACAAGCCCTTTGGGGGTCAGAACAAATTCCCATTTTTATCAATATAATTAATAGATATATTATTTTAAAACATTAAACATTCTTACTCAGATTAAAGGTAAATTTAAAATTATCATTTTAAAAATTACAGTTGACAGCATTTGAGATCTTGCTCCTCTGCATATGTTGTCAGTTTGGTTCTGTCAGAAAAAAAAGAAACACAAATCATCCAGTCTAAGAGAAAGCTTGTAAGAGTTTATTTGGGCCAAACTGATGACAGTTTCTGGGAAGCAAAATCTCAAGGGATTGAGAAAATGCCCCAGAAAATGGCGGTTTGCAGTTTGTTTTATAGTATGTAGAATCAAAGGAGGGTTACATGAAATCCATTGGTGGTAGATTAAGGGAGTGGAAGAAAGCAAAGGGGGGGGGGTCGGGGAGGGGTTGTGCCCTGAGGGTTCCAGAAAAAGGGTTTATTGACATTCCAAGGGCATGTTATCTTAGATGCAAAAAAGACAATAGACAGGCTCACTTAAGGTAAACATTTACCTTTGTCAAGGAAGGTGCAGACCAAGGATGTGACTGCTGGCCTTGACCCCCTTTTAGTTAGGAATTGTTATATTCAGACCATTCTATGTGGCTAATTCAGTCTCTGGATTTGTAGGACCTGCCATACAGGCCTCCCTTGAGTTTGTCAGGTTTAGTGTGTGGCACCTTTTTCTTGTCTATAGCTCAAATAAACTCTTATCAAAATTATCTTAAAAAACAAAAATTACAACATTTCATCTCAAAAGGAGAATCTTATGGCAAAAGCAAGTTTAAAAATATATAGCATTTGAGATAATTTTTATAAGTATATACATCTCACTAATAATCAGGATAATAATGAATGTAATACTTAAATATGTAAAAATCATAAACCAAATGGTACAGATATCCAGTTTTGGGTTTAAATTGTTATTTTCACTTTTCCTTCACTTTTTAGGAAACAGGTTTTAAAAACACAGAAGGAAATAACTAACAGTAAAAGGCAAATTGCAGTTTCATTGAATTCACTTAATGAGTTATATCAATCTTGTGCTAATATGTCATATTTACTTTAGTAAAAGAAAAGTGTTTCATTGATCGGAAAACAGTTAAAGAATCAAACAGTATATCTCTACTCCTAAGTAGACACATCATCAAATCCCTGAAGTAGAAGCTTAGCTATTTGTAATCCTTTGTAAATTAAAAAGAGATAAATTTCAGGAAATGATAAGATCAAGTATTTCTCCCTGAAGGGTAAAGAGAACTGTGACTGGCATACCCAGTGTTGTTTCCCGGAATGGAAGTATAATCAGTCATTATATTCAAAGCACTCTAGACTCTAAAACTTCCTAAGATCTACAAACAGGAAGTGAGTTGGGGAGAAGTTGATAAACAAATGTCCAAAAACGAATAATGGGAACGTCAAGTCAGGAAGGACCACAAAAGAAGCTACTCAAGGGATCTAAGAAGTAAGAAAGAAATGACTTATTTGAAATAATTGTTAGTTTATTCAAACCCTTTATAATTCATGGGGGGAATGCTATGATAGTCAGACTAATATTTACTGAAATCGTATATAAAGTTGTAAAGGTTTATAAATGGACTTCAGGTTGTTCTTCCAATAAAATATTTCTTACAGAATTAAAGTCATCGGTGCTATGATATAGCTTGGTCTCTTGAAATTGGGAAGACATTTTTTTGTTTGTACCATCATTGATAGCCATTCAGACAACTGTGTAACAATGCTCAAAGCCTTGTCTATTATGCAAACTGTTTAGTGGCATTAATTACAGGTCATCTCTGAGTTTTTATCTTGTATCTTCTCCCCAATTCCCTAATTTTTTAAAATCTGAGATCACTTTAGCATTACACTTTGGCTGCTGCTGCCTTTGAGATCATTTATTATCTGTTATATTAGACCAAACTTGTATTTCAGTTAATGGGTCTCAGCCATTATCCTCTAAGGGCTGAATCATTATTTTGGTACCAAGATAGGACTCTTGCTCCTGAGAGCGAGAACCTATTGTGCTTTCTTCTCCCAGACTCCTGAATGCTGTGTTCTGGATGCTTTCTGTGAGTTAGACTAAATATTTAATGTCAGAACTTTCTGTGCATATTGCCCATCTAATTGCACCTTTTATTTATTTTTGAACCACCCTCTATTCTGCCTCTGCAGGTTTATCTGGCCTCCATATGTCACTTCTTCTTGGACTAGCATAATATAGCCCCAACCAAGCATAGAGTGCATCATGAGTTAGTAGTATATAACAATTTTCTCTGTCCACTTCCTCCCACAAATTCTACAAATTTTGGATTCAGGGTAGTGATAGTGGTTGGGTTACATTTGTTTTTACTCTTTCCTGCAAATTAAACTAAGTAGATTTACTAGGGAATATTCTGAGCAAGTTTTTAATATAGACACCTGTTTCAGAGGCAAAAGTTGGCATAAAGGTTTGAAATGATCTCAGGATGACAGGTAAAATATGGCCATCTTACCGCATGGAAAACCATTATACTAAAAGTATCTTCCTTGAATTCAAATAATATAATCCCAATAGTTCTAATACTGAGCAAAATCCTCCAATTGTCAGAGTTATATATGACTTGTTCCTACTGCTCTTTCACAAGCTCTCACCGTCCACATACCTACTGCTCATGAAACATCTATGTCTCATTCCTTTAATATAAGGCTTTTAAATGCAGAGAATATGAGTCCCAGTTGAATAGCATTTCACCATGGAGTCATGAGGGGAACTGGATAAAGGATAGAGAAATACTCTAACCTAAGAGATTGGCTAGCATCCTGTACCTCTGCTATCATTCACTCTACTGATTCTATTGGTTGCATCCTTGATTGATGGTCTGTTAGAGCAGGGTCTGTGTCTGTCTTTTTCACTACTTAATCACCAGTTCCTTGCATGGTATACGACCTAAGTCTGGTATACAAAGAAATGTCAAGTCCAGGAAGTTCTTTAGCCCTAGTCCAGGAAACTTTGAGAATTCTTTATGCCATTTGTAATGAAAATAAAAATAACCCCCAGAAAAAAACCCAAAAAACAAACAAACAAAAACTTTATTGAAATGTTTAGTAGCAGCTATATGTGAGGGAATACATAAAATATGATATTTGATAAAGTAATCTTCATTGTTAGATTAAATATTTAAGAATCAAAGCATAAAAATAATTTTCAAAACTCCTCATGCAGTTAGAAAACAGCTAGAAAATTAGAACATTACTGAATTCTATTGGATAACAATTTATAAACCTCGGGATATAACTAAATGTGAATAAACAATACCTCAGACAACCTTTATAGTGGCACACACTGCAGATAAGGAAACTATGATTATATTTAATGTATATTTATGGAATAAATGCATAAGAATGTATGATATTGGTAATTAAAGCCAACAGATGTTTATATGCCACTATTTAACAAATCTGAAAATGACAGAACAAATGTAGTGGGCAACTAAGGCAGAGTCTTGTCTGGCAATAGAGACAAAGAAATTCGAATGAGATTATGCTTCGAGAACATGAAGTTGTGTTATTGAGGCCCACTACAAAGTTTATGGGCTGAAGAGATAATATCATCAGATGGATTTTAAACTGACTCAAGAGACAAATAAAGACTTTAAATTGTTTGTTGTGCTTGTTACTGCCTATGGCTTTGGAAAAGAGAGATCAATGAAAGAAGCAAACAATCAGGGGAAGAATCAGTGGGGTCGTTAAGTACAAAGTTAGTGACAGATAAAGTTGATAATGCTGTATAAATGCTAAGAGAAAAAAATCAGCTTCCACATTTACTAAATTCACACATGTGAAGGTCTCGAAAACAACATGGTGTATTTTGTGTGCAGCATACCCAATCTCTTTTCAAAAGACAATTGAGTATAAATTGTATGGTGTGAAAATGCCTTCGCTATGATTACTGCAAATCTTGGAAGAAATAGTATGAGAGCAATGGCTAGTTCACTACCATCAACATCCTTGAAAGAATAATGAACTCAAGATCTCTCCTCCAACTGGCTTCAGCTCTGCAACTAAAATATTGTTCCTGTTACAGCTGGCAGCTGATTCGAGCTGCTGATTGCTGAAGTTTCCCATAAGGAAACTGGTGCCCAGTGCCCTGGTGGATTCCTAGAATTGTGCATGCCAAGAACATTTTGATTTGATAGAAAGGAGGAAATGAAAAATGGATTGTAAAATATTCCACTCTTGGTGAACAAAGTCAAATGACTCACAAAATGCATTCATGAACTATTGATCCAAAACACCCAATGAGCCAGGGGCCAAGTAAAGATATGACCATTACCAAAAGCACAATTGAGATGTATTAAGAAATAAAGTTTCTAACTTCAAGGGAATTTCAACTGCCACTGTCTTTCCTTTTATTGAAATGGAAAATTGCTTACGTTTCTGGTGTCCTCACCATTTTCATGTTTCTAGTCATATTCATTTTACTTTCAGTGGTCCACATAAACAGTTCTTATCCAAGTTTACTCCATGTTATTCCAGCGGCAATTTTAAGTCCTTGTTTTGTTTCTGCATAATGGCAACATTTAACACAATTAATCACTCATTTCTTAGCACAGAGCCTAGGGACTGAACAGCCCCTCCTGGTTATACTCCCGAACCACTCATCCTCAAACTCCTTTGCTGTCTTCTCCTCAGTTCTCTGTCTCTCTTCTCAAATATTAGAGGGTCTTATGGCTTAGTCCTTAGAAACAGTCTGTCTACACACATGCCTAAGATCACGTCATCCAGTTACACGATTTTAAAAGCCATCTGTTTTCTGATGATTCACAGAATGTTATCTCTAGAGCTCTTCCCTGAGCTGTTGGGTGACATATCTAATTGCTTAATCCACATTAGGTCTGAAATTTAATACATGTAGATCTAAACTTGAATCCTGCTTACTATGAACTGTGTTTGTGCCCCTTGGAAATTCCTAAATTGAATCCTAATCCTCAATGTAATGGTGTTTGGAGGTTGGGCCTTTGGAAGGTGATTAGCTCACGAATGGGATTGCTGTCCTTACGAAAGAAGCCCCAGAGAGCTCCCTGCCCCTTTCACCATGTGAAGACACAGCAGAAAGGCCACTTATGAACAATTTTTCATTTTTTCTCCTGTCCTTATTAGAATTTTTATTATCGAGGTGTCTGGAAAAAAAATCTGTTGGGAAGAGCTCCTTCATTTTTTAGTCACTGGAAGAAGGAGATTAAATTTTAAATAACTAATTATTAAATACCAAATACTCCTATATGTGAGACTGTTTTATTTGGGATATTTTTAAATTACTTAATATGGTTAATAATTATGTTATTCAAGTTTTTTATGACTTCTTCATAGTCTAGGACTTTCTCATTTATGTTCAAATCTCTTAAATTTCTCGGCACATAGTTGCTCATAATAACCTCTTCCCTCTAAAATCTCTGTTGCTTAGTGTCATATCCTTATCATTCCCAATTATGCTCACTCATACCTTGTTATATTTTGTCCCATCTGCCAAATGTATTCCAGACTTCCCCATTCTAAAATATTCCCATACACAAACACACATCCATTGGTTCAACCTATCATTGAAACTAAAACATTAATTCTTGCCTTTGCAGACAGACACCTTTAAAAGGTAGGGTAAAGTGAGCAACACTTTATCAGTTATATAATGCTTCATTAAACAAAAATTGCTCCAAACTTACTGGTCTAAATAACAACAATTGTTCCTTTGGATTTTGTGGGTTAGCTGGAAGGTTTCTTTTGTTGATTTCTCCCAGCCCATTCATGTGTCTGTATTTAACAAGAAGGTTAGTCAGGCTGGATCATCTAAGATTTTCTCACATGCCTGGCCCTTGGCTGGGAAACCTGAGTTATCCTCCATATGGCTTCCCCACCTATAGTAAGCTAAACCTGCTTCCTTCATAGGGATGGGAGTGTAGCATTCTAAGGGAGAAAGGTGGAATTTGAAAGGTCTCTGTGGCTTACACTCTGGAACTTGTAACTTCAAGCACATTATATTAATCAAATTAGCTACAAAATCAGCCCAGATTCAAGGAGTGGGGAAAGAGTCCCACCTCTTGATGGGAGAAGCTGCAAAAAATTAGGGGTACTCTTTAATCTCCTATAGTCTATCTTCTGGACACAATTATTTATTTATACAGTTCTTATCTGTAAAATGCATTAATGCTTCCAAAGACTCCTCCAAAGTCTCATGAAATCATGCTGTCAGGACGGAAGATTTTGATCTCATGATCTATATAAGGTCTGAGTGAGGCTTTTCAGGTGTGACATCTCTTAATCCAAAGACCTGTGAAATAAAGACATAATTTATCTATCACTTCCCCTCCCTAACACAGAATGCTGAAACAGTACTGGGATAACTAAAACAGACATATCCATTTTAAAAAGCAAGGAAAAGGAGAAAGAGAGCAGTCAATGGTCTACAGAAATTATGGTGATTCTGATTTCCTTTTGGGCACAAGTCACCACTACCCACTGCTCCTAGAACAGGAAATGATATTTAATGATCCATTTCCCTTTCCTGGGGATGGGTTCATTTTTCTCTTCAGTTCTTGGCTCTGCCCTCTGGGCTTTTAGCTCAAGACCTTGGGCTCATGGTCTGCCCTCAGAGACTAACTGACTTTCCCTCCCTTCCTCCTTTCCTCACTCCCTTTTTTCCTCCCTTCTTCACCTCTCCCCATTCTCTTAATGAGAAATGACCTCTGTTTGCAGCTGTGTAATTTTCCCAGAGGCCTCTCTTCATTTTAATGTCACTGTCCCTTTTAGCTCAAGCTAATACAAGTGTTTTCGTAGATAATTTTCTCTTAAAATTTACTTGTTTCCTATGATTCTGATTGATGTTTCCTCCATGATCTAAAAGATAAATCCACAATCAATTTTAATAAAGACCTCTATTTGAGGACATGAAAATTCTAAGGGATAATGCCCTTACGATTATTAGAAGAACTTTTTTCTTTTTTCTCAGCTGTGAGGGTCTACTAGAAGCAACTTAATTTTCTGAGATAGTAACACTCTTAATTTCATGTTTCCTATGAGGCCAATTTTTATTTTATAAAATATATATTTTGTGAGGAGATGATGGAGAATAGATACAGGTTTATTTTCCAACCTATAATATATGCTGGGTCTTGTATAACTCTGGGAGATTTTTCTTGCTCCTTGAACTTCAGTTTATCTCCACCTTCTCCTATCTTATCATATGAAACTATATGAAGCCAACTGACAGTTTTGACATTCTGTCTGGGAATTTCCTTGGCCAAATTCACAAGTCCATTAGGCATATATTTTTTAACTTCCAAGTTTTTCAGATGACCTCATTACCAATTGTTTCTCTACTACATAATACAGGTCACCCTTTCTCAAGCCTTTAATAGCAATTTCTTCACTGTTTTCCCAGAATCCACTAACACTCTCTTTGCCACTTTTATAGTTTCATTCTGCTACCTGGTCCCCCAACTAATGCCCTGTTTCAGGTTTTTGTTATGGCTGCCATACACTTTTTAATCACCAATTTCTGCATTAATTATTTATTGTTGCATAACAAACCATCACAAAATTTAGTGGCTGAAAACAATTATTGTCTATGAATTCTTAAGATTCCATGGTGTGTCTGGGTGTTTCCTCTGCTGGTTTCTCCTGGGCTCGGTCATTTCTCCTAGGTTTGGTCATTTGCATCTTTAGCTGTGTGAGTTTATTCATGTGTCTAGAAATTAGTGCTATTCTGCCCCATGTGGCTAATAGGCTAGACTAGCATCCTTACATGGTGCCTCAGGGCAGAGTTTTTAAGTGGGTAAAAATGGAAGCTGTGAGGTCTCTTGAGGCTGAGGCTCTAGAACTCAAGCAGCATTATTACCTCTGCCATGATCTGTTGATTAAAAGAAATCACAAGGCCAGCACAAATTTATGGTTGTGGCAAATTGACTCACTTCTGGATGGGAGGAGCAGCAAAACATAGTGCTTGCATATAATTTGTGGTTGTTAAAAGGGAAAATTTTGGATCTAATTGTCTAAGTTCAAATCCTGATTTCATTATTCAATCTGTATCGTTGGATAAACTACTTATTTTTTTTTCTGGATCAATTTTGTTATCTCTCCATGGGGCTAATAATCATACCTATTTTATATGGTTATTTTGACCATTAAAAATATAACTGTATGTAAAGTGTTCACAGCAAAGTGGCTCATACTATTTCATTTGCGGCTTCTTCACTCTTCTGTAGTATGATTGCTACTCCTACTCCTCTTGACTCTGATTCTGTAAAGATCATTGATGGTCCTTGAATGTATTAGATTCTTTTATTATGTGTTCTTACTAATTCTCCTTTCTTTTGGAACCACATTAGTCATTTTTCTGATTACTCTTTAACAGGACCCTTGTGGATCTCCTTTTTCTCTTCTTGACCCTTCATTTTAATTGTTAACCAGTGGTGTTTCCTTTTGTCTGCTTCCCTCCTTAATCAGTTCTCTTCTCATGGGCAATCTAATCCAATCCCATTGTTTTCACTATGAGCATGTATTAATGACATTCAAATATGCATCTTTAGTTGTCAACATTACTTCATTTTGTAGCTGCCTGCTTGCTGTCTCAAGGGACATGACCCACAAGTTTTGAAATCCAAATTGTCTGCCACAGAACTTGGCTATCAAACTTTACTGCATTCCACATTCTAATCATGGGAAATTGCATCATCATCAAACCCTGCCACTGAAACTCGAACCATCTTGTACGGTTCTTTCTGTCACTTATTCTGTGCAGTAGTTACATTATTCCACATCCAAAACTGCAGTTGTGATAACATGTCTCTGTTAAACTATGTACAACATGTCTCTGCTGTTAGAATAGACACCATCATCGTTCTCCCTGTCTGTACCTGTAACTCCTCCTCTTCTTTGCTGACTTGGTTATTTTTGTACACACAGAACTGAACTGTCAATATCTCTACTCAAAAAATTTTGATTGCAATTTACTGATTATACCATTAAGATAATCCTTGGGGGAATTTCATTTTCTTCATGGTCTGTTCTCATCTTGTATTGCAACACTGTTTTTCTATCCCCACTCTTAACCCCTACTCCGGTATACACATACCTGGTTCTGAGTACTTCTAATCATTTACTAATCCCAAGTTTCTTTGTTCTGCACTCTTTTGCTTGAAATATGTTTCTCTGCCTCCTCTACTACTACTTCTTCTTCTTTTTTTTGAGTGTGTGCATACTAAATATCAGTCTCACTAGCATTGGAATTCCAGGAGAGCAGGAGAATTTGTTTTATACATTTCTGTGTATATGACACCTAGCAATGTGTCTATTTTGTGGCAGCACTGAATACAGGATTTTAAATGGGTGGAAAAGTTGGTAAATAGTCCTCTCATCCTCACTTGTCATTTGTTTTCTTTCTCTGTTTTCAAAGACCTTTCTGCTTCTTGCACAGTTTTTATTGTAGTGTACCTGAGTTACAGTTAATTGTGTACGTTCTACCTTTCCCAGTAGCCTCTGATTGTGTCTGTGGGCAGACGCTGTGCTTTCCTCATCAGGCATCTGCAGCATTTAGTACCATACAACACCACACACACAATGTTGCATGAATACTTCCCACCCACCTGTTCAGTGGTTCTTTGAGTGGTTCATTGTGTGGCTCATTTATTTGGTCATTGAGGTACTGGCCAGCACCTTTGGCTAGTCACAATCCTCATGGTGACCTTTTCTTTGAACCACAGATCATAAATAAAGAAGCGTTGCAATAAATATATTAAAATATTAGATAAATGATAAAATTTCACAGAAAGATCTTTGAGCATATGCTAGAATCAATAAAATGTTATTTAGTAAAAAGTCAATGTCAAAATCAAAAAAGCACATAATGATAAACATGTGTGAAATAGTAACTCATTTTATGTACAAATACCAAAAATATCTAGGAATATTCAACTTGCAGTAATACACAAAGGTATGGGAAAATAGTAAAACCAAATTCAAAATAATGTATTTTTGTAGCATTATAAGCTAAAGAAGATTCTTATGAGTATTAATTAGATATAATTTTAAAATATTAAGAATTGAAATGATATACTTAGAATAGTATGTGCAATTCCATTCAGCTTTCCCCTAATATAGAAATCAATTAAAAACATTTGAAACATATGTATAACATTTGACATTTAGGCTGAATGGTGTAGTTTTAATTTCAGAGAAAATGTGTTCTAATAGTGTTCTCACTGGGGATACAATAACTATTTATGTAATCATGGAAAGAAAGAAATGGGTTGATGGTCATAAAACTCCCTTGATAGTTGGGCATTGTTAATTTAAAAGTAGGAAGGCAGGGATTAAAGTTAATGAGGGGGTGAGCCTTCATGCAATTTAGTTAAACTGTTTAACACAAAAGCTGGTAGAAATATAGAAAGAGAGTTCCAGAGGGAGCAATAGAAGAAAAGGCTGTAAATCAGTCTATGGAAAAGAAAAGAGAAAAACAGAACACCCTTTTAAAGGAAATGAAAATCACATAGTTCCATCATTTGATAAATTAGAGCAATCAAAGGGATGGGAAATGCCAAATTCAGTCATTTGATAGATTGGGCCAATCACAATAAAGGCATATGGAAAATTTGTTTCTCATGAGGACAGTCAAAGTGGATTAGGTACTCCCATGGCTGTTAAATATTATGTTGACTTTAATTCTTCCCTGGGTGCCTGAGAGTGTAGTGTCTCTGGTCTGACCATAGAGTAATGTTACTTGTGGACCTTAATTTTCAATCAGCCTGGAAGTCACAATTGTATTACTCTCTAAGAGAGACCATCCATTTTCAGTTAGTAGTTGCTACAACAGAGGTAAAAATTTCACTATCCACTCAGAGTAAATTGAGTGGAAATTGAACAAGACCCACAGGTAACACTAGTGAAATGACCTGCAAAAAAATCTCTTTTAACTTTATTTTCTTCTTTCATCTATTTATTCATTTATTTAATAACCATCACAAGCCTACTATGAAATTATTTTAGCCTGTTATAATCCAGTGGTTAAATTTTAAAATTGACTATGGTCAGAACTTGAATAACCCTTGATTTTCAGGATTTCATGCCTGGACTTTTCATATATATATATATATTTAAATATCAGTAATACGTTGCATGTCCCCTTTTTATATCACATATAAGATGTATTTATGTGACATGAAAATGTTTCTTTCAGTCAATTCTAATTATAGTTTATTTTAAATTAGCTGGTCCTGTATTAATGAGTAAAGTTTAGAATGGGCAGGAAGCAGTTGAACAGTTGAGACCATGGGTTCCTGCCAGAAAATTCTGGCAATTAGAACTCAGGAAAGCTTGTGGAAGCAGTGACTTTGCACTGTAGGTGTACCTACATCTATCTCTATCTCTATCTCTATCTCTATCTCTAGCTCTAGCTCTAGCTCTAGCTCTAGCTCTAGCTCTAGCTCTAGCTCTAGCTCTATCTCTATCATCTCTATCTCTATCTCTATCTAATCTATACATAGATATTGAATATATATGTATATATTCATATATACATATATATTCAGTCTGAAAGCAGTTCTTTTCCTGACACAAAATGGATAGACTATAAAACTGTTATCATCATGGGGCAGACTAGAGACCATGAAGATAGACAAAAAGTTACGGAACAGCACAGTTTAGGTGGAAACCAGTCATTCCTAGGTAAAAGGAGCAATCCAGTTGTGTGTATTTTCTTATCACGGAAAAAAGAAAAGTTACCTCCAGATCCATTTCCATTGTACATGCAATTGAAGAATATAGACTTCGTTAGATTACAGTGAATGTATATTGCATCTCAAGTGTCAACCTTGTACAGGTTGCAGAGACAGAGTTCTTTGTAACTGTTAGGGAAAATTTAATAAGTAGAGGCAATAATTCTGCTGAGACTTACTTGAAAGAAAGAAAATAATCAGATTATGATGAATATGGAAAGAAAGGTAAAACAAGAAGAAAATAAAAATACTTATATCTACTACCTATATGCTTTACAAGTACTTGTGAGGAAGGATTAAAAATTGACCTATATACTATGTTAGTATGTAATTATGAGTAATGTTTAATCATTTTTGTATTGGTCTTCTTTCTTACTATTGGGTAAACAAATCTTATTCCACCCTTTATTTTAAAAATATAGATCTTTAAATAAAATAACTATATTGATTGAAATATGTATCTCAACCAAATTAATTTGAACTGGCAACTGTAATCAAGATTTTATTGCCCAGTCTTGTCAGCATAGGTGAACATCACCTGCATAAACTAATAATTTCCTAAGATGATTAGTTTCAAACTTACATTCTCTATCTTACATAAAAGGTGGGAGAATGAGTTTTCATGCTCTATATGCTATTTCCTATCCATAATAACCAACACACAGCGTATATACTGTTATTCTTGACATGGGTCCTTGTAACAATTGGATTGTGTTTGCTTGTATTTTGTGTCTAATATGAAGAACTTGTTCATGTTACAGATCTGAGAAACTCCACATTAAAAAAAGTATCTATATCTATATCTATATCTATATCTATATCTATATCTATATCTATATCTATATCTATATATTTGTGATAGTAAAAATAAATATGCCTAATGTAAAATATTTTAAAATACAGAAATATATGGAATAATCAATCATTAAAAGTCCTAAGTGAAACACTTATATTCCTACTTCGTGGCTCAGAAGTAACCATTAATCATATATCCATGTACATCTTTCAAGCTTTGTATTACTTATTAGAAATATATTTACATCCATTTTACTGATGAGCAAACTGAATCATAAAGAGGTTAAGTAACTGGTTCAAAGTCATATAATTAGTAAGTGGTGGAACTGGGAATTAAACGCAGATAGTATTATAGAATTAGTGTTTTAAATAACTATCTCATACTTCCTGTTTTACTTATACATAATATAAAAATACATATTTTAACACTGATATTGTACAATTCTTAATGTTCTAAGACATAATTTTTATACTTTCCGTATTTTGCAAATGCATAAAATAACCTATTTTCCCCCAATATTTACATGCTATTTCAAAGTAAGCGTTCACTGTAATTAATTTCACCATATAAAAATTAATGGGTATATAGGCCATTAAATTTTTGACTGTTACTTAAAAAATATAATGCATATCTTTATACATGCATGTTTATGTATGTGGTCACGAATATTTTTGTAGGAGAAATTTACAGAAAGAAAATACTGTGTCAAGGTTTGTGTACATTTTATTTGACCTCTTAAGGGCTTTATGTGTCAGAGATTGTTTTCCCAATTTTTCACCTGCATAGGATATTATCAATCATTTCACACATTTTGCAAAAGTAATATGTGAAAAACAGGGCTGGATTTTTTCTTTTATTTGTAATTTCTTGATAAAGAAGATTGACCATGCACTCAGGCCCATGATACTTATTTGAGTTCTCCTTTTCTGAATTACTTGTCTTAATATTGTTTCTACTTTATATTAGTTCAGTTAATGTTTTCTTATTATTTGGAGGAACAGTAAATTTTGTGTAGTAACGCTTCCTCTATTGTATTCACACTACTAAAATTTTTCTCACTTAATTTTTTTTAAATGAACAGCTATTTTCAGTCTTTTTAAAAGACTTTTTAAATCTAGCTAAAGTTTTAATATCTAAATATCTTTAGGTCCTGTTGATTGTGACGGTGACATATTTATGCATATTAAAGAAAAAAATTATCCATGTTCAACAGTGTGCCACAAAAAGATCAAGTCACTATTGGGATACTTTCTACTGACTATGTTTGAAAATATATGTTATCTCTATATGTACTATTCTGCATAATTAATATATAACACTTATTGTGATTTATGAAAAAACAAATTTATGATTAATTTTTCCTTACTCAATATTAATATAAGATAAACTAGTATTTTCTGAATCTCTACTATGTGTCTATACTACTTTCTGTATTATTTTTCATATTAAAACAACACTATGTGATATGTGTTGGTAACTGTTTGACAAATAGGAAACTAAGTATCAGGAAACTGTGTAAATTCCTTGTGGAAAACATAGGTCCTGGATTTTAATCTAGATGTTCGGTTTTAAAATATATTCTTTGGCCTAATCAATGATAACAATTACCTAGAATTGATAACGATTACCTTGAATTGATAGCAATTACCTAGGTTAAGCTTAACCACCCTAAAATAAAAATGCATAGTACTGGAAATATCAGTCAGAAAGTTTTGAATTACATATACTTTATTTTTAGGTTCAAAAATCCTAAAAACAGGAGACATTTACTTTCAAAGAGATATTTCTACCTTTTCTAGCATTTGGTCTTTTGAGCATTTAAATAATTTTAACAAAATGTTTTAAATTTGTCCAAGTAGAAAATAAGTTGAACGCTTGTCATCTCATAATTTACCTCCAAGGCAAAAACAAAGCAAACAGACCGAAATTTTAGATTAAATTACAAAAAAATGAGTAGTATTATAGTTTATATCAAAGTATTTGAGTTGGAAAACAATTATACATGAGCATAAAGAGCATAAATGATGACTTCTCTAATTTATTCTTAAATTAATTCATGTCTTCTAGAACATATACATAGATAAAATACAAGCAGATTATTAAGTGGTCGTTTTTACTGACACATTTTCATAAGTTAATTTATTCTGATAAAAATATCAATTGTAGGCTTACTATGTCTTAGTGTTCAAAATTTTAAGTTTCATATTTTAATTTCATGACTTACAGCAGTAACAAACTATATATAAGTGCTTAGTATTATTACAGACATTTTTCCCCCTTCTAAGTCTTCTCTGCTGTGTTTGGCAGTCTATGTCAGACACTAGTTTGATTGGTAGAGCATCAGTTTGCAACTTGTCATGAGGTTTCTCTTTAATCAGTCTTCAAATTAAATGGATTTTATTGCACCTGGAAATAAATAACAGCATGTAGCAGCTTTGTCTCAAAATAGATCAGACTTAAGTTATGAACCAAAGGCATGTATTAGAGCTTAACATCGTCTGCCTTGATTGGTGAAATCTATCTGAATTTACATGAAATATGAATATATACATACATATGTATATATTCATACACGAAATATACGAATATATATATAATTACACTTTAATTTCGTGAACATCTTTCAAATTAATTTTTAATTCTGTTTGAGTATTAATAGACCATTGCTATATTTATAGGGGTTTACTTTTACTTAGATGAAACATTTTTCCATATTCATGGGACTAGAATGATACTGCACTTTGTATGTAAGGGATCAAAACAATTTATACACTATAATAGCTTTTCAGATTATCACTCTTTTTTACCAAACAGCTTTATTTAGATATATTTCACATACCATAAAATTCAACCTTTTAAAAGGTACAGTTCAGTGGATTTTAGTGTATTCAGAGTTGTGCAACCATCACCACTCATTATCTAATTCCAGAACATTTTCATCAGACCAAAACGATACCCCATACCCTTTAACCAGCATCCCCGGTTCCTCCCCTCCACTCTCAACCCAGTCTCTAGCAACCTCTGATCTACTTCTTTTTTCCATGGGCTTCAGCAATGCATATAAATGGAACTGTATAATATGTGGCCTTCTCTTTTCAATTATATTTGACGTATAATATTATATTAGTTTCAGGTGTACAACATAGTGATTAAACATTTATATACCTTATGAAGTGATCACCACGATAAATCTCTGAATGCCTATTTTTTCCTTGAAATATTTTGAATTAATCACTAATGAAGAACTTATAAGAATGTGAATTAGGTGAAGGAGAAATTAAAAGAAAAATTCATTTTATGATGAATACCCATTCATCTTTTAAATGCTGCTGCCTTCCCTGTAATTTGATTTTCTTCTGACCTACTTATTTTACATGCTTTGTAATGCTTACATCATAGAGTATTTGGTAAGTGTTTAATAATATAAATAATGATGTGACTATAAAATGCATCACGGTAAAGTGATCACGTACTTTAATTGGTTAAAGAACAAGGAAAATTGCATTAGACCCTTCCTTTTCCGTATTCACTGATTGCCATGACATCGAATACATTATAGGAGAAAACAGAGGAAAAGGATTTATTGATGTCACTTTCCTTATCATCCAGCTCCAAAATAGCTGGTTGATTTGTTTGTTGCAAATGACTTGAACATTCCTCTTAGCATTTCAGCTGAAAAAGGGTCAGGCTATTCCCTGAAACCTGGTCTTCGCAGTCAGCAAACAGAATTGGTAATGACCATGGCAAGGCGACTTCAGTGACTTGGAAAAAATGTTCCCAGTTTGCACTTAGTCAAAGGGCGTTTAGGAAAATAAAGTAGGGGAGGAAGAAAGAGAATGGTAATACTTAGAAGTGGCCCCGAAAGGATGACAAGGCATTTGACTTTTATGTTTAGTTAGAGGGAAACAGAATGAAGAGAGAACCATTTTTTAAAGATTGTTATTAAAATATAGCTAACTTACAATATTATATTCCTTTCAGGGGTACATCATAGTTATTCAACATTTACATACCTAAAGAATTGATCATCATTATTAAGTCCAGCAACCATCTGATATTGTACCACGCTATTACAATATTACTGACTATATTCCTTATGTTGTACATTACATCCTCATGACTTGTTTAAACCTCAGAGAACATTTTTAATATGAAAAAAAAATTGAGCACATTTAAAAGCAGAAGATAAAAAAACAACACTGGTAACAAAACATTTTAGATAATGCAGAGTAAAACATTATTAGCTAGAGGAAAGTCTGAGTATGTAAACTGGAGTGGGAGTCAGAGTACTGGGAGATGAATTAGCCTTCAACATGAGGAGAGCAATGTCTCTATTTTAGAACAAGAATGTCTAAGTCATTTGTTTCCACACCTCTGAATCTGGAGACAAGAACAGTTGAGGAAGTGGAAAGTCAATATTGTAGAACTCTCCACTGGACAGAGGAGAATTTCTTAAAATAAATGTTTTCGTTCTTTAAGAGGAGATTAATTATGTCATGCCTGAACCATGCAACCAGAACTCAAAGAGTGAGATATCCAAATATTTTATGGTTTAAGTTTATGACCTTTTCACACTTTCAGTGAACACTTTATATTTTCTTTTGATTCAGCCTAAATGTTATCAAATCAGGATGGGAAAATGAGTTATTCACTGACACATGAAATAGGGGGGAAAAATATATATATATATAAAGTATTTCACTAATACATGTGTTATAAAATTTTATTTCTTGATGCCTTCCTTTTGGGGATTTAATTAAATTTTCCTTGAGATGAATAGTCCTGTTTTCTTTTAGAAATTGTTTGTGCTCACTGCTCACTAGGAAAGCACTCCATCTCCCCCAGACCAATTTTAGTTTTCATTATTAATAGAATCTCAGCATATGTGGTCTATATCTTCAAGTTTTATTTATTTGTTTGTTTTAGTTTCTATATCTTCAAGTTTTAAAAGAAGTGTTCATCTCTAATTTGTTTGTGACATATTTTTAGGTATTATTTTAAGTATACAAGTGTGTTTAGTCCTATTGCTTGCTTACAGAAACTTAGTGAAAAACAGCATTTTTAGAACTGATTTAGTGCCTGTTTTGTGAAATGAGGGAATGTATAGCTCAGACCAATCTTTTTTGTGTTTATTGTGGAGGCAACAAGAGAAAAAGAAGTCATAAGAAAATTTTTCTAAGGCAAATTTAATTGTATTCATTTAAATTACTTACTAAAACGTTTTGTTTGATGAGAATGATTTCAGGATGGGAATACGTAATAAAGTATTCAATATAAACTCTCTATGTAGTCAAAATAGAGTTTGATTTTGGCACGATGTACATGTATACTTGCTCCTTCTCCTCTTTTTGGGACGAACAACTAAGAGGATGGCACAAAGGCTGTGACTACACAATGACAAAACATTTGATCACTTTATTCTATACCATCAGAAAGCCAGGTGTCTAGATGGTTTAACTTAAACACAAAGCATTTGGATTTTTTGAATTTTTAAATAAAATAAATTTAACCCAATTATTTTTTTCATCTTAAAGTCATTCAGAAAATACAGGTGGGAATGCTTATCAATGTGAATGTTATGATTAAAATTTAAGTGATTTTTGTAGTTAGAGTAAGGTGTGTGTTGTTTTCAACATAAAATGAAAATGAGATAACTATGAGAATAATGATTACACTAAACATTAAAAGAGAATAGTGTAATAGTGAATACTAATATTTGTATATTCTTCAGTAAAGTTGAAAGGCCCACATCAAGTTATAGAGATGTAGTTTATTTCTATTAAAATTAGCTTAGAATTAATAGAAATAAATGCTTGCAAAACAATACCACCATCATCACCACCACAACCAACAACAGCACCAGCACAGGTAACAAATAAACTCTCTCTGATTTTTGCGAGTGTTTATTAGCAGCTAGGAATTGAGACTGGAATCAGGTAGACTTCAAATCCACACTCTTTTATTCATGATACCTTAGGCATGTAGCAATCTTTCTGAGCCACTTTTGAAAAATGGAGATAATGTACTATATAACTGGAACTAAAAGACTAAATGAAGATATGTGTTCAAGTATTTATTATAAAAGAGTGTCTGGAACATAGCAGGCATCCCAGTACCTGGCTATTTTTCTCTCTTCTACTCTTTTCTAAATGTCTTTGAGTTGATTCTCCCTATGAACCCTTTCTGCCAAGAACTAAAAATCTCGTTTAAGGAAGTATGATCATCCTGTTGGGCTTTCACAGAAGACAGAGGTCCATCACCAAATCTAAGAGTAGGACCTCTGGGGGATACAGGCCAAGAATATACTGACTTTTAGCCTAAGTCCCTAGTTCCATGTATTACTTACTGATTAAAGGATAACTTTAAAAATGTTTTGGATGTTCTCATAAAATCTGAAAAAATTTTACATGGCTTCATATCGAAGCCTTTGCTCAAATGTCAACCTTTCTAGTCCATCTAATAATCTGTGATTGTAATCTCCAACACCAACTGACACACTGTAACATTATTTCCTGTTTCATTTTATTCATGGTGACTGTCACCATCACAAATGGTTTTATTCATTCATGTGTTTATTATTTTAGTGTCTGTCTTCCCCATCTGGTGTGAGATGTAGTGATTTTTACCTGTTTTTTAATAGATTTTAAATATCTATTACGTGGTGACTAATAATGGTTGATTAAATGAACAGGTGACAGACTATTAATAATGAATTTTCAGAGGCAGATAATCAATGCTAATATTTTTTGTGCACTTATTATGTGCCAAGAACCATTTTGAGCATTTTATGTGTATCAACTTATTTATTCCTCACAATTACACTCATGAGGTAGATACTGTTATCACTCACATTTTACAGAGAATTAAACAGATGTAAAGAGATAAAAAGTAACTTTCCAAATGCCCCACAACTAGTAAGTGGAGAAAAAAATGGAACCCAGTTGGCTTTAGAGCCCTTAGGTTTAAATGCTATAGTATGCTGAGATAACTTTGTTTCTCCTGACACAGAAATGTTTTCTATGTTGCTATAAATATCTGCTTATGAAATGGTATTAATCTAAAATTGCTATATATTTTAACGTATAAGCAATAACATCTTATTCCCAGGAATTTTTACTATTAAAAAACATGGGAACATTGCCTTTCAGTAGTAAAAGTTGCTGATGATAATATTTGATAAAGTAAGTTGTGGCTTACCAAAATTCCTTTAAATTTAATAGATTCGGAAATCTCTAGATCAGTTTCTATTGTTATAACACCAAAATGGAATAAGATATCATTCATTGAAACACTTAGATTATTACTGGAAAAAGATTATGAGGACAAATAAGGATTTGAATTCCAGGTCTGACATTTATAACCCTTATTCGATTTATATGAGTCACTAACCTTTTTGAGTATCTCTGAGACTCATTTTCCAGATCTTTAAAGTGGTTGTAATGATGTTTGACTTGTGAAGATCAAATGAGAAACATGAAAAATGCCTGGAGCATAATGGAAGCTCAATAAAGGATAGATGCTGGGGCTGCCCTTAGATTCTGTATATTAGGAAAGAGTACGTGGGTTAAAACTCTTCCATATGTACAGCGTTTCACATATGTATTTTCTGAATCTTTTAGTGTATTCAATCAATTACTGATCTGTACTATAAATAGAACACAAAATATGTGTCAGGAAATTGTGTTGGCAGTATGGAACAAAACAGACATGGCCTTTGTCTTCATGTAGGTGACATTATGGTAGGCAGGAAAGACATTTAACAACTAATCATAAAAAATAAGTATATCATTACAGGTTGTGGTGTATTATTAGTAAAATTAGCAACGAATACGATGAAAACAGAATACAACTCATGAGGTAATGATTCAATTAATTTAAAGAAGACTGGTATGTCAGAGAAATAATGGCGTAGCAAGAGGAGCCGTATTTGGGCTGGAGATCTAGGCTGAGGCCAGACTATATAGATGAACAATCAGATGAAGAAGTACAAAGGGATACAACATTTATTACAAGTATGGGAGGGCCCCAAGTGCAGGAGCTTTGTTCCTGTGGAGTTGGGGTGCACTACTCTCCATGTGTGGATGTATTCTCCGGTGTGGAAGCTTTCAAAATGCTGTGCTATTAGGATTTTTATGGTGGTTTCCTCACATAGGCATGATCAATTATTAACTCTCTTTATAGCCCCTCTCCCCTCTCTGGGGGATGAAGGGTAGGGCTGAAGATACCAAGCTTCTAATCATGGTTTGGTCTTTCTGGGCCATCTAGGAGTCACCTCAGTAGAACGAAAAATGCTCCTAGTGCTCTTATTGCTTGGAAAATTACAAAGGTTTTAGGAGCTCTGTGCAAAGAACTAGGGGCAGAAATAAAAAATATGTGTGTGTGTGTGTGTGTGTGTGTGTGTGTGTGTGTGTGTGTGTGTATACATATATATGTTTTATTATATGTTTTTATTATATCATTTTATTTAATACGTATTATAATATAATATATATAGAAAGCAATTCAGGAAATCAAGGCAGCCATGACAGCACAACTAAAGACACTCATGAAAGAGGACTTAGAGAACTGCTTCAGAAAGTGGCAAGAATGATGGGATATGTGTGTTCAAGGAGAGGGGGGAGTATTTTGAGAGAGATTAATGGCAATGTGTCTTTTACTGTAGTAATTTTTTTTTAATTAAACATTCACTGTATTGTTTGATCATACCTAATATATATTTAAGGATACTTAGTCATAATTAAAATACTTTAGGTTTTTCAGAGGTTAATAATTTTTTTCTTCAAGTTTAGTATTTTAAAAATTGGGAAATTAAATCCTTTTAAATACATTGAAAATAAATAAACATCTTTACGAAGGTTATTAGGTTATTGGATATTTCAGCAATTTTATTTGTATGTACTCTTCTAATGCACATATAACTGGATAGAATTAACTATTGATTTTGAAGGACAGAGTGATAGTTAACAGAAGTTAATGTATATAGTTGTATAATGACCAGTTGAGTAAATCTCTTTGGACATAAAGATAACAGATCCTACTTACTGCCTTGAAACTACAGCGATATAACTATAGTTCTGAGCTTGCAGTATGATTAATGAGCTCTGTCTTTGGTTGTATTAAGAATTGAGTGAAAGTTTAACTACCAAAGAACATATACATCACTCCAAAAAAAAGCTATGCTGTGTACAATTCCCTTGGAGACAGTAGAGAATCTTAAGAAAAATAAGCACTGAAAAGTCAATAGTTCGATGTCTTCTGGGTAAGGTAGTCAGGTAACTGTGTAATGAATCACTGCAAATTGAAAACTAGAAGTAAATTATAGATTTTTGAGTCTTAGACATAAAAATAATTTATTAAACAAATAGTACACTCTAATCTGAATGCATAAATGAAAAAAAAAATGACAGTTCAATAAAAATCCACCATGAGTTATTCAGGATTTACATTACTAAATCTCTCTCTTTCACATATTTGTAAGTGAATTCTTTTAAAAAAATGAAAATTAAAAATTAGAAAATAGAGAAAGGGACATATATCAGCATGTATTCATTTTATATATTTTTATATTTTGGTGTATCCACTGCACATTAAGATGTATGATCTTTTTATGATGTATTTTATCCCAAATAGAATACTACTACTACAAAAAAAACTTATATAGATAAATATAACTAAGAACACTTACCCTGATATTCGGTCAGAGTATTTTTTCTCTATTAAATAGAGTAGTTCTGTTTTGAATGATTGATTTTTACTGATTCTGCCACCAGATATAACAGCAAAAAAACAATTCATTTTTAGTGAATCAGCTCTCTGAACTGATTCTAACTCACAAAATATATAGTTATATTAGTTTTTTTGTGTGTTTTTTTTTCCATCTCTATTGTCTCTATATGCCATGTCAGGAGTCTGGAAGTGTTAATGACACAGCCTCTCATGACGCTTACATAGATAGGAAGGTGGCACCTAAATTTGTCTTTCAATACTATTTTGTCTTTCACATGCCTTTAATCCTTAAAAGCAAATAGAAACTGAAAATAATAAAGGCAATCAAAACACCATTATATGACAAATCAATCATTTAATTATATAGCATTTCAGCAAAAATAAGTCATTGATTCATTAAAGACACACAACCAAACACTGACCCAATTATTGATTCAACAAGGCTTGCCTAAGTTTTCATGATAATAACCATTTTAACTTCATACTTGTGATTAAGGGGAAAATCACATGCCAGCTCAATCGTAGTTCAGACAGGAGTGTGCAGTCATAAATTAAAGATTAGAATGCTTACCATGACTCATTTGCTTTTCTAACAAAGAACTATCCATTAATGATTATTTCCCTGAAGTAACCATATGATTTTGTTAATTATTTTTTCCATTTTAATTGTTATGGTAACATCAATCTGAGAAATCTAGAGGATTAAAATACCAATACACTTGGTAATAATTGGTGATAGACTGCCTGTTTTCTTACTTTCTTTTATAATTTAATGTATAATGTATTTATTCCTTTACCCTATATTGTTTTCTCTCTATTCAACTAAATTGTAGTATTTTAATGTGCTTAAAAAATCGATTTGAATAATGATTATATTTTGTATGAAAAATAAACATTGAAATGACCTTGTTTCATGTTATTTACTATTAACCCAGTGTAAAACCTATTATGATATATATATGGGAAAGGCAAGTTGGTGATAATGAGACTGTAGAGAAGTTAATGTTCAAGAAAAAAAAAGCTTTGCGTTTTCCAGTAGATATTTAGTTTAGCTGCCAAGACCTGAGATCAGGATACTTTTCTGGTTTAGGGAAGTGCCACTTGTGGTGGAGAGCTTTCAGTACTGCTGTCTTGGTGCCATGCTGTATCCTCAGCTCTAAAAGCACAGGAGCATGTGCACAAATAAAAAAAATAAAAAAATAAAAAAAGAAGGAAAGAAAAAACAGCTTTTTCTTGGTAGTTTGTGATCACCATAAGTGCTATCCCCTACTCAGTTTCCTTCTAACCATGGAGTGCATCACTGTGCATATAACCTGGGAACTGTCCTTAATTAAATATCCTCATGTAAGGCTTTTTTTTTTAAATCATTTTTATCTTTATTTTTATCTTTACTTAATATGTAATCCAGAAGGTGATTAATTTCAAACTTTTAGACTGCCACTCAAGAAATATTTTATAACATCATTTAGACACTAGTGCCATGAATAAATCTAAAACTTTCAAGCATGTGAAGAAGATTCTAAACATACCCAGAATCCAGTTTTTTTTTTTTACATACCTTTCAATAGAATGGAAGATGCCACAGAGATCAAGCAATTCTGTCCAAGGAATGTTATTATGGCTCAAGTAGGGTCAAAGCACTCAGTGTGCTAAACAAACAAATGCCTCCACAGTGAAGCTCATATGCCAGGAGGGAGTTTTCTGGACTCTGACCGTTATTCTGTTTGAGGAGAGATTTTGGTGTAGGGACTCTGACCAAGGCTCCCAGAAACCTCATCATAAGTTAAACCATCTGTGCTGACTCAGTTCTCATACTGATGGCCTTCAGGCCATTGGTAGCCCAAAGCCAGGGTTGGTTTGTTCCGCATTGTTGACTTGCACAATGCTGTCAACATAAATTTGAGCAAACAGATTTCTCATAACCATCAGAATTCTTCTCTTGAGAAACCAGAAGCATAGCAGTACTAAGACCACTTTCTTAATTTAAAAAAAAAATATATATATATATATGTGTGTGTGTGTATATATTTATATATATGTGTGTGTGTGTGTGTGTGTGTGTGTGTGTGTGTGTATATATATGAACTGGAGCTGAGTGGGACTGATTGTTTAGAAGGAACACTTATTGTTCCACCCAGCACAGCCTCTGTCACTCCCTGGGGTTTCCACTACACTGAGGCTTTGCCTATGCTAAAGCCTAGCCTACTTCACTCATTTACATTACTTTTGGCTGCTACTGGCAACCAGTTTGACCCCTTACCAAGTTAAGTAAGTCTACTGTGATTGTCTGCAGTTGCTAAGGCTGCTTTCAGGGTTTTACTCCAAGGTCTCTTTTATTCTTCCTGACCAGAAAAGTATTGTTTGTTTGCTTTGTCCTTAGGGAGTTGGCTATGCCATTGTTTATCCTTTTCTCCACTGAGACCATTTCTTGACCAAATATTTTTGTGTCTATCTTAATGTCTTTCGTATAATAAAGGACAAGGGAGACAAAATGAGATTTAAGCAATGGTTTAAAAAATAAGATGAAATAAATCATGTTCTGATGACAGGAATACAGATCAACATACTGTCTGAGATTCTAAGCACTAGGACCATATCTATGTGTCAGTGATATCTGATCTGTACTTTTGTCTAGATTTTATATTTGTAGCATATCTCACAAAGAGTGTGTTGGGAAGCATATGTAATATTAACTACTTCTGCTTTCTTATTTTACTATTTCTGTTGCAAACCTCCTATCTATCTGCCTTAAAAAAATGAATAAGTAAAAAACCAAACGAATAAACAAACAAAAAAACACACACAAGGAGTGAAGCAACAAACATTAAGTACTAAATATCCAGAAATAACAAATATTAACATTTAGTCAGTTTTATTTTATGTTGAAGAATCACTTGATCAATCTCTAGGCTCTTTCCCTGCTTTTCTCTGAAGAGTTACTATCATCATTTATTTGATATGTTTAATTCCAGTGTTTATTTCTGTATTTTTGTTATATAAAAATTATCATACTGTTGATTTATGGATTTAAATGAGTATAAATTATATTATAGCATATGCGTAATTAAGCAAAATTCTTTTTATCATTCGACATCTTGATGTTTTGAAATGTATGCATATTAATATATATAGATTCAGTTAATCTATTTATATTTGTATAATATTCCATTATATATATACATATTATATATTTGGACAATATTTTTACATATACATGCACAGATGTATACCCTACTAATCTGTATTATTGTTTCAAAATTTTCTTGTTTTTAATTCCCCCATATTAGTTCTTTTTTTTTTTTTTATAGTCAACATTTATTTAGAGATATAAAAATGTTAATATTTGCTTTCTGAATTAATTTCTTTGTTTACCATTGACTCTTGGCATGTAAAGGCAGATTTTAACATTAAAGCCTTTCCTGAAAAAAAACTATCAAGGAACTAATACTATTTGGAAATATATATGTATGTATGTATATATATATATATATATTTCCATATATATATGGAATTGCAGGAAGGGATGGTGAGCAAATAAATTGTTTCTTTGGCAAGTATAGTTTTTAATTTAAAATTTTGTTATTAAAATTTCATATTTTATTTTATGGGAGTCAGTAAATGTGTCCTGTATCTTTCCTGGTTAATTAATAAATGGCTTTTCTGCCAGATATCTTCTGTTTGTCTTTCTATATTCATTGTTAACCCCCTCCCTTCTGCTTTCTGCCACAGATTTCTGACCTAAATGGACTTACATCAATGGATTTCTCAATTTTCCAGCTTCTGGTTGGTTGTGTCCATTGGGAAGCAACAGCAGCGGAGTGGAGGGAAAAAGAATGACAAAGGTAGGGTGTTTGTTTTTCTGCATCTCTGCCTGAGAGGTTGACTGTACCTCACTGGATCCTTCAGCTCTCCTCTCTGTGCACCTACCTTTACCCAATTATCCTTATGGGTTTAAAACATCTAATTTGTAACTTCCTCTTGTGCCTGCTGCCTCTAGCCCTGGGTTATACAGCATTCCTTCTGGTTTCATAGACCCCACTTAAACCTTAATAGTCACTTTGTAAATTAACCTTTTTTGAATTATTATAATTTGTGTGTGATATTTATTTCTGTTGGGATAATCATCTTGTAACATTTTGGCAAATTTTTCAGGTATTTGGATAGAAAGGAAGTATATTTGTGATAGAGCACAAAGATGTATAAAATTCAACCTACTAAATTTTTCAAATATTCTGTATTTTTATTTTATCCAATTAATTAATTATGCTCAAAGAACAGTAGTTGTGTTTAAATCTCCCTATACCAGGGGTGTCCAAACTGTGGCCCGCGGGCCAACTGCGGCCCGCAATCCAGTTTTTATTGGCCCACAGCAAATTCCAAAAATATATTGAGTTTACTTAAATAAACCAGGTGAGACAATACGTATTTCAACCTCGAGTGAGTGGCCCGGCTGTTTGTGTATTTTACCGCATATGGCCTTGATGAAAAACATTGAAAAAAGTTTGGACACCCCTGCCCTATACATTTATGTATTTGTCTATTTCTCTTTGAATTTTCAACTGTTTTAAAAATAGACATTATTATCATCTTTTTAAATACACAGTCTTGATTCATAATATCTTTTGAATATGACTATGACTTTGCCTCACCTTATTTCCATTTATTTCTTATGCTTATTTAATTTCCTTAGGTATTAATATTTATATATTTTTCTTTTTTTTCCTATTTTGACTCACATGTATTTTCCTAAAATCTTATCTTGACTTTTGGCATCTTGTTTGTTTAAATTTTTCTCTTGTAAATAGCACACAATCTGAAATTCTTTGCTTCTTTTGGCAATAACAGCAAACACGTATAAGGTTCCTATGTTCTGGTGCTGTTCTAAAAACTTCTCTTATTTAAACTAATTGAATCATTAGGTATGTATATTGTAATCCCCTTAAAGGTTTGTTCTTGCATTTCTAATTTTCCTGTAATTTTGATTACTGTTTATTGATAGAACTTAAAAAGTTTGTGTATGTATTTCCGTTTGTGTGAGCACGTGCGCTTGTTTATGACTTGTAACTTTGTGCCCATAAGTTTGTGAGCTGTGACCCTGATTCAAACCTTGGCTCCCTTGCCTTTTAACAACAGTTTCAATGAATCTAATACTATGAATGTTTGCATTACGTAAACAAAGGAGACTGGGTATTCTTAGAGACTTGACTAGTTAGGTTAATGCACGTTCATTCAGAATGACAATAATAGATTAAGACTTGTGTATATTTAGACAGTGATCTCTACAATCGCCATTAATAAACTACCTGGCTAGACAAAGAATCAATGTCACCTCACGTTTACTTTTTCTCTTTTTCTACCTACTTTCTTCTCAGGGCCCAGGCAACAGGTGGTCCACAGAGACATAATCTATAATAGTGAAATTACAGGTTTTCTAGGACTTAATCTGTTCTATTCTGTTCAGAGGTAGACTCATTTTTCCTTCCTACCCCCTATATTATGTAAAGCATTCATGTTTGGAGTAAACATTCTGATGAAACTCTTCAAAAAATGTTTTTTGCTAAACTAAGGCTTGTATACATTGATCCCTATTCTTACTTTGATAAATATGCTGTCTGTTTCTGAATATCAGAAGGAATATCTAAAACATTTCTGACAATACTCTATTTGTTAAGTGCAACAAATTGTCTACTATTTAGGAAGGGTTTGTTTTTTTTTTTCCCCCTGATATGTAGCTGTGAAAACCTTGAATTTTCCCCCAATGCTTGAAATTACTTTGTTAACTCCTGAAATATCACACAGAAGTTATGAATGCAGAAGATGTCTATCATAGATCAATATATAGAAAAACACTTGCATAGTTCGATTGTCTTTAATGTATATACTTAAATTTCAATTTATACCAAGTTGTAAATGAAAGTCTGTAATAAATACAGATTTTGGGGAAAACGCCGATTGAGCTTAGTAAGTAGCTTTTGTGTGTTTAATCTTGTTTACCATGTCATACTAAATATATTAGAGCCATAAAAATGATTGGGTATGACATTATATAAAAGAGACTTAATCAAATAGTCAACATTTAACTTAATTAAGTTTGTAGTTTTCCTATAGGTATATAAATTAATGCCTAAGTAAATATAATCAAGTATATAAAATTTTGTGACTATTTTGTTGAAAAAAAAATAATGCTCTCACTACCCATGAAAAGTGTTGTCCTTTGACTAAGAATGCATATTTAAAAATAGATTGCTGTTTAAAGTGTGCCCGGCTTAAAGGTCTCTGCTGTAAATTTTTGCGACTGGTATATGCAAAAATGAACTTTGTGCTTTTAAAGTATTCTTGGATTTGTTTTTCTTAATCTCTTGTACTTGTCCCTTAGAGATCAACTCGTATTTCAGTTATTCCCATTTTTTCTTATCAGATGTATTTAGTTCTACCTTAAACTATTCCTCATTGCTTTCAGAGTATATCATATGTTTTGACACAACTACGGCTTTCAGCATGTTTTCCCATTGCCTAGAATGCCTTCATGGAGGTATTTGGTTTTGTTCTTCATAACATTCCTTATTTTAACAAATGTTTATTCCCTGTAACTTTTGTGGGGTTATCAGTTGTGTTCAACAAAGTTTTGTCTGTCTGGTTGAATATAAGTCCTAAACCAGATAAATGTAACTGTATCTCAGGGATTTGCATCTCAAGTGGAGACGCAGGGAGAAAATGCACTTGTAGTGGTCAGTCAATGGCTGTGGCCTGGTGGAAAGGTTTATAAAATCCCACTACTGAGGTCCCTGCAAATGCCTTTTTTACGTTGTTCACATGATGTGGTCATTTGGGTCTTCCTTTTAT
The DNA here is from genome assembly GCF_036562045.2 of Rhinolophus sinicus. Lineage (NCBI taxonomy): Eukaryota > Metazoa > Chordata > Mammalia > Chiroptera > Rhinolophidae > Rhinolophus > Rhinolophus sinicus. The sequence goes on along the minus strand of NC_133755.1, from coordinate 125,666,494 downwards.
TTTGTAAAGTATGTAACATACTTCTAATATATTTATGTTTTGCAGAAGCTGATACTGATCTAACATTAGTTGTAAATGTGACCAAGTCTATCAGGATTCCATTCATCCATTAGAAATTACCCAAAATTCTTGCAGGAAAAGTTATTAAACATTGTTAATAACCAAAAAAGAATATTTAGCATATACAGATTATAATATAATTAAATTATTTCTATAAAAATTACAATTATAAGTTACTGAAGACTCTGAAGAATGTTCTTTTCTGTGACTAATTTCACTAGACTTTGGATAATGGTATTGGAATGATCAATAATACTGTAATTGTGAAACCCACTTACTGTGCATAAGATACTGGATTGAGAGACTCACTACTGCTAAGTATCAGAAAAAAAATAGTACAGATTATTGAAAGACAATCTAACAACTGAAAGTTTCAATAAACTTTAAAAAGCTTATGTTAAAAAAAAGAAAGAAAGAAAGAAAAAGAAAGCAGCACACACCTGAGGTCAGCAAACTTTTTCTGTAAAGGGGCACATGGTAAATATTTTTAGCTTCGCAGACCACATTGTCTTTGTTGCAATTACTCAACTCTGCTGTTGTAGCATGAAAGCAGCCATAGACAATACATAAATGAACACAGCTGTTTTGTTTATTTGTTTGTTTGTTTGTATTTTACAAAAACAGGTAGTATCCCATAGTTAGCTTACCCCTTGGATACACTGAAGTTTATGCACATCTATAGGCTTTTATACCTGTGGTGTCAATTGGCATGCATGGTTTTAATCTGGTTATAACTAATTCATTTCTTGATTGATTGAAATATTCTTGAGCCCCCACTCTACATTAGGAAATCTATCCAAACTCCGAGTTTCCAGTAAATAGTTCTAGAGGCAAAAGCGTATGTCCTGAAGCATTATCCAACTTAAAGTAATGCCTCAGATGAGGCACTGGAGACGTAGCTTTTAGATCCCAAATGCACATAACAGATGACCTGATGACAATAGAAATCTGTTTTCTGATTTCCAAATGTACACGATCTGTGTTCTGATTTCTCTTCTGGAAGTTCAAATGTACCTGTCCCAGAGTTTATGTTCAGATCCATTCTAAGTCCAAGTCCGCCTTCTCCTTTACTCTATTAGATATTTACTTTAGTGCATTGTGGTTTTTTAGTCTGTTGGCTTTTATATCTTCACAGAAATATGAACATATTCTTGTATTTAAAGTTAATCAAATTTCTGCATGGTACCATCTTGAAATGCACTATTGTTAACTCTGACATTTTCATAGTTGACAGTCCTTACTGAGACAAGAAAACACTAGTTGTAATTGAGCCTTGAAATTTTATTAAACCTTTAGATTTTGCTGGTATGCTTTGAGGACCCTTCTCCAATTACAGCCACTTTTATGCTCTAATCTTGCTGTTCGAATTGTGGACGAAATCAGACTCACAGAAAGCTATATTAATGGTGTAAAAAGGGAAGGAGTAATTGCTTTCATCTCCGCTTCAGAACCCCTTATCAATAATAATAGTAAACAAAGAAGTTCCAGCCTTCAGGTAGTCAAAAACAGAAGCTGCTACATTGCACATATGGATAAAAGGTGTTCTTGTCTTAAAGATAATTTTGTAAGTTGGTAGTGTTTATTTGAGTATATAGTCATGGTGCTTTCCATTGTCATCATCTTTCTGACAAAAACGCCCCATATATATATATATATATATATATATATTTTTTTTTTTTTTTTTTCAATTCATATTGTCTTATTGGGCTTACAGCTCATTTTAAAGATAATCCTTGTTTCCAGCAGTTGGCGAGGGGAGTAGTTATATAGTGAACTACTGGATTCAAGCCTGTCATCTAAATCTTTATCTGTCTTCTTTATTGGGCCATATAGATCAGGGTCATTGCTAAAAGAAAAAAAATGATATGTCTTCTCTGGTGAAGAAGGTAATTAATTGCCCTGCAAAATTTCCTGTCAGGTATAAATAAGAACAGGATCAAATCAAGAAAAATGAAAAATTCACAATACTGCCTCTCCATTTTATAAATAACCCATTTATGCTCTGGTGTTCCCTGGTTGTTTTATCTTTATTATTTGTATTTCATATTTTTTAAAACTTTGATATAAAACAGTTACTATTAAAATAAAATAATAAAAATAATAAAAAAAATTAGTGTATTTTTAACGTTCCTTTTTTTATCCACAAATAAGCTCTAAAACAAAAATTCCCTATAAGCCATAAAAGGAAAAACAAAGCAATTGCATTATACCTGGAAATAAGTTGCATAGTTATTAGGTTGGTGCAAAAGTTATTGCGTTTTTTGCAATTATTTTTAACCTTTTAAAACGGCAATTACTTCTGCACCAACCTAATACAATTTATGGCTCTGAAAAATGAAGCAAATGCTACATTCATTTAAAATAACATATGTAGCCACACTCTAAGTGTTGTTTTTTACAGAGGCATAAAATTTAGTTATTACTGACCACATGAATCAGTAATCAGAACTCGTTTACGGAAAACCCCCAGAATGGTTGTAATGTGCTCACATAATAATGCAAATAGCCATCTAATTGCATAACTTACATTCAGGTTAATTGTGTGGCTAGGCGTTGGCTTAGCTGCTCTACTGTGAAGTTGACACCTACAGTAAACATTGCATGGTTCAAGATTAAGTGTTACTTAATACTCACCATAGATTTAAAATGACTCAATATAGGTTAATTAAATGTTTCTTTTGTATATTAAGCTACATTATCACCAGGAAGAATTTTCATTTTTTTTTATTAATGAACATTATTAATGTTCTCTTCCAAAAACATTGGGCACTTAAAGGAAAAAAATATATAGAAATATTCCTCCAGAAACATGTGTTTCTTAAAAAGAAAAAAAAAAATCAGTGACATTTTGGAAATAAAGATCTGATTGTTACGAAGGTACTTAGTGCAGTTGTTGGATCAAAAGGCTATAATGGGACTTACTACATGCTTATAACAGGAAGGTCACTGAAGACTTTCTTGGGTGTGGAGTAAGAGGTGACTATATTAAGAGTAAAGTAGTACCTGCATAATAGAAATTAAGCATTTAACTAAATTTTCTGTTTTTGTTTGTGTTTAATATGCTGTGTCTTGGGAATTTTGAAACTGGAAAGAAAATATTTCATAGAAGAAATTGTGTTTCAGACAGGTTAAGCAGTATTTAGGAGTTATGAATAATCATCTCGTGAGGGGGATATCCAGATAGTACTGGCTATACTATCTCTTGGAGTGTGGGTTTTATCATTAATTTAAGGAGAGTTTATCTATTTGGGGTGGAAAAGTTAGTTATTACTATTTTTGAAGAAGTGTGTATGTGTGTGTGTGTGTGTGTGTGTGTGTGTGTGCAGAAAAGTTAACATAGTAACAGCTATCCTGGAAATAGAACTCCTGTCGTTCAACCATTGATGAAATGTTCATACAGATAAATATATGTAATGCACATATAAGTTAAAAAGGAAAATACTAAAAATACTACTGCCCCAGACTTTATTGTTTGAAATACAAATAGGTAGCTATTGGAGGATGTCCTTTAGGACTGTTTTGATTTCTGTTCAAATAATTCTGGATTTGATAGCTTTACAATTCCATGTAGACCGCAGGATATCATAGCTCACTTCTGGTATTAGGTGCATGTGAATCAAAGTAAATAAGAAAGGAAAGGTGTCTGAAAGAAGGAAAGTTCTGATGACATGGGTATTGTGAAACAACATGTAGGCAATTAACAATGAAGTCAAATAGGAGAAAAGTAATCATTAGGTTTTGATATAAGGTAAAATGTTTAAATTTGAAATTATCATGATGATTAATTTCCATGATAACATGATTGTTGTACTGTGTTACTTCACACATCCTCAGTAGAACTCCCTGCTAATGTCCCCAGAATAAATTTGTGGCCTTATTTTTTCTATATGTACTTTGATTTTCTAAGAGAAATATTCTGTAAGTTTTAATGGGCTGATACTTTAAATTTTTTAAATATTTTACTGTAATAGCAATGTTTTCATAATGGTAATCTTGTACATATTTCATACCCTGTTTCCCCGAAAATATGACCTAGCCGGACAATCAGCTCTAATGAGTCTTTTGGAGCAAAAATTAATATAAGACCCGCTATTATATTATGTTATGTTATGTTATGTTATGTTATGTTATGTTATGTTATGTTATGTTATGTTATATTATATTATATCCGGTCTTATATTGTAGTAAAATAAGACCAGGTCTTATATTAATTTTTGCTCCAAAAGACACATTAGAGCTGATTGTCCAGCTAGATCTTATTTTCGGGGAAACATGGTATATACAAGTATATACATGAACAGACTTCCTTAACCTTTATGGTAAAATCTCTTGGCTATACAGGGCCTGTTGTGCTTTTTTACAATGTCCCAGTTGACAGAAATTACAGAGCCACGGCATTCTGTATGAGATGCTACCAACGCTGCCCCAAGGTACTCACAATGCAGCACACAGACCACCACAGAGTTCAGTGAGCCCACCTCTGTAAGAGCTGTTTAAGCCTTGAGTGCACTTGATTCTTTGTGGAAAATGCATTAACAGAAATTTCACACACTAGTTCTTTTGCAATTCCTCTGGAGTGTGTTGCTAAATTTATTTTCTGCACTAACACATAAATTGATTACTGGACTTCCGTTATAAAACTTGTTTGTTTCTATTAATGCAAGGCTGAGAAAGAATACAAAGACATTTTCAATTACTCATACCTTATTAGTTTATCAGTATTACTAGAATTTTAGGGTGCTGTTGATGGCTGCTTGAATATACTGATAGCTAAGCCATATGTTGTTTCAAAACTACATATTGACAGTATCACAGCAAGTCAGTTTTGGCTGTGTAGAATCGTGTTTGTTTACAGTTCTGTCTCAGACATGGTTGGCCTGATATCTTTGTAAAAGAGCTGTTATTATTGCTGTGTTGCAAAGAGGAGCGGCTTGCTGTGTCCATGTTCTAAGATTTCATTGGGGTAAGAGTCACGTAGAAAACCCAGCTCTCTCACTACTAGCTGAGTGGATAATCACAGTATTGGCTCCAATTTATTTTTCCTGTGTCCATGGCCTTTTGCATGTATATTTGCATTTGTGTCATGGTTATAACATACTTCCTACCTGTTGTCTTTTGGTTTGTGCATGTAGAGTGGACAGAAATGACCATATGCCAGCTCTGAGTCAAGGCCTCAAAGAACTTTTATGTTTCTATTTGTTTCCTTGTGACTCTGCCATTGCCAGTAAACAAACAAACAAATAAGTAGAAAAAAGAAGAAAAGAAAAAAAGGAAAAGGAATTCCTGGGTTAATTTGCTAGTCTTAGGAAGGAGACGGACTTGTTAAACAGAGCCAGTGCCCCCAGCCCGCCTAGCCTGGATTAGCTCACACCCCTCCTCCCCGTTATGCCAATTCCTAGTTACCGGAGGATGCCCACTCAAGGTACTGCAGCCAGGGGGAGTCCATCCCAAGTGAGCCAGACTTCAGCCAAGGCGTAGCTCTACGACAATGAAATGTCATTGATTTAAAACTTTATATTTTGGGACATTTCGTTACACAGTATTTTTGTACCATAGCAAAATGATGATCTGAATAACAAACTGTCTATTGTATCTATAGCTATCCATCTATCTGTCTGTCTATCTGTCTATCTATCTATCTATCTATCTATCTATCTATCATCTATCTATCTACTTTTTTAATGGATCTATCAATCCTTCTATCTATATAGAATGTAAGATTCATTAGCAAAGAATCTTTGTTGTTTTTGTATCACCAGTGCTTAGACATTGCACACAACATGTAGGTAATAAACATTGAATTGTTGTGTGAATGTAGCAGAATAAAAATAATTTTCCAGTTTTGGGGAAGCAAAAGTCAAGAATAATTCCCAGATTAATGAAAAAGATTTAGAGTTTCACAATGAGCTGAAACTAAATAGAATCAAAGAAGGAAGAAATAAAGAGAAAAAGTTTGGGCAGAAATTTTAGTAGTGGGAATATATTTTTATATACTGGTGCTTTCTGAGATATCTTACAATGACAAATAGCACTAGAAGGGAAAAAAAAACAAAAACAAACACAAAAACCGAAACAATCAAACAAAAAATACTTTCTGAAAGTGAACACCCCAAGACGCAAAAATGCACCCTTGTTGACAACAGCAGGTTGGAGCACTGCAATGAGGGAATATGGCAGCAGAAGCCAATGGACCCAATTTTGTTTAAATAAATAAAAATAAAATAAAATTTAAAAGAAACAGAAACAGAGTTCCAAACAGAATTATAGGCATGCTTGCAAGTAGAAGTCTGTCACATACACCTGAGGGAAAAGGTTGTGAAAACTAATTAGCCTCTATATGTGGAATTATATTATTTTAACTGTATTCTGTCAGTTTAAACCTATGAAAAAAAAATGTCTATTTTCTATGGTTCAACCTAATACATGGCCCTGTCTCCATCTTCCATTCAGAAACATTCATTTAGTATGATAATCAAAAGGCATGAACACAGAATAGACAGATACAAACCCGGATAAGAAAAACAAGAAATAGATCAGAAAAAAATTTACCACCAAGCTAAGAATAATGATACTGTGTTGGATTTTGTTACTGGCTCTTCCTGATGCGTGCTTCCCTCTTTAATCCAATAGGTGCTCATGGAGACTGGTCTTTGCAAATGTCTTCAGCATTTCTCTTCTTCAGGTTGAGTTTGATCAGGGGGGTTGGTGAGAGTACTGGTGGGTCTAGGGAGAAGAGAAGGTTAAGGTCAGGATATTGATTCTCCCACTTTCTTCCAGCCAGGATACTAGTGTGCTGTGCTCCTTCATTAAAGATTAGAGCTTCTGATAGGTAACCATCTCTTACAGTCACTGCTGTTTCCTCTGGGTTCCAGTAATTGTTCCCTCCCTTCAGGCCTAGGTGGGATAATGTGTTTTTCATTGTTGGCAGTTTTAAGTTCTTCACCATCTTTACTCACTGTATAATCTGTTTATTAAATCTTCTCAATTGCATTGTCTTATTTGAGTGGATCACCTGTTTCTTACTGAGATATTGATTACTATAACCAGAAAACAGAAAAGTAAGAACTCAAGAAACATAGTAGGCAATAATATAAAAGCTGATAGAAATCCTGAAAGCAGTATGGAAAAACGGAGATAAAATGGAAAAAAGATGAAGAAATAATTGACAACACTGTAAATGAAATAGTGGATGTAAATGATAAAACTAATCAAAATTAATTGAAAACAGAGTTAGGCTTTTAAATAGAAAAAGATAGATTTAGAAAACGTAACAAGAAGATGCCTATTGGCTTATGTCTTACTCCTCTAACCTCCTGCAAAATAACATAATATGGAAAAAATACCTAACATTATAATTTAAGAAAACTTTCTGAAATCAAAACAATCTTAAACTTACTTATTGAAAAGATAGAATGTGGAAATACAGGAAATTGACCCAGAATTATCAATATCAAGATACAAACTTAAAAGATAAAGAAAGATTTCTTGGAGAAGCAAGGACAAAAGATCAAGTTTCTTATGGGGGGAAAATAAAAAAGAAAAAAAGCAGAATTAGGCCAGCCTCAGATTCTTCAAAACTTGTATACCAGAATATACAGGAACAAATTTCAAGACACTCAAGGGAAGAAAGAGAGACTATGGATTTCATATACAAGAAAAATACTATTCAACTATAAAGCCTGAAACTATATGAAGCTTGAAAATACTTTTTTCCCAAAAGCACTTCTTAAGTAAACTGCAAGAACTTTATGGAAATCTCTTGCTGTACAGAAGCTTTTAATTTAATATAGTCCCATTCATTTATTTTTGCTTTTACTTCCCTTGCCTTTGAGATTAAATTCATAAAATAATTTCTAAACCAAAGGTCCATAAGTTTAGTAGCTATGCTTTTTTCTATGCTGTTTATTGTTTCTTATATTTAAGTCTTTGATCCATTTTAAGTTAATTTTGGTGTATGGTGACAGATAGCAGTCCAGTTTCATTCTTTTGCACATGGCTTTCAACAAAACAAAGAGGCAACCAAATGAATGGGAAAAGATATCTGCAAACAACACCTCCAATAAGGAGCTTATATCCAAGATACATAAAGAACTAATAAAACTCAACAACAGAAAAACAAACAGTCCCATTAAAAAATGGGCGGAGGACCTAAACAGACATTTCTCCCAAGAACACATATAAACAGCTAACAGATATATGAAAAGATGCTCAACTTCACTAGCTGTTAGGGAAATTCAAATCAAAACCACAGTGAGATACCACCTCACACCTGTTAGATTGGCTATTATCAAAAGACACATATCATGTTTCCCTGAAAATAAGACCTAGCCGGACAATCAACTCTTATAGTAAAATAAGACTGGGTCTTATATTAATATATGCTCCAAAAGACTCATTAAAAATGATTGTCCTGCTAGGTCCTATTTTCCGGGAAACACGGTAATAACAAGTGTCGGAGAGGTTGTGGGGAAAAAAACACCCTCATAGACTGTTGGTGGGAATGTAAATGGGTACAGCCACTATGGCAAACAGTATGGAGGTTCCTCAAAAAAATTAAGAATAGACTTACCATATGACTCAGCACTACCTCTTCTGGATATCCACCCCAAAAATCTGAAAACATTTATCCGTAAAGATGTATGTACCTCCTATGTTTCCTGCAGCATTATTCACAGTGGCGAAGACATGGAAACAACCAAAGTGTCCTTCAATAGATTATTGGATAAAGAAGTTGTGGTATATAAATACAATGGAATATTACTCAGCCATAAGAAAAGATGAAATACTGCCTTTTGCAACAACATGGGATCTTGAGATTATTACGCTAAGTGAAATTAAGTCAGATAGAAAAAAAATCGAGAACCATGATTTCACTCATATGTGGGATATAAAACTGAAAGCAACACACGAACCAGACAAGCAAACAACCAAAAACTCATAGACACAGACAACGGTTTAGTGGTTACCAGAGGGTAAGGGGGGAGAGGAGAAGGTAGGAGAGGGTAAAGGGGGACAAATATATGGTGACGGAAGGAGATTTGACTTTGGGTGGTGAACACACAATGCGATATATAAATGATGTATTTCAGAATTGTATACTTTAAACCTATGTAATTTTACTAACCAATATCACCCCAATAAATTAAAAACAAAACAACAACAACAAAGAAAACTATGGAAATGTCAGGAGACAATGTAAAAGATGAGGTTGTGAGTGTTAAATATACAAAACTTTGGTATAAAAGTCTTTGATATGTCAGGTGTAGGATTACAGAAAAAAATGTAGAAGTATATGCCTCACAATGCAGAAATGATTAAATTAAAAGAAAAATAGGAGAGAAAAAGAAGATGGGAAATAGGAAAAGTTAACCAATTACACTTCATTCCGCTAGAAATTAAATGATAACATGGGAAGTATCATTGCCAGTGAAAAGCCAAATAATTCAGTAATACTTTTTACTAAAACTAGATGTAGCTCAAAGGGAGGAGAAAAAACATTATAGAAAATATGGTAACATAATTTTTAATGATCTGGAATTAATAAAAGACTTACTGGTTTAAATTAAGATATTATAATGGTGCCCAATGTAACCAAAATGCAAACCTTCCTAAACATCAGAAAATCTCCATATCAAAAAATATAAGCAAAAAACTGAAGCAAATACACAGATTAAAAATTAATAAAATTTAAGAAAATATAAGTAACATGACATAAAATCATATGAAAACAATTGGAAAAGCAAATAAGTATCAATGGGTTAGAATAATCTGGAAAAATAATTTCACATTAGTTTATAAAGAACTTTTACATAAAACACATTGAAATTTATACCAAAAAAAAAAAGTGTCTTGAAATTAAAAGGCCAAACAAAACACCCAAGCAAAAGAATAAATGGAATTCTCGGGTGGTATCAAAAAAATAAAAATATAAAATTGAACAAAATATATCACATAATAATAAATAAAATGTTTAGAATATAAAAGAAGGAATAGTATCATATAAATAGGAGTTGATTTTAAATCTTTCTCTTAGGAGATAAAGTAGAACGTAACAACATAGAACAAAATTAATAATACTGCAGCGCTAATTAATTTATATATGCACAGTAATACATTTAAGAATACATTAATAAAAATTGATCACATATTACACCAAGGATAAAATTTCAATATCTATTCAGAAAAATAAATAATATAGACACTGTGCTATGACCATAGGTCAATAAATTGAAAATAGTAACGCAACCTGAAAACAAACTTTCATGCTAACTATAAATTTTAAACTGTATTTTAAAATAAGTCCTGGTTCATGAAGCAAATTGAAATCATGGAATACCTAGAAAATAATGATATTCAATATAAAAACACTATATTTAAGAATATATGAGTTTTCTCTAAAGCAGTACTTGGAGGAAGATAAATAGCCTTCAATACCTAGAGGAATACACAAACGAAAAATAATGACAAATTATTTATTTATTTTCATTAAAGTTATTGGGGTGACTGACATTGGTTAATAAAATTATATAGGTTTTAAGTGTATAACTCTATAATACAAATACATTATCTATATATTGCTTTGTACATTGTGTTGACCAATTATTTAACACTGACTCAAATATTTAGAAATTTTAAAATAAAGAACAAAATAAAAATTTAAAAAATCATTGAAACAGAATTTAATGAGCATAAGAACACAAGAATTAAAGCATACAATTTGAGACCTTGAGGCAGTAAGATGCCTTGCACATTAGAGGAACATAAAGAAAATCCATTAGACTGGAGCAGTGAGAATAAGGAGATCAGAGAAGAGGAGGTCAGAGAAGTACCGATCACATGGGGTCCTGCAGGTAGTGGTAAGACTGGCAGTTTTATTGAAAGTAGGCTCAATAAATAGGGACATAGAGAGGGAGAACAGCTTAAAAATTAATGCAGTAGTCCAGGAGAGAGACAATGGTGGCTTTAACCAATGTGTGTTGACTAGTGGAGATGGTGAGCAGCAGTTGACTTCTGGGGTATATGTTGAAGTAGAGCCAATAGGATATGTTGTTGAAACTGATGTTAGAAAGACCAGGAATCAGTTGTGTCCTGCTGCTCAAAAAGTCATCAGACATGTTTTTCCTCTTTTCCTGGCTCTTTTTCTCTCCTTGCAAGTAAGCTCTTTCCTTTTCCATGTATTGGTGGAGATGGCTTCTGGTATTTCCAGGTTTCTATGGTTCTTAGTGTCTGTGAACTCTTTCTCTGTAGTGTTAGCAAAATTGCCAGAAAGGAGCCAATATACCTAACCCTGAGCTCATGCACATATTCAGAAATATGGTGTATTCTGATTCAAAAACTAGAATTTTGTGCAAAGATTGAGAGTAAGGGAGCGATTGTTCCCCAGGGAAAGAAAATGTAAGAAACTAAAAAGCTAATTAATGATCAGTACAGTTATTTTATGATCTAATCTCTACGAATACCCATCCTAATAAAGTGACATACTCTACAGCATTCCCTGAAGGTAAAATAAATGTTCAATTTTCACTTCCTCACATTGTGTTTTAGACTTTCATGTCTGAAATGAAGGAAATGAAGAACTTTTTTTTTTTTTTTTTTGCCAAGGCAGTGTATGTTAATCCATCAGATGCCAAACTAATAAGTTTATAATTTATTTGCTAACCTATTGGATATGAAAAGAGGATTGTAAACAAAGGAAATATGACCACTATAAACTTTGAAAGTGATTATTCTGGTAAATTTGAATAGTTTGTATGGATGAGGTGCAGAGAACACAAATAAGGTTTTGCTTTAAGAATGTGAGGGAGAAAATCCAGATTTAATATTATTGTAGTAGAGATGTAGACAAATAACTTCTCTTTTCTTCCTGGAAGAAAGATTTAACTACACATGGATTCAAATGCTACCAATTTAAATATGTTCACATAACCTTCTTAAGTGAAATGAAGCTGCTTTCATTTCAAAGAGCCAAAGGCAATATGCTTATATTTACAACAATCGCCGTAAAAAAAAAAAAAAGGGCATTTTTCCAGTAGAGACATACTTTAAAGGTTGACTCATATATTCTTTCTATAATAGATACTTCCCCTTTAAGTAGCAGAAACTAGCTTTAGAGAATAATAGTTGTTTATTATGATTGTCAATCTATCCCAGATCTTGTAATCTTTATTTTGTTGTTTATAGTTATAAATAGCACTTTTATCTTGAGAATTCTATTGACCTTAAACCAGAGTATTAAATCCCTGATGGATAGGAAAAGGATGGAGGTAAAGACAGAGATACAGAGATACAGAGATAGAGAGTTAAAGAGAGAGGGAGAAGGATAGAGGGGGAGAGCGAGGGAAGGAGGGAGGCCAGGAGGGAGGGAGGGAGGGAGGGAAGAGAGAGAGAGAGAGAGAGAGAGAGAGAGAGAGAGAGAGAGACCAGAAAAGAAGAAAATTATGGTATACACCCCTTAAATCAATCCAATAATATCTATTTTAAGTTACCTTCTTAAAAATCAATTACATGACAGCTTTCTTTTGTTTCATTAGAAAAATACAGTTGAATCAGTACACAGAGAATACACTATCACAGCAAGTGGTGTCACATATTTGAAATATTTCTATTGTTTATTGGTTATAACTTCGACCACATATAGCTGACTATGTAGGAAGAAATAGGCATAATTTTAATTAACCTGAAACTATAACCTCAGGTTTACATACATATCTTTATTAATCTCATTAGATTGTTGAGTAAACAACAGTTAAAAGACACAGACACCTTTGGATTTGTTTTTTCTGACGAGTTTAAAATTTGTTTTGACCCCAACCATGCATCTAATTTATTTGTGTTGGTTAATGCATCTGTTAAATGGGTCTCTGTGCACTTACAGAATAATATTTGAGGATATTCCATCAACAAAACACAGCAAAGTGTCATGCTAAATGTATCAGAAATATAAAAGTGCCATAAGGAAAAGTCAACTCATTTTACTTGAGGATGAGCCACTGATTTGTATCAGTAAAACGTTTCCCTAATCATTGGGTTTGTCATCCTATGATGAAGACAAGTTATCTGGGTTTCTGGTTTAATTTCCATATGTTATCTGGGTGAGATTTTATTTTAAGAACTCAGTGTCAACATTGCTCTGCAAGATGTTATTTCAAGAAATAAAGAACAGTAACATTTCAACACCTTTTCTAATGAATGCAGGTATATTTATGCCACTGGAAAGTAGAGAGAACAAAATACTCATCAGGAAATAAATAATATAAATGCCAAAAATATATTACTTTGATCATAAATTGCTAAAGGAAATATATTTGGTGAATTGAAGAAATTATCATGGCTGAAAGAAATTAGGGCTAGCAAATAGGAAATTAGGGCTAGTAATATGAGTCTCTGTCTCCATGACTGGAAACTGGAATTGAAGATTATTAGAAACTCCTTTGAGAATAAAAAATAATAATAAGCATAAGCACACTGCCTGGAATGTTTTAGCAGCTTACAAAGGGTTTATTCTCTTCTGCTACAGAAGAAAAATAATCAAATAACATGGAGATTATAGTAAATAAAAAGGCTTTCAAGTGTTGGCATACATGTTTTCTTTAAAAAGCTCTAATGGAGGAATTATAAAGCTTGGGCTCTGATCTCAAATAATGGTACCTGTCTGCTGGTTGACCTGGGCAACAGTTAAACTCTCTTCAATTTTCATAACTCTAAAATGAGAACATTGGCTAACTAAACACTAAGATTATATTAGAAATGGAAAAACCCATTTCTAATATGGATGATTGGGTGACTAGCATCCATATTATTTGGAATCTAAGTAAGTGTATTGGCTTTATTAATATTGATGATTAGAAATTTTACTAATGTTTCTAAAAATTTTTAATAGCTCAGAAAATAACAGTTTGGTAAAAAATAATGAATTATTTAATTTAGTATCCCTTTGTTGGACAATTTAACTAGATTTGATATGATAGTCATAGAAAATACAAAACAAAATACAATTATTCATATACCATACAAAAAAGGAGAATGGAATCAATCAAATTGATGGGTTTTGGAACACTCTAAGAAATCATGCAGTTAATAAAACCAAAAAAAAAAATCAAAAACAAAAGTTAAACATATTGTGTACTTGTTTAATTTGCCTAAAGACTATTATAACTGTGGATTTTGACTTTGTGTATTAAGATAGTTCACAATTAGGTTGACAGCGTTCATTATTATTATTACTATAGAATTATCACCACTTTTGGGGGATTTTAGAAAGAGCCTTACCCTGGGAAACGGAATATTTGGAGTCTAGTTAAAATTTTTCCAGCAAATCTGTATATAATTTATTTTCTCTGATCTTCGTTTCCTGATCTATAAAATTAACATTTTTAACTCTTTCAGTTCTAAAACTGATTTTTACTATGAGTAAGTCTTAAAGCTGAGTTTTGAATGTAATTTTACTATTTTCAGAGAGCTTTGCAGTTTCTATCTTCTATTAAATCAGTCTGTTTATCACTGTTGTTTATACTAATTTAAAAAGACTGAGCCCCAAAGATTTACTAGGCATGGTATGAAGTAAAATTTTTCTTCAGAAGTGTGACTCTTTTTGCATGTACCCATGGTAGGAGTGTGTGTAGTAGATACAAAGATAAATGTTTCAACTCTCTCTGACCCTTGAGCAAAATAAATGAGAGTAATAAAGTTTACCCCCTGGAGTTCTGCCTTGTTATCAAATATTCCCCAAATCATGAAGCCAATAAAAGTGAAGCAGTCTGTTAGGAAAAAAATCAACAACAAAAATACTTCCTGTTTTTTCCCCTCAGGCATTTTAAGAAAACTTAAATTCTAGATGTGTGAATGAAATTGCTTTTTAAAATTAGAAAATTCTATCAGTTCAGAGGTATGTGACTATCTTTAGCAGAAAGACCTCTTTACCCCAAGAAAAAAGTATTTCTCTGTTTCATGCTTTTTCCACTCTCACTATAAACTGGGGACAATAAAAAAGAAAGACCTAGTTGCTCGTGTTTTTTCTTTTCTTTTGTTTGTTTGTTTTTGTTTTGTTTTTTTGGTTGTTGTTTTGTTTCTGTTTTTGTTTGTTTTATTTTGTTTTTTTGTTTGTTTTTGTTTGTTTGTTTATTATTTAATTAGATCTATTTAGCCAAAAAAAAAAAAATGATTGAAGTGGTTCTTTGGGGGGGACTCAACACTTCCCCTTCATCACGTGGGACAAGACCACTGCTAAAGAGCCTTCCTCACATTGGTGAGTGTTGTCACACATCACCCTAACCGTTTGTCCCTACCATCCTTTCCTTAAGGAAAGAGGGTTGCGGGGTTGTCCCTCTTAGGGGTTGAGTTTTATAGGTTTCCTCTCTTGGTCCCAGTATGCTGGGTCTGCGGTCAAAGACGAGTAAGATTCCTCAAGGGAGGAACGACTTAAGCCAGACGGGACCCCAGGGACCCCCATGAGTTAATGTGAAACTAGGAGGGATGCCCCTCCTCCAATGCTTTCTGGAAGCTGCTGACGCATGCTTCTGATGTCCGGCGCCCTATTGTGCTAAGGAACGTTAACTGAGCGAACTTATCTCGCTTCCCGCTTAACTCATGAGGTAATTGCTCTGAGAAACCTACTCCCCCAGGGGTTGTACACACCGCACCTTGATCATGTGGGGACAGCATGCACAGGTTGCTTTGGGACAATATGATTGGGTATTGGAAATATGCTAATTGTATCAGTGGTGTGAGAGTCTTGCAGACCCTGCCCAGAATCATGTGATGCCTATTGTAAAAAAACAATAAATACCCACGACGACCCGATTCGGGGCTCCAGTCCCTTGAGGCTGCGAGTCCCTTGGTCCTCTGTGGTTTCTTTGCATTCAGTGTCTCTTGTCTCTTTATTTCTATAATAGAATTTAGCCCTTGCCGCCTCCCTCGCTTTCCCCACTGCTTGTGTTGTGCAGGACGCAACAGGTGAGCATTTTGTAGGTGATCCAAAGTTAATGCTTAATGAATACATAACAAAATGAATGCCCTGACCTAGAACCTACTCCAGTGCTAAACTGCTGCTGTGGCCTTGGGGTTGATTATCTCCCTCTGCTGTCCTTTCCTTCTATAGCATGCTTTATACTTCCAGTAACAGGTGACACTTTTAGTGACTATTTTACTGAAATTTTGATTCCCTTGTGCCTCTATCCTCCCATTACACTTGTCTCAGATTTCTTGCATCTGCTTCCAGTGTTGTTCAAGAAATTTGTGATCCCATGCAGCTTCTCACCACAGTCATGTGCTCTTCAATTTCACTGAGAAGTTCCCTATCATCTCTTTTACTACTGCTCATATTTTCATATCACCTTTCCAAACCTTTTCTATTTTTCAGTCCTCATATAAGGAAAAGAAAAACCAGAGTGCTTTCAATATTTTTTTCCACTTCCCATTTCTCCCAGTCTTTATTAATCTGCATCTGCCAAAACTGATTATCACGGTAAATGATGATCCACTCACAATATGGCTTCCTCTCTTCATGTCTCCTTCAGAAGTTTGCTTCATGACCAGTGCCCCCCCCCCATTTTTCATTGTCAGTCCCTCTCCTCCTCTTGATCTATCCCCTCAGCCTTTAATTGATTACCCATTTCATTGCTTGAATATTTTTCTTCAACTTGGTCTTCCATTGGCTGCTTCTGGTTTTTCAGCAGGTATTAACTGCTTTTTCTAGTTTTATATCTCTGTTCTCTCTGTAGCTTTCAATGTCCTCACTGAAGGTCTCCTCAAACATATAACTTAAAGCCTATTTTATCTTCCTTTTAAAATCCATCGCTCCTCCCCCCCCCCACGCCCCAGTTAGAAAACATTTTCCAAAATCATTGCTTTGCTTTGCTGTGTGGATGATTTCCTTGTGAATGGATTTATTTAGCTCTTGTTTCTATTCTGAGCCCTAGCACCATATTCTCGAATGCTGTCTCATTAACTACAAATTCTCACCTTTTTCCTCTAACCTCTATTTTTATACATGGTGCCTTCATATCACTTCCTCCATGCACACACATGCACTTTAATCAGAAGATCACAACTATCACTCAATCCCTCGTTCCTTTGGCCCCTACATCCAACAAATTTCCTAGTTTTGTCGATTCTATCACACTATTGCTTTGCCAATCTTCTGGAAGCCATGGAGTGCATGAGAGAAGAAAGTATAAGAGAAAGAATTCTATAAATTAATTTGTAATTCTTTCTTGTTCAATAATATCCTTCTCATGCCTCTCCCAAGCATAGGTAGGGATGATTACTGACGCTCTTTTCTTCCTTACATCACAGGCCGGAGATGCCTCTACCCAAGTGACTTAAAGAGAATTTTTACACAGCTATTTAATTTATAATTGAAATTCACACTTTGATTTATTTTCTGAAAGTGTTTATTCTTTAGTCAAGTAGAAAATGTATCCTTTAATTCTACTCTGAAACCTCATGAGGCAATTTTTGTTGATTTCTGTAGTCCCCCCCCCCCCAATTACATAAAACTCTAAACCCCACTGTTTTCTGAGTGCCTCCCAAATTGAATATAATAGGTAGCATTACAATTAATTGCAGTAAGGTCACCTGTAAGGAACTAACCACTTGTGAATCTGGATTCTTTGATTTTGAATTCAGCTTTCTGAAATGTAGAGGTTTTATTATATAATTTAGTTTGAGTTACCCATGTACTTCCAATGGTAGTGTTATTAAAATAAAAATCATGCTTTAAAACAGTGTAGGACGCTAACACAATTGAAAAAATCCCCACATTTTCACTTGTTTTGTTTCTATGTAAGGGCATTTTACAATCTAAAGTTATTAGTAAAGATTAATGAAGTATACATCTTCATTTAAATTCATCTAGAAATTCTATTTTAGTATCAAAGTGCTACAACATTGAATGCTCTGGGAATGTATTATTTTAAGGGTTCACCACTGATCCTATCCTACAATTTACTTACTGCTACAAAGTGGAAATTATGTGTAATTGAGCTGAGCAAGAGAATCACATAACAAAAAGCTCTGCTTTATTCAATTCCCAGATATTTCTATGATGACATGAATAATAAAATGTAATTGTTGTTGGATGATACATAATAATTTTCTACAGTTTTAATCATAAAAGCATATTTTATCTTCATGCTAATCAAAACACTTTCAAGGCACCTAACCTCACCCAGCAGTTTTCAGCTAATGGTAGAATGCCAGATAGAGGAGAAGAGTTTACATATTTTAAAACTATAAAGTGTATTAAATAAATGGGATGAAAAGTTTCTCCCAGTTAGATGTAAGTATTTTGCATTTTCTTCTCATTTATGATGCTAAGAAAAATAATACAAAGTATGTTTTATTACAGAAAGTAATTTTTTTCTTTTATTCCTTCTTTCTTTCATTTATTTAGAAAAGGTCCCAGTGGGCATGCAGTGGGTAGTGCCAGGCTCCAAGCTATTTGCTGAGAATGCAAGGATTCCTAATATTTATAGCTTATTTTGTGTATAAAATCTTCTTAGACCTGTGCAGGGATAACGGAATTCTCATTATGTTACATGCTACGATTTACCATTCTCAATTCTGTATCTGATTCTTGTGATAAATCTTTCATTTCTTTCCACCTGATTTGTATCCACCATATCTGTTGCGACTACAATGATTAATCCTTTTTGTTGCAGTCTCTACAAAATAATTTTCTTCTCAGAATTCTAGATGAGAACTTAAGTAGGTTGTATTATGTTACTTACCTAATCACAAGCTCTGCTAAGACTTAGCAAAATGGTAGATCTCAGAAGCACCTCCCACAATTAAATGGCTCAAGCTTCTATAAAATAGATTCTTGTCTCAGGTATCTATGACTGGCCAACATAGTGTATCAGCCTTTGTGAGTGAATTGCTCAGTCCCAAAGCAGGAATCCTATAGCACTGTTGCATGGACAACTAGCATATCTTAGAAAATAATATTTCTCTAGAATCATTAATATCACTAACCTAACCTGATCTGAACCTCAGAAAAGCCACCTGAAAAGTTGTTCAAAAACAGCATTTATATGAACTCTGAGCTTTATGTAGTTAATTGTTTTTTAAGTTTAGGATGTACCATCTAGGCTAGACAAAATTTAACGGCCTCTTCTTTTACTTAGAAATACCGTTACAGTTAAGTCAAATGAAATGTATTTTTAAGGTTGTTCACTTTTATTGGCATGAATGCACAATTCTCTTTATCAAAGCGTACTCAGATTTTAAACACTTCCTGCTTGTGTATATATGAATTCTATATTTCCCTGATTTAAATATTATGTTAAAATTTCTATGTAGACACATAGAATTTTCATTTTAGTTTTTGAATACATTAACCACTTAATTCTGACCCAGCTGACATACTTCTCTCCTTAGTCAAAAGCACAAAAACCGGCTTACAACATTTTCCATATCTCTTGCTACATTATATAGAGAGAAAAATGATTAACGTACATTTTTAAGTGTTAAATTTTTTAAACTCTCTGATGCAAAGCAGTTATGACTCTTTGCAGATTTTCTTCATATTTCTCAGAAATTCATATTTGTCAAACTCAACATTTGATCTTTAATTTCTTGGGGCTATTTAATACTGACACAAGTGCTAACTATCTTTAGTTCTCCAGAGTTTGGTTTCATCCATCCCATCAAGTATTTTAAGAAGCTTGACATGCTCCCAGGATTGCTTATCTAAAGGGATTTAAAGAAATACTAGTAGGATTTTATTATATACCATCTGAAAGGAAAATTAATTTTGCCTCCGGTCTCAAACACAAGTGAGAATTTTATCATATAAAGAAGGCTTGTCTGCATAACCTAATTGAATTAAGGTATGAGAAATATTCACATATTTTATGCCAAAAGATGTTCTTTGTTTAAATAATTCACATATAAAATCCAAATTTTCCCAGTTCACTATTTTAACAATTTTCGCTTTTTTGTTTGTACATCTATGCTGTATTTCCTATAACATCCTAATAAAAAATGATAAATGACCCCACATTATCTCAAGATGTGACAGAGTACATAGATTTAAATGAAGAATTGCAAGGAATGATTTAGAGATGTGAGACAAGATCAATCATAGATGATTGGAAATTATACTGCCTTTTTGTCACTTTTATAATAATTTTCCTAAAGAGCCTATTTTGTAAGATAATCTACTCTTCACATTGAATAATATGATTCCATTGTACTATAAGTAAAATATCAAAATATCCCTTAGGGTAATGGCTGGCAGAAACTTGCACTATGAATGAGGCTTATTTTATTTCCATCATTTTTATGCACAAATACCCAACATCTGGCCAACATCAGAATATGTAGGTTCTGGCAGCTGGTACACCAAATGCAGTCACAATTTTCTCTGAGCAGGTTCACTACATATGATCTGGGACACATGTTTGATATTATCTGGGAAAACAAAAACAATGAGTCAATGGCTTGAGCTCTGCTTGACAATGAAAAGAAGTTTGGCTCCATTAATTGTTTCTGAGAAAAACATTTCACTCTCAGCATAGCAGCTAAAGTTTCCATTATTAATGTAAATAAATGAGAGGGAAGAAGGAAGCCTTGATGATAGCCATGGTAAAAAATTAAAAAGCCCTGGGATTGTCGATCAGAGTTGACTTCAGTAACTGGCTGGGAATGCAGACATTTGATCCAGCATCCACTCTTACCAGAATTCACACTAGCCAAAGTCTTCCCCTATAAAGTATTTGCTCTCTGGGGAATTACAGTTTTCCTATGCCACTTTTGAAACCTCATGACTTCTTGGAAAAGGTTTTTGGGATAAATGCTACCTAGAGTTTAGAGTAAATTTAAGACAGTTTCATTTGTCAAAAACACACATTTCCCCTTCTTTAACTAGTGTATAGATAGAAATAATTTAGAAAATTTCTGCTGATATTAGACTACATGTGGACCTACATGTTAATGTTGCCAGTCCTCGAGAAACATCACTGATCTTCCTGAGCATCAGTTTTGCTTTATGGTAACAGTACATTAATTTGATCTCCAGAACAATTTTCCACAAGTGATTGGAAATCACACTTATTTGCTAAAAAAATTATATAGATAAAAGAATAAATTTGTATTTTTAGATTCTTTTTTATTATTCTTATGATGTAATATTTTAGTCATAATACATAGGAGAGAGTTCTGAAAATGAAGGTAATCCTTGTAAGTTCTTGTTTAGATTAAGTTTTTAGATATGCTCCCACTATATTGTGTTTCCCCAAAAATAAGACCTAGCCGGACAATCAGCTCTAATGCGTCTTTCGGAGAAAAAATTAACATAAGACCCATCTTATTTTTCTATAAGGACAGGTCTTATATAATATATAATATAATATAATATAATATAATATAATATAATATAATATATAATATAATATAATATAATATAATACTGCATCTTATATTAATTTTTGCTCCAAAAGATGCATTAGAGCTGATTGTCTGGCTAGGTCTCATTTTGTGGGAACACGGTAATTGTCAGTTAATTATAGCATGGACCAAGTGACACATGGGTGTCGCCTTAACATTGATTTTGTTACTCATATGTATACATATGAGCGCAGTCACAGTTATACCACACACACACACACACACACACACACACACACACACACGAATCATTCCTATAACTTCAAAGTCAGGTATTTCGTCCTAAGTATCATGTTTACTGCGACAGTATTATTCTACCTGCTTGCTAGTGGACACAATTGTTAAACAAAACCCATTCCCAAAAATAAAAAGAGAAACTTAAATGGAGTGAAAACAGTAATTATTAGTAATTTCTGTTTCCTACTTTCTAAAATTACACACGTTTAATAGTTTAGTACAGTAAAAATGGCTTATCACAATAAAGTAATTTGAAAGATTATTTATTCGTTTCATAATTATCAGTAAAAGAACTTATTCTACATAAGAATCAGCATGAATTCTGGCCTATCCAACTCAGGATAATAGGAATTCATGGGCAATAAAAATCTGATGATCATACCCATTATTGGGTTGATCGAATAAAAGTGAGCACCACATTGAATTATTTTACTCCCATTTTATTGGAAAAAAATAAAAGTCTGACAATAATAACAAATGTTGGAAACTATGTGAATCCATAGGATCTCCTAATTTAGGGATGAGGCAAACACACAAAACTGCACATAATTTTAGAAAAGTGAGGGAATTATTAGCATAGCATTCAATGAGGTGACAAATGGGTCACCTCATTGGTGAGGTGAGAGAGGATATTTGCAGTATTTTACTTTTTGTGTATAATTGTGGTTTCATGAGTATTCTATTACTAAAATAAACAAAAACCATGTATTTAAATTTTAAAAGGAGAAAAATGAGTCTGTCATTAATCAAAGAATACATTTAAGCTAATTCTATATATCTGACCTAAATAAATATATAAATAAATCAAGCTGTAGCTGTGAGAAAACTTATACTATATTCATTAGAAACATCTTATAAATATATTGTATGTCTTGCACGTGAATTTTATTTGGTTTGGTCTTGCCTTCTTTTAAAATTTCTATTACAAAGAAGCATAGGAGAATAATGGAGTAAAATTCGGGAGAATTGTTCTAGCCTTTACCTTAACAAATTAATTATCTTGTACTTCATTTCTCTAGGCTTTTGTTTCTTCATTGGGAAAATTAAGTGATTTATGTGCTTCTGGATTTAGTAAAGAAATATTTGTTAAATACTTTTTATGTGACAGATACCATTTTAAGCAGTAGAGAAAATAGGGGTCAATATAATATATATCAAATTCCTACACTCATAAAATTTACAATCTAGTGGAAGAAAAAAAAACACTTCTTAAATCAAATACCTAATTAAATGTAACAATGCCACTGTGATCAGTGTGACAAAGGAAAAACAAAACCAAAAAAAAACATTTGGTGCTGGAGTTTATGGTGCTGTAGGATCACAGTACATTAATGACTTGATGTGATCAGAAAGATAAGGAAATCCTGACCAAGTGATAACCAAGCTGAGATCTCAAGGATGATCACAGTCATTACGTAGGGAAGGTGACAGAGAAGATGACTTCATGCAAAGGACTAGCATCGGTATGATGGCTTATCCCAGTAGAAGAAAGATATGACTCTAACAGAGAGGGTGAGAGAGTATGTGGTACTAAAAGAGGCTGAAGAGCAACATAGGGAACAGACTACAAAGAACTTATACACCAGGTTCAAATATTTTGTCTTAATTCCAAGAGCAGTGGAATTCCACTCATGGTTGTAAACAGAAAGGTACTGGTTAATACGTAGATGTGTGCTTTAACAAGAATCTTTGACCAAGGTGTGAAAACTAGACTGGGGTTGGTCGAAGTGGATGTGGCAGACATGACAGAACATTTTTAGAGTACTACCAAGCAGAAAAGATGACAGAACTAGAATACTGGTGATGAAAATGAATGCAATTGATGAGTTAAGTAAACATACAGAAAGCGATGTCTAGGACTCAATGCTGAATTAGACGTGAAGTAAAAGAGATAATGCAGCATCAAGGTTAACACTTCCATAAATTGGTACAACTATTTTTGAATACAATTTAGCATTATCTTCTAATTTTGGTGCCATTCACTGAGATAAGGAAGAGTGGGGGAGGAGCTGGTTTGGTAGAAAGGAAATACACATTTCATCGTGCACCTATTGAGTTTGATGTGTTTAATTTCTCCAAAAATGACTTTCTTTGTGGTGTGACAAAAATGAGTACTCTAACATAGAAATCTCATAGAAATTTCAGTTTCCTTATTTCTATAAAAGTTACATTTCCAGCTATGCATATTAAAGGGTTTTAGGATAGAGGACATTAGAGAACAAAGCTTCCTGAGTCTTCTAATTTCCTCTCAGGTTAAATGTTCCCCTTAATGGTGATGGTTTTATACCTGCTTTAGGTGAAGTTCTGCCAAGTCATAGAATGAATTAAATAACGGTTTAACAATCTTTTTATATCACCAGTCATGTCCCCCAGACCTAACTACTGCGTTTTATGCACACTTTCTAACTCTGTACTGGTGCCAACATATGCATGGCAATTATTTATTGATGACCATTTTACGGGCCTATACAAGCACTGTATCTGCTGTTACAAAGAGCATAGCACAGACGGAACGCAGCAGGCCTAGCCAGATGCCATCATGACATTCAAGAGAAAGTTTTCAATGGGTAGCATGGAGAAGTCAAGAGATAGGTATTTTAAATCTTTGAGCATATGTGGCAATTAAAGCAATGGGCCTAAAATTTATTTTAGAAAGGGCAAAGAGTGAGAAGAAAGCCAAGCAGTATAGTGAATATAAAAGAAATAGACTTTAAAATAGAGAAAATTTGAATTACAACCCAAAGTATAAAATAAATATCTATGGAACCATATGGGTATAAATAAATGATTCAATAAATAAAGAACAATAGGCAAATGTTGAACGCAGAAGAATTCCAAATAACTTATATATACGTAGCTACTCCTTCCTCAAGAAGGTAGAGGATAACTCCCCGCTCTGTCTTTACTATAGAGAAAACTAACACTACCTCAGCGAGGTAATTCAGGTTAGCATCATCAATAATAAGTCATATCAACACTATATGCCCTTAAGAGTTGGTGATGAGAATAGCACTTTATGCAGAGGGTGCCAAGGGAAAAAGTATATGCATTTTTAGAAAAGAAAAAAACTGTATTAAAATTGTAATACTCAATATCTGCTGATAACAAAAGATGAATACAAGTCATGTGCATACGTTTTGTTTTTTTTGTTTTTTTGGCACCTCTGTTATTTGTGGTCTTTCTCCCCCCAAACCCACAACCTTAGTCTAATCATGAGAAAAACGTCAGACAAATGCCAATTTGGGGACTTTTTACAAAATAACCAGCGCACCTCAAAAATGTCAACATCATCAAAAACAAGGAAAGGAATTAAAGTAGTCTCATAATATGTCCTAATGTCACTTGATAGTTTTTGTTTATTTTTTGTTATATATGTTCCATCCCCCCTCTCAATCAAATTTCTGTCTTAATTAAATTAAACAAGCTAAAAAATGCTGCTGCCATCTAGCTTCCAAGTATTTATAACATTTTAGATCCTGAATACACAGATAACTGGTTTCTTCCCTCTGTATCTCAAAGTTCAAATCCCCTGAACAAATAATGTACTTGACCAGATTATTTTTGGCACTAGTTTTCAGATGTTAAAAATTATTGACTAATGTGTGAATGGCCTCCTTCTTCAGTGAGATGTTCACCCTAGCTCCATTTAGTTATGACCAATGGAGAAGGGCAAACATTTGAGAAGGGGTGTGCTTTAGGTGGGCACCCCTGAAACATTTTACTGAAGCTGGGGTTAAAATAACACAATACCTTAGAGTAGTATGGTAAGCAGTAAACTGACGCCCTAATCTCCAGAATCAGTGAATAATTTATATTCCATGGCAAAGGAGTGCTACAGTGGCAGATGCAATTAAGGTTGATAATTAGCTCACCTTAAACCATAATGTCCTGCGGTATCTAGGGAGGTCCAGTGTAATCAATCACAAGAGTCCCTAAAGATGGAGGAGGGTGGCCGAAGAGAGAATGTTAGAGTGATGCAGTGTGAGAAACACTCAACTGGCCATTGTGGTCTTTGAAGATGGAAGGGGCCCAGGAGCCAATAACTGGGGGCAGCCTCTAGAAGTTGGAAAATGCAAGAACATGCATTCTCCTTTAGATCCTCCAAAAGGTAACACAGCCCTGCTAACACCTTGCTTTTAGCCCATTGAGACCCATTTTGGATGCCTGTCCTACAGATTGTAAGAAAGTAAATTTGTGTTGTGTTAAGCCACCAAGTTTGTGGTAATTTATTACAGCAACATTAGGAAACATGTAGTTGGTTTGCAGGTGATAAATATATCCTAACCTATACCTGAAGAGTTATTTCGGCAGAATCAGTATGGTTGTGGTAATTGTGGATACCCTTGTATAAGCTACACTTGATTGCCTGATTTGTTTCTTGTAAATAAGTGGAGATTATCTATAAGTAGAAGACAAGTGATCAGGAGAATTAATAATATAAGAGTAACCATCAACATAAGAGTCAGAAGCTACCCCTCCACATAATAAAATATACATGAAAGGTTCCCATAAATATTTTGTTTGAAGGGGATGCTGTGTGAATATTGAGGCAATGAGATCCATGCTTATTTATATCTTTCCAAGTTGTCACATATAGTCTAATTGTATTTGCCATAGTCAAATGCTTATGCCCTGAGCACAGTAGGCAATGCTATATAAAGAAGCTGAAGACACACAGAAATATCATTCATTAATGTGTGCAGATTCAATGAATACATTAAGGCCCATAATTTAAAACAGAATAAAGCTAAATGATACTTGAAAACTATTTGCTTCAATAAAGCCTCAACATTTTCAAAAGAAATTGACGAGTTCTCACTGTTTATAAAAACAAAAAAAAAAGCTTCCAAATATTTCCTTTTCCTCATAAATGTAAAAACAAGGAATGAATGGATGACGATAGAATTTTGCTGTGCTTAGAACAAAGTAAGTTCTCTAACTATAAAGATGGCTTCATTTTTACAGCTGCATGATAACTCAACATAACTAGAATTTCCCAATGAGGAAAGTTTAGCTTGTTTCTTCCTCTAGCTCATTTATGCTTTCCAGGCCTTGAGAAGGTTCTTCTGAGCATCAGATCTATTGAATTCCATCCCATTAATAACCACATCTTACATATCACAAAACTAAAGGGTATTCTTTTTTTTTTAATTAAAGTTTATTGGGGTGACAATTTTTAATAAAATTACATAGATTTCAGGTGTACAATTCTGTATGACATCATCTATAAATCCCATTGTGCGTTCACCACCGAGAGTCAGTTCTCCTTCCATCACCAAATATTTGATCCCCTTTACCCTCATCTCCCACCTCCCTTCCCCTTACCCTCTGGTAACCACTAAACTATTGTCTGTGTCTATGAGTTTTTGTTTCTCATTTGTTTGTCTTGTTCTTTTGTTGTTTTTGGTTTATATACCACATATCAGTGAAATCATATGGTTCTCTGCTTTTCTGTCTGACTTATTTCGCTTAGCATTGTACTCTCAAAATCCATCCATGTTGTCACAAATGTTCCTGTATCATCTTTTCTTGTCGCTGAATAGTATTCTGTTGTGTATATATACCACAACTTCTTTATCCATTCATCTATCGAAGGGCATTTTGGTTGTTTCCATGTCTTGGCCACCATAAACAAAGCTGCAATGAACACTGGAGCACATGTGTCTTTATGTATAAATGTTTTCAGATTTTTTTGGATAGATACCCAGGAGAGGCATTGCTGGGTCATATGGTAATTCTAAATTTTTTGAGGACCCTCCACACTGCCTTCCATAGCAGCTGCACCAATCTGCATTCCCACAAACAATGTATGAGGGTTTCTTTTTCTCCACAGCCTCTCCAACACTTGTTACTATTTGTCTTGTTGATGATAGCCATTCTAACTGGGGTAAGGTGATATCTCATTGTGATTTTCATTTGCATTTCTCTGATGATTAGTGATGTTGAGCATTTTTTCATATGTCTATTTGCCATTTGTATATCCCCTTTGGAGAAATGTCTCTTCAGGTCCTCTGCCCATTTTTCAATTGGGTTGTTTGTTTTTTTGTTGTTGAATTGCATGAGTTCCTTGTATATTTTGGATATTAGCTCCTTATCAGAGGCACTGTTTGCGAAAATCTTTGTCCTTTCAGTTGGTAGCCTCTTCATTTTATCGATGGTTTCTTTTTCTGTGCAGAAACTTTTAAGTTTGATATAGTCCCATTCATTTATTTTAGCTTTTACTTCCCTTGCCTTTGGAGTCAAATTCATGAAATGCTCTTTGAACCCAAGGTCCATAAGTTTAGTACCTATGTTTTCTTCTATGCCGTTTATTGTGTCAGGTCTTATGCTTAAGTCTTTGATCCATTTTGAATTAATTTTGGTACATGGTGACAGACAGCAGTCCAGTTTCACTCTTTTGCACGTGGCTATCCAATTCTCCCAGCACCATTTATTGAAGAGGCTTTCTTTCCTCCATTGTATGTTTTTTGCTTCTTTGTCAAAAACTATCTGTCCATATTTATGTTGATGGTGGTTGAATAGCCTCCTTTAGTATTTCTTGTAGTGCAGGTCGTATATTAGAAAATTCCCTCAGCTTCTGTATGTCTGGAAAGGTCTTTATTCCTCCTTCATATCTAAAGGATATCTTTGCTGGGTATATTATTCTTGGCTCATAATTTCTCTCTTTCAATAGTTTAAATATTTGGTTTCACTCCTTCCTGGCTTGTAGAGTTTCTGCTGAAAAATGTGATGATAATCTAATGGGCTTTCCTTTGTAGGTTACTGTCTTCTTTTCCCTGGCTGCCTTGAGGATTCTTTCTTTGTCGTTGATTTTAGACAGCTTCAATACAATATGCCTTGGAGAAGGCCTGTTGGGATTGAGGTAATTAGGTGTTCTATTTGCTTCTTGGATTCGAGGATCCAGTTCTTTCCACAAGTTTGGGAAGTTCTCATCGACTATTTGTTTTAATATACTCTCTGTTCTCTTCTCTCTTTCTTCTCATTCTGGTATGCCATTATTCTTATATTTCTCTTTCTGATGGAGTCAGGAAGTTCTTGTAGAGTTTTTAAATTTTTTTTAAGTCTCAAGTCTCTTTCTTTTTCCATCCGTGCCATTTTCAGGTTTCTATCTTTGATGTTACTTATTCTTTCCTCCATCTGGTCAACTCTACTACCTAAGCTGGCTATTTCATTCTTAATTTCTTCTATTGCGTTCTTAATCTCCAGAAATTCTGTGTGTTTTTTTTTGTTTTTTTTTTTGTTTTTTTTACATTTCAATCTCTTTGGTAAAATGCTCATATTGTTCTTTGTTTGTATATCTGAGTCCATTATACTGCCTTTCTGTGTTTTCTTGCATCTCATTGAGTTCTTTCAGAACTGTAATCTTGAATTGTCTGTCATTTAAGTCACATATTTCCATATTTTTAAGTTCATTTTCTGGAGACTTTTCACTTTCTTTCTGAGCTGTGTTGTTGCCTTGGTTATTTATGGCAATTCATGATTTAATATTTCTCTTCCTAGAAATTTACAGGAGTGGGTTCTGCAACAGGTTGATAGGAAGAGGTCTTTCTTTTGTTTTCCAGTACGTGTTGGTGGAATGTTTTATTTTCTCTCCAACTGCAGCCTTTTTTTCTCTCTCACACTGTAGTGTTATGTTTTCTCTGCACTATTCCAGCTTCTCACACAATGGTAGGATTTCCTGGAAGGTGGGCTTCTCCTCTGTTAAAAGTTCACCTGGGTCATAGGGCACCGCGTCCCTGTGGGGATGCGGAGAGCTTTTGAAGTTCCAAAGCTCTTCCTGCACCAGATTCAGAGCCCGTGTGTTTCAGCAGTTCTGTTTATTCCTGCAGGGATCCAACCAGATAGGTGGGGACAGGGGCGGGTGGATTGTGATAGGTGGCCCAGAGCAATGGCGGGGACCACCACCGCAGCGGTCCTACTTCCACAGCTCCCTCCCCTTTGCTGGAACTAGTTGGGCTGCAAATCTGTGTCTGTGGACCACAGTTCTCAGAACTGCAAATATTCTGTTCTTTTGATCTGACGCTGCTACTGTTCTTCTTCTAGCACTGGGCAGGTGGGGGCCGGGAGAGCTCTGGGAGGGTAAGGAGGGGGTGGCTAGTCTTAGTTGCTAAGGCTTCCGTTCTCTGCAGCAGTGAAGGCTTAAACCACTGTTTTCAGCCTTCTTCCCTCAGTCTTTGCTCCAAGGTCTCTGCCGTGAGCTTTGGGTTCAGCCATGTTATGTGCTGTCCCTTCAGCCCTGTGGGCCATAAATGGAGCCTTAGCAGTCCAAGTTCTTCCCTGTCCCACAGCTGTGGTAGTTCTGGGATGCAGCGAGCTCGTAGCACTGAGCTAGGTCTGTGTCCTGCGTCCGTGCAGTTCAGTCTTCAAACTTCTCCTCTCCATCCTTCCCTGCTCCCATAATTTGCCCACCTTTAGGTGAATTTAGTAGTGAGACTCTTCATCTTGTCTGTCTGCTGTACACAGAGTCCTTTGTGGTGTTATTGTTTTTCAATTTGTTGTAAATTCCAGGGAGATTTCCAGAGGCTCACCTAACACCGCCATTTTGATGATGTCCTCAAAAGGGTATTCTTAACCAGCAGCCAAAGTTAGGGAAGAAATAAGGTAATTTTGTTTAGTGACCAGCACCAATCAGGACTTGGGTAGGTAACATTCTGCCCCAATTGCGTCACTCTCCACCAAACCTAGACTTGCCCACATCACTTTAATATGGCTTAGATATGACAAATTCCCATGCTATTGAGCCCAGACTTTGTCGTCGAAAAAAGGACACAGTTTTCTGGTGAGTGAAGGAAAAGAGCTATGCTTGCTAATGCTAATTAGGAGTGCAAGAGCAGAAACAAAATATTGCAGTCAATTTTTAAAATTAGAAATGTTTCCAAGCATTCGGCAGGCATTCCTGCTTTTCATCTCTAGAAATGGCTCCTCAGAAAGAACATCATGGAAAGGGTGACATAGGCCACTTACCTATCTGTATTGTCACCTGTGGAAGCAGACTTGTTCTCTAGGGGTCAGCATTAGCATCTGTAATTCTCGGAACCAGAAACAAGTGGCTCAGCAGAAGGGGAAGGAAGCACATATCTCACATGGATAGGGGTCATCAGTTTTGTTTTTTATAAAAAAAAATAATAATAATTCACTGTGGCAGAATTCCTTAGACAACCAAAATTAATTTCTATGTTTTTTGTAGGTAAGTTATAGTTATTAATTACTGATTTTTAATTTAATATCTATCTTAAACTAATTAGATTAATATTTCAATATTTTAAAACAGGTTAATGAAAAAGGATTAAATATTTGAAAGCAATACAGTAGAATTTTAAGATGGAATTTTAAAATGCCAAGTATCTACCTTAATAAATAAATACTATAATATATTTCAAAGCAGTTTACATCTTGTGATACTTTGTCTAAAGCTGAGAGCCAAGAAACATGATGTGGAGGAAAGCAATTTCCCCAACCCAGCCATTTTTCAAGGCCAAGAGACGAAGGTATATCTTTGTGTTCTCTGTCCTGTATCTCTGTGACAACCCAGTGCCCCTGGGAGACAATCACAGCATAATTGATAGTTTTCACTGTCACTGTACCCCTGCCTGGCTTCCAGAACCATCATCCAGCACAGCCTTAGGATAGAGAATAAGAAAAGAAACAGGATTCTTTTACGATCTCTAATTTTGTTCTGCCCATTTTGTTCTTTCCTCAGTTTGAACATTTATTTCAATCAGTTAAGATCTATTGAATTAAATTGAACAAATATTGAGTTATTACTTTCTGTTCTAAGGAAGAAAAGTATGAGTCTATACATGGTGGCAAGTTTAAGAGATTTTTGTTTAAAAATTTTTCTTTCTATTCTCATAGAAAAATGAAAGTATACACACAATTGGCAGTTAATTCAAAAATTATATTTTTTGAAGACAAGTACTATAGAGCATACCCTATTCTCTTATTTCAGACAAAACTCCCATGACATATCTCAAATAACAAAGTGTTTCTTCATCATAATATATGGTTGAATACTTGCCATCTCTTGGATGTTTTCTCGAGCAACATCTCAAACACAGAACTTGTATTTAAGCTGTACGTCATCAAGTTCTTCTCTCAACCTTTTTCTACTCTATATTCCCAACCTTAGTTAATCACCACTCATCCACTCACCTACACTAGAACTTAGATCGTTTTCATTTCTGTCCTTTTTAAATTTCTGCACATCAAATTGCTCAATATATCTAATCAGATCAATTTTTTAAATGACTGAGAATCCCACCCTTTCTCTTCATTCTTACAGCCCTGGATCATTTCCAGCCTAGACTACCATAGTACATTTTCCTTACATACATTTTCACCAGTATGATCCATGCAAAGCAGCTAGAATTATCTTTCTAAGTGCAGATTTGATCATGCCACACTCAATATGAAAACTATGGAATGATTCCTCATTACATACAAGACAAAGTGCCATTTGGAGCCCCAAAGTACATTCCCAGTCTCTGCTCTTTTAATTCTCCACTTCCATACTTCCATATACAAGCCGTGCTAAATTATTTACTATACCTTAAAAAAATCTCATCAATTTCTGGATCCTCAGATTGTGCATCCAGCTAACTTTGATCTCATCTCTTTTATTATTTTTCCATCTGAAAAATAAAATAAGATAAATGTCCAAGCCAGGTAAAAATATAGTTATTATACATTTAGGTCATCACTCCTCTCATCTATGTTTCTTGGTTCAGCATAATCACTAATGGCACTTTCTCTCACTCTCAGTCATGTTTGCCTGGATGATTCCCTTAACCAAAAGTCATCTTCTTTCTAAAACTTTTTTTGAATTATCTAAGAGCAACTAGCTGTCAGAACACTAAATATTTCTACATGGTATATATTACATAGTGGTGTAATAAACTCTATATCTAAATATCCTGATCAGCTGTGCATTCTATCATAATAGGAATAACAGCTAAGCTTTAATGTGTGCTTAGACATAATTGCAAACACTGTATGAGTCAAATTTAATTTGTGTTCTGTGATAATCCTGAAAGGAAATCATTCTGATCATCCACACTTTGCAGAGGAAGAAACTGAGGCAAAGCAAGTTTCAGTAACTTGGTCAAAGTCAATGTAACTGATGAGAGGCAAATGGTAGTGCTATAAAACAAGGGAATGGCTTCAAATTTTACTTTCTTATGATGTGCAATATACAGACTCATCTTGTGTCCCTGTCTCTTTAGACCAAGTATCTAAGAGATGCGTGATAAACACCTGTATAAGTGAATGATATTTAAGGACTAGAGAAATGTCATTTTAAATGTCCTAGTGAATTGAACTCATACAGCCTTAATGGCTGGTTGTGTCAAAATACTATCCACCGCCTCCTTTTTATGTTATAAAATTACTGTAATATTATTGTATTTACTCTCTTCTCACTCCTGTTCTAACGGCAGGAACAGTAAATACCACAACAATTATTCTAAATGCATAAATGCTAAATAATCTTATAAAACACTTTTTGTAAATTGCAATTCTTTTCTACTCTTTCTAAATTTAAAGCACTCCTTTGTTGGTTTTTATTTTCACTTATTTGCTTGTTTTAATAACAGTAGTAGCTTAGGGGTTGGCATTGTAGTGGAATATCTTGAAATAAAAATAAATGGAGAAAATAAAATTTCCAAATTGCATGTTTGCTAGGAAATGATGGGATTACCGAGACTTTGACATCATCAATGGAAAGTGATTATAATTCTCTACGCAAGTATCTGACTTTATGCATGGAGAGAACCTGCATTAACACTTGGCAAATTCTTGTAGGGTTAAGCAGCAAAACATGGCAATTCCTTATTTTTCAATACAGTTAGATTTGCATATTAAGCTTAAAGAAAGAGAGATTAAAAACATACTTAGCATGAACACTCTGGAATTCATTGTACTTATTGGTAATAGAAGCAATTTAAAAAATTGAGCAAAAGTGTATGCGTTTAAGAAGAATCTTCATAAAACATACCAATCTTCAATCCTCCCTCTCTGACTGGAGTCTAATGATTTGTGTGTCTATAGACACACATGCATACACACCCACACATATACCCTAACACATACCCAACCTCAACCCCAACCACTCACACATACACATACACCCATTCATAGACACACACACACACACACACACACACACACACACACACATATCTGTATAAAGTTTTCTTTGGATCATACTACAGGAAAAAGGAACTAATATACCTTGACTAATAGGCAAGTCATTTTTAAGCAGACGGGATCTCAGATCAATTAAACAAAATGAGCTTTATGAGAAAAACATTAAGCGGACTCCTTCCTGGATTATTTTTCTAAAAGAAAATTTCTCTTCTAATTGATGCCTTGAAGCTTGTTCCTGCAAATTGAAGTTTATATCAAATATTTGGCAGTGCTTCAAGGGAAATGATTCAGTTTACCTTGATTCTCTAATTGAGATGTTTAGGGGTGCTTTGCTGCTTTATTTTTATCTAGAAGTGTTGTCTATATAGGATGTTTCAAGTTGGGTTCTCACTTCATTTTTTGCTGAGTGCTAATTTTTTTTTTTTTTTTTTTAGTCTATCTGGCAATCTGCTACTTTTTTCCTCCCCCCACAGTTTTCAGTATTTGTCCTTGAAGAATTTTCAACTGTAAAACACAAAGAAAATGGTATATACAATTAAAGTGAGGCAAAACACAACTGTCCAATAAAAGCCATTCACCACACCCTCGAATCAACAACAAGAACAACAACATATACAAAAACATATTTTTTGGTATATATGACAGGTTTCTTCAGTTTCTTCAACTCTGGTAATTCCCAATTCCCTTCTTTTCTTTTAAAGGTACTGCTTACGGGGGAGTTTCATAGTCCCTAATACGTGATGTCAATAAAATTTTGTCAAATCATAATCCACATGTGAGTAGCATACTTACTAGACATATTTTCAGAATGAATAAACTAGTTTATTGAGAACAGTAGTTAATCCTTATATTTTACATTTTGATTTTGTTTGTATTCACTTAACGCCTATACTTAGTTTCTAGTATGTTCCAGGACTGTGTTTATCCGCTAGATAGACAACGTTGAATAAAATAGGAAAGGTTTATGAATTTACAACCTAGTGAGATAGGCAAGCAACTGATAAACTATGACAACTACAATTGTTATAAGTCACGTCCAAAAAAGGGCAGAGTTGTATGTGAATAAGTGATTTTGAGAGAGTCCGCTCTGAAGGATGGAGAGAAAGGGATTGAACTTGAAAAAGACATGAAGTATTTGCCTTCTCTGCAGCGGATACAGCTTGTGTGAGGCTATGACTAGGAAATTAGACTATTGAAAATGATGATGTTGAGGGAGAGCAGGAAGATGAGGAGGGAGATAGCTAACATTTATTGAAGGATTCTAATTTATCAGTCCTGGTGGTTTACAGACAGCTCTGTTACAGAAAACAGTCATGCTAATTGGTTTTAAAAATAAGGAACCATTATTACCACTCATGATAGGTGGTCCGTATGTAGGGAGCTCCATGTAGGTTAGGATAATCACAAACCCAGGCTTTTGTGTCTTTCTACCCCTCCATTTCAGTGTGGTGAATTTGCCCTCGGTCTGGCTCTACTCATGGTTGCAAAATGACAGCAGCAGTTCCAGGCATTATAACTAGACATGACATTATTCAGAGCATGACACTTTCTCTGTCTCATTGATCTTTTTGGGAGAGGATAATCCTTTCCAAGATGCCCCAAGTTGACCTTCTCTCCCGTTTTACTAGATGTAATTAGGGAACAATGTCCATTCCTAAGTGAAGCAGTAAGAAGAGGAATGGAGTTGACCAGGGACATGATGAGATTACAGATGGAATTTGGCAAGTCAAACCCATGACCACTTCAGATATCCTGAAGTATCTTCATGCCTCTTCAATGGAGATATTGAAAACTCTAAGTAAATGTCTTCTTAAAGGAGGCTTACTAGTCAAAATATATTTGCAGTTTAAAAATCAATTTATGCTAATCATTTCATGGCAATTATTATTAACATCAGTTACTTAAATTAGTAAATGTAAGATTTAAGAAAATTATAATAGTTCATGTATTTTGTTCAAGTTTGTTCATGTAAAATACTCTAAGTCTGAAGAAAACAGCACATGCTGTTGGAAATGATATCACATTGTCTTTACCAACATGAGAAATTAATGATAGAATACGTTGAAAAAAGGAGAACATTATATCACAAGGAAAATCTTTGTACTGACTGTACTCAACTACTTTTTATTTTATTGATGATAGTGTAATTATAATAATAGTTACTTTTCATTGAGAGCTGAATATCTGGTGGGTCGTTAGAATTTAGTTCTTAATTCTCATAACATCATATGCACAGTGAGTGTATTTTATTCTCATAGTCTTGGAGCTCAGAAATTTACATACAGTTAATCAGTGAGAGAGGCTGGCAGTATTCACACTTACCTGTCATACTCTAAAGCCATTGTCTTATTACACAAATATCCTGCCTGCCATTATGTCTTGACCCTGGAAATTCCCAGAAGAATCAGAATATGGCTTTAACAATCAATGGGCTTTTGGAAATCCCGTTAAGAATTTCAACCTGAAATTCATCTGTCAATAAAGATCCTTAAAAGTTTACATTTCTGTCTTTCATCTATAGCAGCCCAATTAACATAGATTTGCTATTATTACACTTTCATGGTAATTTCACTTCTTAAACCTTGTTACTTTAATTTTCATAAGCTTAGCTCTTTAAAGACTGAACAGGATATGAAAAGACATTTGTTCGCCACAAATTTTGATGCTTCTTCATATTTTGGCTTAAGAAGAGTAAAATTTTCCTACAAGAAAGATATTTCTGACTTTGGGTGGATCACACTTATCTTCCTATTGTTTTGATTTTTTTTTTTTCCAAATTTTAACAGGCTTATTCACCAGTGCACTGTTGTGTGAAGTATCTTTCATTTTACTCTTTTGGATAGAAATAGTAACACTTTTCTAAAGGTAACTTCAGTTGAGCTAAACAAACACTAATAAGAAAGCTCCTTTCTGGCTTATTTTCTTTTGGTTTAAGTCATTGCTTTTCCTGTTATGCACCTAATCTGCCATGGATTTATTGACAATGTGACTGTGCTGGCTGAGTCCCAGTGCTATTTCCAGAGGTAAATAAGGGTATTTTAAGATACACAGAAGAGAGATTGAACATGTAGTTCCTAACATTAGATATATAGAAAATATTCGGCAGGGTTAGACTACTCCTGGCACTGAGTTTATATTTCAAAGCCAAATTCATAGGCCCTCATTCTCATAATGCCTTACACCTAGGATGATTTAGCAAATAAAAATATAAAACACCAGTTAAATTTTGAATAATGTTTTAGTATCAGTATGTCTTATACAATAGTTGAAACATGCAGAATAGCCACCTAATGCAAGTGCGGTAGAAGCCCTTACAATGAGCCACCTAAGGTCCAATACTGAACTTTTCATCCACTTGACTTATCAGAGTTCCTGGAATATAGTGAAGACTCAAATGAAGGGTGGTGTCAATGATAGAAGTAGGAACAGTGATGAGAAATTAAAATGAGAAGGAAACTGTATTTGCTTGATCAATGTCAATTGAACGGATGAAATGTCTCAGATTCTGTGTCAGGGCTTGAGGACAGTATTATTTATTTACACTGCCAGGAAACAGCTACTAACAAATGACATGTAAGCATCTAAAAATCCCTGGGCTAGGAAACTGCATTGAGAATAGTCAACACTGTCAAATGTTTTACCAACCTCCTAATGTTAGCACAAAGGGATGATAGAATTATTAAGGATTATTCAAAAAAGGGATTATTTTTTATACCACCTAAAACATTTTCTGTTCCATATGATCTTAGCAGTTTTAAGGGATATCATAAAAATTATCCCTTAATAGTAAAAAAATGATCCACTTGACTAAGTGCCTGACTAACTAGCAAGCACTAATTTGAGAATATCTAATATAACTTTAGCAGAAACAGTTTTGTTTTGTTTTTCTCTTCTTCTTTTTCTTCTTTGGTTTTCTTTGCAAATCTTAGAGAAATGTATACTGACAATATCATTAAATGTGACAGTTTATTTTTTTCTATGTGGAATTCAGAATCTGGGCTGAAAAGTTCGTGCATTTTGCTTATATGGTGTTTTGATTTGTATCTCTTAAAATGTAGAACCAGAATCAC
Organism: Rhinolophus sinicus; assembly: GCF_036562045.2. Lineage (NCBI taxonomy): Eukaryota > Metazoa > Chordata > Mammalia > Chiroptera > Rhinolophidae > Rhinolophus > Rhinolophus sinicus. The sequence goes on along the minus strand of NC_133755.1, from coordinate 125,628,596 downwards.
ACTGACTCATGATGTTTCCTACTCATCCATGGCTCCTGTCACTATCTCTGTTAAAACATGGGACATTTCATACATAGATGGTTAGTTCATAAGTCTACACAAAAAATACCCTAAATATATCTGGAACAGCAGAGACAGCTGCAGGTTATGGATGACTAAAACTCACACATTCTTTTCATAACAATCTGTGATGTTTGTCTGAACTAATAACCACATTCCATTTGAACTCTGAATCTTGGAAAATTGTCAGAGCTTAAAAAATAAACAGGTAACCAATGATGTCTGAATATTTGTGGAGAAAAAATGTTCACAATTTATGAATTCTAAACATTTTCTCAGTGGTTATACTTTTATATAGGCAGCATTTGCCTTTAATGAAGAAAAATATATAGTTTAAAATATTCCCTCCAAATTTTAAAATATTTCAATACACTACTACTAATAAGCAATAAGTATATAGTGGTATAATACTCAAAATACCAATTGACGGAGAGTCAGTTTGAATTATGGATATGTTAGTTATAGTATATGTTAAACAATAGGGCAAGGTCAGAGAATTCTGATTCCAGAAACCTTACTCTGTCACTGTTTCTCTAGGCCTCGGTTTCCTCATCTATGTAATGGGAGATATAGATATTGCTTAACAGTTCCATAATCCTTAGATCCTAAAAGCAATATAGTTGATTTTAAGTAATAGAATGACTAGGTCTAACTTTTTTTATATAATTTGTATCACTAAATTGGATTGGTTAACTTAATATTATTATAATTAGTTTTATTGGTGATGCACTTTTAAAGAAAGCACTTCTAAAACTATATGGTGTTTGGTCTCCAATGATGCTGGCTTTGTCATTCATTTCTTACAAAATCATTTTAACTGAATAGCACAGATACTCAGTTTTAGGGTATCTCTGGTGCAAAGATTTTTACCCTTGCAACTTATGTTATAGCATAGTGGCTTTGGATATCTCCAGCTATGTGTGGAAAATATGTTATAAATTATACTACTGAAATAGCTAGGTGCTATTTCACTCAGAAAGGAGTCTCTTTATAGATAACAAAAGGAAAAGGGAAAAAGCAACTATTCTAACCCTAGAATTCTATTAAATTATACAATAATGGAGAAATAACATTTCTAACTTCCCTTATCAATTAACTGGGAATGATATAAAAAAAATCAACATAATAAAAACGAAAAATAATAATGTATTAAACAAAAGTTAGGGGGCATGGAGAATGCATCTAGTTAATATTTCTGATAATCTGTGCTATGTCTAATTCTTAACACATAGTAGGATCGCACACCTTGTGATTTGAAGTTGGTTTCATTGTATAGCTTGCTTTGAGTACTGAAATGTGAGCAGAAATAGCACATATCACTTCAGGGCAGAAACACTGAGAATATATACTTGCTATGTATCTTTATTCTCTACCACAGGCAGTAATAATGTTCCAGAAGATAATATCCCCTCATCAGCCTTAGGTTCTGGGGTAAGGACAGAATGAGGCAGAGCTTGCAGCATATATACTATTGAGAGTTGCATGTGTAAGTTATAAAATGTTCTTTTAACTAACTGAGGTTAATATAATCTGTGGACTCATTTAGACAAAAGAGTAATTCCAATTTTTGCTTTATGTGAAAAACAGATAGGTTGAAGGTAAAGTTATAAAACAAGATACAGAAACTAATAAAAATAAGATTCCCTGAATTATAAGTCCAGACTTATGGTTATAATAATAGAAGACAACATAGCATCAAGGGGAAATACATTATTTTAGATAAAGACAATAATTAAAAAGAGAACACATTTGATTCACCAGCAGAATATAACAAATGTAAACTTGCATTCACCTTATAATATAGCTTCCTCAAAAAGATGTAGCAAAAGTTAGATAATAGTAAGAAGGAAATGGCAAATCCTTTATTCACTGGAAGGTATTAAAAAGAAATTATTTAGTACTTACTAGATAAAGCATACTATGCATTAATAAAGATAGGAGATATGAACAACAAAATAATCAAGATTTATCTATTTGTACAGATACAGTATAAAAAAAGAACAGAAAAAAAAAGTACCTTCTCAAGCCCTTAGCACATTATAAAATTTGGTCATATACCCATTAATTAAAAAAAATCATAATATTTTTTAAAGAACTGATATTAAATGTAACCTATTCTCTAAGCTAAACGAAATAGTTAGAAAAGTGAGAAACATAACTTGTAAAAAAGCATACCCATATTTTTAAATGCACTCTAAATCATTCACGGGTGAAAGGAAAAATACACAAATTTTAAAATAAAACAGAACATAATGCTAATGAAAATATGCCATCCTAAACTTCATGTGAAACAGATAAAGAAGTAATTTGAGGGCGATTAATCTATATAAATATTTCTGTGTGAAAAGAACAAATGTTTACTATTGATGAGCCAATGTCCAACTGAAGGACATGGAAAAGAATAAGAGAATTCATCAAGGAAAAATAGAAGGAACAAAGTAATAAATATAAGATCAAAAATTAATGAAATGGAAAACAGTTACCAGTTAGAGAATTAACAAAGTCGTTTCTTTGACATGAGTGTTAAAATAATTTCTTTAAAGAATGTCTGTCATAACCCAGATACAACGCACTTTCAATATCTACTTATAGATTGCTACACAGCGTTTTGTGTTAATATATTGAAATTTAAAGAAAAAAAAATGATTAAAGTCTTTGGCCTAGCACTATTTGCGCAAGTGGGAGAGGAAATTATACCCAAATCCTGGGAAAAATAAACCTGAAACAAATCGTCAGAAAAATTTCAGGTATTCACATATCTCTTAGAATAGCAGGTATTTCCAAGATCCAGAAGGAAAAGTCCTTACAATATACAGAGCATTAGGTAAAATTTAGAGAAATGTATTATTGTGCTGTTGGCATAAATTAGCTTTAGACAAAAAACTACTTTGGACTCACCCTAAATAATTTAATTGTATGACAGCCAAAAAGCAAAACACTATTTGTAGGAATAAAATAAAATGCATTAATCAACAACATAAAATTCACAATGTTTGGTATACCTAGAATCTAATAAAAATATGCAAGACATGCACAGAAGTAGGAAAATATTATTCATAAACAGGAGAAAGGTCAATAGAAATAGACCATGATGACGGAACTAGCAGATAAGGATGTGGAAAAAACAAAACAAAACATAGTATGCTTTATGTTCAAGAATAAAAAATAAAAAAAAAATTAGGGGCATAATAAGGATAGAAATGGAAGATTTAAAAAGACTAAAAATCAAACATATAATGTCCAAATTAAAAATTAACAAAGAAGGATGGCCAGATGGCTCAGTTGGTTAGAGCATGAGCTCTGAACAATAGGGTTACCGGTTCGATTCCGATATTGGCCAGTGAGCTCCACCTTCCACAACTAGATTGAAGGACGATGCCTTGGAGCTGATGGGCCCTGGAGAAACACACTGTTCCCCAATATTCCCAATAAAGTTTATTAAAAAAACAAAACAAACCAAAAAAAAACTAAAAAGAGTAACAGATAAGTACTACAGAAGAAAATATCAACGAACTTGATTAGTGATAGAGACTATACAAAATGTAGCACAGAGAGAAAAACAAAATGACATTGAAGTATAACAGCAGTTGTTCTAAGAAATGTGTAACTGGAACTCCAGTAGGAAAAGGAAGGAATTGGTTTGAAGAAATAAAGGTTTAACAATTTCTAAAGTTGATAAAAACACTAAGCCCACAGGTACAAACTATTTAATTAATCCCGAGCAGAATAAACATAAAAATACCCCAAGGGACAGCATAATCAAATTACTGACATCCAGTGATTAAAAAGACAATTCTAAATGGCAGACATAATACATTATTTATAGGAACAGGAATTTAAGATTTATAGTAGACTTTTCATCAGAAACTGTGCAAGCTAGAATATTGAGTAATATTGTTAAAGTGCTGAAAAACATAAAGTGTCAATTTGGAATTTTTACCCATTAAAAATAAAACAATAAATAAGAAACAGATTTTCTTTGACAAATGCTGTAATAAATCATTTTCAGTGGATTGCACAATAATAATGATAAAGGAAATTCTTCAGACAGAAAGCAAATTATAGCATGTGGCAACTTGGATCTAAATGACCCTGGGTGGTGAACACACCATGTGATATATAGATGATGTATTATAGAATTGTACACCTGAAACCAATGTAACTTTACTAACCATTATCACCCTAATAAACATTAATTTAAAAAAAATAAAGAAATTAAACACAAACATAGGTATAATGCCAATAATGTAAATACAATTAAATCATAGCAATCTCAATCCAACAGAAAACAAGATTGAAAAAGGAACAAATAGCTGAGAATATTAAATGAGTAGAAAATTACAATATATATGTTAAATTTAAAAGGTGTAATTAAAAGGCAGAATTTTTGGTAAGATTAAAAAAAAACCGAGATCCATACCATCTACCAGAAGCTCATTAAATACAAAGATACAGATAATGTTTAAAGTTAAATATAGAACAAAATGTGCAATGAAAATATTAAAAGCAAGCTAGAGTAGTTATTGATATGAGACAAAATAGATGTGAAAATGGGGAATATTACCAGACATTTTAGAATGATGAATAGATCAAGTCATCAAGAAGATATAACAATTCTAAATGTGTATACTACTGATAATGAGCTTAAAAATACATGAAACAAAGTGAATAGCAATGAAAGGAGAAATAGATAAGACCACATTGCTCTCTCAGTAATTGAGAGAACACATTTTTAAAAAAAATATAGGAGACTTGAACAATGTTCTCAACAAATTCTACCTGATTAATATTTATAGAACACTGCAACCAACAATGGCAGAATATAATTAAATAGTATATGTAATATTCACCAGAATAGATTAATTCTAGGCCATAAAACAAATGTTAATAAATTTAAAAGTATTCAAATTATACAAGTATGTATTCTGACAAAATGTAATTAAATTAGAAATCAACAACAAAATGATCTCTAAAAAAAAAAAATCAAAAAAAAAAAAAATCCCTGACTATTTGGGATACAATGTAAACAAAATACTTGTAAGTGACCTATGAGTCAAATAAGAAATCACATAAGAAATTAGAAAATATTTTGAACTGAATTAAAATGAAAGCACAACATATTAACAATTTCAGAATACACTTAAAGGATTTATAATATGCTCATATTAGAAAAGGAAAGATTCCCAGTGAATTATTTAAACATCTACCTTAATAAATATGAAAAATAAAAGTACCCAAAAATAAATAGAAAGAAAATAATAATGTAAAGATCAGAAGACAAGTATGTTCTAAGCAATAAAAACACAGAGAAAAATCAATAAAACCAAAAATTTATTCTTTGGAGAGTTCAATAAAATTGATAAGATCCTAACCAGACTGATGAGGGAAAAATGTCATAAATTTTCAATTATGAACCACTTTATGCTAATATGTTCTGCAACTTAGATGAAATTAATAGATTGTTTGAAAGACAGAAATCACCAAAGCTTATTTAAGAAGAAATATAACGTAAATAACTGTATATTTATTAAAGTAATTCAATTTTTAGGATAAAATTTTCCCACAAAACAAAGAAACAATGACAACAAAAAATATAGGCCCATGTAGCTTAACTATGAATTCTATGAAACATTTAGGTAAAAAAATAATACAAATTCTATAAACATTTTTTTTTTAGAAATCTCTCAGGGAACCAACCCATCAATTCATTTTATGAAACCAGTCTTTCCTGGAAAACAAGACATTATAAAAAAACTGCAAGCTAATTTCCCATGAATAGAATCACAAAAGTTCTTACTGAAATATTTGCAAATAAAAACCATATATATATATATATATATATATATATATATATATATATATATGGAATTCATCATGACCAGTTGTAGTTTATCCCAGGAATGCATCATTTGTTAGCATTCAAAAATTAAACAATGGTTCTTCTGGTTTCATGCTCTACATATAAGGAGCTCGGAAGTTACCACACCATCTTAACAAGTAAAAACTGAACAATCTGAACAAACCAGAATCCATTAGAGAGGTAAGGACACGGGGCAAACAAGGATTAGAGATGCAGACAGATAAATACAGTTTATGGGAGCAGAGACTCATCAGTGGACACAGCCTCAGAAACCAGTGTGGGGTAGAAAAACTTGAAACTATAATTAAAGAATTGTTGGAGGCTCAGTGTGGACAACTTGAGAGAAAAAAAAGTAAGGGAGCCCAGGCATAGGGGAGACCCCACAATTTTGTGAGATTTATTTCCAGGATTTCTCAGTAAACATTGAAAAAAAAAAATTCCTTCAGGCTTCCAGCAGGGAAAGGGGAAAAGGAACCACTTTGAAACATGTAAGAGCTCTCTGTTCTTATTTATTTATTTATTTATTTATTTATTTATTTATTTACTTTAAATTATAGTTTATTGGGGTGACAATGGTTAATAAAGTTACATAGGTTTCAGGAAGAGCACTCTGTTCTTAACAAGACTTACCCTTAGGGAAAACTAGTTAACCAGAAACTAACCTGATGAGGTTAGTTAGATATATTATCAGAACCTAACTGAATCTGCTTTTTAAAATTAGATTTATTGGGATAACATTGGTTAATAATATAAGTTTCAGGTGTATAGTTTTATAATACATCATCTGTATATTGCATTGTGTGCTCACCATCCAAAGTCAAGTCTCCTTCTGAAACTATATATTTGACCCCCTTTTACCCTCTTTATCCTCCCACTCGCCCTCTTCCCCTCTTATAACTACCAAACTATTGCTTGTGTCTATGAGTTTGTTTTAATGTTTTGTTTGTTGCTTTCTGTTTTATATCCCACATATAAATGAAACCATAGGATTCTTTGTCCTTTTCCATCTGACATATTTCACTTAGCATGATACTCTTCAGATCCATCCATATTGTTGCAGATGGCAAAATTTCATCTTTTCTTATGGCTGAGTAGTATTCCATTGTATATGATAGGTTGGCCGATAAAGGAACATGCATTGTCAGGCACGTTAAGAAAGTTTTTTAAGAGAAAGGCTATCGGGCTGAGCAAAGACGGCTACAGCCGGGGCTGTACATCTAAAGGAGAGGAGGAGGAGGAGGTGGGGAGGTTTTATAGGGGCTGTGCTGACAGGCTAGTGTTGTTTGAACAGGAAATGCTGACTGCCTGTAAGTCAGTACCTGTTTTGCGTTTTGTGTTATCGCAAGTTTGGCTCTGTCTGCAGGTGCAGGCCAACAGATATTTTATTGTTTTCTTGTAGACATGGCTCTGTCTATAAGTCAAGATCTCTGAGACTTAACATTCAGAGACCTAACATTAAGTCAAGGTCGCTAACATTCAGAAACCTAACAGTTTATATGTACCCTATCTTCTTTAGCTAATCATCCCTCGAAGGACACTTTTGTATATAATGCTGCAATGAACATAGGGGTGCATATATCTTTACGAATAAATGTTTTCAAATTTTTCAGGCAGATACCCAGAAGAGGGATTGCTGGGTCATATGGTAGCTCCATTCTTAGTTTCTTGAGGAACCTCCATACTGTTTTCCATGGTGGCTATAGCAATTTACATTCCCACCAACAGTCTAGAAGGGTTCCTTTTTCCCCATAACCTCTCCAACACTTGTTGTTACTTTTTTTGTTGATAATAACCATTCTAAAAGGTGTGAGGTGGTATGTCATTGTGGTTTTGGTTTGCATTTCCCTAATAGCTAGTTAAGTTGAGCATATTTTCATATATCTGTTGAGTTTGTATGTCTTCTTGGGAGAAGAATCTGTTCAGGCCCTCTGCCCATTTTTAAATGGGATTATTTGTCTTTGGTTGAGTTGTATGAGTTCTTTATATATTTCGGACATTAGCCACTTTTTGTACTGGTGTTTGCAAATATCTTCTCACATTTGGCTGGTTGCCTCTTTGTTTTCTTGATGGCTTCTTTTGCTATGTAGAAGCTATTTAGTTTGATACAGTCCTGTTTGCTTATTTTAGGTTTTACTTCCCTTTCCTTTGAGGTCAAACTTATAAAATTCTCTCTGAACCCAAGGTCCATAAGTTTAGTACCTATGCTTTTCTCTATGTAGTTTATTGTTTCAGTCCTATACTTAGGTCTTTGGCCTATTTTGAGTTAATTTTGGTACATGGTGACAGATAGCAGTCAGTTTCATTCTTTTGTATATTTTTAGCTCCTTTGTCAAAAATTATCTTCATATATATACATATATGGGTTTATTTTGGGGTTCTCTGGAAACTTTCTCTGGGACAAGAAAAGGCATACAATTTTGTTTGGGGGGGATATAAATCCTCTATGTCCCCCTTTTCCTTAGCTTTGACTGTTTTGTAATCCACTTGCTCTTTGACTTATCTATTTAGATATGAACCTAGTATTCCTCATAGAGGAATCACTGTGCTAGGAAAAAGGAAACAGTAGGCCTGTCTATACTACATTGAAAAATAATCCTAACAGTTTCTTGTGAGCCAAGTTAGTTCACCAGGAATCTTAATTAGCTTTTGTGGCAAACACTTTTTAGTAATAGAATTATATTTGTCTAAGTAATTTGCTGCATATCTCTCAATAACAATCCAATCAGCACTTCTTGCTTATAAAATTTTCTGACTGTTTTTGATCTCTCTCTGCTGCAAGCCTGTTTCTTCACCTTTTCCTTTAATCTGTGTGCTCTCCAATATCCTTCTAGTAAATTTATTTTACATTAGACAAAAGGAAGTCAATATTTTTTACTCATAACTAAAAAACAAAAGAAAAACATTTTATAAAGAAAATAAAATCAGAAAGTGAGTCACCAGCCAAAAATACTCAGAAATGTAGAATACTGGGAAATGGTTATCTGGTCAGTTGCCTCATGTTCCACTGTGGGAAGCTAGATGACCATAGCATACAGTGGTGAAATGTCTAATCAGGTTACCACATAATGTAACTAGAACCACTGTCACATTGCTGGCAACACTATGTGGGATCATGGGAGCACTAGGATAAGAAATGGAAAAATGAGGAATTATAGGATGGCAGAAATCGCTTCTGAGGTCTTATATAGTATAAAGCATGACACGGTTAATTTCTATTTTCTTATTTTGAGGCACAGAATAAAGCTGAGAGTTCTCTAATTCTGAAAATATCTTACTGTTTTATCTGCTAGACTGTCTGAGTAAAAACCAAAGTCCATAATTTGTTTCTGCAGGTTTCTGAATTTTAAGTCCAACTGAATTCACAGTCAGTCTTTGGTCTAAGTCTTATGTAAAAGTAAGGCATTAGCCAAAAGAATGGACAAAAAAAAGGGAATATTTGAGACAAATCTAAAGACATAGAGGATCTCCAGACCTGCTAGTACATCCCTAACTAATAAGTGCAGAGAAGACAGTACCTTCCCTGTAACCTACAGAAGTTGTTATTTGTTTCTCCCATGCTTAAAGATGCCAGCATACCCCTATCTCGCAGATCACTCAGGAGGGAACCCCTCTTTTTTCTCTCCTCAGTAATACTAAATTATATCACTGAACTAGTAACTAGCCTCATGAACACTTTTGAGCAGTTTTTTGAAACTGTTTTTGAAACTTTTCATACACGGAACCTAATTGTACAACTGAGCTGCAAACTATTGTGTGACTTGACTATTCATGTATTGAATTGTTAATAGGACTCCTCTTACTAGTGATTCTGAATGCAGTAAAAAAAACAAAACATAAAAAACAAAAAAAACAAAAAACAAAAAAACAAACAACAACAAAAAAAACTTCTACAATTAATGGTTCCTAATTTCCTGGGTGAATAGTACAAACCTGAACCCAGCAGTGGGAAACAATGTTGGCATGTAGAAATCATCTGGTGAAATACATAGGAAGAATTCAACAACACCAAGAATTTAAAATGCTGGACAAATTTTTCTGTGTGTGAACCATCATCCCAATCCCAGCATGTTTCACAGGAGAATCTAGAAAATAACTGTATTAGTTTCCTAGGGCTGTCATAATAAAGTACCACAAACTGAGCAGCTGATACAATGGGAAATTTTGTCTCACAGTTCCGGAGGCTAAAATTCTGATATCCAAGTGTCAGCAGCATTGGCTCCTGCTAATTCCCATGAGGAAGATGTTTTAAAGTTCTCTGTGTGTCTCTCTTCTCCCCTAGCTTCTGGTTTTGTTGTTGTTGTTTGTTTGTTTGGCAATTTTTGGCATTTTTGTCTGGTAGATTCTATCATCATCACATGGTGTTCTCCTGGAGTATCTGCTGTCCCTGTGTCCAAATTTCCTTTTTTCATAAGGACACAAGTCACATTGGATTAGAGCATACCCTAATGACCTCATCTTGATCATCTGCAGACCCTTTTTCCAAATAAAGTCACATCCACAGGTACTGGGATTAGGACTTAAACATTGGGTGGGAATGACAGGGGGTGGGGGGGTGGGCATAATTCAACCCATAACAACAACAAAAGATCTGAAAGATATTTTGACAAGTAAAGCACTAGTATATTTTTACACTACATTACTGGCTAATTTCTCTGTGCCTGATTATTTATGTCATATAGTTGAATAAGGCAAGGATGAATTAGACTGTTCAGTTTCATTTCAGGGCACATTTGGGTTAGATATTTCTTTCTTTTTTTTGAGATTATTATGCTAAGTGAAATGAGTAGGACAGAGAAAGTCGAGAACCCTATGAATTCACTGATATGTGGGATATAACACTGAAAACAACAAAGGAACAAGACAAAGAAACAAAAACTCATAGACATAGACAACAGTTTAGTGGTTACCAGAGGGTAAGGGGGCAGAGGGGTGGGAGATGAGGGTAAAAGGGATTAAATATATGGCAACGATGGAAGGAGAACTGACTCTGGGTGGTGAACTAACAATGTGATATGTAGATGATGTATTACAGAATTGTACACCTGAAACCTATGTAACTTTACTAACCATTGTCACCCCAATAAACTTTAATTAGAAAAGAAATATTTATTTCAATGTCCAGTTGTCCAGTTCTACAATACAAACTCTTTTCAGTTAGCTAGAGTTGAATTTTGTTTCTTAAAAAAAAAAAAAAAACAAAACAAATTGATGCATACTTGCCTACTGGTTTTTCCCCTAAAGCTAGGAGTCAATTGATAATTCTGGATTCTGGATATGGAAGACGAAATGAGTTTTGATAGGAAAACATATAGTGGAGAGAGGGAAAAATTGGAAATGGAACAGTGACTGGGGACACAGATATAAAATATGTGCTAAAAAACAGGGCCACTGATAGTGAAGGATAGGTAGGAGTAGTCCCATCAAAAAAATGCTTAGCACATCAGAAAAGTGATTTGTGTTGAAATTAATGTAGTTTAAAGAAACTAACGAGAGAATATTATGTATTCTTCCAGTATCACTCCATTTACATAAGTGACTTGTTTTTTTTATGTACATAGTAGACAGTGACAGTATTTGTTGAATTAATTAATCAGTTTCTTAAGTAGAATACACAATAGTAAAGCTATTATTTCTTGGAATAGTAATAAAATACAAATCACTAAAGCAGTATAGTTAGAGAACTATGAAAGGATAAGCTACTAATAAACAACTTTGAAAACTGTTGATGACATAGATGGAAACCCAGTTGGGAAAGTAGGAGTCTGGATGCCGTGGAGATGATCAAAATTATCCAGATAATGGGATTTCTTAATGTTATGAACACAAGCAAAATCAGTTGCAAAATAAACATTTTATAATACATTAAAAAAATTGAATTTTATCATGCCAATGAACAATGTTTTGTAAAATCACCAACATTCTTCACGTGGTTTGTTGTTTGGTAATATCACACCACTAATCAAGTGAATCAGATATGAAACAGGTGTGTGATGTTTACCATAAAATCTTAATGTAGAAATATTTAAGTAGAATATTATATTCCATCACTCTGTCTTTCAACATTATAATACAAGTTGGTACAGGCAACAAAACAAATCCAAACAAAACAAGTTGAAACAAAATTAATCTGTCAACATTAGTACAACATCTAAGAATTACGGGTTTGACAGTTGTTTTTAATATGTTTTCTTTATGAGTAATAGTTTTATACCTATAAAATGCAGATAATATTCTTCATCATCAGAACTTACGTTTTTTATTGACTACATCCCCCAGTGACATTGTGAAATCCTCCCTTCCGTTAGCTTCTTGCACATACTTATCCTGTGAATTTGCTTTTACTCTGTGTGTGTGTGTGTCTATAAAATTGAACTGTATAATAAAGTTACTAAGATAGTGACTTTGCTTGAGGCACTAAATTCCACAGGCAGGATTAATGATGTTCCTAATGCACCCAGCTTAAGTCTAATCTAATAAACAACAAGGAACAAGCAGTGCAGGACATCTTCAAGTTGCAAAAGTTAATGTCTGTTCCTGAAAAGCTCCAGCTGCTATCCCATTAGCAGAATGTACAACCTAAGAGAAAAGAAGCCTTGCTTACCAATTAACTGCTGAATCATCCCCAGCATAAGAGAGAGGAACTGCTAGGACTTCCTCATGTAAGCAGAGCAGCTATGCAAGCCTTAGTCCTGAGAGGTGTGGCCAATTGGGCCGAAGCAGATATTTTTGAAATAATTTGGCCCAATTTTTCTATTACAGACAATAATAAGGTTTGTTAAAATTAATTCACTTCCATTTTGCACCTCCAGTTTGAAATGTTTGCATTTCTTTTTTTTTTCAAAATTCTTCAAAAACATAGAAATGGAAAAAGGTGCTGAGTTGTTTCTTCATTGAGGATGTGTTTTGGATTATCTTCTCCCGTTTTCAGGGGGGGGAAATAAAATATATATATATATATATATATATATATATATATATATATATGTAGAAAACTAAAAGATAATAATTTGCAATACTCATGACCTCGTGTTTCTCTATCAGCCTACAAACACAGTGTTCTAGAAAAGGTAAATACACACATAAAAAAAACAAAACCACAAACACAGACCATCTGTTTATTTTGAGCCTCTATGACACAGTGTGTGTGTGTATATATATATATATATATATATATATATATATATATATATTTACTCCTTCAGTGTCATTATGTAAAACATACTGTTCCTCTCTTTCTTCAGAATTAATGTGGGATAATCATGTAAAAGCAGTAGACCATATACATATAGAAAAACATTTAAATATTGCTAGGTTAAGAGTTATAGTTACCTAGCACTTTAATAAACTGAAAGGGATTTTTCCCGTAGTTTCTAAAATCATGTATGTAGTATTTATTCAGTAGTGTAGCCTTAGAGCATGTTCATTATCATTTTGATTTCCTTCTATTACTTCATGAATTCAATTTCACTTGATTTGTTTTCTACATGAAAGGTCCTCTGGTATGTGTGTTGGGAGACTGTGGCATCATTTTTATGTGTTCTTTTCCTTTCTGTTTTTCAAAGATGTCTCTTAGGATTCTTTTCTATGATAATTTGATATGTATTGTTAGCTTCGTAAAATGTTGTGTTTAGCCAGTCCAGTCACTGCCTATTACTACAGACTTGTATAGCACATCATTCTCAAATCATTGTTTTCTTCAAAAAGTAAAATTTCAAACTAGCAATACTTTGATAAATCAACATGTAGGCACTAAGCAATGTACCTAAAGTATATACTTAGTTCTCAATGATTATTGAACACTTTATTATCTGTTGGTCCTCAGATCTGTAGTACTGAGTCCTTTCATATGTACATCTAAATGAAATGATTTATAACTGCTCATTATATCCAAGAAGTAGTTATACATGCTGAAAATATAGTTCAATTATAATAATATTTACATAATTAATAATTTAAATAAACTTCAAGATGAAAAGTAAAGAATTAAGAATGAAAACTTTATTTCAATGATTGAAAAACTATATTCTTTGTTATTTTGAATTGAAAGAGTGTAATATCCATTTTGTATACATCCCTTTATTTGTTATTCCCTATTTATTTTATTCTTACACATTAAGCATCTTTTATATGCAGAACTATAATATCATTGAGAAAGATTTAAGGGTGGTGCTAAAGAGTACTTGAAAATGCATTTCATACTTATTTTGATACAGCAAGTTAGTACACTGATCTGTTGGAGTCTATTTTCAGGATTTGAATTGTTACTTCATAGTATTATTTTAAAATATGAGCTGAATAGCGGAGAATAGAAATAGTTGATTTTACAGTAAAAGAATATAGATAACCATAAGTATATCAGAAAGGTGGGGGAAAATATACTGACACAAATCTTTTTCTAAACAGGGTTAGGTTCCATTTAGACATAATTATTTTAAGCTTTAATGTGCAAGTCAGATTCTGAGAATACACTTAACAAAATTAATTTGCTGATAAATATTAAATTAAACTCAATATAAAGTAAGTGTCAGAAAAATGTCAGTAATGACACTTTACTTTTCTTCTAAACATACCGTTTTATATTTAGGGTTAAAGTCACTATATATGGCAGTGGCTATAAGTAAGTGGGTTCCATTGAAGATCCCAAGACTTTCTGACACTTAAATAATATATGTGTTTATAAAATTAATATATTTGAAATAATAAAATAAAGGAAAAATGATCCAGATTTTTGGGGGCTCGATGATTTTCTGGCATGTTTTCATATGGAGTTATACAAGTACTGAAAACAAAAGCAAATTAAAGATATCAGCAATATTACCACATATATCATATGTATAAAAATCTGTGAAGTTCAAACAATTTAAAAAACTGTTAATTGGATTAAGAAATTATCCAAAACATTGATCAATGAGAGACCAAGAAAGCAAAATATAAATAGGAATATAGAAGATGATAATAAAATAACTAGACAGATTGCTAAAAAGGTATTGAATTTTATGATTATTAAGTAAATATATTCATGTGACAGTCAAACTGTTAATCATGTTTTAGGCAACAAAGAAAATATATTCAATTCTCAAAAGTAACAATTCGACAGTCTACTTTTTATTAAAATCAGAATCCAGTTATATTGAAAATGAATGTCAATATTCTATATAAAATTACCCAAACTTAAACTCTTAAACATATACATATACATATATATATATATATATATATATATATATATATATATATGTTTCTATAATTCCTAAACAATGAAGATGTCTTTTAACAGTGAAACTAATGCATTGTTGTCATATTACTAAAGCCGCACTTAGAAGAAAATTTTCATTATTAAATTAAGCATTAAATTTATTTTATATACAATTTGAGAATTTAGAGAATACAAAAATAATATAAGAATAACTGGCTAAATTAACCTAACACATGAAAATGGAAAATTATTAGATAAAAATTAGAGAAATATATTAGTAAAGAAGCCTTTAGTCACAAGTAAAGAAAATTGGCACAATTAACTTGATCAATAGAAAGTGTGTTATCTTACAGAACATATAGTATAGTCAGAGCTCCAGTTATCATCTTTGCCAGACCCCCCTCTGTGTACTGGATTTTACCAAAGGCCAACTCTACTTATGTGTACAACATGGCCATAATATTCCTAGGGGTCCCTTCCAGGCATGATGACATCTAAGTATGTATTTTTTGTGTCTCTTTTGAAGCATAAGACCACTGATCCCAGAAATTTCCCAATATAGTTACGTTCATATATTTTTCACCATAGTTATAGCCCCTGCTTTTGCCTAAAATGATCAGTGGAAAGAGGATTGGAACAACGATGCAAGCCTAGACCAGTCAGGATTCAAGTCTCTGGATGTGGTCAGAAGTGCCTTCCCTGAAATGTTAACTATTCAGAGGAGACAGGATCTTTAAACCCCTTAGAGACTGTGTCTGCCAAAAGAAGAACTAATTGATGATTGTAACTAAATTCTACTTATTCCAAAAAAAGAAAAAAAACAACTGAATCACACATTATAAACACAAATCAAGTTTAATCAGGTAAAATACATGCATAGTATGGATGAATGTATAACATAGAAGAGCTAGAACATTAGAATGGTGTATAACTTGAATAATTGGATGGAATGGATGATTTTAAGAAAAATCCTACTGCTTACTAACACGAAGAGGAGTATATTTAAACAAAGAAAAAAACTGTCTGAAAGTATTTCTAAAACTGTACTTGACTATTGCAGATAAATGCTTTATCGGTCTTAGAATGAAAGAAAAGCTTGAGAGCATCCTGATTACTTTTCAAAATCAGTATATCTTGTATCAACTCATTACATAGATTTTTTAAAAGTAGAAGATTTCAGATCAATCTGATGTATGCCTATGGATGAAACTAATCTGTTATATCAGGTTGAGGAGAAGCAGCAGCAGAAAATGCAAAATTAGAGTCACTTAAAATAGAATTTGATTTATCATATACATTAAGTCCAAATATAGGCACACTGGGACTAGTACGCCAGCTCCAGAAACATCAGGGACCCAGTTTCCTGGTACCTTTCTTTTCCACTCTCCAATTGTGTGGTTTCCTTTTCAGATCCTAGTCTGGAATGGCTCTAGGCCCTCCAACCATAACAAAGAAGTTTCAGGAGAAAGAAGGAAAGTCAAAAAGGTACATACAAGGTCAGACAAGTAAGTTCACAAACTCATCCTAGAAAAAGTGCACATACCTCATTGCTGAATATCACTATTGTCACCTTTGAAATACTCCCCTTGGGAAGCTATGCACTGATGCCAGTGCCTAGTCCACCCTTCAAAGCAATTTTGGAATGCTTTTACTGGAATGGCCATCAGAGCTGTCATCCTATTACCCTTGGTGTCTTGAATGTCATAAAAATGTCTTCCTTTCAATATTTCCTTTATTTTTGAGTAAAGAAGGAAGTTACTGTGGGCCAGATCAGGTGAGTAGGGAGGGTGTTCCAGTACAGTTATTTGTTTACTGGCTAAAAATTCCTTCACAGTGTCGTGTGAGCTGGTGTGTTGTTTTGATGCAAGAGCCATGAATTCTTGGTGAAAAGTTCAGGTTGTTTTTGTCTAACTTTTTCATGCAGGCTTTTTAGCACTTCCAAATAGTAAACTTGGTTAACTCTTTGTCCAGGTGATACAAATTCATAATGAATAATCCCTCTGATATCAAAAAAGGTTAGCAACATTGTTTTGACTTTTGATTTGGACTGACGGAATCTTTTTGGTCATGGAGAATTGGCTGACTTCCATTGAGCACTTTGACACTTTTTTACAGGGTGGTATTGGTACTCCCATGTTTCAGCAGCTGTGATAAAACTGCCCAAAACATCGTCTTGCCTCTCCAAAAGGTCTTAGCAAGCTTCGACTCTCCTTTGCTTTTGTTCATCCATGAGCTCCCCCTATAAGATCGTTTTTGCACACAGCTTTCTGATGCCAAAATTTTCTGTTAAGATTTTCCTAAATGTTTCTCTATCGATGTTTACTTGGTCTGTTATGCTTCTTACGGTCAGCCAATAATTTTAATGTACATTTTGATGACTTTTTGCAATGTTTTCATCAGTTCCTATCATTACCAGCCGCCCTGACCTCTCTTCATCAGTAATGTGTTCTCTCCCCTCAGAACAACGTTTAATCCATTTGTACACTGCCATTTTCTTCATGGCATTATCCCCAAAAACTTGGACTAACATGTCCCCGATTTCACTTCCACTCTTGCCAAGTTTAACAAGAAATTTAATATTAATTCATTGCTCTACTTCAAGCTCAAACATTCTCGTGATGGCACGCAAAAACACGCAACAACAATAATGAACACCTTTTAGCAAGACACCGCCACACGTCAACAGAACACAGCTGTGAGACACTGATATACCAAGGTTATGAAACCTTCCCGAGCTGTTTGTACAGTGTTGCCAACGTAAGTGCACAGTGGCAAGTTTGCAGACTTAATTGCCATACCTTGTATTTTACCTAAAAAGAACTCTAAAAAATAAAGAGCAGTGTTCTGCTTATTCTAAATGGACATATATCCTCTAGGCAAATGTGGCCCCCTATGCAAGGCTCACCTCTCTGGATGTTCATGTTCTTCATTCTACCTCACTATTTTTTATCTTATGCTTTTAGACAGTTGTTGTGCATATTTTGTCCCATTTTTTTAGCTGTCTGTGGCTACCATAATTGAAGGCTGAAGTCATAATATGTTTGTTCTATGTTCTCACAATAAACTGAAAAATGATTTTAGTCACATCCAAAGCAATTTCATTAGCCAAACCAAATTATATAGAAAGAGACTACCTAAGAGGCTTTGGGAGTTAAATAAAGATGTGAGGTTTTCTTCAATTACATTTTTGGCTTATTGTATATGATTAAAGTAAAACCAACCTATTGCTATCTCATGAGTCCGATGGGCTCTACCTGCTCATCTGCCCAGAATGTTAAGACTTCAGGAATAAGTGCACCTTCAAATCAATTAGCAATGACAGTCATTATCAGAAGCAGTATTCCATGTGTGACAAAGAATGCATTTATACTTTGATCTGTTGATTTTGCTACTTGATTAGAATGTTTTATGTTATTTTTGTATAAAAGCCAAGAATATGACAAATGTTAAAGAGATAGCACTTTTTAATTTCTATAATCAAGTATTACATTTTCTCTCATACATATATAGAATTTAAACTTTATCTAGTGAACGTTAAATGATCATTCTCTTGGAACAACTTCTATGAGGCAAGGAGACATACAAAATCCTTTATGGCAGGAAACTACAAACTGAAGGTCCTTGGGCCAAATCTGGCCTGTGGCCTGTTTCTGTATAGCTCCCAACTAACAATTAAAAAAAATATATTTTTAAAGGAGTATTTTAAAAACCCAAAAGAAAATGAAGAATATGTGACAGAGACCACATGAGACTCGAAAAGCCTAAAACTCTAGCCCTTTGTAGAAAAAAGTTTGTCACTCTCTGCTTTAGGGTGAGGAAATTAAAAGGCAGACAATTGATAATATAACCAGGGAAGATAAGTTTCTCTGGTAATACAGAGGATCTAATTGAGCTATTGCAGAATTGTTTGGTAAAGAGATAAATTCACTTGCTCAAAAGCCTTTTTCTCAGACATAATATTTTTGCAGCTTCACTAAATCAATTAGCTTTAGGTCAGATACTAGGGTTTTGTTGTCCTCTTAATATCTGAAATGTTCACAATGAATTTGACTTATACCAATCAGTTTAAAGGAAAGCTTGTATTTCCACCCAAAGAGACCTGAAAATAAATAGCTCTATGTATTCGCAGAAAGCATCTTCTAGAAATTAATAAAATATTAGTTCCCCAAACCTGTTTTATAGATCTTTCCTTCAAGGAATAAAACAATCTAACTAAAACAGCTAGGATTTGGCTCTCATTTTACCATCTACTGGTAAATGTAGTAGGCGGTGTGTCCTTCAGTTCTTTTCCTCATCTATATAAGGTAGAACAAAATAAACTCTATAGTATTGGGCTATCATCAGAATTAAATAATGTTATGACAGTAAAACACATTCACAGATTAAGTGCTCAGTAATTACTATTATTACAAGTAACAGTATTTCTAAACTAGGCTTTCCATTTGTAGTTATTGGTACATTTAAGTGTCTCTCAATCGATTGATAGATCCAGTTAGCTAGCTAGCTATACATGTGTTCCTGAATAAGGAATTTTTTTTCTCTGCTTGCAATTTAACTTTTCTTTTTTTTATTAAGTACTTTTGATTCTCAGTGAATTAATACACGTAACTTTTAGAACCAGAACTTGAACTCAATGATAACTTATACAGTTTAGGAATATACTGCCTTTGAATATTTAAGAAATGAAGAGTTAACCCTTTTGGGTTTTATTCCATAATGTCAGAAATTGTGAAATTCCGTGTGACTTAGTGTATTTTGTTTTCCCTGCCTATGAAGTCTGGATATCCAAGGTTTCCTTTTGTGATATGGCTAAATGCTTATATTGTTTGACTTAAACAGCCTCTAAAGCCTCTGACAATGCAGGAATACCAGAGGTTAAGACACCATTATCATCCTTTCAGAGCTTTCCACATAACTTAATGTCTAAGAGAAATAGATTGGAAAAATAAGTTAGTCTGAAGAAGTCTGCTTATATCAGATACTGTACCCCTGCATGACTCATTCAGGAGTTAATTTAATAAGTCCCAAATACTAAAGACAATGTCACCTTGTAACAAATGGCCATAATTGAAGATTAGGGAAAGATTCATAAAGAAGCATGCCCTTGCTTGGCCTGATTCTGCAACTGAAAGGAAACAAGAGTAAAAGGAAACAACCACATAGAGTAAACATCATCAGTCCAGAATAAAGCGGTCACAGATTCCTGCTTTTCTTTGGAGTTTTTGGCCATTTGAAATGAGAACCCTGTCAGGTGATGCTGAGTATTCTGGATTTAAAACTCTATTAGATTTCCAGAGGAGTGCAGTAATAAGTAGTTTTAAGTTCAGCAGTGCAAGACAGTACCACGTGGCTTGGATTCTATTAACATAAGAGTGATCTAGTTAGATGGAATGCTCCCTGGGATAACATTTTAGTTTTCCCTTTTGGAGTTGAAAATAAAAATAATGCCATTTTCTCTCTCACTGAGGTGCTCTTTTGTAGGCTTTTCTGGTGAAGTTACAATAAACCCATATGGATGAAATAAACAAGTTTCTCATTCAGATCCCCCGTGTATAATCTACATCGACCTAATGTTTCCAATTGATTTAAAATAAAAGTCAGATGCTTGAAATCTATTACCATGGGAAGAAGGGAAATAGGGAAAGCTTACAGAATGCATAGAAGACACAAGAAAGCATATAAAATTGCATACTGCATTTTCACACTTTATGACAACTTGTGGTCAAATAATATCTTAATTCTGCGTGCTGAAATCTAGTGGTTAAAGCAATATGACTTAGACTGCTTGCATACCCAGGGGAAAAAAACAAAATTTGATTATACATCTAGACTTAGTTTTCCCAGAAACAATAGAGATCCAAAGATAGTATCATAAGAAACAGAATTAGAGAACAGGAAGGGATGTAGAAATGATCTATTCCCACCACAGCATATTACAATAAAGAAGTCAAGGGGGAGAAGCGTAAGTGATTCTGATTTGCCCAAAGTTCATTTCTCAGATATTCTCTGAAACAAATATTAATGGTTCTAAATTTATAATAAAAATGTAGGTTTTACATTTGGTTCAAAAGGATTTTATAATGTTACCTTAACTTTGAAATGTGGTACATGAAAATGCATTTATTTTGCATTTATTTAATAAACACAGTCCTTTGTAGTACTTGTATAAAATTAATTAATATTGATAACTCAGTTATTAAGTTATATTTTATTAGCTTATACACTAGCTAGATGGAGCTATATTATTTTGGTTCTGAGTGTGAAAATTCCAGAAATACATAAATTATTGTTATATAAAATAAATAATTAGCTTTGTATTTGTTATTCTATTGAATCTTTACTTTAAAAGTCCAACATTGTAGGAAAACTGGTTCTCTCTTTAAAATAAACAAGTATGTGAAAGATATATACTCTGGATTGCATTAGAATATTCTTCATAAACCAGTCAGTGCTTTTGGAAAGTATTTGTCAAATATATGGCAAAAAAAAATCTCAGATAATTGATAAGCTGAACGTGATTAAAATTAAAACCTTCTGCTCTAAGAAAGACAGTGTCAAGAGAAAAAAGAAGATAAGCCACAGACTGGGAGAATATGTTGACAAGAGACAGAACTGATAAAAGGCTGTCATTTAAACTATACAAAGAATTCTTAAAACTTTACAAAAGAAAACAAACAAACCTATTTTAAAAAATGGATCAACGAGCTTAACAGACCTTCACCAAGAAGATACGCAGATGGAAAATAGGCATATGAAAATATTTCCCATATCATATGTCATCAGAGAAATGCAAATTTTAAAAATGATATAAATTTCCCTTCAAGATGGTGGAGTAGGTAAACGCTGTGCTTGCATCGTCTCACGACCACATCAAAATTGCAACTAAACTACAGAACAACCGTCATGAAAATCGCCTGAAGTCTAACTGAACAAAAGTCCTACTACTAAGGACGTACAAAAGAAGCCACCTAGAGACTGGTAGGAGGGGCAGAGATGCTGAACATGCAGGTCCCACATACATATGAGGTGGTGAAAAATCAGGAAGGATATCATGCTGAAGGATATCTTGGAGGAGCAAGGGGTTCCAGCCACACACACCAGGTTCCCCAGCCCTGGGTTCCAGTGCCTGGAAGAAAAGTCCTCACAACTTCTGGCTGTGAAAACAATCGGACACTGTGGCTGAATGAGACAGAGAGCTGCTGGAGTCTCAGACATTCTTCTTAAAGGGCTCGTGCATGGACTTACTCACTGATGGAATCACTCGTTCTGAGCTCTAGTGCAGGGGCAGCATCTTGAAAGTTTCCAGGGAAATACATGGAGGAATTGAATTGTCTGGCTTCCAGAAGAGGAACTTGAATTGTCTGGAAGGACAGCTTATTCCCAGACAGAGTACTAGTAGAATCCATTGTTTCGTTGTTGAGCACTACCCTCTCCTGCAGTGCTGACACAGGGGGCCACCATATCTAAATCACCACACCCTTGTGAGTCCCTGAGACCACTCCTAACCAAACTTGCAGGCACACCCAAGCTGTTGCCAGTGGTTTTCCATACAAACAGCATGTGCTGCTTAATGCTGTAGACTCCCGAAAAATCTCTAAAAGGTTCATAAACCCAAACAAGCACCATCTGGCCTCAGCATGCCCCATACCACTTGCTGAGGAGCCTCAACCCGGCACCAGTGGCAGCTGGCCTTAGTTCGCAGCTTGGCCTCTTTAGGCACCTCCAAGCCCAGCATGGGTGGTGGCCATCTGCAGATTGCTTTGAGGCACATGCCACATTGCCCTGGGCAGGGCACAGGTTGTGGATGAACATGGCCTGCAGAGGGGCCTCCCCCCAGGAGGCTCCAGCACCACCTGCTGCCTCTGCAGATGAAACACCCGAAGAGCAGACTGGGCAGGCACCAGAGCCCTGCTAAAGTGAATCCTACTCTATAAGATCAACCCTTGAACAACAGCTCCTCAACTGTAATCAGAGTCAGTCCTCATAACCAATCAGCCAAAGGGCCAATCCCTCCCATTGATGTGCAAACAGCAGTGAAGGCTCAACTACAACAGAAAGGCATACATAACCCACACAAGGGACACACCTGGGACAGCCAGCTCAAGTGACCAAGGAGATTGTGCCACTGGGCCCCACAGTACACGTACTACATTAGGCCTCTCTGCTAAGACTGGGTGACATAGCAGCTCTACCTAATACATAGAAACAAAAATGTGGAAGCGGACAAAATGGAGAGATAAGAAACTCCTAAATGAAAGAACAGAACCAAGTTCCCGAAAAAGAATTAAATAAAATGGAGACGAACAATCTACCAGACACAGAGTTCAAAATAGTGGTTATAAGGATGTTTAAGGAACTTAGTGAGAACTTCAGCAAATAAATTGCAAGCATAAAAAAAGAGATACAAACATAAAAAAAGAACCAATCAAAAATGAAGAATACAGTACTGAAATGAAGAAAATATTAAAGGGAATTGACAGATTAGATGATGCAGAGCACTGAGTCAGAGATTTAGAAGATAAGGTAGCAGAAAATACCCACTCAAAAGAAAAAAATAATAATTAAAAAAACTGAGGGTAGTTTAAGGGGCCGATTGGATACCATCATTTGTTCCAACATTCATATCAGAGGGGTACCAGAAGAAGAAGAGAAAGCAAGGAATTGAAAACCTGTTTGTAGAAATAATGATGGAAAATGTCCCTAACCTGGAGAAAGAAAAAGATATACAGCCCAGGAAGTGCAGAGTCCCAAACAAGATGAATCCAACTAGCCCCACACCAAGGCACATCATAAATAAAATTCCAAAGGTTAAAGACAAAGAGAATCTTAGGAACAAGAGAAAAGCAGTTAGTTATCTACGCGAGAGATCCCATAAAACTGTCAGCTGATTTCTCAACAAACTTTGCAGGCCAGAAGGGATAGGCAGGAGATATTCAAATGATGAAAAAGTACGGACCTACAACCAAGAATACTTTACCCAGCAAAGCTATCATTTAAAATCAAAGGATGCATAAAGAGCATCACACACAAGAAAAAGCTAAAGGAGTTCATCACCACACAACCAATATTACAAGGAATTGTAGAGGGACTTTTTAAGAAGAAGAAGAAGAAAAAAGTTCAAAAAATGAATAATAAAATGGCAGTAATGACACCTCTATTAATAATTACTTTAAATGTATGGACTAAATTCCCTGATCAAAAGACATAGGGTGGCTAAATGGATAAGAAAAAAAGATCCTTACATATGAAGTTCTGACAATTAAGTTTGTGAACTTGTTGCTAACTTCTTTTGATATCAGAGGGATAATTCATTATGAATTTGTACCAACTGGACAAAACAGTTAACCAAGTTTCCTATTTATAAGTGCTGAAAAAGTTAGACGACCTGAACTTTTTGCCAACAATTCATGGCTCTTGCATCACAACAATGCACCAGCTCACATAGCACTGTCTGAGAGGAAGTTTTTAGCCAGTAAACAAATAACTGTATTGGAACACCCTCCCTACTCACCTGATCTAGCCCTCAATGACTTCTTTCTTTACCCAAAGATAAAGGAAATATTGAAAGGAGACTTTTGGATGCCATTCAGGACATCAAGGGTAATACAATGACAGCTGTGATGGCCATTCCAGGAAGAGTTCCAAAATCGCTTTGAAAGGTGGACTAGGCGCTGGCATTGGTGAATAGCTTCCCAAGGAAAGTACTTCCAAGGTAATTGTAGTGATATTCAGCAATGAAGTATAGCACTTTTTCTAGGATGAGTTTGCAAACTTAATTGCCTGACCTCGTATGCTGCCAGAAGAGACTCACTTCAGATCGGAAGACACACACAGAGACTGAAAGTAAAGGGATGGAAAAAGATATTTCATGAAAATAAAACCAAACAAATAAAAAAATCTGGCATAACATATACCAGACAAAATAGACTCTAAAACAAAGGCTATAACAAGAGACAAATAAGGACCTATAATCCCACTTCTGGGTATTTATCCAGAGAAACCCGAATCACTACTTTGAGTGGATGTGTGCACATACATGTTCATTGCAGATTTGTTTACAATGGCCAAGATGTGGAGGCAGCCTGGATGTTCATCAATAGATGAAAGGATAAGGAGGAGGTGGTATATATGCGTATATACAACAAAATAGTACTCGGCCATGGAAGAGAATGGATGCTTGCCATCTGCAGCAGCATGGATGGACCTAGAGGGTAATGTGCTGAGTTAACTGTAAGACAGATAAAGATGCAATGTTATTTCACTTATATGTGCAATCTAAAGAATAAAATAAACGAACAAACAAAACAGATACAAACTCATAGATTCAGAGGAGATTTTGATGCTTGCTAGATGGGAGGGGGATTGGGCATGGGTGAAAAAAGAGGAAAGGATTAAGAAATACAAATTTGTTGTTACAAAGTAGTCATGGGTAGTAGGGTACAGCCTAAGAAATACAGTCAATGATATTGTAGTAACTATGTATGGTGTCAGAAGGCTACTAGATTTATCAGGGTGATAGATGGGAGGGTGGTTGGGGGACAGAGTGAAAAAGGTGAAGGGATTAAGAAGTACAAATTGGTAGTTACAAAATAGTCACAGGAATGCAAAGTACAGCAAAGTAGAAGGAGTATAGTCAGTAATATTGTAATAACTATATGTGGTTTCAGATAGGTGCTAGATTTATCAGGGTGATCAATTTGTAAGTTCCATAAATGTCTAACCACTATGTTGTTCACCTGAAACAAATATAATATTATACGTCAACTGTAATTGAAAGATTAAAAAATATATATTTTTAAAAATGAGATGACACTACATACATATTAGAATGGCCCAAATTAAAAACACTGAAAACATCAAACATCAGCAAGAATTGGAGCAACAGGAACTCTCATTCACTGCTGTTGGGAATGCAAAATAGTACAGATGCTTTGGAACATATTTGGTGGTGTCTTATAAAACTTAATATACTCTGACCATAGAATCCAGACTATCCAAAGGTGTTGAGAACTTAGATCTACACAAAAACTTGCACAGGGATATTTATAGTAGCTTTATTCATAATCCCCAAAACTTGGAAGCTTTATTCATAATCGCCAAAACTTCAGGAGGTAAATGGATAAGTCAACTGTGGTACATCCAGATAATGGAATATTATTTAGTGCTAAAAAGAAATGAGCTATGAAGCCATGAAATGATACGGAAGAACCTTACATGCATATTAGTTAGTGAAAGAAGCCAGTGAAAAGGCTACACACTGCATGTTTCCAAGTATATGACATTCTGGAAAAGGAAAAACTAAAGAGACAGTAGAAAGATCAGTTGTTGCCAGGTATTGGTTTTGGTGCTGAGGAATGAATAAGTAGAATGCAGAGGATTTTAGGGCAGTGAAAATACTCCGTATGGTATTATAATAATGGATATATTTCAACACACATTTGTGCAAACCCATAAAATGTACAACACCAAGAATGAACCCTAAAGTAAACTATAGTTTTGATAAGTATGATGTATCAATGTAGGTTCATCAATTTTAATGAATGTACCACGCTGGTGAAGATTTTGATAATGAGAGAAGGTATGCATGTGTGGAGGCAGAGAGTAGATGGGAAATCTCCATAGTTTTCCCTCGATTTTGCTGCGAACCTAAAACTGCTTTCAAAAACTAGTCTTAATAAAAAAGTCTCACCTAAATTTTCTAGGTTTTTGAAAAATAGTGTTTTACTTTTCTTTAGGTAATCAATGCATAGTCAGAATCTTTTCAAAGTTGGAAGTATAAACCATTATTTACATTGTTAGTGATTGAAATTCTAGAGTCACAGAAATGATTTCTCAGTTTCATTCTCCAACATAAGTTATCCATATGGTAAATGAGAGATTACGTGCTTGGGATATTGTCATGCAATACCTGCTCTAGCATTTAGGTCACTAGTCTGGCAAATACATAAATCATTTAAATTAACATTTAGAGATCAAATTTATAGATCGAGTGTAATAGGGATATAGTTTAGCATTCAGGGAAGTTTGAGATCAAGTAAAATAGGGATAGCAATGACCTTTCTGTTTTCCATAGTTTTATTAATATTTTTGCTACTTCAAGGTATAGAGGTAAATGAGTATGCTATGGTCTGAATGGGGGGAAAATGATTAATGCATACTGTATTCTAATGTTATACCCATAACATTTTATATCTGTAGAGTCAAGGATTTATATAACATACCACTTGTGTGTATTACTGTAACTGTGATTTCTTCTTTTTTTTTTGGCTCTCCAAGTTTTCAAAAAACACTCAGATCCTCAGCACAATTTTCAAGATGATTTTTTTTCCTTTTTTTTACTATTGAATAATTTGTGCCAATGTTTGTGTCAGAATTATTCATATAGGCAAAAAGTGAGAAAAAAACAAAATGTCCAACTGATTGTCTGCATCGAAGCACAGATATTAAAAAGAAGGAAAAAAAATTCTTACATAGTAAAATGATTTTACATAGTAAATTTACATCATAGGAATATAGAAAGAATGGGTGGGATTTATCATTGATAGTGCAGTAAACAATGGCTCACAAAGATACTAGGTGTTAATACCTGCAACCTGTAAATGTTATCGTATTTGGAAAATGTGTATTTGCAGGTGTGATTAAGTTAAGCATCTTGAGAAGAGAGGATACTATTGGATTATCTGGGTGGGCCCTAAGTGCAATCACAGTTGTCCTTAAAAGGTGATGGATGCAGAGGGAGTTTTGACATGACCGAGTGGCAGAGTAGGCAGTGTGATCTGAGATGCAGAGATTGGAGTGATGCAACCACCAATCAGAGAATGCTGGCAGCCACCAGAAGCTGGATAAAGTCAGGACTGGATTTCCCCCTAGTGCTTCCAAAGATAAGGCAGTCCTGCCAACACCCTGGTTTTGGACTTCTGGCCTCTAGAATTCTGAGAAAATATAATGTTTATCTTACATCATCAAGGCTGTGTTAATTTGTTATAGCAGACACAGGAAACTAATACACCATTCATGACTAATAATTCCTGGAATGATAAATGTTTTTGTTACTTTCTTGCTTAGAGAGTCATTCAAATAGATGATTTTAAGAAATCCTTTAGGCTCAGGATTAAAAGAAATTCCCAGTGCCACACAGGGCCAGGTCCCTAGCCACTCTTTGATTTGC
Organism: Rhinolophus sinicus; assembly: GCF_036562045.2. Classification (NCBI taxonomy): domain Eukaryota; kingdom Metazoa; phylum Chordata; class Mammalia; order Chiroptera; family Rhinolophidae; genus Rhinolophus; species Rhinolophus sinicus. The sequence continues at coordinate 125,600,312 of NC_133755.1, read as the reverse complement.
CTCTGTCTTAGGCCTTAGAATACCTCCAGCAAAAAAGAACTCACACTGGTCAGTCCATTTAGTCTCCCATCAGGCCTATTTTTTTTTTTTTTTTTAATCAGAGAAACATTCTTTGTAGTTTTTCACTTATTGGTTAATCCTCGAGATATATTTAGCATGTTTAATTATTTTTTTCTAATTTATGGCTTTTCAAAAAAATTGAAAAAAGCTTCCCAAATATTTCTTTTTTTCAGAGTGAGTATCTACAATTAATTATCAATATGTACTTTGATATGAACCTCTAACCCAGTCATTTTTAAAGTGGCTTTCCTTCACCTGCAGTATCAGCATCACCTGGAAACTTATTAGTAAAGCAAATTCTTAGGCCCCACCTCAAATCTTCTGAATCAGAAACGGGTGGGCAGACCAAGCAATATGCTTTAACAAGATCTCCACTTAATTCAGATACTTGCTGAAGTTTGAGAGCCATTGCTTTTACCTACCTTACAACACTAGCTTTATTATAACTGAATGCTGAAATAATCAGAACTATTATTAGGTCAGTGCAAAAGTAATTGTGGTTTTTGCAATTATTTTTAACCTTTTAAGCCACAATTACTTTTGCACCAACCTAATTTTTTCTTGGCAAAATTGGATATTATTCAAGCTGTTATGTCACATTTTTGGAGATTAATTTTAAAACAAGTATAAAAGCCTTAAAATAGCATCACCCAAATTCTCAGTGTTAACTCATTTCCATTAAACTTCAATTGACTTTCCCTGTGTGACTTTAGAGTATATTTGAATGAATGCAATTCTCTGTCCAGGAAAACATGACCGTCTGTTCATAAAGGCAAAGCCGATTAACACAGAAAGGGGTACTTTAAATTTCTAGTGTGGCTAGCAGGTGTACCAATACTATCACATCAATATTAACTTAGACATTTGGTGGGTACTGAACTGCAAGATGTGGAATTTGTAGTGATAATCTGATAATACTCAAATCAGAAGAGGCAGGTATTACATAGAAGAAAAATCAGCCTATCTAGCTCCTTCAGAGACAGTATGGTTTCATTCAGTGTGTGTGTGTGTGTGTGTGTGTGTGTGTGTAAAATTCAAGTATAATCTATTTCTAAATTTCATTAGCAAGTATTTATTGAATTCCAACTCTATTTCAGACTTGTAGGCACCAAGAATAAAGCAGAAAATAAAATGAATGAAAATCCCTTTCCTCACAAATCTTGTGTTCGGCAGAAAGAATATAAATACTTATATTTATTATGTTTATTAAGCACATACTATGTGTCGGACATTGTTCTAAGCACCTTTCCACTTATGCACAGAGTACTAGTGTTCTCTCTTTTAGCAGATCAAGTAACAGGTGCAAAGAGATGAACTGATTTCTCAGGTAATTATTGGAGAAGCTGTGAATAAAACCCAACAGAGGTATGGGGAGCATAGTCGTAGACACAGTATTTTATTGCTTTGTAATTCAGATACTTAAAAATATCTTAGTTGCATAAACAGAAATATGATGGCTACAGAATTGTGAAAAGTTGAAAAGGAAAGTAGCAATAAAATTAGTCATTAAATGATGAAGCCTCAAGTGAAAAACCTTTTCCTTATTTTACGTAGCAACTATGCAGTGTGGATTGCTTCCAGTAGAAAATCTTAAAATAATGACCCACCCAGTCAAGTTCATAAACCTTCTGATTCAAAGTTTGGCAGACTGCCTTCCAATTAGTCATAGAAGTTGCAAGAATAAGTGATTCTCTACCAAACTTGCTAGTTGAATGATGCCAAAAAGTCTACCATTAGTAGTTATTTGTTTGATTTAAGTCTTTTGCAGTATATTAAAATTTAAACTTTCTCATTGGAAAAACACTAGTATGTTCAAAATACATTAAAGGGATTTTTAAGTTTTCTCTTTTTAAGATGGGATCTAGTAAGAAGTTATGTGGATAGCTGCATTTTTGGAAGAACTTCATACATACAAGTAGAATGATGTAAGTGACTAAGTCATAAAAGCAGATAATTTCAAAGCAAAGTGCCTAGATGCTTCTTGAACCTAATTTAATTGAGCAAACACTAGTTTTTAGCAGCAAATTATTTTTAAGATAATGATTAATGGCTAATGATTCTCAAAGGAAAGTTGGGGCGTTAAAAAGGCAGAGAGAAAGGAGAAAGGAGAGTTTGCAAACGCCTCCCCCTTATCCTATACACCCTCCTACCCTCCTAGGAAGCCTCTGATGCTGAGGCCACTTCTTTCCTATACCCTGAATTGACTCAGTGATGTTGTTTCAAGGTTAAAGAAGATATTTTGTCCTACTGACATGGCAAGGTTGAGCTAGAGAGAGCAAGAAAAAACAAAACAAAACAAAACAAAAAAACTGCAAAAGAGACAGTGGAGAACTTCCCAGAAGAATATGAGGCTGATGTAGAGAGGTGGATGGATAAGGATGAGTGCTTAAATACTAAATAAAATATTCAGTTTAATGGGAAGAAAAAACGATGTTACTTTAGGCAGCAAGAACAGGACTGCAGAGAGAGAGGGGTCAGGAAGGGAAGGAGGAGGTGAGGGGAGATGATGAAAGGAGATGAGGCCATCCTGAGGAAAAGGTGCAGCTACCAGACTGGCCAGAAATGGATTCTGGTGGCCAAGGGCAGATCCAGGACACCATCTTACTCCTCGGGTGAACTTTAGCTAATTATAGTGGAATATAATATTATTAACATGGCAGCCAAGAAAAATCTCCACCCCCTGTGTCACTATGACAGTTCCAACAAGGGCCAAATAAGGGAAAAAAATCCGTCCTCCCAAGGGGAAGGAGTGGTCAGCAAAGGCCTGCCCTGGGAATCCCTGTACCCCCACTCTTAAACATTTGTGCTTTCGTTGGAATATAATTCTAAATTTCTTTGTTCTTCAGGGCAGTTGCTCTTCTCTGGGCCTCCCCACTCTCATGCCATCTTGAGACTGCACTATACTGTTTTCTTTCTTTTAATAAGTCCACTGTTTGACTTTGTTTGCATTGCTTCTTTATACATCCTGGAATTTCTTCCTGCAATGATACAGGAACCTTTGTTCTTCGGTAACAATAATATTGATAATATTGAGCTCCTTACTCTGACTCCTCAGCTGTCGTTACTGGTTTCTAGATAACATCAAGAATACACAGGCCACAAACAAAAGACACATGTATCTGCGAACATCCTTGTTTAGTTTGGGCCCTCCAATTGCTAACATTGTTATCTCAAGCTCCCTCTTCCAAAGCAAATAGGGACGAAATTTCAGCTTTGCTCATTTCATTCAAAACATCTCATTTATCCTGGCTCAAGTACCCTCCCTAATATCACCACTCCAAGCAACAACACTCCCCTTCTGTCCTTCTTATACAACTTATCTCTTTGACACAGTACATCATAGCAGAGCAGCTTATCTGTGAAGCACAGTGTCAAACAGACATGTCTCCTCATTCACTCTCTGTTCCTGACCTTATCCCTCTTTTCTCACTGTGTCGTGTACCAGCCCAGCACATCTTATCTTCCACTGACAACTATTATGATTTTCTGTTCATTGCTGCACCCTTATTCACGTAATCCTTAAACTAGTCTTCCATGGCAGCCTCATACTTCAGTTTTGTGTTCCCATTGTACTTCCCTAAGCGCAGTGCCTTAAATCAACAAATATTTATTGAATAAATGAACGAATGAACAAACTCAACTAACCTATACTTACTGAGGAAAATTAGAGAACATTCAGAGACCAAGAAAGCTAATGTGAATGAGGAGCCTTGTTACTCCAGGCCCTCGGAGAGGCAACGCTGAGCAGCCTGGTCTTGCACGGTAATTCACTGTTCCATGTACATCCATTTTAGCTCCTTTGCTTGCAGCAGTTTTCTGTAGGTCATGAGAAGGAATGGCATGAGAACACTGAGCCCCTAAGGGGATAGGAAGCCACAGGCAATTTTTTCCTGTTTCACATTGTTATGAGAGCCTGACCTGTGTGTAAGTTCAAGTTTTTAGTTCCTAGCATCGATGACAAAGGAGAGGGAGGGGAAAGGGATTGTTTCTAGGAAAGTACAGAATAGTTTCTTAAAATCTATACTTTGGTACCAGTAACTATGTAGGTCTTAATTTCCCTCTCAGAGAGTTGTCACAAAGTCTAAAGTATCAGTTGTAACTACTCTGGAGGAGGCACCTGGTCAACTAAGTTCAGTGGCTCAGATATGAATAAACCCAACTTTCTCTTAAAATACGTGCTGCTCCTGTTCATTTTCAAAGCATTTTAGGTTATAATACAAGTACAGGTAACAGCACAAATAAAATTAAATTGTTGCTTGAGCAACAAGTTATAGTTTGTATTCTTATTTTGGATACAACCTAAACATAATAAAAGAAAATACCTGTCTCAAATCACTGGGTGTGTTTGGGGATTGTCAAATTCGGCACTGTTGGCATATTGAGCTGGATAATTCTTTGTTGGACAGCTAGCTTGTGCATTGTAGGATATTTAGCAGGATCCCTGGCCTCTAGATTCCAGTACCATCTTTCAAGTCATGAGAATTAAAAACGTCTTAAGTCATTGCTGAATTGCCCTGATTGAGAACCTGTAAACTATGTGAATTAAGCTAGAGAAAGTATGGGCTGTCATACAACCCTAAGGAGCGGAATGGAGATAGAGAACGTCAGAGCCTGTATGTGTCTGTCTAGGTCTAGAAGAAGGTTGATTTTCCATGGCTCAGATACATCCTGCACTTTATTTCTCCCACATATTCCTCCAGTGATAACACTACCTGATAGAGAAACTGTAACCTCACAATAGAACTTGGTTGACCAGAATATGATGTTAAAAATGACACATTGAATTGTAATAAAAATTTTAAGGGAAAAATTAATGTTTGATTTATTTTTGAGTGTCATGCTTTATTACTTGTATCACATTTCTACTTGATTGTATGATATTGATTTGATGGTTCAGATTGAGTTTGACTATTAATTGGATTACAGTACTTTTTAAAATCGCCTTACTTCAAATGAAAAATGCAAAAGGTATATTTTTACACATTTAGCATTTAACCAGAAGAGTATGAGGTACTTATCACTTTTAATTTGTAAATTCTCTCCGTAATATTAAGTAAGAACTTTGGAAGGGTTAAGTAGAGATAAATAAAGTATAAATAAATGAATTAGGTAAGTAGAAAAAACCATAACATGATGGAAAAAAATTCTAGAAATGCATTAAACATTGAAAAATACTTGATGAAGCATTATTTAGTATAAAAGTAGGCAGAAAGCATTAGGTGCGTAATATTTTGTAGAATGGCTGATATGCTCAGGGCGTTCTTGCTCTTACATGCAATGGGAGGGGCTTGTATCATTTCTGGTTTTCAGTGGTTGCTCTGGAGAATATAGCTTCTATTCTGAAGGTCATCTGGGTTATGTAGCCAAGAGAGGTGCACTACAGCAGAGGTGAGCACGTGGCTAAGTGTTATATGAAAGGATGATGTCTTGTGCAAATGGTCTGAGTGACTCTGCTCCGTTCTGCATGTGTGCACTCTCAACAGAATCCTATGCACTGTGCAAAGGATGGAGGGAATGGGAGCAGGGAAGGCCTTGCCCTTTTAGTACCCAGGGCTATTTAGAAACTCTCAACTGTGTGGACCTCTGGCATTGTTCCACCTCCCACTGATTTTGTTTTGATGAGTTAACTTTAGAAATTCTTGACGTCTTCAAAACAATTATAAGTGATTACTTGAAATGATGGTACATGGAAAAGGAAGATTGTACAGCCATTATGGTGGTAATTCTATTCATATTGGCTTATATTCTTTGTAGTATACTTTGCAAAATATTTTGGAGAGTCAGGACAACAACTGATGACCGAAAACGAAATTCTCTTAATTTTAGACAAGAATGAAGATATATGCTCATGGATTTATATGAATTCCATAACATCTATTGAGCCATTCTGACTTTCATTACCCAAGATAAATCCCATTACCTTCAACAAGATGGGCATACAAGTATTTAAGGGTGGGATGTGTTTTTAAATGAATAAACTGTGAACCACTGTAAGAATTATGTTTTTATTTTATTGAGGTGTTATAATTAGCATAAACTATAAAGAGTAGCCCAGATGGTTTGCTCAGGGTATCAGAGCCCCTGATAAGCTTATTGGAATTGGTGCACTCTGCTCATATATATTATTTAAGTAAATGGGCCCTGAAAACCATAATAAGTAATAAAACTAATAGCACATTCATCAGTTAGGCTATCTAAACTATTCCTAAGTGTACAAACATTTCACCTTTAACGTGACTTTTGTTTATTGTACTATAAAAAAGTTACTGTTTTGAAGACATTTTACTGTTGTCAGTCATCACTAAAATAATTGTTTCAGCATTTTACCTCCATGCTATTTATACATGTGGTCTATAGAAGAGCCCCAAGTAACCTCAATATCTAGGAATTTAGAAAAAACAGATGATTGTTGAGTAATGCTAACACATTCCAGAAATTTTTATTTGCCCCAGCAGTCACTGTTACAATCATTCTGTCTCCTCTAGATATACGTATTATGTTGGCAAGAATGAAGTAAGGCATCAGGAGCCTTAGAGAAGAACAATTTGAAACCCTAAAAATAGCAATTCCTTTATAACAACACCTATACTGGTTCCATGAAAACAGCTGATTTTCACTCGTGTAGACAAAAGACATTACTTTATTACTGGTGTTTGTTTAATTTAGATTTTACTTACTTTAGTGTAAAGAAGTCACAGATGTTGATAAACATTGGTCAATTGACTTAGAATAAGAACAAGACTCCAGCATATTTAGCACCAGTTTCTATATGAGAGCATTCAAACTGTCTGCTGGACTAGACAAAAGCCTGATGAGAAAACAGGATGTTTCTTTCATGTCTTAGAATAGTCCTGCATTATTTCCATCTCTGTGCATGCATGGGTGTGCAAGAAGACGGGTTGTTTTATAGATTGTCAAGGCTGATGATCAAGTGTCAAGTTCATCATGTTGAGTTAAGGGAATGTTGCTTATATCAGGGGCATTATTTTGGGGGTCTGTTTTTAATAGGATCTCATAGTTTCTGAATTTCTGTAGTCAGTATTGTGGAGTTTGAATTTAGGATTAGCCTGTGGAATTTTTCCCAAATAAGGGGTTCTTGGTTAAAATATGCTGGGCTACGAGAAAAAAAAAATAGATACTCCCTTTTGATTTTTAATATAAAGAACAGACAGAAATTAAAAATTCATGCAATGAATTGTGTTCTCTAAAATTTAAGTATCCCCCCAGAAAAACTATTTTCCCATTTCCTACTTAGTGCAAACCCACTACTCTACCTCTCTTCTTCCCCCAAACAACAAAATTCATAAAATATCATTCTTCTTAACTCTACTTTTTCATCTACTTTATTGAATAAAATATGTTTTCCAGATCGTTAGCTTTCTTGAAACTCTTCTGGCAATGAGAAAAGGACATGTTAATGATCAGATCCAGTGATTTTTTTTTTATTATACAATTCAAAAATTATATAGTATTTTTTTATTATTATACAATTTTATTATGATACCATTTGATCTTTCTTTATTATTTATAACTCTTGATAATCTATTCCTATTTGTAAACCCCCTGCTCATTTGATTCAAATACGATTCTCTTCTAATTCCCTTGTGCTGAGATTACTTTTTTCTTGTTTCTTTTCTAAATCCTCTTTCTTTGGCCTTTGTACACACTCTACCTTCCCCACCTGTGTAACCAAAATGATTCTCTTGGCTTCAACTACAACTATATGCCATGCTTCTGAAATCTAGGATCCAGATCCAGCCTCTCTCCTGAAATCCAGGTCTATATTTGTAAAACTACTTTCCTCTACCTAAATGTCACACTATGTCATTCCGGATCTTGGCAGGTAGCAGAAGAAACACTGAGATGATTCTAAAGAGAAATTGAAGATGCATAGGCAAAGTTACAACAGAGAAATGTTAAGGCACTAAGGGACCAGCTAGAGCTGGAGGATCTCACCACCACTCCTGAGGAGGCTGGGAGGAAACAGTGCTCTGGAAGTTCAGCCAGAGCTGGAGCCTTGGGCAAGAAGCTGATGAGCTGAGAAACTCACTGATGAGGGAGGAAGAGGGATGGTTATGAAGATAGTATTGTTGTGAGTGACGGAATAATTGTTGCATCTCCATGTGATGTCTGTTTTGCAGCCGCAGCCCTAGTCTGATACTCAGGAAAATTAATCTGGGCCAATTACCTTTCTTTCTGCCAGATAAATTCAAACTGTGCATAGTAAGAAATACTAGGTTCTGTATTTATCTCAAGGCAATTTATCTGGCATTTGATATTTGGCTTTCTAAAGATAACGGCAGATGAACTATGATAATCATTTTTCTATAAAGCACGCCTGTTACTTTTAAATAGATAACATCAGTGCTAGCATCAAATTTTCTTAGGTAAAAAAACATTTTCTCTAAAGGAAGCGTCATTGAATATTATGAAAATATTCTTTAAACGTTTAATAAACATGGAAAAGTTTATACACTAAGAAAATGTCTCTGAATTTTATACCAATGCTGAATTTCTCTATAAGTCCAAGTGGAAGGGGAGTTCTGTTTTTTAAATATTTACTGTAAATCCAATTCAAATATATTAATAACTTGCTTAAGCTCTTTTAAGGTAGTTGTTTTAGGGCATGTGAGACAAAATGTCTGGTAACTCGACTTTACTTTCAGTCGATCGAGAATATTTAGAAAATATTCTGCATCTGTATTGAATTTGAATATTAATGATACAGTGATTTGTGTTGAAAAATAAATCAATCTTTCTGTTTCGCACTTAATATATATAGCAGATTCCTAGCAAATAAACTTTTGCACTTGGTAAACACCCACAAAAATGTTTATTATCATCTTTCATGCTATGTTCCTATTTGCAGAATCTTTTTTTCATTTTTCAGTACTTGTGCATTTTTAAAAACATAGTACAGAATACTTGATTGTGAGGATAATATTTCCTCAGACTATCACCTTTAGAAAACAGAAGAGGAAACCTTTATACCGCTGTGTCTGGATTAAAAATAAAAATGGGATCCTTGTCTCATAAAAAAGTAAATAATAAAAAGAACATTTTTATTCTAATTTATTCCGAATCATAAGAGTGAACAAAGAGATAATGATTGTCCAATAAATTGTTGTGTAATGCTGGGGTTTTTTTCCTTCCTTTGGGATTTACTCTGTGATTTTTCACCCTGGAAAATGCAGTAATAGCACTTAAAATATCTTATTCAATAAACCAAATGCACAGTTCTGCAGCTGCCTGTAGAATGAGCATCATCATTACCTCTCTGCTTAGTTGGTGGATTTAGTTGGCATTGGCTCTGTTTTCAGAGGCTGGGGATTGCATGTTTCTCATTAAAATGGAACTATGAAGAATTAAAAGTCAAACATGAGACACAATTTATTTTCCTATGTTAGTCAGGAGAACTTTTATTCATAATACTATGTGGTGAGTAATACCCATGGATGTGCCAAAGGGTGGCCCAGGACACACGAGAAAAAAACATATTCATTTATGTTCCACAGAATTTTTTAATCTCATGTGTTTTTACAGATGGAGAAACTAATTACAAAGAATTTAACTAACTTGTTCATGTTATCACACAGTTGTTTAGTGGGACAACTGGGAGTAGAAGGCCGGTCTTCTGGCTGCTCCATATAGTGTATAACTGAGAAGACCACACCATTTCCCATTTGTTTTCCAATCTGCCAGTGTTTCCCTCCCTCACATGTATGCAAGGCAGAATGTGTGTCGAATGATGTCAGAACTTCCAAAGACATACCATCTTGTCTTTTTTAGTTACAGAAACCTGTTAGGTATAATACCCCACACTGCTCAGCTGCTGAACATGTCTTATTTTCTTAGAAAGAAATATTTAGGTACAAGTAATCCCCAAGTCTCAGAAGTCAGTGGTAATATTATGAGGCATCTTTTGATTCCTGCAGAGTTTTATGATTCACAAAGCAATTTCATTTGCCTGAGTTAAATCATTCTCAACATCTCAACAGAATGACCCTTTGTAATGTAAAGTAAGTGTAAATATAACAGCTGTAAATGTAACAATTGAACTATAAATGAACTATAAACAATTTTACTTAAATCCCTAATTTAATGAATCACAATGGTATGAATTCTAAATTTAAAAAATAATAGTATATTTACATTTATTTGATCTACAAGAGAATGTCTTGTTTATTTACAGATTTATAGATTTACTATAATATATTTGAGTCCACCTGGAATTCGCCACCAATACTTTGGGACCCTCTGCCTAATTTATTATGAACTTGCTGAGTTGTTGAGATTATTGTGTTGTTACCTTCACTTTTTAATTTTGTATAGATAGATAGATAGATAGATAGATAGATAGATAGATAGATAGATAGATACATATATATATATCAATATCTATATATCTTTCTATCTCTCTATATAGATATATCTGTATAGAGATATAGATATACTATATATAGATAGATAGATATAGATATATATTAGATATAGATATATCTGTATATCTATATATAAAAATTCCACAAATACTGAGTTCCAGTCAATGAATTCTGGCAATTATATTGACTTCTGTAACCAACACCCCAAATAAGACATAGAAATTCCCATCAGCAGAGAATCTATTTACATATTTAACCCTACTGCCGCCCAACCTCCCACCAAGAGGCAATCACTTACCTAATTTTTGTCATTAGATGATAGTTTTGCTTGTTCTAGAACTTCAAATAAATGGAATGAAACAGTATATACTTTTTTTTTTTTCTGGCTCCTTTTACTCAGATATTTATCCATATTATTGCAGTATCAGTAGTTAATAACTTGTTTCTGAGTAACACTGTATATTCATACTGTAATTTGGTTACGCTTTTTCATTTGATAGACATTTAGGTTGTTGGCAGTTCTGAGCTTCTTAGGTGCTATGGAAATTCATGCAAATCTGTTTATGAACATATGTTTTCATTTCTCTTGAATGAATACCTAGAATTGGAAGTATTTGCTCATAAGTATGCTTTATAATAAATTGTCAAAACAATTTTTTAGTATATATATTTTTTTAAATTTTCAGTTACAGTTAACATGCACTGTTATAGTTTCAGGTGTACAACATAGTGATTAGAAATTTATACAACTTATGAGGTGATCACAGTGAATCTAGTACCCATCTGACACTGTGCATGATTATTACAATATTATTGACTGCATTCGTTATGCTATACTTTACATCTCCATGACTGTTTTCTTACTACCAATTTGTAATTGTTAATCCCTTCCCATTTGTTACCCATCCTCCAACCCCCCTCTCATCTGGCAGCTCTCAAAATGTTCTCTGTATCTATGTGTTTGTTTTTATTTTGTTTATCTTGTTCTATAGATTCCACATATAAGTGAAATCATACAGCATTTGTCTTTCTCTGCCTCGCTTACTCCACTCAGCTAATACCCTCTAGGTCCATCCATGTTGTTGTGGATGGCAAGATCTCATTCTTACTTATGGCTGAGTAATATTCCATTGTATGTATGTACCACCTCTTATTTATTCATTCATCCACTGATGGGCACCCAGGTTGCCGCCATATCTTGGCCATTGTAAATAATACTGTGATGAACATATGGATGCACATGTCCCTTCGAAGTAGTGTTTCTTCAAATAAATACACAGAACTGGGATTATTGGGTCCTTTGTCTCTTGTTATAACCTTTGATTTAAAGGTTGTTTTGTTTTGTTTTTTTGTTTGTTTGTTTCGTTTTAGTCTGATATAAGTACTGCTACTCATGTTCTTTTTTCATTTCTATTTTCATGAAATAGTTTTCCCATGTATTTTACTTCCAGTCTGTGTGTCTTTCAATCTGAAGTTAATCTCTTAGGCAGCATATATAAGGGTCTTGTTTTCTTATCCAGTCAGCCCTCCTATCTTTTGGTTGGAGCATTTAATTCATTTACATTGAAAGTAATTATTGATAGACATGTAGTTATTGCCATTTTATTATTCATATTTTTGATCCTTCCTTCTTCTTCTTCTTCTTCTTCTTCTTCTTCTTCTTCTTCTTCTTCTTCTTCTTCTTCTTCTTCTTCTTCTTCTTCTTCTTTGTCTTCGTCTTCGTCTTTGTTTTCTTCTCCTCCTCCTCTTCCTCCTCCTTCTTCTTCTCCTCATCCTCTTCCTCCTCCTCCTCTTCTTCGTCCCCCCTTTATCATAATACTGGTCTGGTGTTGATGAATTCCTTTAGCTATTTTTTTTTTTTTTTACCTTGGAAACTCTTTATCTGTCCTTTAATTCTAGATGATAGCTTTGCTGGGTAGAGTAATCTTGGTTGTAGATCCTTATTTTTCATCGCTTTGACTATTTTCTGCCAATCCTTTCTAACCTGCAAAGTTTCACTTGAGAAATCAACTGAGAGTCTTATGGAAGCTTCCTTGTAGGTAAAATAACAAACTGCTTTTCTCTTGCTGCTTTTAATATTTTCTTTTTTCTTTAACCTCTGGCATTTTAATTATGATGTGTCTTAGTGTGGGCCTGTTTGGGTTCATCTTATTTGGGACTCTGTGATTCAGGGGCTTGGATACCTATTTCATTCGCCAGGTTAGGGAGGTTTTCTGTTATTATTTCTTCAAATGTATTTTCACAAAACAATTTTTAAGTGGTGATACTGCTTTGTACTTCACCAGCAATGTAGTTCTACCTACTAAAAATTATTTCTAGCATTTGAATATGCTTTCTGTTTTCATTTTAGCCATTTTGGTGGATGAGAAATGGTATCTCAGTTTTAGTTTATATATCCTTGATTACTAATGCTGACCACTGTGTCATGCACTGAATAGCTATGTGTATACCTTTTGTGATGTGCCTTTTCAAGTGATTGCCTCCACCCCTTTTAAACATTTACCTTTTTAATTACTGATTTGTTGAGTTCAACTATGTCCTTACTGATTTTCTGTTTTTGAGAGCTGCCCATTTCTGATAGATGGGTGATGAAATCTCCAGTTATGATAGTGAAATTCATCGGTTTCTCTCTGCAACTCTATTAGTTTTTGCCTAATATAGTTTTACACCCGTTTTTAACAGCTTATACACATTAAGGTGTGTTATATTCTCTTGAATAATTGACCACTTTATCATTATGTATGTCCTTTTTACCCCTGATAACTTTCCTTGCCTTGCAATCTGCTTTGTCTGAAATTGATATAGCTATTCCTGTTTTGTTTTGATTAGTGTTAGCATGGTATGTTTTTCTCCATCTATTTCATTTTATATGTGTCTTTATATTTAAAGTGAGTTTCTTATAGACAACACATACTAGGTCTTGTTTTTTATCCACTTTGATAATCTGTCATTTATTTGGTGATTTTTAGACCATTGATGTTCAAAGTGATTATTGCTGTAGTTAGATTAATATCTACCATATTTGTTACTGTTTTCTATTTCTTGGTTTTCTTCTTCCTGATTTTGTCTTCCACTCTTTCCTGTCATTTGTAGTTCTAAATGAGCATCTTATATGACTCGGTTTTTTTTCCTTTCTTAGCATATTGCATATATTTCCTTTTTCTTTTGTGTTTTTCTTATTGATTGTGCTAGAGTTTGTAATATATATTTATAGTTAATCCAACTCCACTTTCAAATGACACTATGCCACTTCACAAGTAGTGTGAGTAACTTCTAGATTGTTTGTATTTTTCCTGCTTGGTGCTCTCTGGATCTATGGTTGGTGTCTTAGTCACTGTTATTCAAATCTTTGTTTTGGAGGAGTCTATTGATATACCCTGTGTCTGGGAGATTCTTTCCTTAGCCATGTCCAGCCTACTACTAATAAGCCCATTAAAGTAGTCTTTACTTCGTTTATAGTGTTTTGGATCTCTAGCATTTCTTTTGGTTCTTTCTTACGATTTCCATCCCTCACATTACCCATGTTCATGAATGCTGTCTACTTTATCCTTTCAAGCCCTTATCACATTAATCATAGTTGTTTTAATTTTCTGGTCTGAGAATTCCAACATCCCTCCTTGTCTGCTTCTGATGCTTGCCCTGTCTCTTCAAATTGTGTGTTTTGCTTTTGGTATGCTTTGTAATTTTTTTATTTTCATAGTCGGCGGAGATGTACTGGGTAAAAAGGACAGCCATAAATAGGCTTTTTGTCATGTGTTGGTGAGGTGTAGGGGTGGGGGGGGGATGTTCTATAGTCTTACAATTAGGTCTCAGTCTTTCAGTAAGCTTATGCCTCTGGGCTATAAATTTTACAAGAGTTTCTTTTTGTTGTTGTTGTTTTGTTTTGTTTTTGTCCCACCATAGGTGAAACAGAATGGTGGAGTTGAGTATTTCCCTTCACCCAGGGCTATTAGACTCTGATTATACCTCAGCGGGTTACACTATATTTAAGGAGCTTCCCCTGAGGGCAGATCATGTTAATAATTATCATTCATTTGTAAAACTTATTTTTAGTTTCTGGATAAGAGGCTTTGTTCATATATGTACTGGAAACATTTTCTCTAAATATTTGGCTTCATTATTCATGTTCACATCAATGAGCATATATTTTCAATTTCAGTAAAGTCAAATTTTAAAATTTGGATATATTTGACTACATTAGAGTCATGAAAGTATTCTGATCTATTTTCTTCTAGAAGCTTTGTTGATCTTACTTTTAAATTTACATCTAAAATTTACCTTGATTTGCTCTTTTGTGTATGGAGCAAGGTAGGTTAATGGAAGAGGTGAGGTTTATTTTTTGTACAGATATCCAGTTGTTCCGGCATCAAAACTTTTCTTTTCTCATTAGTACCTTGGAGAAAATCAAATTATCACATAAGCATGAGTCTATTTCTGGCTTTCTATTCTGCTCCACTGATCTGTTTTTCTGTCATTACACTATATACAGAACTACACTGATTGCTTTAGCTTTATAGTAAGTCTGGAAATAAGATAGTGTAAATCACCCATCTTTGTTCTTTTTAAGATTATATTTGTGATTTTCCATACTTTATATTCCATGTAAATTTTGATATCAGTTTGAAAACTTGACAAGACCTGCTGACATTGTGATAGAGATTACTTGGGATCTTTTGATTAATTTGGGAGATACAGTAATATTCTCTTCCAATCCATGAATATAATGTATCTTTATACTTACCTATGTCTTTTTATATTTATCTCAGCAATACTTTATAGTTTACAGTAGTTATTGCACCCATTTGTTAGATTTATTATGAAATGTTTGAGTTCTTAAAACTATTTTAATATTCTTTTAAAAATTATTTTCCATTTGTTCATTATAGAAATGCAATTGACTTTAGCATTTTGACCTTGTATAAGTGCAAACTTGGCTAAAATTTATTTCTTGTAGAGGTTTTCTTTTGTAGATTCCATAAGGTTTTCTAACTATAGAATTATGTCATTTATAAAAAAAATAGTATACCATTTGCTTTATGATCTCTATGCTTTATGTTTATTTATCTTACCTCTTTGTACTAGTTAAGTCTTCCACTACAATAGTGAATAGAAGTTGTGAGAGGTGATATCCATGTCTTGTTCCTAATCCTAAAAGAGTTTAATGTTTCACTATTAGTTATCGTGTTATTGCAGGTTTATCATAGATACCTTTTATTAGTGCAAGGAAGTTCCATCGTAGTTGTAGTGTTCTGAGAACATTTATCATAAATGACTGTTAAATTTGGTAATTTTTTTTTCAGCATCTGGTATGTTTTTGCCTTTTTTTTGTTAATGTGATGATTTATTTACAAATGTTAAATCAATCTTGTATTACTGAGATGAGTTCCATTTATCTTGATATTTAAATATTTTGCTATTATTTTTCTGTTCTTACAATGTGGTTGTCATGTTTTGGTATCAGGATTTTAATGGCCTCCTGAAAAATAGCTGAGATGTTTACCCTCCTCTTCTATATTCCGAAGGAGTTTGTAAAGATTTGGTGTACTTTTAACTAAATATTTCAAATAATTCATCGGGAGACTACATTATCTGGGGTTTTCTTGTTGGGAATACTTATGGTTACAAATTAAGTATCTTACTATATATGTGGATATTTAGATTTTTCTATCTCATCTTATGTCAATTGTGGCAAGCTGATTTTTTCAAGGAATTTGTAAAGTTTATATAAATTGTCAAATTTATTCACACAAAGTTGCTCATAATATCTCACCCCCTTAGTTGTTGTTTTATTTTATTTTAAGATATTCACTGATAGGCCCTTTTTCATTACTGATAATGGTAATTTGTCTCCTCCTTTTTCAAAAAAATTTTTTGGAGTAATCTTGCTAGAGGTTGATTAATTTAAAGTATTTTTTTTAAACAGCTTCTGTTTGTTTGTTTTTTGTTGTTTGATTTCTGCTCTCGCTTTATTTTATTTTTCTATTAGTTTAAGTTTGGTTTGCTCTTATTGTTCTATCCTCTTAACATAAAACCTTAGATAATTCATTTTAAACATTTATTATTATTATTATTATTATTATTATTATTATTATTATTTGTAGTGTTTTAAAGCAACAGATCACTCTCTAAGCACAGGTTTACCTACATTCCATAAGTTTGACATGTTGTGCTTTTATTATCATTCACTCCAAATCAAATTTTATTTTCCCTGTGATTTCTTTTTTGACCAAGAAGTTATAGAGGATACACTGATTAATTTCCAGATATTTTTAACTTTCTAGATATCTTATATTATTAGTTTAAAATGTAAACCATTAATCAGACAACATACTCTTGACTAATTTAAATCTATAGTATTTATTGAGACTTGTTTAATGGCCCAAAATGTGTTCACATGGACATATTTTCTTTTCATATTTGTTGTATGTAGTGTTTTATTACTATAAGTAATATCAAATACATTGACAATACTAATCAAGTTTTCTGTACCCTAGTGCTTTGTTTTGTATTTTCCTACTTGTTTTATCAACCAGTAAGAGAGTAGTACAAAGATTTCCAGCTATGGTTACTGGGATCTAACATATTCTGTTTCATGTGTTTTGAATGTTTGTTATTAGGTGTGTATACATTTAAGATAATCTTTCGTGAATAGATTTTTTTTCAGTCAACTTTCATTGTACATATCAATGTGGTCAAACTCTGTGGTCAGCGGGGTCTATAGAGTGAAAGAGTGACAAGTGTCTCTTAAGTTTTGCCTAAAATTCATTTCTTGTCTTTCACTGAAAATATCTAAGAAAAGATAGCCAAGTGTTAAAATCACATTTATTCTTCTCAGAACACTTGACAGGTATATCTCCTATTAAAAAGACACAAAAGAAAATTAGTCACCAAGAATCACATCTTCAGAAATTTAAGAACCAAATAAAGTAATTCTTCCAACTGGATTTTTCAAACAATGAACAGCCGTGCCAGGTATTTCTCTGTTGTCTTCCATTCTATTGGCCTCTACTATATCCAAATTAAACAATCAGGGAAGTTTTATCTTCTTAGTGTTACAATGTTTTATTCACTATCTATTTTCTTGGTGACTCTGAAAGCAGCATTTCAGGGGGAAATTTTGCGCAGTCCTTGTAAGGCAGCCGGGGGCAGGTTTTGTGGAGGACTATTGGGAACAGCACTGAAGTAAGGTCTCACAGAATTAGGACAAGCATCCAAATCAAGTCACACAAAGTAAAGATATGAATTAAAACATTGGAATATATTGACATAATTGGTGATTTCTATTATTATCCAACAACTTGTGAGCTTTATATTGGTAATAACCTGAAATATCACTAATGAGAAGACAGCTATTATTTTTATTTTTGAATAAAATATTCATCTCTTCAAAAAATCTAACTTCACTAGATATGTTTTTTCTTTGCTTAAAAGAAGTCTGTGTATGCTTATTTTATATTTTCAACTCCATCTGGAATCAAAAGTCGGTGATATTTTACCATGTACTTGCAGTTGTGCACCTATAAGAGGAACAGTAATATCCATAGTCTTATTATGACTTACTGTCTCCAAGTTTAGAGAATGTTCGTAGAGAATTCTGGCAAAATTGTCATGCTAAAATACATTTCTTTTTTTTTTTGTCACTCTATTCCTTGTGAGTCATTGCCTTTTGTTGGGGCTTCTTCCATGGACCTTATTATGTTCTAAAATGTGTTTATAAATCAATATTTAGGAAACTGAGTTAGAATGAGAAAAGAACAACAGTATTTTAAATAGTTAAATGGTTACCTACTTGTACCTGTAATTATTAGACATAATATAATGTCTAAACTTCTCTGACATAAAATATAAACCCCAAATACAGATATATCACAGATATGAATTTATTTATTCAATTATACCATTGATTGCATGCATGTATAAGCTACCTATTTTACTAAGAAGATGTATCATGAAAAACTAGAATTAAATTTAATTTTATTATGGAGCTCTCTTTATTCAAGATAATTATTTATTTTGTGTTTTAGTATATTAAAGGTAACATGAGATGATTTTGTTTTTTTGTGTTTTTTTTTTTAATTTTTATTAGGGAATATTCTGGAACAGTGCATTTCTCTAGGGCCCAGCAGCTCCAAGTCGTTGTCCTTCAATCTGGTTGTGGAGGGCGGAGCTCAGCTCCAAGTCCAGTCGCTGTTTTCAATCTTTAGTTGTAGGGGGTGCAGCCCACCATCCCATGCAGGAATTGAACCTGCAATCTTGTTGAGAGCTTGTGCTCTAACTAACTGAGCCATCCGGTACCCCAGATGATGGTTCTTGACTACTAATAATACCCACTCAGTGTCCGCACTTGTTAAGAAGTCAAGATATTAATAGTTTCAGAAATAAATAGTTTTTGAAGTCCTTCCATTTTAAGAACTGTTAATTTGTATTTTTTGTATTCTTTTGGGATCACAGATTTCCAGGATGTTCAAAAGACACCACTACCTGTTCTGGAAGGGCAACTTAAAATCAGCATTCTTTCCTTAGGTAGTTATTAGGCTTTGAAAAATATGAATGATTGCTGATCACTAACTTTCTATACATGCTACTGGATGCCAAGAGCAGACATACGGGTAGCTTCTGTTTTAACTAGAAATATTTCTAAGTCTAAGCTGCTAAATGATACCTTAAAAGATAATGAATGCCTTAAGAAAAATTTCAAGGGTTTAAATGGTTCTTTAACATGATTCATTGTTATGAGGTTATGATAAATCAATTATAAAATGAATGAAATATAAAAGTAAAAATATTGACATACCTTTTGCAAATTATAATTAACAGCCTTAAATTTGAAAGAACATGTGATTCACACCTGTAAGAAGTCAGGTAATAAGCAAATAATGCTACAAACTAATGCTAAAGGTCCCTCTAGTATGAAATATTTTCAGTGTGCTAACAGTAATTCCTCTATTACTTGACAACAATTTAATTTCCAGTAAATTTCCGCATGTGTAGGACAAGCTCCACTCTTTGACACAATACGGATTCTTAGTCACCTCATTCCTTCTGGTGAATCTGATTCAATCTCAAGGAACAATGTAAATTTTCCCTTTATATGAATTATTCCTTAACTTCCCTAGCTCTTATTGATCAAATATTCCATCTCAGATTTCAGTAGCCTCCATATTTCCTAGCACAATATTGCAATACCCTTAGTTTCACCAGCCATAGGATTACTGTTGTAGTAACCTAGAAAATATTTTCAGTATCAGAAGTTGCAGGCATTATTTGTTTTAGGTGAGAATTTGTATTCCTGTGACTTCCGGATTCTGAAAGAATGCAAAAAAAAAAAAAAAAAAAAAAAAAAAAGCAAAACAGAAAAACAACAAAAAAAACTTATTTTTCTTTTACATAGTAATCCTTCCAAACTAAAAGATAGCTATCAAGTTGTTGCTAGGCTTTGTATTTTCTTTTTTTTAATTTATTGGGATGACATCGGTTAACAACATTATATACATTTGAAATGTATAGTTCTATAATACATCATCTTTATTTTGCATTTTGTGCTCACCACCCAAAGTCTAGTCTCCCTCCCTCACCATATGTATGACATCCTTTACCCTATTCATTCTTCCCCCACCCCACACTCCTCTGGTAATCATCATTATATTGTCTACTAATTTGTTTGTTTGTTTTGTTTGTTGCTTTCTTTTTATATCCCATACATGAGTGAAATCATTTGGTTCTTATCCTTTTCCAGCTGACTTATTTTGCTTAGCATGATACTCTCAAGATGCATCCATGTTGTCACAGATGGCAAAATTTCATCCTTTCTTGTGGTGCAGTAGTATTCCATCGTATATATGTACCATATCTTCTTCATCTAATCATCCATTGAAGGACACTTAGATTGTTTCCATGTCTCGGCTGTCAACTATAGTGCTTCAGTGAACATAGGGGTGCATACATCTTTACGAATAAATGTTTTCAATTTTTTCAGGTAGATACCCAGAAGAGAGATTGCTGGATCATATGGGAATCCTATTCTTAGTTTCTTGAGGAACCTCCATACTGTTTTCCATAGTGGCTGTAGCAATTTACATTCCCACCAGCAGTGTGCAAGATTTTCTTTCCCTTCACATTCTCTCCAACTCTTGTTATTTCTTGTCTTATTGATAATAGCCATTCTAACAGATGTGAGGTAGTATCTCATTGTGGTTTTGATTTTCATGTCCCTAATAGCTAGTGAAGTTGAGCATCTTTTTATATATCTATTGGCCATTTGTACGTCTTCTTGGGAGAAGTGTCTGTTTTGGTCCTCGGCCCATTTTTTAATAGGGTTATTATTATTTTTTTCGTTATTGTTGTTGTTAAGTTGTATGACTTCTTTATATATTTTGCGTATTAGCCCCTATTGAAGGCATTGTTTGCAAATATTTTCTCCCATTTGGTTGGTTGCCTTTTTGTTTTGTTGATGGTTTCTTTTGCTGTGCAGAAGCTTTTTAGTTTGATGTAGTCCTGTTCATTTATTTTTGCTTTTACTTCCCTTGCCTATGGGGTCAAGTTCATATAATTCTCTCTGAAATCAAGGTCCATAAGTTTAATACCTATGTTTTTATCTATGTATTTTACTATCTCAGGTCTTATATTGATGTCTTCAATCTATTTTAAGTTACTTTTTTGTATAGAGTGTCAAATAACAGTCGAGTTTTTTTGTTTGTTTGTTTGTTTTTCTTTTGCATGTGGCTTTCCTATTTTCCCAACACCATTTATTGAAGAGACTTTCTTTTCTACATTGTATGTTTCTGGCTTCTTTGTTGAAAATTAGTTGTCCATATACGTGTGGGTTTATTTCTGAGCCCTCAATTGTATTCAGTTGGTCTGTATGTCTGTCCCGCCCCTACCAATACCATACTGTTTTGATTACTGTAGCTTTGTTGTATAATTGCAGGGAGCGTGATACCTCTGGCTTTGTTCCTTTTTCTCAGGATGCTTTGGCGATTTGGGGTCTTCTGTGGTTCCATACAAATTTGATGATTTGTTGTTACTGTTGTTGTTCTATTTCTTTGAAAAATGACATTGTGATTTTGTTTGAGATTGCATTGAATTTGTATATTGTCTAGGTAATATGGCCATTTTAACTATATTGATTCTTCCAACCCATGAAAAGGAGTATCTTTTCATTTCTTTATGTCTTCTTCAATTTCTTCCAACAGTGTTTTGTAGTTTTCAGTGAATAGGTCCTTCACTTTATTAAGTTTTTTCTTAGGCAGTTTATTATTTTTGTTCCAGTTGCAAATGGAATTGTGTTCTTACTTTATTTTTCTCATATTTCATTGTCCGTATGTAGAATTGCAACAAATTTTTGAACATTGATTTTGTACCTTGCAAGTTTACTGTATTTGTTTATTGTTTCTAATAGTTTCTTGATGGAATGTTTTGGGTTTTCTATATATAGATCATGTCATCTGCAAAAAGTGATAATTTTACCTCTGTGTTTCAAATTTGAAAGACTAATTTCTTTCTCTTGTGTGAGTGCTCTGACTAGGACTTCTTGTAATATGTTGAATAACAATGGTTAGAGTGGGCATCCTTATCATATTCCTAGTATTAAAGGGAAAGCTTTCAGTTTTTCACCATTGAGTATGATATTAGACGAGGGTTTGTTGTATATGGCCTTTATTATATGTTGAGGTACCTTCCTTCTATACCCATTTTATTGAGTGTTTTAATCATAAATTGATGTTATATATTGTCAAGTGCTTTTTCTGCATCTACTGATATGATCATAGGATTTTTAGCCTTATTTTGTTAATGTGGCATATTACATTGGTCAATTTGTATATGTTGAACCATCCGTGCACTGCTGCAATGAACCCCATTTGATTGTTGTGAATTATCTTTTAATGTGTTGTTATATTCTATTTGCTAATAATTTGTTTAGGCTTTTTACATCTATATTCATCAGAGATTTTGGTCACTAATTTTCTTTTTTTGTGTGTTATCCTTGCCAGGTTTTGGTATCAGGGTAAAGTTGGACTCATAAAAAGTGTTTTGAAGTATTTAGCCTTACTATTTTCTAAGAGAAACATCTTCTTTAGGTTCTCCCTCTTCTGCGCTTTAGACTGATCATTCTACTCCAGATATATTTTACTGTTTTCAATTCTATCTTAAAATATGTCTGGGAGAATTGAACATACAATCTAAATGTGGTTGCCAAAAACCGTGAAAGGTGAGTTTTCATCCAAATTATGAACTAACTACTTATCCCACCATATTTTCATGGATGCTGACAGAAGACATGAGATCCCTAGATCAGAGGCAATGGATTTTATTACTCACTGCATAGCCAGCTGGATGATCTCTATGTTTTCATCAATCCTCCTTGCTCTCAAACTCCAACAACATTGACAGGGAGCAGCCTAGATGGATACTGAGCAGGCAGTGGACTTGTGTTACAGTTGAAGAACTCTAATCCTAAGAGAGCCCAATCTTTATATTGGGCTGCAAGCAAACTTTACACTGGGGGGAGACATCATCCTTATTATGCTGGACAGAGATCAAACTTGTTTTGTGCTCTGGGAAAAAACAATATTTCATCTATCAAGGCTGTTGGCTATGCAAACATCTTTGAAAAGATATTTCAGAGAAGAAAAAAAAAAGAAAAAAAAATTAAAAAAAAAAAAAAGATATTTCAGAACAAAAGCTGTCAGTTACTCTGCTCTCAAGACCTGCAGACATGTGAATTATTTTCAACAGTGGGTTCATTAATTTTCAGTGCAATGAAATTGTGGACACCTTTTAAAATGAAAATTAAGTGATGATAATTTACAGAAAAGAAATATGTTCCCACACATTTGTATAATATAGTACTCAATTCTAATTCTTCAATGACCTTCCTTACTCTTCCATTTGCATAGCAGTGTCACCTGGCATACAGGTATACTTGATTTGGCCTAAGTTCTGATTGCCAAAACAGTAAGTCAATAGTGCCGTTGCATATAGACCCAATAGGACGATGTCCCATTAGATCCATTCAATCACACTGCATTATTACACAGGTTCAGTTTTCCAAGAACTTCTGTCTCAGCTAGAGTAGAGGTGAGTAGGATTGTATTCTACCATTTATCACATCAATCAAGAGTTCATCAAAAATTGAATTAACTCTATAGTATTGAGGAAAAAGATTTGTGCCATCAGGCCAGGAAGACTCCATATTTTTTCAAATTTTTTACGATTGTGCATCATTTAAATTTTTTCCGTTGCATTATCTTGACACTTCCAGAAAACCGGCAATACAAGGATTATTTTAACACTTAAAAATAATAGCAATGAATTATGTGCATAATCATTTTCTACTTAAGCTCATAAATCAGAGTTTAGGTTAATAGAAGGCTATAGAAATGGAAGGTGGCTCTAAGATGTTAAACAGCCTGTTTCAAAGCAGGGATATTTCTAGTGTTAATATTTAAAGCACTTTTTTTTTTTACTCGAAAACTTTTACAATGTTCTTTAGACTCGATTGCTTTGTGAAACATCTCCAATCTTGTGAAAATATTCTCTGATATTTAATTAATTGAAATCTTCTTCTCTTCAGATGTAACCTCAATTGTAATTAGAAATGCATGTGTCAACATTTCTAATTAGCAGTGGTAATTAATATTTATTGAGGGTGCACAGGGCAGGTGGTGAAGTTCTAGACCCTTGAGTAACATGAGCAGAATTTCAGAGAAAAGAACGTTATGGTTGTGTATATATGGCAAAGCATACTCACAGTGTTTAGAAATGAAAGGATGGGAACTCAGTTTAGTGATTGTCATGTTACTCCAATATGTTAGAATTGACAATTGAGAAGCAAGCCAGGATAAAAAAAGTTTTGAACACTCTTCCCCTCCCCCAGATCTATACTTCACTTCTCACATTTTGATTCTCTGAAGGCTAGAACTAATTAAAATTTATAACAAACTCATTGAGGGAACTATTTGGAAAGGATATTATGATTTTGGGAAAGCAGCAAATACATATATAAGATTATTTGTTTAAGGAAAACCAACAAAAACACTATGAACACAGAAAATCTTGAATTTAGTAAGCTATAATAGCAAGGTATGGATTCAGTATTATATATGTATACTGAATTTTAATTTCCTATGATTGTTATCTGATATTTCACCGTGGAGATATTTATAACATGAAGTATTTTGAGGTTCCTTGCATGAAGAAACACTCTGATGCTATATAGTTTTATTAAAAATTTTAATGGAAAACAGGAAAAAACAGAGCCAAGAGCAATGATTGTTAAGGTAAACCACAGAATTAATATTCAAAACAAAATTAGATTATAGCACTGAATCCAACAAGATAAGTCTAATTGAACAAGGTACAATATTGTATTTGAATGCAAAGATCAAACACGTAATATTGTATATTAAAACACATTTACATTTAATTATTCATTTAATAGCATAAAAGTAATGTAAATATAAGAACATTGTTTACATAAATCGAAGGGATAGAAATATAAGGGATGATTTTTACATTAGTTTAAAATCAAACACCAATGGAAATATGACACTCTTGACCACTTTAAAATAATTCATATTATACATGTATATATACAAATATTATAGGTATATTTGGTAAAGAACTGTGTAAGATAAGTGATAAACAGAAAAATATTTGCGAAGTATATGAATGACTATAGATTATCCTTAAAATACACAATGTTCTTGTTCATTATTGAAAAAGTAGTAACACAGAAATAAGAAAAAAACTGAACAAATGGCAGTTTTTGGCAATATATTTTGACAAAAAATATAAATGAACAATAAGCATACAAAAATGAAATTACGGTCATTTAAAATTGAAGATACGCAAAGTTGTTATTAAAATAACACTTTAAAAATCTATTAGATTAGTACAGGTTAAAATGTTTGAAATAGTGTCAAGTGTTGAAAACCTTACAAGTTCATATGCTGTTGGTAGGAGGATGGATGGAGATTTGACCCTGTATCTATGCTACTACTAAAAGTTGTCTGAGAAGATGATAAGCAGCTTGCAAAGAATAATTGACAAAGACTGGAGTAGTGCTTCTAGTAGCAAAAAAACAAAACAAAACCTAAAAACAACCAAAATCTTTGTAGAAGACTTGATAAATAAATTACGAAGTGTCCATTCAATGGATAATATGCAACCTTATTAAATGTTGAGAAAATAATACATTGGTATGAAAATATCAATCTTATCTTGTATGAAAAGCGTACTCGTATTACAGAATAATAGATGATATGATCTAAGCAGTGTTTTTAAAAGTGTGTTAATGAACATTAGTTCCACAAAAATAGTTATGTGATCTGTATAATCAAATTGGAAAATGTTGCATATTTTATCCTTTTTATTTTTTTTAAGATTCACAAAGCACATGAGTGTATTATAGGCTCCAAAAAATATGAGTATGTCCACAAAATAATTTTGTTTCATCCAAATTATTTGCTAAAATTATTTAATTATTTTGTATAAATTCTTTGGAACATCTCCAGTTTAATACTATGCATTTCAGTTTGGAAAATATTGCTATGAATGCATAAGAATAAAAATTTGTCAAGAGAGATACCAAATTAACAGTGACCATCCAGGAGAAGGGGAAATTTAAAAATTTTAGCATTCTATGTTATACATTTTCCATATTATACATACTTTTTTTTTTTTTTTAAGAAAAATAAAATGCATTCTGCATTTTATGCAGAATGAGAGAGTGAAAGTGAGCCCAAGCACAAACTTCTGGTTTAAATAACACCTTTAACACAGCCTTTTAGACTTTTCCCTTAAATAGCTAATACTTAATTTTTTTAAATTATCAATTCACACAACAGCTGAAACTACACTAATAAGACAAATTATTTTATTACTAGAATCTTTGGAGAATTCAATCTAACCATAAAGTCCGTGGAACCAAATTTAGAAAATATATCTGTATTTCATTTCATGAAACAACATCAGTATCAAAAAAGGTATACATTTTGTTTTTAATCCCATCACATAAATTCTCTCCCATAGCCCCAGTGCTGATACCAAACCAAGCTCTGCCATTTCCCATGACATACTTTTGGAGCGGCCAGAGCACCATTTTTAAAATCTATGCACTGCACCATTTTTAAAATCGATTTGGACACTGCAAATTCTTGGAAACAAAGGTCTGAAATGAAATTGGCCAGTGGTACCTGCATCCTGTTAAGATTTTGTTTCCACAAATAAAATGTGGAGGTCCAAAAGGAGACCAAGGCATTGTGAGAATTGAAGATTATCATGAATGCCATTTATCCAGAATATCCAAGAACCCATAGTGGGGATAGTAGAAAATGCCAATTCTGTTTGGCAGAATCACAGAAGACTGCAAACTGAGCTGGTTGCTATATGAATTTACCATTACCCATTTTTCCCATTAAGGGTTAAGCTTTTGAGAGACACTAAGGAGGTAAAAGGCTAACCATACCCGTTTTATTTACCAAACTGCGGCCCATGAGTGAGAAAACAAATAAGCCCGGGGTCTTTAAAAAGGGAATGGAGAATACCATCCTGTGTTCTCCTGTTTACTCTGTAGGGACTAGAAGAAAATTGATAAATATTTGTCATCATGAGGTGAAAAAGACCAACCATACTGAGGAAAGAAGGATGAGGTGAACTTGTCAAAGTCCATCCCAACTATAAGATAAATTGAAATGGATAAAAATGAAGCTGGTTAAGATGAGGTAGAATTGCAAGGAAGCTGAAACTGTGAGAATTAGAGATGACACTAGATGTGGAAATGGGCACAAATAGCACTGTGTATGGGCATTCATGGAACACATAGGTCCTGACTCTAATACATGAGTGCTGAAGACACAAGAGTCAACAAGATGAAGTCTCTATCTAAATATGTGATGTTGAGAATATAAATATATTCTAAAATACAGAATAAAAGCACAGACAACTAAGAAAACTCAAAGGAAAATGATACATATTTGGGCAAGGAAGTGAGAACCAAAATAAGAATGATAGCACGCTAAATGGGGAATGGTATTGTCCTTGGAAACAGTCAGTTATCCAAGAAGTAATTAAGGTACAATGTCTCTGAATTAAAAGTAACAATAGCAACAAGTACTTATCACCAGAAAACAATGACAAAAATTAACATTACTGAAAAATAAAGAAATACATGGATAAAGTAATGTATTGTAAATATATCTATATCTATATCTATATCTATATCTATATCTATATCTATATCTATATCTATCTATCTGTATGTATGTATGTATATATGTACACACACACACATTGAGTTAATGCCACTATTTTCTCACACTCTGGAGTATATCAAGGGTGCATTCTCTTATCACTATGACTCATAAAGCCTAATTAATGCAACATGATATGGAATAGAAATAAGAGCTATAGCAATTGAAGGGAATTTGCAAAATATAATTATTTATTCATTTATAAATTATTTTATTTTTATCCCTAGGTAAAGAATAATCTACTGGAAAGCAACAATTTATAAGAACACTAATTAAAGTGTCTATTTACAAAATGAATACGTACTATCAAGAATGTACAATCCAGCAATAACCTGTAGTAAAGTTTTTGGTAAAGAGGTTTTATCCACGTAATTATATCAGTACTTATAGTAAATCTTATAGTAAATTCAGTCCCTTTGATTTATTAATTATATCATAAATATCTAATAATGAAAAGTTTGAATTAATACATAAAAAATATTGTTAAACCACAAACACCAGTCTATAGCTATGAAGTGATTAGATTTGTTAAAATTTTATGGGCTTGTGTCCTTAAAATATATAACTTATTCAGAGGACTTCTCACTAAATATATAATTATCTTCTGAACCTACAATGAATGCATAAATTAAGAATGTACAAATTCCTTCCCAATAAATGATAACTATAGTCTGTGACAAAAAGACAATGAATTGACCATGTACTTAAAGTTCATAAGTGCTAATTATGCTAATCATGAAATACAACATCACATTTGATTCCACTTTATTAATCCTACATATAAGGGACATTTTTATAAAATTTATAATAGCTAGAAATTGTTTTCCAAAGGCAAAATTACCACTATTTAAAATTATTGTAAAAAATATTCTTTATTAAGGAAAACAAAGAACTGTTGATTTTAGCTATATTTTTTCCTTGGAGATTTAGGAAAATTAATTTAGGTAATTCATTCCATGGAGTCTACGACAAAAATATGATAGAAAATATTTATTAAATTCTGGTTAACCTTTAAATATTTCAACTGATTTGCCTTTTATAATTTTTTGTAAAATATTCTGTAGTCGACTAAATTCAAATAAGAATTTAATACACATTTCAATAATCTATTGTTAAGGCAAAAGGAGATAATGAAATGAGCCATTTAAATTTAGAGGGTTCTAATTTGGAAGGTGCGAAGGTGGGCAGGAGAATATACAAAATATTTAGCGTGTGCTGACCTGTCAGACTGAATGATGACCATGTCAGAATGGACACAAACTGGGAACCACCTATGTATACACCTATACCAATTCAACTGATAGAATATTAGACCTTCTTTTAAGTAAAACTTTAATATTTTTGTTCACCCAATGCTCCCCACAGCAACAGATAATACTGAAAACAGATTAATTTGATGTTTATGGATTACAATAGGAGAGCATTAAATAGAGGGTGGGAGCAGGATGGGGAATAACGGAGTGCTGACTAGGTAGGGATGTCCATATGGCTACAGCTTAGTCAAGAATTCAACATCAGAATGTCTTCTAATTTTGATATGGTTGAATTTCTACCATTCTTTTTTTTTGTTTTTCATGTATTTTCTGTCTTTTTTTTTGTATGGTTTGCATGTTTTTTGTTTGTGTTATGCTCTCCATTGTTTCTGCAAAGGTATAACAAATCCTTGTTACTTCAGAAGAAAAAAAATGTTAACATAGCCTTTGTTAAATCTAAAATAGATGCTTCCATAAACCTCATATGTGAATGGTTTTCTTAGGTGGTGCTGTATTACATCTATGGAGGGAAGTAAGAACTAAATGAAAATGAACAAATTGTTTATTTTAATTTAGATTTAAGTATCATTAATGAATGAGAACAAATTATGAAATCTCTTAGGCAACCATAAACAAATTGCAGTGACCGGTTGTCTTGGCAGCAAAGGGGTGAAATAAATTCACATTTTTTGCATAGTCATATTTTCATTCATTTAATATTTGAATTGTTATTTTCACAACATCACTATTCCTGTAATGTAGTTAGAGATAACTACACCAGCCTTGCTTTGCCCTGTCTTCTACAAACTTGCTACTCAAAATAGTCTGTAGATGAGCTCATTAGAAATGCAGAATACCAGGCCCCAGAGATCTGCTGAATAGAATAGATTCTGAATTTTAACAAGACCCACAAGTGATTCACATGCATATTAACTTGAGAAGAGCTCAATTTAGAAAAAAGTGTTCAACAACAACGCTAATTAAATTTTCATAGGCAAGTCTAAAACACCTACATTGTGTCACTTTTTTTGTGACGTTCAAATGTTTTTTGTTTGTTTGTTTGTTTTCACAGACTGAACTAGTATAGTCATGCAGTAGGGAGAGAAATTTAATTGTGAAAACATCCATCCTTAACATTTTAGTGACCACAAATGGAGATCTCAGCCCATGGCCGCCTTCTTTCTTCCTACAACTGTCTCCGTTCTGTTCCATGGAGGTTCTTAACACATGCCTATGGACTCATACTTCTGAATGTTAAGCTCCATGTACCCACTGTTACAAATAACCACTCAATGGCCACCATCGACCTCTGGGTGCACAATCCAATGGCAGTGGCAAGTGCAGACCTGGAAAATGGTTCGGGTTGCTCTTTCTAGACTTGGAGCACGGTTCCAGACAGGTGCGAGATCTTAGAGAACATGCTCTTGGTTGCAAAGACTGGAACAAAGCACAGTTAAAGGAGGATCTGACAAGCCTTGGAAAATATGGGGCCCAAGTCAGGGGCTCTCGTTTCCTTGTTTTGTGGGCAGCACTCTTTATGATGATCATATAACATTTTGGACCAATAGTTTAGGATTAAATTAAACATTCTTCTTTCTCTAGAAGTGATTTGAATTAAAAAAAAAATACTTTTCCCAATACATGCAAATTAGTGTTATAATTAATTTTATAAATTCTTGATATATCATTTCTCTAAGAGAAAAAAAGAAAATTCACTTTAATGTAGAGAACTAAATGTAGAGAAGTAAAAGTCTGTGAGCTATACCTTTTAATTTGGATAGAAGTCAGAATCCTCCACCACCCACACCCACACCCCCACGCTTTGTAGTTTAGGTATCTTAGAAAAAACTCGTAAATTCAAGTTTCTTTCTATCTAAGTTTCCTTTTTCACACACACCCTATTCTATAATGTATTTCACATTTATATCATCAGGTACCCTTCGTACCTTACTATGATATGCATGAATACCCTTTTAATCTAAAGTTTGTAGTTAAACACTGAAATATAAGAATCAGGGAAGAGATCTATGGGGAAAATAAATCATTTTTCATAAAAGAACAATAACAGGACACCAAAAACCTCTTCCCTCTTGAATAAGCTATTTTAATTCTAAGCTCAACATTCATCATTTCTTTCCTAGACCTTTAGGGAAAACACACACACACACACACATTTAGATCTGAATATTAACATTCAGTAAATATTTAAATTTGTGCTGAAGAGGGGGTATTCTGCAAGCCCAATAGATTGTGTTCACTCATTCATAACTTCTTTCAGCTCTTTGCTTTGTGTCTTATGTCTAAACACTGATTTCTATAACTCAATATATTTACAATAAATGAAAAACCTGGTTAAATAATTTTCTTTTTCTATAGGGCTGAAATTAATTTCATTTTGCCACAAGAAATAGGAAAGTGTTGCATACTTTTCTAAAAAAAGCATCTAAAGCATAATGCTAATCAAAATTTTAACTGAATCAAAACACAAAACAGCTACTTTTATAATGTATTCAATCCCTAATTGAAATTCAACATCATTAAAAAATTAAAAACCTTACATGCCATAATTGCTTAAATAACCTTCTGTGCATTATATGTTAAATATTTGGCTGCATTTAACTGCTTAGCGTTAAATCTCTTAGACACACTCACAGCAAATAACTTTAATAAACCAAAGAAGACAATGTGCCAGCAGGTAAAAACCATTAAAATTTTTGCAAGCATCATCATTTACCCACTTCAGAAAATCAGTAACTCAAATATTTTGTTTGATGTTTTAAATTATCTCTACCTATCCTCTTTAAGAATTGGGCTTTTGTTACAAGTCTTTCCATATACTGTAAACCTTTAATCTAAAGAATATTTGTCACTGAGTCACTTTAACTGTGTTCTTTCTGCCTGTCTGATTTATGCTCTAAATATATGCACCGTGCTGCCTTTGGAACTAGGTCAGGGGCTTGAGTACTCAAGGGTCAAGTTCATGGCTGACAGTAGTTCCTTGGAAGTGTATTAGCCATATTGGTATGGGATTATCAGAGGTCTTTTGACAGCATTATGTTACACAATCCTTCTGAGCATGTTATATTTTAATAAACTGTTTTACAACAGTTCCAGATTTACAGAAAAAGTACAAAGCTATTGCAGTGAGTTTCCATATACCTTATACCCAATTTCACAATTTTCTCTATTTTTATCATCTTACATTAGTACAATTCATTTATTTAAATCAATGAACCAATATTGAACCATTATTAAATAAAACTGATACTTTGTTTAAATTTTCTTAGTTTTCACTTTTTTCCTATTCCAGGATTTCATCCAGGATACCATACTGCATTAAATTGTGTAGCCATGTCGCCTTAGGCTCTTTTTAGCTGTGACACTTTCTCAGACTTTGCTTGTTTTTTTATGCCCTTTGCTATTTTGACAAGTAATGGTCAAGTCTTTTGTAGAATGTCTCCTTTGGGATTTGTATTGTGTTTTTTTCATGATTAGACTGGGATTATGTCTTTTGGGGGAGGAAGACTACAGAAGAAAGTACTATTTTCATCACATTATATCAAGAGTACATACTATCAACATGACTTAATCACTGTTTATGTTGACCTTGATCATCTGTTTGAGATAGTGTTTGTCAGACTTCTTCACTGTAAAGTTACTGTTTCCCCGTTTTTCACACAGCCCTCTTTGGAAGGAAGTCACTACACACAGCCCACACTTAAGAAGTAGAGATTTATACTCCACCCCCTTAAGGCCAGAGTATGTATGCAAATTACTTGGAATGCTTCTGCACAGGAGTTCTGTGTCTTCACCATTATTCAATCATTTATTTATATCCGTACGGGCTCATGGCTATTTAATTTAAACTTTAGCTTATAATTCTGCTGTATTTTATTGTTCAAATTGTTCTAGCTATAGCATTAGGGAACTTTTTCAGTTGGATCCTGTATCACTTTCATATACCCATATCAATGTTATCCGTTGTTTAAGCACTTCCTCACTTCCAGGCACTAGCCTATGCTTCAGGCCTAACTTACATATATTTTGCCCCATCTTTGTATCAGCTATTTCTTCTTAGAGCCCTGGTTCCTTTTGTTGGAGAATCGTATTGTAAACCAAAAATGTAGCAGGCCAGTGTGCTCATTGCTAGTGGGGTATGTATCATTGTTTCTAAGCCCTCAGAGCAAGGAAATATATGTGTGTATACCAACTCATGTATACACACATATCTATAAATATTCCTTTATATAAACATTTATATCTTTATTTAAAAACATGAGTTATTAATGATGTATCCAACTCTTATCTATTACATGGATCATTTTAGCCTCATTCTTTTGCTTATCTGTAAACTTTTACTCTATGAATGTGAGAAAGCTGGCTCCCACATCTGCCATGAATTTACTTCATTGTTCAATTCTGGTATATATGATTAGCTGTATCAGGATTTTTTAATCTATCCCTGTGGGAAACTGCTCTACTCTTTCCCCAAACTAGAGTACAGTGTCTCTATGCAATTCCTTTTTTCTTTTGCTGTATCACCTCAGTTCTCTGACCAGTCCAAGAAGAGTCATCAATTTTCAGTTTGTTCAGATTTTTTTTCTTCTTTTGAGGAAGAGAATGATGACTTCCTAGATCTTTATATATTGGAGCTGAAAAAGCCATGTTATGTTTTTATTTAACTTTATTTAACTTCATACCATAACACATGTTACAAAGAACAAAACATTTAAGTGAAATTCCCAGTTTTGAAATTTAACATTTATTTCAACTTAAAGAGAATGATGTACTACACTGTATAATTTTAGGAGCATACAAGTCGCCAGCAAAATTTTTTTGAGTAGCCTACAGCAACCCTGGAAATCATTCCTTTCAACTTGTGTCTCAATAGTATATCAAAAATTTTGGAGCATACTGATTCAATTATTCATCAATTATTCATTATGTATTAAATGTTTAGTTACTACCTTAAACTATTGAACTGAAATTTGTAGTATTCCTATGAACTTGTTTCTTTTTAGTTCTATATAGAAGAAGGTTACTTGAAAAGATGATTCTGTTTGCTGGTCAGTGAGCATAGTTTTCATAGAGGCATTTATATATATATATGACATTTTATATATATCATGTCATCATATATATATATATATATAGATGACTATATATATATTTGATGACATGATGATCCAGGTCTAATGGCACAATAACTAAGGCTTGCAGGCCTTTGAAGAAGGGAGGCTAAACTTCATTTCAGGCAATTCAATGTTTAAATCGTTCAAACTAATTAGCTATAGAAAATATAAAAGGTAAAATATGCTTTGGGTAAAACCACGCTGTAAAATATGGAAATTATCTATGAAGATAGGACTTTCAGATTATTATTACCTCAAAGGCACTCTCTATATGCATGCATGTGTGTGTGTGTGTGTGTGTGTTTAGTTTAGTTAAATCCTGTGCTTCAAACTTACAGACAATTTAGGATGATTTTAAATATGGACCATGTTCATATGAGTATCATGCCAGTATTTCTGGCTCATAAGCAGGAACAGACACTTTTCAGCACCACATTGTTGATGGATAGGTGGTTACTGAGTTCTGACCAGTGAAGTAAAACGACTAAGATTTAAAGCACAATTCATAGCGCAATCTCTCATGACCAGTTTCATAATTTCAAAAATGTTAGTAAATTCCATACTATTTTGCTTGTATTGCAAGAGTTTTAAAGAAGGAGAACAGTCTGAATGTGAGAAATATTTCAGTCAAATTGATTCTGGTCAGGTACACAAACCAATGAATGAGGAATACTCCAAAAGGGCTTGGTGGGAATGTGGTAACAACCTATTTCTCATGCTGATGTGGTTTTAGTTTTTCAGTCTCCTTCACTTTTGCTCAATCTGTAAACAGTAGCCTTTCAAGTCATCGTGATGAGAACACCAGACATTTCATTACTTTTGCAAGAGAATTTGAGGTAAAGTGTAATGGAATTCAGTGTTTTTAAAATATTTTATGAAATTAAATATATTTTAAGAGATTATGAAAGGTCTAGCTAAGTTCAAAGGTTACACTTTGGTGATGGAATATACTGCTTCAAAGTGAAAGTAATAGGGTTTTCATTTATGGAGTTATTAGAGGTTTCCTTCTTTTCAACATATTTCTATTTAATTTAGAAAAGTGGGGAACAGCGAGAGTCAGATATGTAAGTGAAAGTTTCCTCATAATATAATAAGAAATTTGGTCTTTAGTGCAGTTTATGAAAAAGTTGAGCGATTTTGTCCTTTTTTTTTTTTTTAACTTTAGGGAATTTAGCTTTAAGTTAAAAGCCTTTTTCACTGGTGAAATTGATTTTTTTTTTTCTTAATCTAGAGGAAACGGAATATGTGCAGCCCAGCAGAGGAGAGAGAGGAGGTCAAGGGGTAAACAGTTTGATGTGGCTCATCTTGAGCTCAGTCCTGGCCATGTGATCTCTGGCACTCTGTCCTCCCAACAGGGAGAATCTAGCGGTGTCTTAGGCATAAAATGCTTGAGAAAAACTTCAAACAAATGTCTGAGAGAGTCCCTAGAACATTTAGACTTTTCTGTCACAGTCTTTGCTGTTCAATTATTTTCCTTTTTAACAGGACAGAAAGATACTGGCACCATGGCTGCGGTTTCCTTTAAGGTAGCTCCTTTTTATGGCGCTAGGAGTCTTTAATTAAGCTCTGTATGTGATCAAGTCACACTTTTGCATTTAAGAGGGCACCAAATGCCAAGTGGAGAAATCTTCCCTTTTGTTTATTTTATTTTTGTTCAAAGATTAAAATGAGTACGTTCTATAAGCCCTAACAGTCTTTCCTAGATCAAAGTTAGCATCTCAAACTGATTGCTTTGAGATTCCATACACATGACCTAGGAATGGAGTCCTTCTCCACAAATATTGAAAAATGAATTATGGTCACCATCTCTGGGATTTAAAACTTTAAAATAGGCTGAAAACTTGCCCTTTTTGTTTTTCTCTAATATGTCCCTATCCTAATAATGTGTTAAAATTCTGGCAGCAACTTAAATTAGGCATAATTCTGAAATTGAGGAGACATTAAAGTTGACTAGAAATGTTATTACACTTTGTTAAAATACTTACGTTTATCAATTAGAAAAGGTTTTTACTACTATTGTTGTTTTTCCACTTTAGTTCATCTGGTTAATGTTTACCAGAAATGTTAAGAGTTCTGCTATCTACCATCTGACTATAAACAAAAAAACAAATCAAGCAATAAACAACTCTTCTTTGTGACAGTCAGCCTCTGGATTTTCTAAATTATTCGGTTGTCAGGAAAAAAAAAAAATCCAATTTTCATCCAGATGTTTTGCACTCTTTTTTCCATAGTTGGAGATTACTTAGAAGCAGGATCTACTAACATTTACTACCAAATATAGATCACTGAAACTTGAAGCAGGAAACTGGCATAAACAATTGACAAGCTCATTTAATTAAAAGAAACTCAATGGCAATATTCATCTTGGGTTTGTCTTTGTAAATTATTATAAGTCAACGTAGGTTAATCCAATTTTTCACTCTTGTTTTTTTTTTCTCTCTTAGGTCAATGAATTAACATATTAATGGTCAAAATGAAGCCAAAAAGAATATATCTTTTCCTTCAAACAATTGTCTTTTCCTAGTATATCCCTTTTTAGCTCTTCTTAGTTCCTTTCACATTTTTACTAAGTTTTTCTTCTTCATTAAACAATATTTATGTATTCCATCATCTATTCTACAACTTTATAGACTCAAAGTTTATTTTATAGAAATCATGTGATGCAGAAGTGTTAAATAAAAATGCAAATAGCCCATATGCTTCAGTTTGCATCAGTTGTGCCTGCATGTAGCTTAGGCATTAGTTGGCTCACAGTCTCACTAATGTATCCCTATCACTAAACCAATGAGTTATAACACAATTCTCCTTACCCCCTATACTATTTTAGTATTTGGGTGTCTAGAAGTGCAGATGGAAAATGAATGTAAAAAGGATTTCTTAAAATATAAATATTCATTATTGTTCCCAATATGCTGCGTATTTTTTAGATCCTGCTGGGTCCTGCCAGAAAAGCAGAGGGTGTTCACTGAGGGAGCATAGTTAATGGAAAACCATTGCATTTTTCCTAATGCTCAAACTGGCAGTCTGTGTATCATATGCTGAACACATAGAAATTCATGTACGTGCATGGGGCAGTTCAACACAATCTGGGAAATGTCCATAAAGTTGATTTTCATATGTATTTAATATCTGATAGGAGAGAACAAAGGGAATACAGCTTTCTATAAATAATTACATCCAGTATGATTAATGATGTGTGTATGATACATATTTAGATGTATACACATATACATATGTATTCATGTATTGCACGAATATATATATTCCATTTGTTTAACAAGAGTTACTTACTTAGAATCTAAAAATAAGGTGAAGCAGATCTTAATAACCAAACACATTTTAAAGATTTCTATTCAACTTATAATC
Source organism: Rhinolophus sinicus (assembly GCF_036562045.2). Classification (NCBI taxonomy): domain Eukaryota; kingdom Metazoa; phylum Chordata; class Mammalia; order Chiroptera; family Rhinolophidae; genus Rhinolophus; species Rhinolophus sinicus. The sequence goes on along the minus strand of NC_133755.1, from coordinate 125,562,867 downwards.
AGATTTTAAATAGACTAAGTATGTTTGATCAACCTCCTGTTATAATACAGCTTTGACTATTGTTCTCTCTTAATAATAGTAACTATCAGAAACATTTTACTTCCCCATTATAAATGGCCTCAATTATGCTAAACTATAAGTTCAAACTACCTTACAAAACCAAAAGATGAGTCATTGATAAAAAAGAAAAGTAATGCTTCTTTCTGAGAAAATTAGTGTTATTACCATTGAATTAAAGAACTAAAACAATGTTAGCCAGACTGAGTTGAGCTTCATTAAATATCATTACTAGTTGCATGATACTTTAGCTCTTTCACTATATTTCAAAAATATATCTCACATACTATATTATTTCACTTGCTGAAAGACAGAAATGAGAAAGATAAACTGCTCCTTCATTCTGAATACCTCATTTTTTGATAATGTTAATTAGATAGTAATCAAGTGTGTATGAAACTCTTAATTCAGAGTTTCTTCTTGAATGTCATCTTAGGTAAAGATAAGTAAAATGTGTAAAAAAAATATAGGAGGATAACACAGAATAAATGTTTTAAATACAAAAGACAATGTGATATTTAAAAGAAGGAGGGATAAATAAATATCAAAATAAAATAAAACTATTAGGTTCTTTTTAAATATGAACTGTCTGATAATAATTTATGGTTAAACTAGTGGTTATCAACAGGGGAGATTTTCCTCCCAGGGAGTATTTGGCAATGTCTGGCGATATAAGTAGTTGTTGAAAATGAGCAGGGGAGAGTGCTTTAGGCATTTAGTGGGTACAGAGGCCAGGGATGTGGCTAAATATTCTACAGTGCAGAGCACAGGAAGGGATTCTCCAGACCAAAATGCCAATAGTACAGAGATTGAGAAAACCTAGTTCAAAATAATGGACATGACTATGGAGATGAAATTTGACAATAAAATTAGGTGGAGACATTTTTAAACAGAAGAGGGTTATATAACTGAGTTAGGCTATGGTTTGATAGATACAATATATTACAAATTCTTAAATATGGAAACAGATACTTGAAAATAGCTATTAAGTAAAAGGTCCTTTAGTACTGTCAATTGGATTGTAGCAGGACAATTCAGGGTTAAGAAGGTAAAGATTACATTGATTTACCAACCTAGTGCAGATTGATAGATAAATTCTTGTTTGAAACATTTGAAAAAAATAAATATGATTTTCAAGACATGGAATAAATTAATAGGCTTTGTACTAACAAAAATAAAGAGATGCTAAATGAATACAAAAATTTGATTTTTTTTGTTTTTTTCTTGAATGATGATAGTTGTGCCAATCATCACCACAAGCATGTTGGTAACAATGAAAAATTGCAATAAACAATAATATATTTTGGATTTTCCAAACCTTTCAAATGGTGAACCAGAACTGACTAACTCAAAAAAAGATTCACAGGGAACTACTAGAAGAACTCAGAAAACTAAAGAATAACAGAAGTTTCAGCAAAGAAGAGGAGATCAGCAGAATCCAGTGCAACAGAGAGATCAAGATAAGTGGGAAGTGACGAAGCACATGAGTGACTTTAGGGAAGTGCACTTAGGTAGAGCCTCAAATTTATGCCATTTAAGGGGCAACCCCTAAGGAGGAAAATTAAAATTTTAAATATACATTAGGTATAGGGCTGAAAGAAAACCTAGTGAGTAGAGGCCTGAAGCTTATTTTTCATTGCAGATTTATTATTATGTTAAATACCCGTGTGCATCTTCTTTACTTACTGTGTCTTTTATAGTTTGACTGAACTTCTACAGGTAGAAATTCTGAGAAGCAGTAAGTAAAGATATATGCACAAGGATATTTAATGTAGCAATAAGCTGGAAACAACCAGAGTTCCTAATAATAGAAGGATGATTGAGCAATATTGGAATACCCAAATTTTGAAATTAAATGCAAATTTTATATATATAGTGCCCCAAATTTGTATACACATTTTAAAAAAGGAAAACTGTATTAAAATTGTAATATTCAATATATACCGATAACAAAAGATGAACACACATTTGACTTCTGCAATTACAAGAAGTGCTCAAAGTGGTTACCATCAGTGTCCAGACACTTCTGATTATGGCAAACGACTGCTTGAGCAACGTTGACCAAAGTGTCCACTTGTTTATATTTTTTTGGCCCCCCTGGTATACATCTGTATGTACGAGGTCTGACAAATTTCCGAACTTGTCGCAACAACATTCCTAAACTTTTTTGATATCAGAGGGATTATTCATTAAGAATTTGTACCAACTGGACAAAAGTAACCAAGCTTACTATTTGGAAGTGCTGAAAAGGATGTGTGAAAAAGTTAGACGACCTGAACTTTTCACCAACAATTCATGGCTCTTGCATCACGACAACGTACCAGCTCACACAGCACTGTCTGTAAGGGAGTTTTTAGCCAGTAAACAAATAACTCTATTGGAACACCCTCCCTACTCACCTGATCTGGCCCCCAATGACTTCTTTCTTTACCCAAAGATAAAGGAAATATTGAAAGGAATACAGTTTGATGACATCCAGGACGTCAAGTGTAATATGATGACAGCTCTGATGGCCATTCTAGAAAAACAGTTCTAAAATTGCTTTGAAGGGTGAACTAGGCACTGGCATTTATGCATAGCTTCCCAAGGGGAGTACTTTGAAGGTGACCATAGTGATATTCAGCAATGAGGTTCCAGGATGAGTTCGTGAACTTAGTTTACAGACCTTGTATAATAACCATCCCACCTTTTCTGTAATAGCCTCTCAATATGCATGTATATCTTTAAATTAAAGGAAATAGAAGTATAAAAAATGCTAACTCTAACCAATGATTAATTCAAGGAGTAGGATTGAGAGTGGGAGGAGAAAATTTTGGTTTTTGCTTAGGCTCCTGAGTTTTAACCCAGATTATGTATTTCATTTAGTAATTCAAATTCATTGAGAAGACAATAATAAGTTTATGAGGTAAATGCTATAAAGGGGGAGTCAGAGGTATTGTTGATGTAAATACAGAGGATCATAACCTTCCTTGGGAGGTCGGCCATTTTGTTACTGAACTACTGAGCCATAAACTGAATCTGAAGAATGAGTAGTAGGAGGAGTGTGGAAATCAGAGCCAGGTGGGCAGAGTGAGAAGATTTTGACTGTTGATACAAAAGAAACAACACGTTCCAACATCTGACTGTTTCAAGGAGTTTGATAGAGTTCAGAATGGATGGCACATGGGTGGGAGGTGTGCAAATGAGATCAGGAAGTGAAAGGATACAATAAGTAACTTTCTGTCTTCAAAGTGAGAACTGCGTTTCTTGTTAAAGAAGTCAGATACCATTGGTTTTGAGTTTGAATCTTGACTGTCATATTTGGCATTAAAAAACAAAAACAAAACAAAACAAGACAAAAACTCCTTAGGCCGCAATTTTCTCTGCTATAAAATGAGTATTAAAACACCTACCTCATTATTTTGAGAAGCAAATTATGTAGGTAAAGTGAGTAACATAAATCTTTTACAAATTAGACACTTTGTAGGCAGCAGCTATTACTATAATCCTTTTGTTCCAGGCTATTGTTGAGATTAGATTTGGTTTGATGCTGGATTTTTTATCACATATTTTCATTTCCCTACTTCATGAAGCAATGTTTAATGGAAGGTTGTGTTTAAAAATAAGCAATATCCCTGAAATTGAGTGTTCTGTATCAATCTCAGCTGATTGAACAAGGCAGAAACAAAGAAACCAGAAGCAATGCCCATGTTTGCTAAAATGTTGTAAGAAGCCATTTCCCTCCTAACTCTTGTAATAGTTCAATAAAAGCAGCCAAATGAACAATGCAAGAAATGTCACTAAATCTAAACCTAGAGTTTGCTGCAAATCAGCATTTGCAGAATCTTTCTATTATTGATTGTGGTGTAATTGCTATACAAACTTTGTTCTTCTTAACCACATCCGATACAGAAGGGCTAATTTTTTTTTTTTTTCTCCCTAGATGGACTATACATTTTAGAACCTAAAAAAAGCAAAGCCAAAAAATCCATCATTTGGATTGAAGGAAAATTGCAGAGGGTAATATAAATGTTTCTTTTTCTTGAGTCACACATACAGAAATGAATCAGTATCTTGGAGAGCAGACCTTGACATTGTAAACTCAGTCCTTCTCTGTGACGGAATTGAATAGCCAAGGCAGAATGAATACAATGCTTGTGCTTGTAACGGAGGTCAAATGATATAAGGTCAAATATTGTTTATTAAATTTAAAGTGATAGTCATTGGTGAAGTTTGCTAGAGCAGCTGTTGCTGAACAATTGTAAAGCTGTAATGGAATAATGATGTGGTACACAGGGAGAATTGCTCTCTAGGTCCCTCTTCAGTGGGAGTGCATTCCTTCAAGGTGGGCATCAGCTTCAGAGAGCTGCCTCAGCCGTGGCTGCACCCTCCCAGGGGCAGTCTGCACCAAGTTGCTGAGCAAGGTGCAGACGTTTTCCACCCTGTGTGGAATATCCTGATGGGCAATATGGCTGCCAAGTTTCTTGCTGGCTTGGCTGGTGTTTTCACCAGTCAGCTTGGAGTTCATTTCCTCTCTTTGGCCAATCCTGCATCTACTCCTTCCTTTCACAGGTGTGGATTTCTAATGAATATCTTGCATTTCAAACATCAACAGAGCATCTGCTCTGGAGATCCCAAACGGTGACTAATGAATTGATGAAGTGAGAAAATGGAGACGTGTTTAGAAATCTATGTCATTTAAAAGTTTGTAATGGGGAAGACAGAGGAGGTAGTAGCAGCAGAAGGAAATAGGGGTAAGAGAGAGGTTTTATTATTTTAGTGTTTTGGAGTGGTAGGGGGTGCAAGAAGAACTTGAAAGAGTGTTAATGTTGATGGAAAGAATTCAGTACACGGAGGGAGTTCTGGGAATGTCTCAGTAGTTCAAGCTACACTATAATAATTTGCCTCTGTAAGAAAAACACTGTCTTCCACTACAGTCACCAAAACCAGAGGTAAATGTGCTTATTTAAATGAGCTCTCTCTGTTTTTGGAGTGGGGATGGATTTTAGAGAAAACAACAACAAAAAAACAGGACTTGTTTGATGAATTAAAATTAGTAGTGAAGTCAGTGGATTTCTTCATACCCCTTAAGCCAACTTTTATAGGTTCTGTGGTTCATTCAGTGATAGTCATAAAATGTGTACAAAATTCCATGAAGATGCTGGAAACTTAAGTCATCAGTGCCACAAATTAAAAATAGACATTTGACTTTTCTTTCCTGGAGCTCTTTTGGTGACGTTTTCCCTCCCAGAAAGTAAAATTAAATTCAAAAATCAAATTATCAAAATTAATGTTAATTATGACTTTTTGCTCAGTCTGTTTTAGAAAAAAAGAATTTACCTCCTAAATTAACATTCACAAATGATGACATAATTAGAAATAGCCCTAGCACCATATGGCATTACTGTTTGTCCCTTGGTAATAACATCATGATAAGAATATTGACATATTTAGGCAATCTAAAATGATTTATCCTTGACCTAGAAGTTAAAACAGACTCCTTTTGACAAGAGATGAAATAGGTGATGTAGTGCATTTCATAGGAAAATAAACTACACAATTACAAATACATGTGAAGCTAATAATTCAGTATATAACACAGTATATAACATAAGTGATAAGAAATTAGCACTTTATGAACAAAAAAGGTCTTATTCATAGTACTATTGTGAAATTTAATAGACGCTTAGCTTTGATAGAAATGTTTGCTGTGATGTAGGTATCATGTTTCCTTCTGTTTTTATTTTATTGATAGTGATGCCCAGGAAATTGCCTAGGACATAGAAAGAATGGAGACGTTCCACTTATTTCTTGAAACTGAAGGATTATCTCATACTAAAATCATTAATGAATGTAATGTTCTAACAATATCTCTGTTCTAATGATCTAATTTATTATTTTAATTAAGGCTTAAACTAAAACACTCCTGCTTTAGCCTGGAAAGTACCCATACTCAAACATTCATGTAGAGATGGCATGTAACCAACTGTGTCACTCCAGTACCCAGAGCCTTACCTTTGCTTTTACAGCCAGGCTCGATCATTTTGCCATTACTTACAGTGCACGTGATTGCTAACAGGCACACTATATTCAGAATTTTGCAAAAATAAATAAATACATACATACATACACACATACATACATGCATAATTTGAGACTGTATACATGTAATGTTTCCCTACTACACGAAAACTTAAAAGCCATTAATAAGTTGAACATCTTTTATAAATTCACAAATCTGGAAATATCAAAGACAGACTGACATTTCTTAGATACCTATTGCAATTAACATTCATCTGAAATAGCATATAAAGGTAGTAAAATCATTTACAATTCCCAACTACTTTATGTAACCCTTGCAGTCTATCAAGTTTTTATTTATGTAATATGATAACAGTAAAATAATCTAAATTGCAGCTATATTAAAGTGCTTTTTGTTATAGTCACTGTTAGTAATGAACCCGAATTTCTTACTTACTGAAGTGAGACCAGGATGTTTTCATCAGTGCACATGTTAGTAGAAACAGATACATGGCATATCAAATATTCTGGAAGTAGTATCATTATGCACATATAACTGAGCAAAAATCCATATATTGTGTGTATGTATACTAGAGGTTATATGTAGAATATACATCTTTTCCTTGTTATATGTGGCCATGGTGCCATATTTCCACTGTGTATTTCAGAAAGATTTTTCCGAGGTTTATGAAACCAGATGCTATTTACATATTCTGCTTATGTTTACAACTCAGCCTCAGCGGGCACATCAGCTATGAAAATTACCATGGTCATGATATTTTATTTTCTACTTAAATGTTCACTTTCCTCACAATTGATTAGATTGGCTGTGGAATCCATCTGAAGAATCCCATAAGGTGCCAAAACACCTTTATTTTTAAAATTGGTGTTTAGATTTGGTGTTATATACAACCAAAGCTACATACTTTGCTCAGTTTACTTAAAAAGAGTTACATTTTTATGGTCATTAGTAGGGTGAATTTTGGCTTCTTCTTTCAGATTGCCAACACTGACCAAATAATTGAAATTTTGCATTTGTGTGATTTAAACATATTTAGATTTCTTAGATTAGATCATGAATATTCCTAGGATTTGGGTTTCTAGACATCCCCCCCTCTTTCATTTACCTACTTTGATACATGGATACACTACTTTCTTTTTCATGTTTTCCCATTTCCTTTCATATTGTTTTAAACAATGGTAAACAAAACCACTATATCCTTGGGGTCTAACACATTGATTTGGCATAATATGTCTTCAGTAAATATTTGTTGATTAAATAGTTATAATGTCAATCTATAGTCTTAAACATCTTACCTACTTATTATCAACATCCTAAGTAAATTTCATGATTGATCTCAAGATATTTAATTGGGCTTATTTTCTGGTCATAATTCTCCACCCTCCCAGTCCTAGATTGTACTTCCCATTTCAAAAATCTCAACCTTGCTTGTTAACATATGAAAAGTATGAAGAAGCAGCAGGAAGGGAGAAGATTCACAAACATGTTTTATGAACTCAGGATTTGTAAATCCAGAGACATGAAAATTCTTGGAAATCTGACCAGTTCCCTTTGCATAACTGAAGGATTTCATGTGACATCGGATTGGATTTATTAGTCGATATAAATTTAAAGGGCAGACTCAAGCTAAAACTAATGGGTAGAAAGGTAGAGATAAATATTGTACTTGTCATATAAAACACAATTCTAAAAATAAGATCTTTTAAAAATTAAATTGTAGTACATCAGTAGGTCATGTTTCCTGCCATACTATCGGTTGGTCGAGATGTTTTATAGAAAAATAAAATATGAACTGTGGATCGATGCAGAAGACAACTTCAGAGAGATCCTTACAAAACTATTTGTAAATTCTAAACTCAATCATGTTTCATTGCCTCTCTCCCCCAAACATAACCACCATATCTGCCTTTCAAAACTTGACTATGCCTTGTCTTTAACAGCATTGTTTCAGCTCACCTTTCAATATATGCTCTTATCTAATCCTTTCCAAACCCTAAAAGCAGTAGCATTGATTTCACTGAGTAGATTAATGTTTAGTTTCCCTAGCTATTCAAGAATTTCTCAAAGTTCATCATCTGCTATCTCACCAGGAATTTACTAACTTTGTAGCCTGAAACCAAGGCAAGCACATTCCTCTCTTAGCCATCGCCTGCTTTCCTAGGTTACACTTGACCAGCTGTCTGCAGTTGTATGTTACCCACACTCTGGTTAACATTTTTTAAAATTGAATTTGTATACACATGAACTCTATTACCCCATAGTCCTGACACTCCTATTATCCCCACACTCCCTGTTTGTTATGTGTGACCTATTTCACTAATTTATGTTACTTCTTTGGTCCTTATAGGAATTACAAGAACATACTTAGGGGAATCAGATCATACCCTGACAGGAATCAGAGAGCAAAGTAGTAATGTATTTTGTTTTGTTTTGTTTTGTTTCGTTTTTCATTTTTACCTTTTAGTTTTTAAGTTAGAGATATGTTTAAGTTGTTATAGCTATGGGGATATTGTTGATATTTTATTGGAGACTTTATTTGTATAAAATAATGGAAATAAATAAACTTAGGACTCAGTATACTTTATTTCCAGTCCCACATTTTGCTACGTGAGATTGAATTTAAAAAATTTCATGGAAGCTCAATTTTCACATAGTAGAAAACAGGATGCAATTGTACTTCCCTTCTTTTTTTTTTTACCTAAGTTAATATTTAAGTTATACTAGAGAATGTTGAAATAGTACTATTTGATAATTAGTTACCATTATTATTTACATTAGCTATGCTAACGGATCATAAATACTGCTTTCTTTTTATAATCTTTGATTCTAGGCATTTATATTGTTTATTTTATGTGAACCTAATTAAACCTTTTTATTAGCATTAGAAGCCAATCATAATTCCACGTATTAGAACCTATGCCTATAACCATTTGAAGGGTAGAGGGAAAAAAAAAAATACTCATCCCCTTTCCATACCTGAGAAAAATCACTGCTGGATGAGAAGGGGTTTGTGTCAACATTTGTAAAAATGTTTTGGCGTATTTAAAATAATATTGAGGAGATAACCAAATATTAGTAGCACAGAGTATTGAAATGAATTGACTAGGAAATGAGAAATTAATCATGAACTATTTCAACTAAGATTACTAATTTTATTTAGAAAGAATTTGCAAAAATAAAATATTGACAATATTTTACCACTGAAATAGAAAGATCATTCCCCTATATTATTTACAAGGCTATAATGTCTTTAAAATATATTGAGTTTTATTTATAAAATAAATGTTTATAAAAAGTCTTACAGCGTGATTTTCATGATTTTTGCTACAGCGTAGATTGTAAGTTAGGAGACTATTACATACAAAATGGTCCTCTCCCAATAGTTAACTTTAGCCAAATCCCACTGGATACAGAAGAGAAAACTTACAAAAGAGACTTACTGTTCTTCATGAAGTAGACTTAAAACTGTCAAAGTCAAGGGATTTTACCACTTATTTTAATAAGTAGCCAACATAGTCATAAAAATCAAATTTTGCCTCTTTGTGTATTCCAAATTCATATAATATGTTAACATGTGATTTGGGGTTTTAAGTAGAACTCATTTGAAAGAAGGTAGAGTAGAAATCCTTAGCAATAAATGCTTTATTAATACAAAAAACAAAAACAAAAACAAACAAACAAACAAAAAACAGGGTGATTAAATCAAACATGGATTCAATCACAGTATAAGATTTTTTTTGGTATAGAAATAGTAAGTTAAACTATGAGGGGCAGGCCTATATAACAAAGAGTAAGGAGTGAGTCCTGAAATAATTTTAACTTGTATGTTTATATTGAAGGGATGTTGAATATTTTTGATATGTCAGCATTCCTAACTAGGCCCAGACGTTTTTTGGTGGTCTCTGTTAAAAATATCAATCTTTATTTTTGAAGGAAGATTATATAGTTATAGGAAGAGAGTTATGTAAGATGCTTTGGAGTCAGAGAAGTCACATAAATCTTTGAATGTTTTAAGAATGTACATAATATCTATTTGGTAGAGTTGTTTAAAGATTTAAGAATGTTTATTCTATTATAATAGAATTGTTTATATGATAATAAACCTATCAGATAAAACAGACAAGTTTTCAATCTAAACCATCTAGATAAAATATAAAATGTAAAAAAAAAAAAAAAGAAAAAAAGAAAGAGAGAAAAAAAAGAAAAAGAAAATGAAGTCATTAACATTAGAGAGCTTTCGAGGCAGGTAAGGCTTTAGGGACCAATATCCTTCCAAAGAAGAAAATCCATTGAGATGATTTCTGATTTCTATATGATGTGCATTCCTTTTCAGTATTTACCAGTATTGCTTGTGGGCTAGGACCGAGAAACCTGGTAAAGGGCAAGTGTTAGCAAGCAGAGAAGCCAGCCAGCAGACTTTGTGGACATTTGTGAGATTAGTGAGATGAAACGTGGAGTTCAGGACTATCTACATAGAGAACCAGGAGATGAGAGCAAAGATCATATGTGGAATTCCCCATCAAGAATTTCTTGCTTTTTAAGTTCCAAAGTGTGGTAGACTATAGAAAGCCAGAATTTTCTGTAGTCTTGCTATGATGGGAGTACAAAAATTGGAGATCAAGACATGCAAATGAAGTAAACCAGATTCTAGTAAACTGGTACCCTCAGTTGGAAATGTTAGACACCTACATTTTAAGGATAGGGGTAATTTATTGGCAACTCAGATTTACATATGAGGTCTGACAATAAAGTTCACGAACTCATCCTAGAAAAAGTGCTACATACCTCATTGCTGAATATCACTATAGTCACCTTCAAAGTACTCCCCTTGGGAAGCTCTGTGCGAACACCAGCACCTAATTCACCCTTCAAAGCAATTTTGGAGCTCTTTTTTTTTGGAATGGCCATTAGAGCCGTCGTCATTTTACCCTTGATGTCCTGAATATCATCAAAATGTCTTCCTTTCAGTATTTCCTTTATCTTTGGGTAAAGAAAGAAGTCATTGGGGGCCAGATCAGGTGAGTAGGGAGGGTGTTCCAATACAGTTATTTGTTTCCTGGCTAAAAACTCCCTCACAGACAGTGCCCTGTGAGCTGGTTCATTGTCGTGATGCAAAAGCCATGAATTGTTGATGAAAAGTTTAGGTCGTCTAACTTTTTCATGCAGTCTTATCAGCACTTCCAAATAATAAACTTGGTTAACAGTTTGTCCAGTTGGTACAAATTCATAATGAATAATCCCTCTGATATCAAAAAATGTTTGCAACATCGTTGCAACAAATTCCCGAACTTAATTGTCCGACCTCGTAGATTCTAATGCAGCCTTTAGTAGCTTAAGTCCCAAATTGGATGGCAGTGAACTGCCCCCAGGGAACTGCCAGAGTTTCCACTAGATATGCCTTTTCTGCAGGGAGATAATAGCATCCACAACCTCAATATTTTCTTGAAAAAAAAAAAAAAAAATATATATATATATATATATATATAAAATTGCAAAAAAAAAAATAATATATATATATATATATATATATATATATATATATATATATACATAGTTCAATAAAAACAAACAAAAAAATACTGCAGTAAGAAACGGAATGAAGAAAAACATGGAAAACTGAAAGAGACACATAGGTGATTGAGCTATTGAAGTCATCACAAGGAAACTAAAATAACTGTAATTTACATAACCAGGCAAAACTAATAATAAAAAAAGAATTTGACCAGAAAACTTGCATTTATTAAAAAAAAACGTCAAAACGGAAATTCTAGGAATAAAAATATTGATGGAAATAGAAATGTGTGAGATTAAAAGCATGTTGTACACAATAGAGAGAAGATTCTTATATTGGATGAAAATATCCTGATAAAAGAACAGAAAGAAGATGAGAAAGAGAAAGAGAGAGAGAAAGAGAGAGAGAATAGTTAAAGGCCTAGTGTGTGTAATTGTAGACTCTCAGTATAAGGAGAGAAATAATGGAGCAGAATTAAAATGTAATGATAATGGCTGAAAAATTTTCAGAACAGCTGAAATACATCACACCACAGATTTAAGAAGTCCTACTGAGACCTAACATAAAAACACAACTACGTACTGAAAAAAGAGAGAGAGTGAGAGAGAGAGAGAGAGAAAATCTTATATACACCAGGAAGGAAAAGAAGACATTATTCCCAAGGATCAATATAATACTTCAAGATTATTTTCAATAGAAACAAATGGAAGCTAGGAAAGAATGGAATAGCATCCTCAAAACATTAAAAAGAAAAAAAAATGTCATGCAGAATTCAAAACTAAGCTAAAACATTTTTCAAAAATGATGGTGAAATGAAAACATTTCAAACCACAAAAAACTGGTAGAATTTACCACCAGCAAATCCAGACTAAAATAAATATTAAAGAGAGTCCCATAGGGAAAATGAACATGATTCAAAAGAGACACAGGCAAATGGAATAAGGTAGTAATAGCAAAAGAATTTGGAAATATGTTGGTAAATACATATTAATACTTATTACACAAAATAACACAGTAATATGTTGTGTGGAATTAAAATGCATGAAAAAAATAATACAAAAGGCAAGAGGTAATAAATAATGCCTACATGTTCTCAGAGGCACCGCCTAAGTAATGGCAGGTAGTAATGTATAATACAAATTCCTTATTTATTTTATATTCTGTTATGTCAAAGATTCATGTTGTAATATCTAAAGTAACTGAGAAAACATAATAAAAGCATGTATAACTAACCACAAAAGGAGGAGACAAATATATAATAATAAAAATATTATTTAATACAGAGAAAGCCTCAAAAAGGGAATAAAAGAAACATGAAAGGTAGAAAAAATAGAAAGAAATACTTAAATGGTAGATATGAATCCATATATATTGGTAATTCTATGAAATATAAATGGACTAAATACCCAATGAAACGTCTTAGACTGTCATACAGGAAAAATAAAAGTCTGAATATTGCTTACAAGAGGCTCACTTTCAATGTAAGACCACAGAAAAATTAAAAGTAAAAGAAAATGACTTTCCATGCAAATAATTACCAAAATAACAACAAAAAATTTAACACTAGCATACAATCTGAAAATGTATAAAGTATTAAGTATTGCTAGAGATAATAACCTCAAAAATATCAATCGTTATGAAGATACAATTATAAGGGGAATGCAATACACAAATGAGAATGCATTAACTACTACTGCTACTTACACACACACACACACACACAGATACATACATATTTCAATAAAAATAACTTCTAGGTGCTCAAGGAATCATAGTTTTAATTTGCATTAACATAATATCTAATTTGAATATTGTACAGTCAAAATATGTATGACTATGTATAGAGTGAATATGAATATGAAGAGAAAGAGAGAATATACATATTTGACCCTTAACAATGTGGGGGTTAGGGTACTAACTAACCCTTGTGCAATCAGAAATTCACATATAACTTTTGACTCACTAAAAACTTAGTTGTCCCTCAGTATCCATGGGGGATTGGTACCAGTACCCCCATGGATACCCAAACTTGCAGATGCTCAAGTCCTTTATATAAACTGGCATATATCAATGAATACTATTGGCCTTAGAATCTGAAGACTCCCAACTATGATGCAAAAACAGTACAGGGTTTTAGTGGAACAATCTGTGTATAAATAGACCCACACAGTTCAGATCCGTGTTGTTCAAGTGTCAACTGCAGAGTTATATATAGGCAGACATATCTATATCTATATAGTGATATCTGTCTATTTATATATATGTATATATCTTTTAATGTTAATGTGGCCTTCTAATGCCACAGGATTGGTAAGTATTATGCAGATCTCTCAGCAACAAATCACCTTACATGATTGATAATATTGACTTTTCGAATGTGTTCTATGTGCCATCACACTTCATTAATTGTCCCTTCTCTTGGGCATCCTTGTTACTTGTTCTTCCAAAGTTTTAGAGATACGTGAATAATAATTACACATATTGGTGTATGTGTGATAATCTACAAAGTGGCACTATAACTGCCACAAAAAGTATAAATTTATTTTAGGATTAAATTATGTATTTTTCAGACTTAAACAGGAAAACTTATTTGTATGTATAAAGCCTATCTGTGAAACATATTTTACTCAGAATCAATCATGGTTTACTTATATAGGGTATATCCAAAATGGGTAATAAAAATGAAGATTCTAAAAAATCAGTATCAGAAGTCCAATAAAAATATTAGAAGTCTTGATGAATATGAAGTAGGGCACAGTGATTAACTGCAACATATTAGATACGTAATTCTTCTATACTGCATTTTGTATTTAAGTTGTTGGATATTTATAAAAAAATGGATAAACTTATTCTCTGCAAAAGAAAAGTAATTGTTATTTTTACTATTACATTTTCTTCTAGTGTCACATTATAATTTTATTATTCACAGAAAAGCTAAATTTTCTTTTTAAATATAAAATACACAGGTTTCTTGCCACGCATTGAAAATGCACATTGTCAGTTGTTTATTTTTCTTTATTAAGGAAACCATTTCTTTGCTAATACAGCCTTGAATAGCTAATTGGATTTCCTAATAGCATTCACTACAAACCATCTTGGGGATAATGTTTAAGAATTGTTTATCAGCAAAATTAAAGGGGAAATGCACCTAATACTTTTTGTTTGTTTTGCTTTGCAATTTAAGGTTCATGGCTTTTTTTTCTGTATATATTTTTTTTAATATGGCAAATGATTGCTCTCTCTAGATCTTACATTAATGGGCAGAGGACCAAATTGCAAAACTAGGCTAATTTGCACCCTTAGCATTTCATATTAATGAAATAGATTATTCATATATCAAAGAATGTATACCCTTCTCAAGTTAGTCTTTCTCAGTTTCTAGTATAATGGGAAGTTCTGTTGACTAAACTCTTTCCTCAAAATACCTCACTAGATATAACTAAATTTTGATCATTCCCCTGGGGAAAATGGTGCCAGTGGCTGCCATGAATATTTGTAGAGAGGTTCTTGAGAATAGAAAGTAAAAGAAAAAAAGAACCTACTATAAATGGGAGATAGGAAGAGAAATGACAAATCTTACCTAAAGAATGTCTTTGAATATTTCCATATAAAAGTAAAGAAAACTTTATCATGTGCAAATTGTTTAATTTTATGTGAAAGCAGAAACATGTTTTCATGTTATGGTTGACAAGTCATATAAACCCTGTTTCACATCTCTGTTTTCCTCATTGTTGGCCATCAGAGTGGCTTTGTTCATATACACAGGCTGCTTAATGAGAAGCTGACAAAGGGAAAGTGGTTAGTGGAAGAAAATAGAAAGGATGGATGAACCTGCTTGTGAATTCCCTGCCATGGTACACAGAATATTCTCTATGCAGCATATTAAGACAAAGTGTTTCCCTTAAGTTATAGATTGATACTCACTTATTTTCCTAAATAACTTTGAAGTGTATAGATCAGAAAGATCCTATCAGTGTTTGGTCCCCTGTTTAATTGAACTATAAAATGAGCCTGTTTCTCCCTAGTAATGATGGATGTGTTTGTTCAAGAGCAGTATAAAGTTATGCATTATAGTTTTGCTTATAAATACTTCTTAGTTCCTCATCATTCGAGGCCTATTGGATGGAGCAATGGGCTGAGCATCAGGAGACATGGGATCAAGGGTCTCTTATGGCAGTCTTCTTCCTATAGAAAGAAGTGGTGATTAATGCAAGAGTAGTCAGACAAGGTATAAAGCTGTGCAAAGTGTGCAATATTAACATAAATTTCAAATTTATCAACAGACTCGAAGACTTAGTGTAAACCTCCTGTAACATAAATTACAACTTCTTTTGTTTATAACTGGAACTAATTGGGTTTGTTATTTTGTTTTAATTTACTGCCGGATTATTAAAATGCTAAACTAGTATAAGTCTCATCAATTGCCACACACACACACACACACACACACACACACACGCACGCACGCACCTCTACATCGCGATAGATTTTTACTTCTTCTCTTTTTGTCAGGGACCAAATGGAGTTTCTGCTATGCAAATTTATTTTTCCCTGTCTCCTCCCACTCTCTCTGTGTCTTTCTTTACCTCCCTCTTTCCTACCTCCTGATTAAGCATTTATCTACCAATAGTGTCTATCTGAACAATTCTGATAAAACAGTACATATATTAAGTGTATTTCCCCAAATAGATAATAGCCCTAAGTTTCTATTGCTTCAGTAATCTTTTTATAACCACCAATCAGAAAATAGAGCCTAGAGAAGAGAACATTTCCGTCTAAAAACAATGAGAATATTACCTAAGAATATTACCTCTGAATATTTCCTTGTCTTCTTCATTAACCATCTCATTTTTGACCACTAATGTGCTAGTCCTACAGATAATACAGGTGGGCAACTCATTTCACATCTCGTATTTAACTGTAAAAGAATAAAGTGCACCACAGAAAGGGAATAAAGGTAGGATGCAGCCAAAATTACTGTGCTACCTAGAAAAAGCATAATGCAAAGTCTGTATGTGATGGAACTAGTTACATAGGCCTATCAATACACAGGAAACCAGAAAGCTCAATAATATTATGTTCTGAGAAAGGAAAGTCAATGGGAAAATGTGATAAACAGCAATACTTACTGGCAAAGTCCACTATTCCAGTTACAAAATACTCCATTATGTAACCCCATGATAAGTTACTCACCTATCCCTAAGGGAGGCATCAAAGGTTCCCAGATTTAGTCACAGAATCAAAGTAAAATTCAAAATTCCTGGGTGATGCATAATGGTTTCTGTATCAGACTCAAATGTGATTCATTTTAATATGGAAATCTATGAACTAGAAGTATTAGTTTTAGTTTGGAAATCTATGAACTAAAAATACAATATATAATGGTGAAACAGGGTCAGGATAACCACAATACTTTTGTTGTTGTTGAAAAGGAAGAGTCACTGTTCCATACCAATTTTGAAATTCAGATCTGCAGATGAGTGAAGGGACACTGTCCTGCAGATTGGGGACTGTGCCCCTTTTTGTTCACTGGGAAGGCATCCCATCCATTGTTCTCCTTGGCCTTCAGTTCTTCCCTCTGAAAGGCACTTTCTTTTTCATTAACCTCCATGGCCCTATATGATGTGGGCATTGGAGAACGTGTTCCCTGGAAGGACTGAACAACTTTCTTAGCATGCTTCCAGTAAATCAATCTCTTTTCTCTGAGCTGTTTTTCCAACTGAAAAGATTTACTGGGTGCTACATTAATTCATTTAGAGGTTTAATAGTGGATGTGACAGCCATACTCTTTATTTGCTCTTGGCCATAGGGTGAGTTCTAATAGGTTTTTGTTACTCAATGACCATTTCCATTGCATTTTCACTGGGTTGGTATGAGAAGTAATTGCTTTAAAAAAACCATAAAATTGTGAATTTCTCACTGCTGTTTTCTTTCTATCCTGCTTGCAAACCAGGTGATCCTTTTTATGACCTCTCAACATTCTTACAACACTTTGTCAATGCCACCAACATTAACCAACACATACTACTAACCTATTTTCCCATTTCTTCTCCTATAATGTATCATTATATTTGGGTGTGTGTACAGTGTGTAATCATATTTATCATTAGATGGATTACCTGCCTTGCAAGTTACTATAGGCACCAGTTTCACCAAATGTTTGACCACTGCATAATACAGTAACGTGATTATTCACATTCAGCCATTAAGTAACAGTTTCTCTACCACTGATAGCCTGGCTTTTAAGCAACGGTACACATTTTAGGTTTCTGATAATCATGCTTAATTTATAGGTACCAATTTATGTGTAGATCAAGATAAGCCAGCTTATATTGCTATAATAAACAGGCTCTAAATATCAGTGTTTTAAAAGAATACTCTTTTCATGCTTATGTTACAGGTCATTAATAGTAACTAGTCTACATAGTCCTACGTAGGTATCCAGACTAATGGAACAGTAACCATCTCATATTCCCAGTCTCTGTGTCAGAGTGGAAATACAGCTGTGGACATCTACAATTGAGTGCTCCAGTCTGGAAAGGATACTAGAAACTCACTGGCTAGAACTGGTTACATGGCCTCACCCAATTATAAGAAGGCTAGAAAATGCAAACTTTCCTGATGCCCATAAGTGGGGTGAACTGGGAATATTTACCAAAGATCTCAGCTTCCTAGAGTTTAACCAACATCAAATTCTGTTTATTTAACTATTCACTATATTTTTCCAGCTCACATTTATAAATGAACTCCTCCATTACCCTAAGAATTGTTACTTTACTAATTCATATTCCACCTTATAATTCCATTTATTTAGTTGCACGTCTGGTAACCACCATCTCGTCTCTTATGTCAATCCATGAACAATGCAGTGCAGCCCCAAATTTAAAGATTTTACCAGAAAATATGTCACTATATGCAGATTAAGAGGATGGGATGAATATACAAGTAAAATTATAGTGTTTTGTCACTTTGACCTTTAAAACACAACTGCATAATATGGTTTTTAATTGGATTTATCTAATATCTAGAGAACAAATCTTGCTTTACTGGTAGCTCTAGGAACTACTTCATGAATAGAAATAAAATGTACATCCCTTTTAACAAGAGAAGCATCATGTCTTAACTGATTAATATTATTCCTGATATACTAGTCAGTCACATTTTAGATGTAGACCTGGTTCCATATTAACTAAGGCTATAACATCGGTATTCATTCAACATCCAACCCATCTGCTGAAGCCTAGCATTATATCTCCAGTTGCTAATACATACAACATGACAAAATCAAATACAGTTTCTAAAATCACCATAAATTATCAATTAAATTAAGTATTAAATAATCAGAATAAAAATCCTGAGAGATAATGAGTTAATTGATATTATAAACTATTTCACATTGACCTGAAAGATTATACTTAGATTTCGCATTGAGTTTCTGGACAATTGTTTTGGTCAAGTAAGTTAGTAAAAAAAAAAATCATTGATACACACAAAGAAATGTATTCTAAAATTTGGCAGAAGAAAGCATGTGATATTTAGCATTTTTGAGAAATTCATTATCTGAACATGTATACATAACCAACCCATGGTACAATTTAAACTACTTCATTTTTTCTTGGTTATTTACCAGTGCTGCTTTTAGGGAGCTGCCTTTTGATTGAGACTAAAAGAGAAGAATAGCATCAGTTTTTATTCTAAAATTGGTTGCCTTAATAAAAGTAGTTCACAGTAATGCTTTCTTTGGTTCAATTAAGCATGTTGGAACAATCACAGAAGGCATCTTAGACATTCCTATTAAATACAGCCGTTTCACAAAGAATAAATTTATACCAGTTATAATGCTGAGAGGAGGGGGGACACACATGTGGTGTTTAAAATATCAGACACTCCTTTAGACTTGAAAAAAGCAACATTTTCTAGTGGAAAGCAATTTATTTTCAATGAGGGACTTCGGAAAACTCTGGATCTCATCTCAACTTTCAATCAGATGGAGAGAATTGTAAGGCTTGAACTGAAAAATACACAACAAAACTGAACATGAAACTTGGAGAAAGGAAAAGCTTGTGTATTTATGGGTTGTGTGACCCAGAGAAATGAATCTGTGAATCTCAATTTTTTCAGTGTAAATTAAGGATAATGCTTACCTGAGTTTTATAAGAAGTATTACTTGAGACTATATGCAAAAATGTTGTGTGAAGTGCATACATCAGTGGTCTTCCACCTTCTTCTCTCTCATGCTTTCATTATAGCTACAGAGAATATGGTGGATGATTCCTTATATTCTATCAGTATTATAGAAGATAATATAAAGTGTTAGTAATCACCACCTATAGCCTTTTAAATTGTCTGTAGCAGATTCTGATAGTATTCAGCAACATAAAGTTTAGCTATGTAGCTTGATTTAGATTAAAATAAATTGTAAAAAAAAATATTACAGCATACTTAAAAATAGTTACAAGTATGCATGTACATGTATTAAGCATGTATTTACACAAATAATTTACATGTGTATGGATATGTATGTACACATATACACACAGAGATAAATATACAGCAACATGACATAGTGTTTTAAAACTAGCAACTCTGTAGTAAACTGCCTGGGTTTGAATGTCTGCTTGTTAGTAGTTGTGTGACCTCAGGAAAATTATTTAGTCTGTCCATTCTTCAGCGAGTTTATCGATACAGTGGGAAAAACAGTAGTACCTACTTACATGGGTGTTAGGAAGTTTTAAGGTTGAATGAGTTACTATTTGTAAAGAGCTTTGCATATGTTAAGTGTATGTTAAATGAAAAAACAGCGTCTAACAATGAGGCCATGTTAGATAACCTGCTGTTTAACTTTTCACTTAATATATCGCAACATGAAAATGCCATTACTTTTTCCACATTGTTTTTAATGGTTAAATAATATTCCATTAGACTAAAGAATACTTAGCAATGCCTTCTAGTTGGATATACATGCTTTAAAAAATTACTACTTAAATAATGGAATCCTTGTAGCTTACGATTTACATGTATTTGTCGTTGTTTTCTTAAGATAAAAATCCCAGAATTTTTTAATCAAATGGTATGCACATTTAAAAATGTTAATATATATTGACAAATTTCCCTTTCTGAAGATAGTACCAGTTTTCACTCTTGTCAAGTATATGACAACATTTTTGCATAGAAACTATGCACACTAGATTTAGAGTTTAAATACTGAGCATATTCTGGGCTGTGTTAAATAAAACAAAAAGATAAAAAATAAGGGCTTGGAGATTATGTTCCATTTAAATATATATAGAAAACGACTGAAAGAATATATATGCTGATTTTAGCAGTTGTTACCCTTGGATAGTGTAATGAAAAGAAATATCTTCTATTTGCTTTTCTTCTGTTTTCTACTTTTTAAAGTAGTGAAGGCTAGTTGCAAAAGCGTAGACTCATATTTTGTTTATTTTCTGTAATGCAGGAATCCAGTGATGCATGCAAGTAGTAGTTGATGATATTATCTATGCTCTCAATCTATCATTTTGATGCATTTTTGATAATTAATCCCTAAATACTTGAAGGTGCGTCATCTAAAGAACAGCATCTTTTGAGTGTCTCAATTATCACATTTTACGCATTTTTTAATTATACTGCTTAATTTTTTTCTGAGGTTTTTGTTAAGGGTTCTTTTATTTTGGATGCAGATTTGTCTTTTGTTTTCTTATAACTTTGTTTAAAAATGCGTAATTCTTGACTATCTCTTCAAACTAATTAGATTGACAGGCATCTTGCTGTTCCTGAAGTAGATGACATGAATTCCACTAGCTAATAAGAACTGTTTTACAGTCCAGCATGTCATGTACTGAGTTGACTTTCTTTGTTGATTTCATCCTTCTTTAGCAAGTTCTGAAATCTCCAATCACTTTGAGGCTCTTATGCCCTCTAAAATCTTTGTAATTTTCTGGTGAAAAAGGATAAGAACTCCAGAAAACCCTTCTCACCTCACATGGTCCTGCCCTGTCGTAGGCACAGGTGGACTTTCTCACATAGCAGCAGGTTTCCAAGTGAGAGCAGAAGCTGCAGGGCTCTCTCAGACCTGAGCTCAGAGCTCACACAGCATCACGTCTGTCTCACTATATCGGACAAGTAAATCTGATAGATTCAAGGGGTGGGGAAATAGACTCTACCTGTTGATTGGAGATACTGCAAAAAATTGTGGCCATTTTTTTGCAATCTATAATCTACCATGATTCCCACTGAAGGATCTACACTTATCTATTTTTGTTTATATAATAAAAAACAATTTTGAGGTCTTATAATACCAGGAAGTTTGTTTTTTAATCTGCATCCCTCCATTCTTACTCTTTCTTCATTAAGGTAATCTATGAGTCTAAAATATTTTTTAAGTTACCTGATTTCCTTTTTATATTGAAAACATGTGACCTTTTTATATCAATACTTATATCTATTAGTTAAGCTGATAAGTAGCAATTTATTTCTCATTAGTAGTTGGTGATGTTATTTACTTATCTAAGTATCTGAGACCTCAAAATAATCAGTGAATCCAAATAGATTGCACATTTCTTTTTTCAAAGGGAAGCTCTCAGGTATCTGAAGTCTGCAGATAAAACCCTGAGCTAATGAACTTTCTAAGACCACAAATCTGAGAAGACCTCACACTTGAATTTGTATATGAATGGGAAAAGCCTGGGTATGATAGTTGATAATTTTATGCAAGGTTAATCTATTGTTTCTTGGGTTGTGATTACTGTCAAAAAGAATTCTAAGGCTGGTCTAACTCCAGTTATTTTGAATGTAATATTGTAACAATGATGAAAAAAATCATATTATATAGCTATATGTCCACATCCATGTCTATTTTTTGTTGTTGCTTTTGTAGTTGTAAATTGTAGAATTATCTATTATGAGATGAGGATTTTTTCCAATACTATGTGATGTCTTCATGTTCCTTTTTGCAAATTTTCATGTAGTATTGATTTTTATGTGTTCAACTGGCTTTAACAATAATAACATATTAATAACTTCATTCTCTGTTGCCACCTTTAATGCCCAGGGTAATGTGGCATGGGCCACAAAGCAATCCATAGATGGCCACTGCCCACACTGAGCTTGGAGGTACCTGAAGAGGCCAGGCTGTGAACGAAGTCCAGCTGTCACTAATGACAGGCTTGCGGTTGCTCAGCCAGAGTTAAGGGACATGCCGAAGCTAGATGTTGTTTGTTTGGGTTTTGTGAACCTTTGTGAAATTTTAGGAAAGCCCACAGAATGATCCTAAACAAGCCGTTTATATGGAAAAGCCACTGGAAATTGCTTGGGTGCGCCTAAAATTTGGTTGTGGTGTGGTCTAAGGGAATCAGGGAAAATGAATGGTGTTAGTTAGGTTGATGGACACTTAGATATGGTGGCTGCTTGTGTCTGAACACTGAGAAAGGGGACAGCTCAACAAAGAAACAGTGGCTTCTGCTAGCTCCTCCATCTGTGAGAAAGCTGCCCCTTCACCTCTCACTCTAAAGCCAGACAGTTCAGTTTCTCCCTGTGGGTCCCTGGTTTCTTTCCAGTTGCTACCCCAGTGTTGGGCCTCACAGTGAGTGAGTCTGTCAGTGAGTGTGTCCTTGTGTGGGCCCTTTACGAGGAATGCTTGGGATTCCAGCTGCCCTCCGTCTCATTCAGCCACACTCTCCGCTGGTTTTCACAACCAGGAGTTATGGGGAATTCTCTCCCTGCCCAGCACTGGAACCAAGGGCTGGGGAGCCTGGTGTGGGGCTGGTCCCCCCTCCCCTTGCTTCTCTGGTGGGACATTCACAGCCGAGATATCCCTCCCGATTTTTAATGGTCACACATGGGTGTAGGACCAGCCTGTTCTCAGTCTCCACCCTTCCTACCAGTTTCAAAGTGCTTCTTCTATATGTCTTTAGTTGTAAGGCTTTGGTTCAGCTAGATTTTAGGTTAGTCTCAAATGATGGTTGTTCTGTAGTTTAGTCGTGATTTTGATGTGATCATGAGAGGATGTAAGCACTGTTTATTCTGCTATCTTGACCAGAATTCGCCGGTATTATAATGTTTTTTTGTTTCAGTGTTTCTGTTCATGCTGCTTTCTTCCTGTACATAATATACCTGATAGAGATTTCATTAAGTTGTTTGTATATCTATCTATCTCTCTTTCCCTCCCTCCCTCCCTCCCTCCCCCTTCCCTCCCTCCCTCCCTCTCTCTCTCTCTCTCTCTCTCTGTATGGACGCACGCATGTGCACTCGTGTGTGTATTGACGCAGGATTCTGATTCAACTCCAGTAACTGTGAACCATATATGAACTTGACATAATGTGTTTAAAGCATCTTCCCATGTAGACTCTTTCTGTTATTGATGTATAGGCCAAAGATAAAGTAGTTTGGCCATTCCTCAACACTTAACACATACCTGTTTCTGTGTTAGGCACTTGTATGTGTTCTCTAAGCTATGTCGTCCTCATGAATGCTTGGACAAAAATAAAAAAAATAAAAAACACATATATATACCATGTGTACTTTTCTTTTGCAATGCAGTGTCATTTCACAACTATGTTATTCTTTTCTGGTTTAAAATTGGTGGAATTAAGTGTCAGTAGAAAAAATATTTTTCCTTTTTTTCTAAAGTACTTATTTTTTTTTTAAGAAACTGTACCATTATAGTTTTAATTTATCTGTAAAACAAATGACTGTTAAACATTTTATAAGACAAAGTGAAAAACATTATCTGTTTCTTTTTCCCCTAGCACCATAGGATATTATACAACATAGGCAAAATAATGTTGTTTTATATTTACAGTATGGTGAAAACCCTTCTGAAATAATTATAGATTTAATTTCTTAGGAGATATGGCTTGTATATCTCAAAAATATACGTATGTCTAGCTGTTATTAACAAAGACAGCTTGCCATTAAAACCCACTAAGGCAACAAATTCTCATTATGACTTAACACCACGATATCCTGTAGGATCATTTGGACTCCAACTCCATCTCTTGAAATGAATTACCAACATACAGAGGACCTTAAATGTAAATATCAGTATATTTAAGGCTTTGACTTGTCTCTACTGGCCAAAACTTTGCTTCAGTTATCATGACTGTCACATTTGTGAAAGCATTTCCTTAGATGTATCAGGTAAATAATTTAATTTTACTACATTGGCTATGTACACATATGATATTAACACTGGGTAAAATTTTATGAGACAGCATGGCTAGTCAAAAACTAATAAATGATTTTGAGTCAGTCAAATCTGGTTGGAATTCTATATCCACTATTTTACCTTTTAATATGTTAGGCAGGCTAAGCTTGAGTTTCCTGTTCTGTGAAATGGGGTTGTTAATAATATCTAAAATATAGGAATGTTGAGAAATATAAGTGGATTCATGTATGTAAAATGCCTTATACTTTGAAACCACTAAATCATGTTAGTTTCCATTTTGTCTTTCCTTATCCTTAGCTATCAAAACAATATTATATCCTCATTTTTATTGCAACATACTGGTAGAGTGATTTGTTTTTCATGAGCAAAGGTGAGGTATATAGAAATTTTCAAGCCATTTCCTCCTATAATAAAGTTTATATATATATATATACGTATATATATATACATATATATATACGTATATATATGTGTGTATATATATATATATATATATATATATATATATATATATATATAAATAATTTTAAAATATTAAAATAATTTAAAATAAAAATCTTGTCAAAGAGAAACCAAGTAAAACATATACGGAATACGCACATAGAAAGTTACATTTTATGTAAAAAATAATCGGAGAAAAATGAAATTGGAACTAAATAATATTTGAAAATGTTTTAAAAGTTAAATGTTTTAATGCACCAAATTTTATTATTAAGTACTGACATCGTGCTAGGCACTGATCTGGGTGGGTATTGCTGTGTAAAGTGAAAAGTATACCACTCATACCCAAAGATGCATTTGAATATATGTTTTCACCTGTCAATAAGTATATGAGTATGAGAGTTGTATATAATACAGATTTAATGCAATCCCCATCAAAATCCCAATGCCATTTTTTAAAGAAATAGAACAAAAATCATCAGATTTGTTTGGAACTACAAAAGACCCCAAATAGCCAAAGCAATCCTACGAAAAAAGAATAATGTGTGGGGGGGTATCGCACTCCCTGACTTCAGCTTGTACTACAAAGCAACAATAATAAAAACAGCATGGTATTGGCAGAAAAACAGACACACAGACCATTGGAATAGAATTGAAAACCCAGAAATAAACCGACATAAATATGGACAGATAATTTTTGACAAAGGAGTCAAAAACATACAATGGAGAAAAGACAGCCTCTTTGATAAATGGTGCTGGGAAAATTGGAAAGCCACACGCAAAGGAATGAAACTAGACGGCTATCTGCTATCGTGTACCAAAATTAGCTCAAAATGGATCAAAGACCTAAGCATAAGACCTGAAACAATAAACTGCATAGAAAAAAAATATAGGTACTAAACTTATGGATCTTCAGTTCAAAGATGATTTTATAAATTTAACCTCAAAGGCATGGTAAATAAAAGCTAAAATAAATGAATGGGACTACATCAAACTGAAAAGCTTCTGCACATCAAAAGAAACCACTAACAAACCGAATGGGAGAAGATATTTGTATAAAATATTACTACCAAAAAAATAATTATTTTTTTAAGAATGTGGAATTTGGGAAAAGAATCCTGGTGGCATGGGCACTTTTCTATACAGCTCAAACATAGCTAGAAACCAATTTGAACCTCCAGCCTTTTAAGTGTTTTCTCTGTGGTTACTTATGTAATGAAGCGAGTTCAAAACATTCAGTAATTCTGATTTGCCAACTGAATACCATTCATTCATAATAACTGGCATTTAAAATTTTCTTCCTGTTGCTTCAGCTTTATATTCTAGATTTTTCTCTTAAGTATTTTCCTTTATTTATGTTTCTTTCAAATAATTTGAATTTTGGACATACCTTGCACTTTCCTCCATCTATTGTTTTATTCATGCATACCTCTTTCTAGGTTTTCCTACTCCATATTATTTTCTAACATGACCAACTCCACTCCTATTTGAGGCAAAGCCCCAATTTTTTTGTAAAATATCTAGCCCCTTAATTAATACAAAAGTAACATAATTTTGTACCTACTAAATACTTGAATCTTTAATTTAACTCAGTTAGCCCTTAAAACAGTTCTATAGAATACAGTTTTCCTCATTTTTTTGGTAAAAACACTAAATCTCAGAAATTTAAGGAAAAACTGACTTAAGTAACAGAGTATATAGAATTGTAAACTTGATTCTGATCAAATTTTATATGACCCAGTTTTTTTGCTTTCTATCTCTTATTTTCCATTTTTACAGGATATCACACCCAACTTAATGCCAGTGCTTCTTGTGGTATTTCAGTCAACCATATCTAATGCCCACTTTATCACCCCATTGACTCTGGGTGAACACACAACGTGGTATATAGATGATGTATTACAGAATTGTACACCTGAAACCTGTGTAACTTTACTAACCATTGTCACCCCAATAACTTTAATAAAGAAAAAAGAGATGTAAATTTTTAAAAGGCATTGATTGTATAATACTCATCCAATAGGAGCCAAATAAAACATATTGAAAGAATAAAGAAACCAAAAATATTATTACATAATTTGAGACAGCTCCATGCAGAAAGAATAAGAAAATAGGCCACATTCTTATCAGATTTCTGCAAGTACTAGAAAACAACCAATAATCAAGAATTACTGACATAAAAAATAAAAATAAATATTCTGAAAATAGAACCATGGAATGCAGTTTAAAAATGTGTCAGCATCATTTTAACAAATAAGTCTGTAAATATGCATAAAGATGCTACATATATTACAGAATAACAACAGAAAAAGGTCAGCTAACAACAAAGCTAAAAATACAAGGCAGATCAGAAGGAGGAAAAGCTGTTTAATTCAACAGACATTAATGCATGCTGCATTTTTGTTATTGTTTGAGATATATGGAGAGTTGCAAATGTTCCCTGTATTTTATTGTTTAATTTGTTATTGGTCCTAATATTTTACAAGATTTGAGGGTATTTTCTGTTACTATTTGCCTGGAGCTGATACGTAACCTTTGGGAAGTGCTCTGTGAGCAGATCTTATGTCTTTGAATTTTTCTCTATTGTTTTTGCCAAAATGTCTTTTTCTATTTCTCTGCTGGCTCTGAGTTTAATCTTTGTATATGCTCACTTTAATTATTTTGATTATTTCCATTAAAGGCCTGAGAATCTTTTAAAGTTCTCATTTGAAGAAAATCAGACATTTAAGCAGAATAAATGTATATTTTGAATAAAAACAAAAACAAAAACAAAGAAAAACAAAAAAAACACTTTTTATTTTGAAGAATCTTTATTTCATGTTGAGATCTCAAAAAAACTCATGTATGTTATGTAAATTGGATACATAAATTATAATTTTGTCTCAAGCTTATATACCACTGATTAATTAACCTTGTTTAAGACCAGAAATCATTCTCCTTCTCACTCCCAGTATAACTTGAATAAGTATGTCTGAATATAAATGGGCAGAGGAAGCTGAATGTGAGAGATTGGATCTAGTCCAATTCACATAATTCAGGCTAAGATATTGTAAATATTTTCATTTATTTGTTTCCATAAACAGAAAATTAGGTGAGAAGAATCTAAACCCTGTCATCAACTATCTAGGTTTTTATAAATAGGGTGTGTGTGTGTGTGTGTGTGTGTGTGTGTGTACATATAATCATTAAAACTGTTTTCCTGAGTTTTGTTTTCAGATCTCTATAGGACTCTGGAATCCTTAAAGGGGTCTCAATTCATGTATCAAGAATTATCTGTAGATAAATAAACATTTGCTTAAATAAATTCATAGCATACATATATATATATATACACACATCGTGTATGTAGATGCTATTATATTTAATAAAGTAGAAGAAATTGGATGCTACTAAATTTAAAGTCATCTTCTATTATTTTGTAATTTCAAAATCAACAAATACAAAGAATAAAACTGCTGTTATGTAGAGATTGCACTTTCTTTTTGAGATCAAATTTAAAAGGGCTCCTCTTATTAAAAATGATTGGGAAGTATAGCTAGAAATAAATATATGTTTATATAACTATATATCCTTCTTTGTAGGTATTTGTGGCTTTGTAACTCAGGTTCAAGAATCAGTATCTTTGCTAGTGTGTCTGCCCTTAGTTCAAAATATCTTTTATCTTTCTGAACTGTTTGTATGTAGAACTCACTTGGCATTCCTTCTTTACCATTTGCTGGCATTTTCTCAGAAGCTGTCCAGGCTGACTGCAGCAAAACAATCTTTTCAATCAGTATATATATATATTCTCATAAGACAAATTCTGATAATTCACATTGAGTGAGGTACTCAGAGGGACCGTGCCTCAGTAGAAGGAAAGCAGTAGACTAAACACTGTTCTGGTTCACTTAACAAATCTATATGTGTATGTATATATATATATACATATGTGTGTATATATGTATATATGTATATGTGTGTATATAAATGTATACATATGTATATATGTGTGTATATATATATATATATATATATATATATATATATACACACATATTTCTTTCTTTCTTTTTTTAAGACATCAACAGAAGATCCTAAGCCTGCTTGGAAAGATTGACAGACATTTTTTTTTTAATGATATCAAGAGTTAAAATACAAACTTCTGCTTTAAGCAAAGGTAAAGTAAAAAGAACCAGGGTTACCCTCTCCTCTAAAACAACCACATATTGGAATGAAATGTATGAAACAATGGTTTTAAACTATTGGACACCAGGCAGCAATGGGTAGTGATCCATGAGAGATAGGAAATAGAAGATGTGAGCCATATACTTAGGGCAGATTATTTTCTTGAGAGAGTTTTTAGGCTTTAGCATAGAAGAAGAGAAGCTAGCCAGAATCCAACAGACTTTCTCAGTTAAGGAGCTGAAGTTGAGAGTCTGGGGAGACTGAAGTAGGTGGAATACATAGGACAGAGTGTGCAGAAGAGAACTTTAAAGAGAGAAAACACTGGAGATCTGTTTATGTATCCCTCAAGCATTCAGTCAAGTACTGATTACCATGTCAGTGTAAAGCAACTATCTGAAGTTGGGAAAAGAACCACCCACAAGGATTAAGGGAGACAGTACCTGGTGCATACATAGGGTCGTGAATAGTGCTTTGTACTACCAGCCAGACTGGCAAATTCTCATAATTCACATTGAGTGAGGGACTCACAGGGACCGTGCATCAGTAGAAGGAAAGCAGTAGACTAAACACTGTTCTGGTTCACTTAACAAATCTTATTGAGATCTGAAAGAATCAAATGGTTTTCAAGTAATTTAGCTGTGATACAAAATATAGTTTATGAGTATTTATAGGAAAACAAAAATATATATCACTCAACAGGGCAAAATTCACAATGTCTGGCATCCAGTCAAAAATAAATAAATAAATAAAAATGTCAGACATGCAAAGATGCAGGGAAATGTAATCCATAATGACGAATAAATCAATTATTTGATGCAA
This sequence comes from Rhinolophus sinicus, assembly GCF_036562045.2. Taxonomy (NCBI): domain Eukaryota; kingdom Metazoa; phylum Chordata; class Mammalia; order Chiroptera; family Rhinolophidae; genus Rhinolophus; species Rhinolophus sinicus. The sequence goes on along the minus strand of NC_133755.1, from coordinate 125,532,687 downwards.
ATCCAGAACTGACATAAATGTAAAATTAGCAGACAAGGTCATTAAAAGTTTTATCATAAATTTTTAATACATATTACATGCATTCCATATTTTCTAAAACAGTCATGGAAGATATAAAGAAAGACCCAAATTAAACTCTTAGAGATATAAAGACTGAAAAAATACACAGGATTGTACCATCAGCTTATGTATTTCAGAAGAAAAGATCGGTTTTGAAATAAAAACAGAAGAAAAAAGTTTAATGAAGAAAGCATCAATGATCTATGGGAAAACGTTAAGCAGCCAAATATATATATTGGAGTCCTTTAAATAAAGAAGGCTAGATGGGTTAGAAAAAGATGTTTGAAGAAATGATGGTCTAAAAATTTTCAAATTTGATGAAAAAGGTAATACCAGAAATACAAGAAGCAAAATGAACCACAAGCTCTAGAAACAACAAAGAAACTACACCAAGGAATATTGTAATCAAATTGCTCAAAAACAATGATAAAGTGAAAATCCTTAAAGCAGCCAGAAGGGGGAAAAGCATTGTTTGTACACAGGAACAAAATATGCAGATGATGGGAGATTTCCCATTGGAAACAATGAAAGGGAGAAGCCATTGGAGCAACATCTTTAAAGTGCTGAGAAAAAAACTTTCAATCTAGAATTCTATACTCTGTAAAAATAACCTTCAAAAATAAAAGGTGAAATAGACTTTTTCAAATATACAAAATTTGAAACAATTCATAACAAACAAACCTGCACTAAAATATATATATAAAAAGTAACCTTGGGGACTTCCGGAAAAATGGCGGAGTGAGGTGAGCCTCTGTAAAGCTCCCCTGGAATTTACAAAGAATCGAACAACAAAAACTCCACAAAGGACTCCCTGCACAGCAGACAGGCAAGACGAAGAGGCCCACTACCGACTGAAATCACCTACAGGTGGGAGATTCGCGCGAGTGGAGGGAGAAGGAAAGGGAGAAGTGAGCGGGAACAGAGCCGCGCGGGCGCAGGACGCAGACCTCGCTCAGTGCGCCGAGCTCGCTGCTTCCCGGAACCACCGCAGCTGCGGGAGAGGGAAGAACTCGGACTGCTAGGGCTCCGCTTGTGGCCCACAGGGCTGAGGGGACAGCATATAACACGGCTGAACCCAACGCTCACGGCAGAGACCTCGGAGAAAAGACTGAGGGAAAAAGGCTGAAAACGGTAGTTTAAGCCGCACTGCCGAGCAGAGAACGGAGCCTTAGGCACTGAGACTAGCCGCCCCCTCCCTCCCCTCCCAGAGCTCGCCCCGCCCCCACCTGCCCGGTGCTAGAAGCGAAACAGTAGCAGTGTCAGATCAAAACAACAGAAAATTTGCTATTTTGAGAACTGTGTACCGCAGACACAAATTCACAGCCCAACTAGTTCCGGCAAAGGGGAGAGAGCTGTGGAAGCAGGATCGGCTGTGGTGGTGGTCGCCGCCATTGCTCTGGGCCACCTCTCACCCCGCCCCTGACCCCACCTATCTGGGCGGATCCCTGCAGGAGTAAACAGAACTGCTGAAACATACGGGCTCTGAATCAGGAGCTGGAAGAGCTTTGGAACATCAAAAGCTCTCCGCATACCCACCGGGACACTGCGCCCTGTGACCTAGACGAACTATAAATAGAGGAGAAGCCCGTCTCCCAGGGAATCCCCCCATTGTGTGAGAAGTTGGAATAGTGCAGAGAAAACAGCACTACCGTGTGGGAGAAGAAAAATAAGTTGCAGTTGGAGAAATAATAAAACATTCTACCAACAAGTACTGGCAAACAAAAGAAAGACCGCTTTCTATCAACCTGTTGCAGAAGTCACTACTGTAGATGTCTAGGAAGAGAAAGAGTAAACCAGTAATCGCCATGAATAACCAAGGCAACAAGATAGCTCAGAAAGAAAGTGAAAAATCTCCAGAGAAGGCACTTAAAGATACAGAAATATGTGACTTACATGACAGAGAATTCAAGATTGCAGTTCTAAAAAACTCAACGAGATACAAGAAAACACAGATAGGCAGTTAAATGAACTCAGAAACTCAATCAAAGAACAGCATGAGCATTTTACGAAAGAGATTGAAATCTTAAAAAAGAACCAAATAGAATTTCTGGAGATTAAGAACTCAATAGAAGAAATTAAGAATGAAATAACCAGCTTAGGTAGTAGAGTTGACCAGATGGAGGAAAGAATCAGTGACATCGAAGATAGAAACCTGGAAATGACACAGATAGAAGAAGAAAGAGACTTGAGACTTAAAAGAAATGAAAGAACTTACAAGAACTTTCTGACTCCATCAGAAAGAGCAATATAAGAATAATGGGCATACCAGAAGGAGAAGAAAGAGAGAAGGAACAGAGAATATATTCAAACAAATTGTCGATGAGAACTTCCCAAATTTGTGGACAGAACTGGACCCTCGAATCCAAGAAGCAAATAGAACACCTAGTTACCTCAATCCCAACAGGCCTTCTCCAAGGCACATTGTATTGAAGCTGTCTAAAATCAACGACAAAGAAAGAATCCTCAAGGCAGCCAGGGAAAAGAAGACGGTAACTTACAAAGGAAAGCCCATTAGATTATCATCAGATTTTTCAGCAGAAACTCTACAAGCCAGGAGGAGTGGAACCAAATATTCAAACTATTGAAAGAGAGAAATCATGAGCCAAGAATAATATATCCAGCAAAGATATCCTTTAGATATGAAGGAGGAATAAAGACCTTTCCAGACATACAGAAGCTGAGGGAATTTTCTAATACACGACCTGCACTACAAGAAATACTAAAGGAGGCTATTCGACCACCATCAACAGGGACAATTTGTGGCAACCAAAACTCAAAAAGGGGGAGAGTAAAGGCCTGAACCGGAATATGGGAATGGAGAAAGTAAGCGTGCTGAAGAAAATGGAATACTCTAAATATCAAACTTTCTTTTACATAAACTTAAGGGTAACCACTCAAAATAAATCCAGAATTGAAATATATACTGAAATAAAAGAAGAAACAGAGGGAAACATCATAGAATACCACCACACAGAAATAATAGACAACAACAAAAGGCAAAGAAACAATGGAGACACAGCCTTACCAGAAAACTAAAGATAGAATGACAGGAAATCCTCACATATCAATAATCACCCTAAATGTAAATGGACTGAACTCACCAATAAAAAGGCACAGAGTAGCAGATTGGATCAAAAACTAAACCCAACCATATGCTGTCTCCAAGAGACACATCTCAGCTACAAGGACAAGCATAGACTCAAAGTGAAAGGGTGGAAATTGACACTCCAAGCAAATGGTACCCAGAGAAAATCAGGTGTAGCCATAATGATATCAGATGAAACAGACTTCAAGGTGAAAAAGATAACAAGAGACAAAGATGGACATTTCATAATGGTGAAGGGCACTGTACAACAAGAAGACATAACAGTCATCAATATTTATGCCCCCAATCAGGGAGCACCAAAATACACCAAGCAACTACTAACAGAACTAAAGGGAGAAATTGACCAAAACACAATTATACTAGGGGACTTAAATACATCATTGACAGCTATGGATAGATCATCCAAACAGAAAATAAATAACGAAATAGTAGCCCTAAATGACACATTAGATGAAATGGACATAATTGACATTTATAGAGCACTTCATCCTAAAACATCAGACTATACATTCTTTTCTAGTGTACATGGAACATTCTCAAGGATAGACCATATATTGGGACATAAAATCAGTCTCAACAAATTTAAGAAGATTGAAATCATACCATGCATATTCTCTGATCACAAGGCTTTGAAATTGGATATCAACTGTAAAAAGAAAGCGGGTAAAAACACAAATACATGGAGATTAAACAACATACTTTTAAAGAAGGACTGGGTCAAAGAAGAAATTAGAGGAGAGATCAAAAGATACATAGAAACAAATGACAATGAAAATACATCCTACCAAAATTTTTGGGATGCAGCGAAAGCAGTTTTAAGAGGGAAATTTATCTCATTACAGGCCTATCTCAAGAAACAAGAAAACTCCCAAATAAATAACCTCATGTTACACCTTAAAGAACTAGAAAAAGAAGAACAAGTAAAACCCAAGGTCAGCAGAAGAAAGGAAATAATAAAAATTAGAGCAGAACTAAATGAAATAGAGAACAAAAAGACAATAGAAAAATTAATGTGACAAAGAGCTGGTTCTTTGAAAAGATTAACAAAATTGACAAACCCTTGGCTAGACTTACTAAGATATAAAGAGAGAAGACACTGATTAACAAAATCAGAAACGTAAAAGGGGAAGTTATCACGGACACCACAGAAATACAAAGGATCATCCAAGAATACTATGAAGGACTATATGCCACCAAATTCAACAACCTAGAAGAAATGGACAAGTTCTTAGAAACATATAGCCTTCCAAGGCTGAACCATGAAGAACTGGAAAATCTAAACAGACCGATCACCAGTAACGAAATTGAATCAGTCATCCAAAACCTTCCCAAAAGCAAAAGTCCGGGACCAGATGGCTTCACTAGTGAATTCTACCAAACCTTCAAAGAGGATCTAATACCAATTCTGCACAAACTCTTCCAAAAATTGAAGAAGAGACAGTACTCCCTAACTCATTTTATGAGGCCAACATTACCCTGATACCAAAACCTGGTAAGGACAGCACAAAAAAGAAAACTACAGACCAATATCTCTAATGAATACCGATGCAAAAATCCTAAATAAAATTCTAGCAAATCGAATACAACAATGCATTAAAAAGATTATTCATCACGACCAAGTGGGGTTCATCCCGGGGCACAAGGATGGTTCAACATACGAATCCATCAATGTGATACATCACATAAACAAAATAAAGGACAAAAATCATATGATTATATCAATTGATGCAGAAAAAGCATTTGACAAGATACAACATCCATTTATGATTAAAACACTTAATAAAATGGGTATAGAAGGAAAATACCTTAACATAATAAAGGCCATATATGACAAGCCCTCTGCTAATCTCATAATTAATGGAGAAAAACTGAAGCCCTTTGCTCTACGTTCAGGAACACGACAGGGCTGTCCCCTATCACCTCTGCTTTTCAACATCGTGTTGGAAGTCCTTGCCAGAGCAATCAGGCAAGAGAAAGAAATAAAAGGCATCCAAATTGGGAATGAAGAAGTTAAATTATCACTCTTTGCAGATGACATGATGCTATATATAGAAAACCCTAAAGACTCCACCAAAAAGCTATTAGAAACAATCAACGAATACAGTAAAGTTGCTGGCTACAAAATCAACGCACAAAAGTCCATTGCCTTCCTATATACTAACAATGAAATCTCAGAAAAAGAAATACAAAAAAACAATTCCTTTTGCAATTGCAGCAAAAAGAATAAAATACCTAGGAATAAACTTAACCAAGGATGTGAAAGACCTATATGCTGAAAACTATAAGACATTTTTGAAAGAAATTGAAGAAGACACAAAGAAATGGAAAGACATTCCATGCTCATGGATTGGAAGAATCAACATAGTTAAAATGGCCATATTACCCAAAGCAATATACAGATTCAATGCAATCCCCATCAAAATCCCAATGGCATATTTTAAAGAAATAGAACCAAAAAAATCATCAGATTTGTTTGGAACCACAAAAGACCCCGAATAGCCAAAGCAATCTTAAGAAAAAAGAACTATAATGGAGGTATCACACTTCCTGACTTTGGCCTGTACTACAGGGCCACAATAATCAAAACAGCATGGTATTGGCAGAAAAACAGACACATAGACCAATGGAATAGAATTGAGAACCCAGAAATAAAACCACATAAATATGGACAGATAATTTTTGACAAAGAAGCTAAAAACATACAATGGAGCAAAGACAGCCTCTTCAATAAATGGTGCTGGGAGAATTGGATAGCCACGTGCAAAAGAATGAAACTGGACTGCTATTTGTCACCATGTACCAAAGTTAATTCAAAATGGATCAAAGACTTAAGCATAAGACCTGACACAATAAACTGCATAGAAGAAAACATAGGTACTAAACTTATGGACCTTGGGTTCAAAGAGCATTTTATGAACTTGACTCCAAAGGCAATGGAAGTAAAAGCTAAAATAAACGAATGGGACTATATGAAACTTAAAAGCTTCTGCACAGCAAAAGAAACCATTGACAAAATAAAGAGGCCACCAACTGAATGGGAGAAGATTTTTGCAAACAGTGCCTCCGATAAGGGGCTAGTATCCAGAATATACAAGGAACTCATGCAACTCAACAACAAAAAAACAAACAACCCAATTGAAAAATGGGCAGAGGACTTGAAGAGACATTTCTCCAAAGAGGACATACAAATGGCAAATAAACATATGAAAAAATGTTCAACATCACTAATCATCAGAGAAATGCAAATCAAAACCACAATGAGATATCACCTCACCCCAGTCAGAATGGCTATCATCAACAAGACAAATAGTAAGAAATGTTGGAGAGGCTGTGGAGAAAAAGGAACCTCATACACTGTTGGTGGGAATGCAGACTGGTGCAGCCGTTATGGAAGGCAGTGTGGAGGTTCCTCAAAGAATTACGAATAGAATTGCCGTATGACCCAGCAATCCCTCTCCTGGGTATCTACCCAAAAAATCTGAAAACATTTAGAGATAAAGACACGTGTGTGCCAATGTTCATTGCAGCTTTGTTTACGGTGGCCAAGACATGGAAACAACCAAAATGTCCTTCGATAGATGAATGGATAAAGAAGTTGTGGTATATATACACAATGGAATACTATTCGGCAGTGAGAAAAGATGATATAGGAACATTTGTGACAACATGGATGGATCTTGAGAGAGTAATGCTGAGCGAAACAAGTCAGACAGAAAAAGCAGAGAACCATGTGATTTCACTGATATGTGGTATATAAACCAAAAACAACAAAAGAACAAGACAAACAAATGAGAAACAGAAACTCATAGACACGGACAATAGTTTAGTGGTTGCCAGAGGGTAAGGGGGGTGGAGGGGGGAGGTGAGGGTAAATGGGATCGAATATATGGTGATGGAAGAACTGACTCTGGGTGATGAACACACAATGGGATTTATAGATGATGTAATACAGAATTGTACACCTGAAATCTATGTAATTTTACTAACAATTGTCACCCCAATAAATTTAATTAAAAAAAAAAAAAGTAACCTTTCAGGCAGAAGAAAAAGCATGTCAAATGGAATTGTGGATCTACACAAAGGAATGAACTGAGGCTACATGTACATGTATGTAAGATTTTTCTTAATATTTAAATATATGTAAAATACAGTTTTTTTTTTAAATAAAAATAATGTATAATTTAGTATAATGTAGCAAGGGGTCATAAAATATATATCAATGAAATGCATGAAAGCAATACTGTAAGGTCATGAGGGGAGAAATGGAGGTAAACCATTGTGAGATTGTTATGCTATATATCATATATATATATATATATATATATATATATATATGTATAAATCTTGAAAGTAGACTGTGACAAGATAAAGATGCATAACACAAATCTTAAAGCAAACAGTTTTTTTTAACATGCATAACAAGGAGCCAACAAAAGAAATAAAACTAGATTCATAACAATATTTAATTGTTAAGTGTTAGAGCCAGCCTCTGACTTCACAGATCAGGCTCTCAGACATTATGTTGATAGAAGATGTACTTCAGTCTAAGATGGTATACATCTTCCTACTACTGGTAGAGAAATGAAGTGACCTCAAACATCTCTGTCTCACATTAACTTTGAATTTCAGATTAATAGTCAATTGAGATTTATGCCTCTATCAAGAAAAAATGTGAAAGTCTTTAAGATGCTCCATAAAATATTTATTGACCTGTCTAAGGCACCCACTGGGGTTTGCTCCACTATTCATTGTCTTTGAGCTGTTTTACCATTTAGCATTTTGTAAAAGTTTGATAATAATGAAAGTGACTCTTGTCCATACAAATGCAAAATGAATTGTGTCTGGTTGGAATGCAATTAACTGTTGGCCTTTGGGCAATGATCTGTTTGTTCTTCATCTGTCTGTAAATTTTTCAGTATTCCTGATGGCCTATATGTGTCTGGAACTTTGAACTGTCTTTCAAACCTGTTGTAACATCTTGTCGGTTCTTTTTTAATTAATCAGTTAAAATCATTGACACTTGTTCATTTTCTATTTTTATGATAATTTTGATTTCTACCTTTTTAAAAACTATACTTTGTCACTTTTATGACTACTACATAAATTTGAAGTAAACAAGAGAGTTGACTATTGGATGTGATGTCAAGCAGGAAGTATACAGACTGCTTTTAAATAAAACTGACATTTGCTTCAGTTGGTGATTATGGTAATTAAGTTTTTTTTTGTTTTTTTTAAATTGATGTGGTATCTGGTGACTAAGGCTTTCAGCTTATATCTTTGATAAATGTGTCATCATATATAACGAGACACCTGTTTGCTCAGCTCTTATTGGCTGCTATCTCAATGCCAGCCTCTTGCCCAACACACACATAAAACTTGACATCTGCATGCAGTGAAGTACTGTATAGACCCCATCTTGTGATGCATACCCTCACAAATATTCTATTCCAGCCTAAAAGACCCTCTTCAGGAACTACATCCCCATGGCATAGCTCCAAACAGAGGATGCAGGATTAGCACTGACTTTGCAAGAAAATGGCAGTCAGATCCATGTACCCATCAAAGACATATCTAATGATCTTGTGTGATTGGCATCACACTGGGCATTGTATGTACCTGGCAAGTTTTGAGAAATATATATATGTATTTCTCAAAACTTGCCAGGTGCTAATGTTTAAATATCTACAGTTTTGGAGAAGATGAATAGATAAACCAATGGCTTATCTTTGTATTTTATATCTTTGTATTTTATCTTTCCCCTTATAAAATGAGTCACTGAAATTTCATCAAATGATAAGTCCTCCAGTGTATTAATAGTTTTTGAAATAAATTAGTTGATGATGAGTTAAGAAAAGAAATTTTAAGCTCATGTGTGGAGGCAGTATTTAACTGTCAATAAAAATGAAAAGAAATCATTTGGGAAATTATAATGTAAATCAATGGAAAAATTATTCAATTTGAAATGTTATCCAGAAAAAATGGGGAAGGAGGAAAGAGAGGGAGGGAAAGAGAGATTTGATATGCACTATGAAATATGTAAAAGTTTTATAATAGTAAGAAGTTGCAAGATCCTAAATGTAGAAAAGTCTTGTTTATTGGGCTTACGTCCTATCCCCACGTATGTTATAGATTTCAGAGACTTTTCTTGGCTTCCTTGTAAATTTAAACCCATGTTAAACCCAATGTTTCTAAGAAAACACACTCTTAAGTTCCAAACAAATTGCTCACTAAATAAATGTTTAAAGCACAATTCATTCTTAAGTTGATAAATGCCATCCGTTGCTACTTTTCTTGAAGGGAAAAAGTTTATTAGTTGTTTATCGTCCTTCATCTTAATGACGTAAAACAGGCTTCATACTTTTTATTTCATTAATCAAAATTTAACAACTTTTTAAGTGTAATCTCTTTATCAAATTTTATTCTATTTTTTTATAAATATAAATATTTTCAGGTTTTAGGTGTTTGATTTTGATAACATGATAATATGGTAGTAACAGTTCTTGTAGTTTTAAACTACAGTGATTTATTGTGACAAATATGTCCTTAGGTGATGATAAGTTTTAGCAAGGTAAGTCTTTATAGCCAAGTTCAAGTACACATAGGTTTTGTCTGTAGAGGGACAGGACCCAGAACATAGCATTAAACCATCTGTTCTATAGGATTAATATCTTTATGCAGATTAAATTTGGAAATTTTGTTATGGTGAATATTTTAACCAATAGTTAGTAGCCACAGATATTAAGAACAGCAGTTGGTCGGCGGGTAAATGATTTGAGGGAAGAGGTACCACAGAAGACCAACAACAGCTGAGGCAGGCCTAGGGAGCAGGTTGCATGCTGATGCTAATTGTATTTTACATATTGACACTAATTATATTTTAGCCACCAGCTGCCAGCTGCCTGTTTTTTTGTGTGTTTTTTTCTTCCCCTCCCCTCATAGATCCTGAGGGTCTGTGGGCAATTGTATCACTTTGCCTTTCCAGGAGAACAATCCTGTATACAATTATTGTCCCATGTAATCAAGAAAATGAACAGTTTCTAATTCAAAATTAACATGTATCCTTTGTAAAATCTATAAAGTAAACCAACCTTTGACATTTTTAAGTGAAATTGTGTAAAAAACTGACCAAAAGACAGACTACAGTTTTTTTGGTTTTGTTTTGTTTTTCCTCCTCATGCAAAACAAGTTGAAAAGTGACTGATGCTGTCAGTGGTTGTCTAGTTGTTTTATTATGTGCAATTAAAAATCAGAACGATTTGACTGGCTGTTTTCACATTATATAAACATAATGAAAGGGGACATAATTTCAATCATTCCCCTGTGGAATGTTTTACGGTAAGTGTTCCGTCTTATGATAATATATTTTACCACTAGGAAACATTACCTGCACCTCCTATCAGTAGTTGCTCTCTCTTAAGCTTTATTTTTCTCATTTTATACTGCCAAAAACAGTCTTTTAAATGCTTTGTTGGACAATGAATTCTGAATAATGGGTCCTGAGTAACTGTAAAATTGCCACTTGCTATTTTAAATTAATTATTTTGATAGCAAAATAACTTTAAAAACCGCTTTATAATTTTCTGCATAAAATAAAATTATTACGGTTTGAGTTCTTTCGCTCTTTGCTTTATTCTCTTTTGTCAGCATTTTTATTGCAGTTCAGAGCAAAACATAGTGTGGAAAAATGAAACAACTCTCTTTGGTTGTTGTGTACTGAAATGTCATCATTAGAATTAGTCTGGTGACAACGCTGATAGTTGTAATCATCTTTAGAGCTTCTTTCCTCCTAAATCTCTTTACTCTGACAGGTATTTCATTTATCACTTATTCTGTAGCACTTAGTGAAGTAGGAATATTTTTTCTGTGAGTCCCCAAATGAAGGAGGAATATGTCTCTGTGAGTCCCCAAATGATGTAGGGGACTTTTGAGTCAGTGAGTGAGTGCCAGTATCGTGTCTCGTGAGACCGAAGAATGGAAACACGGACCCAGGAGAGGCAAAGAGTTTTAAAAAGAGGATAGTTTATTGAAAGCAAAGGGTCAGAGCTCCGGAGCGGAAGGGGGTCCTGAATGGGGGTACCCTGTGACTGAGGCAAAAGCTCTTACTTTTATACCTTCCCTTGCCTGTTTGGGGAAGGGGAGCTGTTTGAAGAAGGGAACCATTTGAAGACGGGAACTGGCGCCTTCTAATGAAATTTGTCTACCAGGTTTGTTCTGCTTGTCCATCCTGAAGGAATTAGCAGAGTAACCCAGTCTTGTCTATCAGGTCTGTTCCATTTGTCAAGCCAAAAGGAATTTTATGATTAACCTCAAGGCACTCTTACATTTTGTCCTGAAGCAAAGGAGTGATTTCAAAACCTGGAGTTTTAGGATATGGCTGTCTTTGTTTATTCCACCAGGGAACTCCCTGTCTACCTAGGGACATGCTAGCTAACCTGTCTCAACTTAGCACTTACAGTATTGTCAGGTACATCACAGGTGCTCAATAAAGGAGCATTGAATAAATGAATGACACTCCAAATAAATATTTTTAAAGATTTTTATATATCTTCTAACCTGTGAGCTGTAGTCTTAGGAAAATCTCATTTCATGGGGATAGCTCATGTAACAACTATTTGGTTCTTGGCAGAATGATTAGTCATGGTCCTAATTTGGGGAGGTATTGGTGATACTGACTTGGCTGCTCCTTCATATAAAGACTCTATGTTTACCTTCTAGCAAATGTGAAACATTAAAAAGAAAAAATTCATTAATTCGTTCAGAAGTTTCAGACTCCATAACTTATCTAAACACTTAAAAACACTTAACCTTCCAGGGCCCAAAGCAATCTTGGAGGGAAAGAGGGAGGCAGGCCTTGATTCATGGTGGCTTTAGACATACTATAAGAACAAAGTCTATCAGAACAGGTAGGATCAGGCCATGTGTGAGAAACAAAATCAAAGTGTTCCCTGTTATCTGGATTGTCATTTCAGTAGTGGTCTTTATGAGAACCCTACTATTGATTACAGCACAGCCTTACTTGATATTTATAGTCATGCATTCGCAATGAAACATGACATATAGCTCTAAAATTCTGAAATAACACTTGGAGACGTCTCACTGATGAACATGAAGATGTTATCAACATCTAAGAGTACCTGGGAATAGGTCAAGAGTGAAAAACACTTCTTGCTTTCAAGTTCCCCTTCCACTGTTGCCCCATGACAATTAAACCGACTCTGTTAAAATCATCACTTTATTAAAAGTACCAGATCTCCATCTGTCTTTTCTAAAATGCAAACATGTTACCAAGATGCCTATCTTATTAAGATTGCAAAAGGAACACAGAGTTTAGTATTTTAGCAACTGTACGTTGCAACTCATTAGTGGTTGTAAAATCAATTTACTGGTACCCACCCAGCATTTTTAATAGATGAATTCTAATTAATAGAAAACATTATCTTTCATTATACATAAGAAGGGTAAGTATTCAGGAAAACGTTCTTTCAGCTACTTAATTGTAGGTAAATGTATATTTCTTACTGTAGGTAATAGTTAAATGTTTGAGTGCTTCTACATCATGTTTGAAGCACAGGATGCCACAGCATGTCTCACATGGGACAGGGGAGTGTACTGATTGGTATCTGAAGTAAGGGAGGGAAATGTTAAAAAAAAAGAAAAAAAGGGACTCCGTAAACACAATGTTACTCAGTAGTTTTTGCCTAGATAAGTTCTATTGGGAAAATTGAAGTGGGAGAAGTGAAAACTGGTAAAAAAAGAAAATGATGTTGAATTATAGTATGTTTGGAAGTTAACTGATATCTAGCACAAGCACCCAGTTTAATAGATGAGGAAAATGAGTCTGAAATACTAAAACAATCTGATTATTAAATCCAGTTTATATCCCTTTGTGGGGACAGAGCCAACAGTGCAGTTTCCAGGCTCTCGGCCTCACGTGGAAAGGTGCTCACTCGGGTAGTAAATGGCCATCAACTGTGATTGGATGGCTATCAGCTGTGGCTAGGTGGCTGTCAGCTGTAGCCAGTGAGCCATTGGCCACTAATATAACTGCTGTGGCTATGCTAGCAGAAAATGGGGGGCTAGCAAGAAAATGGTGGCGTGGCAAGTGCAGACTGCAGTTAGCATGGAAGATTGCAGCTAGAAAGTGAGGTTGGTTGGCAGAAAAGCCGACAGTAGGTTGCAGATCTGGTGGCTCCCGCTTCCTGTGTCACCAAGCCACCCACCAGAGAGAATATGGTGGTATGACCCCCCTATCTATGGCTCCATGGGTGTTCCTTTTTGGCCTCACCATATCCTGCATTCTTATGTGGGGAGTGGGAGCTGAGACCCTGCATGACACCCTGCATGACACCCTTCAACTTTAACAGAAAGTTTTCCCAGAAAATAAAAATGTTTTTGAGGGGTAGGGGAGTAAGGAGAAATAGATGACACTGGAGTATGGCAGAGATCACTATAGTAGAGAGGAGGGACAAAGTCTTCCTGCCTCTAGGGCCAGATTTATACATAGCGAAGTGTTAGAACTAGTAGATTTTATAAAGTACTTGCATTTCAGTTTACCTTTAATCTCTGTGAATAGAAAATTGTCCTTAAGATTTGACACAATTATCTTTTGACCTTTAATTTATGCTTGCTGTATTTCTCTTGCTGTGTTTTGTAATTGATAATCTAGGGGAAAAAGGAAGTTGATGGGCTCTTCATGAATACTTACTTATTAAGAGAATTTGACATCAAAACAGAATTTTGAAGTCTGGGGTCATTGGGATTATACTTTGCTACTCAAATACAGACTTTATGTTCATAAGTACCTGGGGGAGAATCAATCAAAATTATTATTTTCATAGTAGACTTTTGTCAGTTAAAGCTCACAGACAGGTAACCATCTGTAGATTTCTTTCTCTAACCATCTAAGACGTTTTGTCTCTGGTTCTTGAAACCCTGAACCAGTGCTTCACTTAAGCTTTCTTTTTACCTTATAGGCACAAGGCAGATGGACCTTGGACAGGTAAAGTTCTCACTGAAGTCAATTGGAGTTTTGACTGCCTGAGGGCTGCAGCATCAGGCCTCAAGTCATCTATTATAAATATTTTTGACACATCAGATTCAAACACATTCAACTCTAACTGAAAAGGTAAAAAGGGTTCACTCTTTCCAGTTATTTCATGCCTTGAAGGGAAACAACTCTACTTAAATGATATTCTTTCCTCACCTCATATCCACTTGGGGGTTATGATGGTTGCCAAAGACCCTGTCTACAAACTGGGAAGAGTTGGGCTATTTCTCAGTAAAAAAAAACTAGTTTTCTGCTTAGACGGGCTATAGCATAGCCAGCAATTTCCGCCCCCTCACCATTTATTATTTGCCTTATAAGTATCTTTCAGGTAATGAGTAGACATATATTGTGTATATTTTGATATACTTTTGGTAAACAACTATTAAAGCTTTCTGTGTTTCTTGATGATTTACAGAAAAAGAACAACAAATAAAAGAACAAAAGAAAAACACAAAACCTGAAACTGCACAACAATTTCTCTTGGTTTTTTAATTGGGTTTTTTATTGCCTGGAACTTTCCTTCCTCTTTGAAATTTCTTTTGAAGCTAGTTAATGCACAACTGATTTCTCAAACTATGTATTTTTTTTTTTTTTATTTAAGTCCTTGATACAGGGAAATTCCTTTGTGGTTTTGTCTAGTTTGTATTACAATTTATATCACAAAACATCAGGAATAGTTTGGGGACAAAAGAAATACCTACATATTGATTCCAGTAGTAAGGCTAACTATAATTTCTAAATAAATATGAATTAATGGATTGTACATATTTAAATTGCTGTTAGTCACAACTTTTAGGTAATTGAGTTCTCTATAAATTGCTTTTCATATATGTCTATTTCTTCATTGATTATCATTGCCCTGTTTGTATAATTCTGAATGACAGGAATACCAGAGTGTCATGTTATTTAAATAAGTAAATATGAGCATTTGCCTTTTAAATATTTTCACTGGATAGATAGAAAGATATATAGTTAGCGTTTAGTGCAGCAAGAAAATTGCACTCTTTACCATTTTCCACACTCTTACAAGAATATAAGAAAATTTCAGGTAATGAGTATAAGTATGTGAGTGTGTATATATATATATATATATATATATATATATATATATATATATATATATATATATATATATATATATATAGCATATATTATGTACACATATGTGTACCATTTGAAGACTGAGTGTATTTATACATGTGTGTGTATTGCATGTGTATATATATATATAGTCTCCAAAAACAGTGAATTTTTGATAATTCATACTGTATTTTCATGGATGAAGAACAATTAGATACAACAACAAAATGTTCTTGCTGTTAGAATTTTTTGTAACCTAACAACATGGTCCTGGTGAATGGCAGGAAACCAGAAATAATTCTGTTGCTACTTATAGTTAATGAGTCATGACAAATCTAAACAACCAAATCATTCAGTAGCATCAAATTTGACCATTCCAGGCTCTTTCTACCTAAAGTCCAATTATTTGAGCAATTAAGTAAAAATGTGGCCAAACTAAATGCCTTGTACTGTGTAAACAGACCATTGGAATGAATAATTACTTTTTTTAATTGAATTGGCCTATTTGTGACAGGTTGACACAACATAGGTTGTCAAACATCTGGTTATTTTCTCCCTATGATTTTAAGGAATAGGTCAAAGTAAATAAATTAATTAAATTTTTTATTTAGTTAAGTGAGTTTTCAAACTAAATATCTTAAGTAAATCTGTAGTATACATATATAACTTGTTACCAAAGCTTGTGTGTGTGTGTATGTGGACACAAATGTAATTATGATGAGAAAACATTAGTCAAAAGCCTTACTTGTATTTTATGCAAGGCACTGTTCAAGCCCATTGGGTATATTATCTAATGTAATTCTCATGATAGCCCTAAGATATCGGTTCCATTATAATCTCCATTTTTCATACGAGAAAACTGAGACAAAAGAAGATAACACAGTTATTTCCAGAGGAGACAGAATATATGCTAAGGTTATATGATTCAAAGACCCATGTTAACTAAAGATGCTGCAGCTGTCCACATACAAGCAGTGTGTTTAATCAATAAACTGAAAGGTATTTGTTGTTGGACCAAATTGATTAATCAATTCAATGAGAATAATCAATCTTGTAACTGTATTTATACACAGCCAAAAATCTATTCTTTTAACTCAACAGAATGACTCAACTTTGACTTTTCCTTTGTGTTCACTCTACAAGACCTTACAAAGAAAGTGTCATATCCCAAACCGCTAGCTCATTGTGGTGCAAAAGGAAGTAATTAAAGTCTACAGATTTTCCTAACTCCATAGAACTCTCAAATAATGTGACTATGGCAGACACGTGAAACACAACAATAAATCAATTACTTCATCTTTAACTGTAAAACCCACAAAAATTCCAAAAGCTATCTCCGTAGTGCCAGTATTCATCTCACATTTTCTTTACAATAACATTAAGCTTTTTACAGCAAATATTAGTTGACAGCAATCTCCATTGTCCAGTTATATATTCTCATGCTACCATATATATATGCATATATATGCATATATATACACATATATATGCATATATATATACACATATATGGTGTATATATGTATATATATATATATGTGTATACACACACACACACACACAAATATATGTATACTATTTGCCAAGGAGATTTATGTGGCATCAAATTAAATTTCTACTTATTCCTGGAAGGGGAGTCACCATGTGAAAGGATATGAATATTTTGATTGTATTCATATATATGCTATATTCCTTCTCTGAAAGGTTTAACTAATATGTATATAGTCTCCACAGCAGTACAAGTGTTTCTTCTTTGCATATATAGATATTCCTTCCAGATTAAAAAAAAAAAAAGGTAGCTGTATGCCATATATTGAGCTTTCTTTGTTTTATAAGATAGCATTTTGTTATTTCTGCTCCTTTCATCTTATTGTTCTTTCTTAATATAATGTGGGTCCTCTTCTTTTTATGCTTTATTCTATATGCATGAGTTATCTGATCCCCACGTATTACTTTAATTATCATCTTCATTTGGCATACCTTCTTAACCTTGTTCTGAAAGCCAGACCTAATATCTACAACCAGCTCTTGCCCAACAACACCATCTAGAAAATTTCTCCACCACTATTAAGATGCATTTTTCCCATTGCATTTACACCCTATCCAAAAAGGCCTAAATCTTACCTTTGGTGGCGCTTCTAAGTTCTTAGTTCCTTCTCTGTTCCATCTCTCTCAGGTAGGTAACTATTTTCTGCCCTTGCAATTCTTTTATCTTATGTAATCTTTATATCACCTTTTTAATTAAGACATTTTGTATTAAATGATCCCTGTTCAAATTACTGATGAGGTTTCTGTCTCCTGCATGGACCCTGACTGGGTCACCAGCCTTCTTATGGTTGATTTTACATGGTATATCTTTTGTTCACCCTTAAACTTTCAACTGATTTCTGAACACAAGGTGCATTTACTCTTTGTTCACCTATATGGGATCTTTCTTCTGAGTTAGTTAATTTGGAGTTTTGTTTTTTTTAATGTCCACCACTCTTTGAGAATTTTTAAGAGAAGTATGATTTTCAGTTTGTCTGGTGTTTTCTTGTTGAGATGGGAGAAATGATCTATTGCTACATAGAAGGGGATCTTCTCTCTAATAACTTAATTGGCCTGGTTACCATAATTATAGTTTAAAACCTTGTCTTCGCTCAGCTTGATATCAAAATAACTGATTAATTGGTTTCTTTCTCACTCTCCATATAACTCACCATACTCCTGCGAAAGTTATGTTTCTAGAAGCCACATTCTTCTGTTTGCCAACCTCTGATGGCTTCTTCTGGCTGAGAAGAAAAAAATCATACACGGTTTTTAAAAGAGAGTCAAACAACTCTCTCCACCCTCTTACCATTGTTTCTGACTAAGTAGCCCCAAATGCCCCAAATATACAGTGCATTTCTGTGAAAACTTGATGTTATTTTTTTCAGTTTCAATACTCTTTTCTTCATTAAAATCCTTCTCAACTTGTATATTTTCTATGCTGTTTAAATTCCATAGTCTTTGTGAAGCCATACTTGATCCCCTGAGTTGTAGCTAGCTAACTTCTCCTTTACTGTCCAACCACAATTGTTCAGATTTTCATTATAGCACTTTAGTTTAAATCAGTGGTTCTCTAACTTTACCTCGCATCACAATTACCTCAGAGCCTTGTTAAAATACAATGTGCTGGGACCCACCCCAGAGTTACTAATTCAGAAGATCTCTGGTGGTGCCAGAGAATTAACATTTTTAGCAAGTTTCCAGGTGCTGTTTCTGCTGGTCCTGGAACCAGATTAAAAAAAAAAAAAAAAAAAAAAAAAAGTATTAAAATGTAACTAAAACACATTAACTGAGTAAAACAGTTGAGGATGTGGTTAAGGGCACATTAAAATGAGAGCATCAAACCAAAGGCAGCTTCTCTTCTGCAGCTATATGACCCTGAAAAATCTCCCAATACCAAATCCTCAAGGTCGGTAACAATAGAAAAACATACAATTTCAAAAGGAGATTTTTAGCAAACCAAAGTTTCTTTTCAGTAATTAAATTGCTTTCCTGTGCCAGAAACCAAGAGTATTTTACAAATTGTTCCATCATTGTGACTGTGTAAAACCTTGCATATAGGTATTGGGATAATTATATTGGTTGTCAGGAATATAAATGCTTTTGAGATAAAGCCAATCTATGGATAGATTTCAGGGTCTGTTGCATTTCAGTTGCCTAGTGTGATTCTTTGAAAACCTCAGCTTATTAGAAAAGAATGGCCCTTGCCATATGTGCAGCATTAAGAACATCTGGAAACACCATCAAAGCAAGAAATTTTTTACTTTCCACTGGCATGAAGAAGCCATTGGAAATTTCACAGATGTTTGAGTCTTAGGATCCCTGGATAATAGGAAATTGAAGCAGACTGTTGGCGTTGACCAAGTGATTTCTCTTAGGAACCACACTGATACTCCATGGAGAAAATGAGTTGTTCCTAATAGGAATAAGTCTCTTCCTAAATAAAGTTATGAGTGAATAATCTAATTTATCTATTGAATGTCATTGTAATGTATGTAAGGCTAACATCCTTAACATGCCCACAGTGGTTATAATTAGAATCACATGAATGATGGGAAAGTAGCGAAACTCATGCATTTCTTGAGTTTAATGCAATTGGGCATTTATCTTGGTGATTTGAGGCATGTCTCTATTTTCCAGTCTATCTCCATTTTGTCATTCCATCAAAATCAAAATTACCCACTCTACATTCATCCCAAATTTAGTAACTCCATCTTAAACTTGATTATATAATTATAGGTTTGCATGTAGAATTTGAGTATTTTTGTGCATGACTTTTATGATTACCAAGTGATGGTTTTGACCCTTTCCTCACCCCCCGTCCCCCCGTTAAAAATGCATCACATTAGAATCATTTGGACATTTTTTTTTTTTACCTTTTCTGATATTATTCAAAATATATATCACTAGGACCCCATGTATGAGATTACTGATAAAATCTCAGCTCTGTCTGGAGAAGTGAGGAATGGGGGCAAGATGTGATTTGCTATGTGCTTTTAAAAATAGTTCTTTAGCTGATTCTGTCAGTATCATTTTAGTTAGAATCACCTGCTATAAACCCTTAGTACTCAAAGTGTGGTCCACACACAAGCAGTGTCAGTGTCAAAGAGGTGCCAAACATCAACTGATAGAAAACTCTTTAATGTGAAGTGTGGGGACAGAGCCCCAGAAAGCAGTTTCCAGGCTCTCATAGAAAGGTGCTGGCTCAGGTAGTAAATGACCGTCAACTGTGATTGGATGGCCATCAGCTGTGGCTAGTTGGTTGTCAGCTGTAACCAGTGAGCCATTAGCCACTAATATAACTGCCGTGGCTACACTAGCAGAAAATGGGGGCTAACAAGAAGATGGCGGCTGGGCAGGAAAGCGTGGATTGCAGTTAGGATGGCGGGTTGCAGACAGTGTGGATCCAGCCTCCAGTGAAACTATAGTGCCGCCAGCGAGAATATACTTGTATGACTCCCCTATCTATGGTTCCGTGGGTGTTCCTTTTTGGCCTCACCATGTCCTGCTTAGCGGGAGCACAGACCCCGCCTGATGACTCCCCGCATGACATGAAGCTAATTGTTTCTCATGTTATTTTTTTTCCACCACTGAAAAGCTAAAGCCCTAGAGTTAAATAAAAATGAGAGGACTATCCATGAGGATCATTTGTACTTTGTGATACAAAGGCTATATTATTGAACAGAGTTTAGTTTAGTTTAAACTTCTAAGCTTAGTATTAGTGAGTTATTAAGTCTTATTTAGTTATTATTTAGTCTTACTTAGTTATTGTTTAGTCTTAGTGGGGCTGCACATTGTACCTCGCACTACAACTCAGAGACATGTAGCTTCTTTATTTTCTCTGTTTCTGATGTACTTTACAGCACAACCACTATCTGCTGGTTGAGGAAAAGAACAAAACAATTGAACGTGCAATGTAAGTTAGAGCATTCTTTAGTAGGTTAAAGTCCATTACAGGACTTTTGTAATTTTTGTAATTGGCTGAAAATGTAACCTTTGTGTAGCTTGTCCCCTCCTCTGCTTCTTTCCTTAGGATGTTGCCATCATTATTATGTACCTTCTGGATGTTAGGAGATGGTAATGTTCTTGACTGCAGTGCTTCTGCCTCCACAGGTTTCCAACGTGATGTATTTTACCTCCTGAAGTTGCTTGCCCGGCTGGCTCTTATTGCTGAAGTTAAAAGGTAAGTGTAACTCAATTTCTTCTCAACTTTCTAGTCCAGTAGCTTTATTGACTGCCTCACATTCACCTCAGCTCTTCCGGATTACAGTTTCCTGACTATTACCAATTATTGGTAAAGAATATTCTGTGGAGAACTAGTTTTTAACAAGGTTTAATCAAACAAAAACTTTAAATAATACCAGGTGTTAAAAAAAAAATTGAAATCTCTCAAATTTTACAATATTAGCAAAACCCTGGTGTTAAAATATGACATGTATAAGTTAAAAATCACAGTCTCACCACTGAGTATTTTTTAAAATTTTTCATGCAAAATATTAGTAAAGAAAGTTAAATATTACATTAGAGGTATTATCCATCATGACCAAATAGGGTATAGCCCAAGTAGGCAAACATAATTAATATTAGCAAAATTACTAATATGAGAAATCCTAAGACAAATTATCCAATTTTAAAAAAAAATGGGCAAGGATTTGCATAGATATTTCTCCAAAGAAGGTATATAAATGGCCAATAAGCACATGATAAAATGCTCAACATCCTTAGGCATCAGGGAAATACAAATCAAAACCACAGTGAGATAACATTTCACATCTTCTAAAATGGTTATAATTATATAGTGTGATATAACAAATGTTGGCCTGTATGTAAAGAAATCAGTAATTCATACACTTTGGGTGGGATTGCAAAATGGTGCAACCACTTTGGAAAAGTCTAACCATTCCTCAAAAGGTTAAGTATAGAGTTACAATATAACACAACAATTCCACTCTTAAGTATTTATTCTAGAGAAATGAACATGTTCCCAAAAAACACTTGTACATGAATCTTCATAGAAGCATTATTCATATTAGCCCCAAAGTAAAATAACCCAAATGACCAACAACTGATGAATGGATGAATAAAAGTGTATATACATAAGATGGAAAATTATTCAAGAATGAAAATAAATGAAATATGACACATTGCACAATATGGGTTAACCTTGAAAACACGCTAAGCTGAAGACGCCAGTCATGAAACGCCACACATTGTATACTTCATTTATCTGAAATGTCCAGAGAAGGTTAATCTATAGAGACAGAAAATAGATTAGCAGTTACCCAGAGCTGGCAGGGGTGTGGGAAGGAAAGGTTAATGGGGAATGACTTTAAGGGTTATGGGTTTCTTTTTGGGGTAATAAAAATATGCTAAAATTGTGATGTTATACCTGTCTATAAATATAGTAAAAACTATCAAATTGTATACTTTAAATAGGTGAGTTATATGATATGTGAATTATTACTCAGTGAGCTGTTAAAAAAAATTGAGGAGTAATGTCACAATGGCAAAATATGTGGTTCCCAACTTCAGTCCCCATCACAAGATGACCAACTAGCATGTTTTCCATAACCAAGACACCATTGTGCAAATCCCAGAACCTGGGGCTGAGTCTGAAGCACCCTTGGAACACCGAGAACAAGATGGGCCAGATTATAAGGGTAGGAGGAGGAGTTTCACTTTGAGCACATGTCCCCACCCTCAGGCAGGTGCAGTGCAGATCACAGAGGGCTCTCTAGGAAATAGGCCAAGTACACATCCAGCTTCCCCAGCATTGTGGGATGCTTCCTAGGAGGTCCACTTGGGTCTCTCCTCAAGGTGATCACTGGAGATACATCTGAGGGACTGAACTACTGGGGATCAATAGAGATGCAGAAAAGGAGCGGGGCTTAGAGCAACCATTGTTCGGATCTTGGTGGACAACATTCCTGCAGGTGGCAGTGCCCAAGCAAGATCACAATCAAGTTCTCTGTTCATTTACAGAGCCCAGCCGGTGGCCTCACTCAGCGAGGGAGCTCAGTCCGCAATTCTGCCTAGTTTGGGACCCCAGCCAACCACCATTGCCAGCCTTGGAGCCCATTCTACAGCTCTGACCAGGTAGGGAAGTAAGTTAAAACTCCGCCTTACTGCTGAGTGTAACCTCCAGTCCCATCAGGCTATTAAGCTTGGTTGGCCTGAGACAACCAGCCACCACAAAGCACCACCAGTGCTCACCCATGGGAACAAGGTGGTAATGACATTCTTACATTTTGAGGAAGCTCCATACTGTTTTCTATAGTGGCTGTAACAGTTTTCATTTCCACCAATGGTGTGCAAGGCTTTCCTTTTCTCCACATCCTTACCAGCATTTGTTACTGCTTGTTTTTTTGATAATAAACAAGAGGTGTGAGGTGATATTTCGTTGTTTAGATTTGCATTTCCCTGATAATTAGGGATGTTGAGCATCTTTTTATATATCAAATGGCCATTTGTATGTCTTCTTGGAAAAATTTTTATTCAGGTCCTTTGCCTATTTTTTTTTAATTGAGTCATTGGTTTTTTTGTTTTTGTTTTTGTTTTTTTCCTATTGAGTTGTATTGGTTCCTAAAACATGTTGGATCTTATTGGATATTATAATTGGCTATGTGGTTTGAAAATTATTTTTCCCTTTCTATAGGTTGTGTTTCATTTTGTTGATGACTTCCTTTGCTGTGCAGAAGCTTTTTAGTTTGCTGTAGTCCCACTTGTTTATTTTTCTTATTGTTGCCTTTGCTTTTGGTGTCAAATCCAATAATAATAATAATAGTAATAATAATGGCTAAGACCAGTGTCAAGGAGCTTATTGCCTATGTTTTCTTCTGGAAGTTTTACAGTCTCAGGTCTCACGTTCAAGTCTTTAATCCATTTTGAGTTGATTAATATGTATGGTGTAAGATAGTGGTCTAATTTTATGCTTTTGCATGTGGATATAGTTTTCCCTGTACCGTTTATTGAAGAGACTGTCCTTTTTGCATTGTGTAGTTAGATACCTTTGTTGAAAATTAATAGACCATTCCTGTGTGTTTGTGTTTTGTGTGGTTTTTTTTTCTGAGTTTTCTATTCTGTCACTAATCGTGAACATTAATTGTACCTTGGCCACCAATAAATTACTATAATTTTGTTTGTATCTACAATAATCTATAATAGTTTATTTTTAGCAGTAATTAAATAAGAGGAGAGAATGTTAAAACATCAATTAACCACAAGTTGTTTCAGTAGAGGCAACTTTTTAAAAAACTTTCACTGAATCAATAATTATCAGATAATTTACCTATACTATGAGTACTTTCACCATTTCTTCAAAAAAGATAGTATTTTTGGTAGCTAAAACCCATCATTAGCGTTGGTCATAAGCCAGTTTCTTTGGAAAAGTGGCAATCATATAATTATTTCAAAAACACTTTTTAAATCTTCGAAAGTGTATCTTAAATAAATGACTGTTAATTATGGAATTATCTGACTCACTACTGTTGATTTAATATGTGGTGATTGTGGTTATGACATTTCAGAACAGATTTTCTTTATTGAGTCTAACTACTAAGGTATCTGATTTTAAAAACTGAAGAATTGATGTGTGACTTTGATTTTTTTCTTTTATTTTCCTCTTTTTATTTAGCATTTGATCTATTCATATAAGCTGATTGTTGGGTGAAATGAACATTGCTGTATGAAATAATGTAATTTCCTTTGAGCTAATGCTAAGAATTCTAACTCTAATCCTGTTTTCTATTTACATGTGAGAAAAGATGCACTAAGAGGTGTCCTTGGGTCTTGTTGGTGTGTGTTCTCTTGTGATAGGTGGCTTTGTGGTCCCTCCTGCCTTCTGGGTATACTTTGTTACAAGGATATTATAGTTTCCCATTTTATGCCAGAGGCATAATGAACCTTATAATTGAGTGTATTACATAATAAATCTTAAATCATGTCTTTCAAGATTATAAATTCCAGTTTTAGTGGTATACTAAATACTGTATGTTACAAAGAAATAAATGCCACATTTTCTACAAAACTGCAAAATTAAAGCTCACATTCAAGTAGGTTGAACTTTATATAAATAATGTTAAACATTATCTAGTATTTTGCCTTTCTTTATATCTAGATTTCAGCCTAGAAATAATCCCTTTCTTATTTATTACCCCCAACTTTTAGCTCAACCTATTAATCATCGACAAACATTATTTTGTAAATGTAGAATTTCTGTGAGATATATAAATTTTAATTTTAGAAATTATTATTCTTTTGTTGCTTACTTATTTTAATGGAGTATTGCAGGCAAGATACTTTGCTATTGATAAAATTATTAAAGGATAAAAGAATAACTTAAAAATTAACTATTAAAAAGTCATTGAAATTTCTAAGTGGATATGACAGACTTCATGGGAAGGAGAAGGAGAATGATACTTGAGTAGATTAGGTGAGATTATAGAAGAAGATGTTCTCGCCCTACTACCATTTGCACTGATGGATATGATGATAACTATAAAATAGAATCATATTGACACCTTTCAACTTGTTTGTATTCAAGTTTTATCAACCAGCTGCACCAAAAATCTCCTCCTGATGAGTATATGCTTACATCCTACTTACTTAAATATTGTACATAATACTAAGCTCTGCTAATGTGCATTATGTTAGTGTGCCAATTAATTGTGATAAATCCTTTTGTAGACGATTGGTAGTTGATTTACATCCATAGATATTGTTAATGATAGGTCATGCATACCTTAAATGGCGAGTAATATTTCTATAATAAGATCACATTTCAAACTTTTGAGTGTTTTTCTGTACTAAACACTGTGCCAAGTACTTAATAGTTAATGTACAAATACTAGCCATAAGAAAAGAACACGTTGATAAATATATCATCAAGAAATTAGATTAGTTGTATAACTTTTTATATAATTAGTCAAATTGCTGCTAGCCAACTCAGAGTTATTTAGGAAAACAGGAGAAAGCACTTAAAAAACAAAATTCAAATATAACCCCTCAATTTATGTTATGATTTGTTCATTCCTATCTCTTTCAATTTTTTTCCAATAAATAAAAAAATAATGTTTTATGGATTTCTTTTTATAATGTTAGCCCTTCATTTTATGGACTGGGAGTCAGGAGACCTTTGTTTCAGTCTTCACATTAGCACTTAGCTGGAAAACTTTGGCCTTTATCTTTAGGGGACTTGGTGTCTTAATCTATAAAGTGAAGTTAATGACATCTGTCTACCTACTTTGTAGAACTATCATGTGGATTAAATGTAGCAACAAAAAGAAACCCATTTCTTGACTTATAAAATGCAATTTATGTTATCAAGTAGGAATGTAATGAAATTTTATGTGATAGAAGATGAAAAGGAAAGATCCAAAAAGTATTTGAATAATTAGTAATTAGATATCCAAAAATTATCTGCAACTTTCCTTGTGAATTGAATTACTAAAAGTGGAGTCTTAGTTTTCAGGTTTTAGAAAATAGGCTTTCATTTTGTAGCAGAGTAAATTCAACTATTAAATTAATAGAACTTTGCCCTGTTGTCGATTCCTATTATGCTGATTCATGAAGATATATTCAGTCATCCAACATCTCTTTAGTTTGTAGCTACAATAATCTATTCCTGCATTTTAATTTTAAGGTGATGGAATAAAAGATCTGTTAAACACAAGAAGCAGATATTTACCATTGCAGGATTTTAGTTAATTCTCCAAAATAATGATTGAAAAGATAAAAAAGCACTACTTTTTTGATGCAAACAAATAGAATTATTTTACTTTTTTCTTACATTTACCTTCTAGGAAGAAAACACATATTACATACTTATCACTGTCATCTCCCCATTGAACTCCCATTAATATTAAAGGGAGTTCAGTTTAATACATTAACATCTCAGTGAGAATCTGTCTCATTATAATTATCACTGACCTTGTCAATTTTAAATTTTAGCTCGGGTGGAAATTAAATCTAAGCTATTAAGAACGAAGTAAAAGCAAATTGAAAGGCAGAACATTCCTAAGGGACGGATAAATTAATATATTAGCTATAGAACTTGAATATAAACATTAAGTATATGTGTATATGGATGTATAGACACATGTACTTACAATGTTGAGATTTATGCCACTTTCAGTGATCTCATATTTAAATTGCTCTCAATCTTGGGTATCATAATACCTGCAACACTTTAAAACATTAGAGATACAAAGGTAATTACTGGAGATTCTGATTCAGTGCGTATGGGTGAATTTCATGTCTGTGTGTTTTTTAAAAGTGTCACAGGTAATTCTGATATACCTTCCAGGGTTGAGGACCTCTGTTCTATGTCAGAGACAATTTAAGTACATCTGCTTTCCTGTATGAATTTGAACCTTAAATCCAGTTGCAACTTCAATAAGCCTCTCTAATTGCACTCAGAATTGTCATTTTGGCAAGACTTTAGGGACACATATTTTCCATCAGCACACAAATCTTGCATTGACCTCAATGACATTTAATAAAGCTACAGTCTTCAACCATTGCTCTTAGACCAGATAAATAAATAACTTTTTACAGAAAAGCTGCTGCAAAGCTACTATTGAAATAGACAATTTATCTGAATTCCAGGTATTACAAACAAGTAGAATTCAGTAATAACAATTTTTCTCCATTTCCCCTACATGATAACTGTTTACTGATTACATTTTTATACCTATGTATTATTGTTTGTTTTGGCTTTAGGGAGCTTTATGAGGGAGTGAAGGAATGTGGAAAGGAGGAGCAGGAAAGAAAGAAAGTGAGGCAGTGGGGGAGGGAAGGAAGAAGAGAGAGGAAGGAGAACAGAAAGGCTCAGTTTGGTCAATTGCATTGCTTTTTTTCTGTTGATGTTCTCCATCGCTTTCAATCTGAATCTTGCTAAGAACTCTAAAAAGAAGGCAGATAAAAAGGGAGGTAGCTACACCAGTTGAAGTGTGTGTGAGAAAGGTCGGGGAGGGTTTAAGTGGACCGGAAATGAGGTACAGAGAGGCACCCAATACCCTAGGTTCACATTAAATAACTTTAGGGCCCTACAGATAATAATTTGAAAAAAGACTCATGCTTTATAATAAAGAGACTTGTTCTAAAATCTTGGCTTTACTATTTTTTAATTGTATAATTTAGGTCAATTTTCCTACAAAACTGCTTTGACTCAGTTTTCTTTTTTATAAAAGTAGCATTCATTGTCGCACCTGCTTTCAGCATTTTTGTGAATAGACCTAGTGTATACAAAGTTCCTAGCATATGATAGATTTCCAATAAACAGTATCTATTATTATTATTATAACTAATAGGATAAGACATACACTGAATATATTTTAGTACACATCTTCTATGAATCGTTTTAGGTATTAGTGTCTGAGAATCATCTATTTTGTCCAGTCAGACATTAGTTTTTGTACATCCTTATTCTTAGTATTATGGGCAGGAGAGTGTATTTTTATAAACAACACTTCGAAAGTACAGAATTGTTCTTCACCAATCAGAAACTCAGCTAAATCTCACCTATATGGAAGAGGTGACTCACTTCCCCAAATTTCTGTATAGACAAGTTTTCACAATGAGTGTGGGTCTATACTTACTTACATTTGTGTGTCTAGATATATTTTGTAAAATATATAACGTAAAGGCAATACAAATAAATAAAGTATAATAAAATAAAGAAAGTTCATTTTTTTAGATTGATTGTGTAATTTACCTGAGGACCTATTAGTTCAAGTAGAGGTTGATATTTGCTATGAGGTTTTCATGTAATATTTTTGTTCCCTTCTGATTATAAAACATCGCATTTAAAAAATAAAGGAAAATGTTTTTTTAAAAAAATTACCTCAATCCTAGGTTAATTCTCAGAGGTAAACTCCTGAGAAAAAAATGTATGAACTTTTTAACATGTCTAATAAATGATGGTCATTTGCTTTTCGGAAAGATTATGCTGATTGATATCCCTTTCAGCATCTTATGTATGTGAATGTCTATCCCCAATTTGACTAAAAAATAGTCTTTAATTGTCAAATGTAGAAAACATTTATTCATCTGTGCATAGACCATTTAGGTTTATTTTTGTGCTCCCTGTTCATTTTGTCCTTTGACCATGAATGTTCGTGTTTTCTTTCTAATGTGTGGCTCATACTAAAATTGATTAATATCCCTTTGTGTTTAACTATTCGATTTAAGTCATCAGTTGCTTTTTAAATCTGTTATTTTTTCCAGAACAGACAATGTTTATAATGAATGCTCCTAAACAAATAATAACGGAGAAATATTTCCTCACTGTCTCTTAATATGCAGTACATGTCCCTTTTCCATGATTGCAGCATGCCATGATTATATATAGCATTTTACTTAGTTATTTTCCTGCATTTGGGGAGAACTATTGTTTTTCAGGATTAAAAGAGGAGCCACATTCTCCATTTACATATGATTTCTTTTTTCCTCATATTCCCCACCTCTACATTAGTTAAATATTCATTTGTAATTCCAAAATATATTTTAAGATTTTCCTAATTAGCATTTATCCATCATTCTTTGAAGCATGTTAGGGACTATTTTGAAGTTCTTCGAAGATGGTTATTCAATTTTCAATATACCATTTCTGAATAATCCATCTTTTAATCCATTAATAATTCAGTAAATCTATGGTTTACTAAAGACGATGATGATAGATAGATTGATAGATAGATAGGACTGAAGGTTTTGACTATTCCTTTAATAAACACAGAGACTAAATAGCACAAAGAACACTGGGCAAAATATAATACAATGCTTACTAGAATGGTCATTTCAATATTCATCTCTTGTAATTTAAGAGTAAAGGAGACCTCTTCTTATTCAAAGAGACCTGATTAGAAACAGGAAAATAGATACTATTCTGTATTAATATAAATTAATGGGTTTATGGAAGGAGCTACTGTTTGCCAAATTCTTAGTAAGGTAATCTCATGTTTGTTTTGCCCAGGGCAGCAATGTTTTACATATGTAGTTTCACTCTCACAAATAACCTACTTTGGGTGATAAGTTAATGGTCATACAATTGTATGAATTTAGAGCTACTAAAAACAAACACAAAATAAAACTAACTAGCTAGGTAACTAACTAACTACATTAGTTAAGACACAGCAAAAGATAGGCCTAAAAGAGACAACCCATATACACATTGAATCAAGGGACCTGAAACTGAAAGACTTCTTTGTCACCCTTCATTCTTGAGAATATGAATGTCAATAGTCCTTAAAGACCCTGCGGGCCAACTGCAGTCTGGTCCACAATCCATTGTTAATTGGCCCACAGCAAATTCCAAAAATATATTTAGTTTACTTAAATAAACCAGGTGAGGCAACACGTACTTCACCTCGGGTGAGTGGCCTGGCTGTTTGTGTATTTTACCGCATATGGCCCTTGGTAAAAAACGTTGAAAAAAGTTTGGACACCCCTGTTATAGACTGTTCTGGTAACATCCTCCCTGGGTGCTATCGAGACATTGTGAATCAAATCTTGGAAATATACTAATGTAGTACATAAGAAATTAAGAAAGAGAGAACTTCATTTGTACTGGGGTTTCTTGCAAGGGAGTACAATTTACAATGAGCAATTGAAGAAGTAAGGTGTGTTGGAGTAACATTAAGTAAATTAGTGAGTTTAAGTCCACAAAGATAACACTTATTCTGCGTGCTTTCTTTTTGAACTCTGAATAATCTCTCCATGGTGTACAGCCTTAACTTTTTTTTTTCATTTGTGAAAAACTATCACAGTTAATATACATATTTTAAAATCATGTGTACTGTATAGCCAAGTGTGAGGTATGAGGAGTGGGAACATTTTATTAAGGGGGATCCATTCTATTCAGCAGCCAGCAGAATATGGAACAGACCAGACTAATCAAGAAATTTCATATGTTGTAACTTTATAATGTGTCTTAAGATGTGAAAAGTAAATTCCTAGACATTCAGCTGCCAGATTTGAATTATTACACATTTGAATTATTAATAATGCAAAAATATTGGGGTCCCATGGTAGAGTAATAGCGACTAGATACACCTTCCCATATGAAACAAAAAAAAAAACCAGGAACATCACTATAGGAGTTACTGAACGTCAAGCAACGAAGGAGAGTGATTTCTGACATACAGGGAACAGATAAGGTAAGTTTTATCATTGCCTTAGCTTCCTGCCTTAAGAGGCTTTCCAGCCTATGGTATAGAAAGGGAGAACTCAGGCAAAGCACAGTGGATTCTCTAAATCAGGAGACAGTTGTTAGAGTCTAGGTAGACTAAGGAGGCTAAGCTTCCATAGAATAGAATACAAGACAAAAATCGCTATACAGACAGAGCTCTTATGACCTTCAAAGGATTCCCCTGGAGTGTTCAACTGAATACCAATCAGAGCTTGTGTGAGGAAACTACCCAGGACCAGGGACCAAACCATAAAAGGATCATAAGAAATAGTGCCTAGAACTCACCAGAATCAGGAAATGCGCCTCTTCTCACCAGTCAGATGGCAAAAGCTCAAGATTCATAGGGCACTGACAAAGACGTGTTTTGCCTTAGTTAGCCCTCAGTTGAGCACAGCTCTGGCCTTTCATAGCAAATTGTAATGCAAGACCCCAAAGGATCAAATTGTATCCTTATTGAATATAAAAATATCCAGCATTCAATAATTTAAAAGTTAGAATGTCTGTCATACTATCAAAACTTGACAAGAGTTTTACAAAAAAACAAGGAAGCATGCCCTAATGGGAAGATTAACCAATTAATCAACACTAATGAAGAACTGATACTGATTTTAGAAGTAGCAGACAAAAGCACTAACACAATCATTATAAGTCTTCTGTATATTCCAAATTCATGTAAACAATTAGGTGATAAAAGGAGAGCCCCAAATTGAGCCTTTAAAGATAAAAACCATAATGTTAAAACACACTAGATAAGGTTAATAGCGAACTAGATAGTGCACAAGAAGAGACTAGTGAACTTGAAGATATAATAATAGAAACATCTAAAAATGAAACACAAAGAGAAAGGAGATTAAATTGTTAAACAAAGAATAGGTCATCAAAAATTATTGCACAAGTTACAATTTAGTATATGTGTTATTTTGATACCTGAAGTAGAAGAGAGAGAACAGAAAAATGAAAAAAATATATATATATATCCATATATATACATGTGTGTATATATATATATATATATATATATATATATATATTTGAAGAAATATGGCATGAAAATATTCAAATTTAATGAAAACTTTAAACACACAAATGTAAGAATGTTAGCTGACATCCAAGCCTAAAGAAAGAAAGATGAAACACCACTAAGTCATGTCACAATTAAATTGCTTAACAACATTTATAAGGAAAAACATATCTTAGAAGTAGCCACGGGGGGGGGACATGTGTAGGAGAATAAAGAGTTAATAGATTTCCTATAGAAAACTATGTACTTAAGAAAAGTAGAAAGACATTTAAAGTACTAAAAGAAAAAAAAAAGTGTCTCCCTAGAATTCTATACCCCTTGACAATATCTTCAAAAATGAAGGTGAAATAATAGGACCTTTTCAAAGAATTAAAAAAAAAAAAGCTGGAAGAATTCATCACCAATAGACTTATACTATAAAAAATGTTAGAGATAGTCCTTCAGGCAGAAACACAATTATAATAAATCAGAAATATGGATCTACACAAACAAATGCAAAGAACTGGAAATTGTAACTACATGGGTAAATAAATACCTCTGAGGCTGTTATTTTATGATTTATATATCCTTAAAAGTTAATCGATAGTTAAAAATAATAAGTAGTATGGAGTTTGTACCATATAAAAGTAAAAGGTTTAGTAGGACTTTTAGGGAAGAAATGGAAGTATATTATTATAAGGTTTGTATAGCACAGGTGAAGTAGTATTTCCTCTGAAGGTAGACTATGTTAAATTAAGTATACATGCTTACCTATTTTTTACTTAACAGTTTTTCCCTTCAGTTAAAAGCTAGAAGACCCCAGCTGATTCAGATATTCAGAAGGGTGCTAAACAGACCATTCTAACATGTGGATTTAGATTATCTGGAATCAGGTGGAAGACAGAAAAGAACACTAACCTGGGCTGAATATTGACAATCTATGAGTATTTTATGCTGTAGAAAAACAATTAAGCAAATGCCTCCAGTTTTGGAGACTCAGACCTTGGACATTTCAATGCTCCAGCATTAAGTGATTTTGTAGGGTACATTCAAGATGTTGGAATGTATTAAGTAACTATAACTATCTTCAGTAGCATCACATGAGCAAAAATTGGTCTAGACTAAAACCATTTCAAGTCAGAGAGGAAAGCCAATACAATGTTAGAGAAAAAGCCACCCTTCTGTCTGTGTTATATTCTAAGATGGGTACACATCCATTAATTTGTGTTGGAAGAGAAGAACTCTATCGTAAATTAAAATTATTGTTAGCAGAGGGTGAGACATGGGATCCATAGCAGGAAGTAAGGTCGGGTCGTGGTGATGTAGGATTTCTGATGCAATGTGTGCACACCAGGATTGTAGCCTCATGAAACCAAAGAATGAAAGCACGGACCAGAGAGGTTGAAAAAGAGGACAGTTTATTAAAGCAAAGAATTATAGCTCCCGAGCGGGAGGGGGTACCCGAAACTGGGATACCCACAGCTAAAGCAATAGACTTCTGTTTTATACTTTTTCTTGTGTATCTAAGGGGAAAAGCTGACGCCTACTGGTACGTTTTTATCAAATTCTCAGCCTTGAGGAGGCTTCTGAAAAGGTATTTTGAAACAAACCAGGACTTTTTGAACAGGATTTTTTGAAACAAACCTGCTGTCCTGTGCCAATGATGTTTCTCAGGGCAATGGCCTTGAAGATATGGCTGTGCTCCTTCATGCCACCAGGGAACTCCTGACTACCTGAAGTCATGCTAATTAACCTGCCTCACTGGGAGAAGACTCCTTCACTTCCCCAGACATAGCCACCTACAACCCATATGTCAGACTAGGCCTTAGGCCTATTTGAGTACTGCCCATAGCTAATAAAGGTTTTTAACGTTTTAAAAGTATAAAACTAACAGGAATAAGGGACAGAGAATTTTGTGGCCAAAAATGCCTAAAATATTTACTATCTGGTCTTTTTTTTTTTTTTTTTAATATCATGCTGATCCTGCCAGATTTCTATCAAGGACCTCTTGTTTGGCTTTCTCTACCAGACAAAGGGAGCAATGCTCTTATTGACGAGATAAAAGTGGAATTTACCCATAAGGAAAGGCATAGGTTAATAGTTCCTTCTCACCCCAGTATAAATATATACATATGTATGTGTATCCCCAAAAATGGCCTCAGGCTGAGGAGAAAGTTAAGACTGGCAGCGTGTAAATCAGGGCTTTGGGATCAGTAGAGTACAGAGGCCAATGCTGCTTTCTGTGATCTAAATATGTCTAGACGTTTTCTGTATTTATAGGATCAACAGACTCTTTGACTTTTCTTAATGGTTTCTAATGTTCAAAATATGAGAATTAATTGAAACCATACTACTTTTTTTAAATAAGATGTGGGTGAGAAAAACTTCATATTTGGACAATAATGATGTAATGAAATATTTGGGTTCTCAAATTGATGGTAAAGGGAAACGGGCCTCTAAAAAAATGAAGGTTCCAGAAAAGATATCTGGCTGAATGCCCATCGCCAGTGTAGCCATGGGACATAATAGATAGACGTGGTAGATTGTCTCAGAAATCATACCGAGAACTTGTAAGACTAGCTGGTCAAGAAATTAAGTCCACTGCCAGAAGACTTCCTTCTCCTTTATGTCTCATTTTATCATGTTTAACTGTTTCTACAATGTGTATTGGATTTGTTGGGGTGCCTGCAGAGACGACATTACATGTTGAAGTATTTGGATTTGTACACAGAAATGGAATGAGACTCCCACTTGTATAGATTAGAGAGTTAGCAAGTGCTTTTTAGAAAGGTGGACCGTTTTATGTGTATTTATGGGAAGTGTGTGTGTGTGTGTGTGTGTGTGTGTGTGTGTGTTCTGTAGATATGTACATATGAGTGTATGTACATTTGTGTATGAGAGACACAAATAAAATAGTGGAGTTTATGAAAAACTTCTGTTCATGTTACGTACCAGCCAGTCCTCTCTTTCTTGTTACTTTAGTAGGTGTTCCTTTGAGGATTACTTATGGCAAACCCATTTTTATCCCATATGTTCTTGGTGGAGTTGACCTTACCCCTGGTTGCTCATGCCTAAACAATCAGAATAGTTCATGTAGCAATTCGATAGGGATAGGCGTAAAATTCATGTGCTTCTTTACCAACGAAATTAAGGAGACTTTTACTGGGGCTTCTGGAAAAGAGAGCTTTACTCTCTCTTCACTAAATTTCAACCTAAAAGAACAGTAGCAATAAAGAGCTACAGAATTCATTTTGTAACTGCCTGAGACCTAAGAAGATTATTCAAACTGAGTAAGTGAAAGAGAGGGAGAGCGAAAAAGAGACAGACAGACACACTAGTTCCCAGTGACGTTAATTAAGCCCTGGGTTGAGGCAGCTGAAGACAAACTACCTTGGGTTCTTTCAGTCACTTGAGCCAATAAATTCATTTCACTCTTAAGAGCCAGTTTCAGTTGCAGTTTTGTTATATGCAGTATATTCACTCTCTGATGAATACAGTAATGATTCATACTGGTCAGAGTATATCAAAGTAAATAAATGCATAAATAAATAAATATAACTAATCAGTTAGTCCTTGTCCCCTTACAGAATCCAAAGTACTTTGTACTCCACATAAATTAGGACACTCAAAATTTTGTTTTTCCACTGTTCTAAAGTATGAGCTATTTCCAGTTTTCCAATTAACCTGCTTACATCAGTTACAGTCATTATTAGAATGAGTTATCCACAGTAAGTACTGAGGAGCTCTTACACCCAAAAGGATGTTTGAAGTCTGGTCTAAAGCCAAGAAAGCTAGTCGGAAGAAGCTTTCTTAATTTTTGTCAACTTGTCTTTAAAAGAAATATTCAGAACAGTCAATAATAACACATAATTTTTCTCATTGAGTGATTGTTTACAACTATCATGAAATTAAAGCCTGTAAAAACAGGCAAATAAAACTCTGTGATTATCTGGCCTTTCACAAACACCCAGAAACTGGATATGGACTTGATTTACCATATCAGTGGACTAGGAATACTTTTCATATTAAAATAATCTCTCAAGAACTGGTGGAGAAAAAACGGAACCTGGGATGGTGGCCCTGAGAAAATTTTCTGTGCCTTGTTTACGTTGAGATTTCTGTAATAATTGTGTCAGATGGAACTGCATTTCAAATAGTTATTTGTGTGGCTTTTCATCAGCCAGTGTGTATATGGAGTACATATGCACTGCTTTATAGCTTTGTCCACCATTGTCAGTCAAGGGTCTCTTCTAGCCCTTTGATCTGTACTATCTACAGTTCTACTTACCCAGTAGCAAGTCTTCTATACTTAAGTATCAAGGGGAAACTTTGCTCAAGAAAAATAGTCACCAGGGCTTGAAAATTCTATCCCCCTTTGCTCTTAAGTTTAGGGTTAGTCATCTGGCCAAGTTCTATTCAAATTAAGTAAGGGGACAGAAGGGATGGTGCGTGAGGTGCCCCAGTGGTCTACCCATATCCACCCTAGTCATCTCTGCAGTGGGGTGTCAGGGTATTGGGTGGCTGAGAGCAGTGAGGGAGGCTCCATGCGGGGGGTTGTCCCTCAAGCTCAGCTCTCATTAAAGACACAAGTGACGAGAGGAATAGCCTGGAGAGTCCCCAGGCCCGGAGCATGCTTCTGATGCTTATGAGGTCTCACCTCTCCTGCCTCTCACATGACTGGGACTGCTGCCCTTCCTTCCCCTCTAACAGTCTCTGTGGAGGTGCTTGGAGGGCACTGAAGCACCTACAGGTGCCCACTGTTCACCCAAGTGTGGAGCTTCCAAAGAGGCCACTTGGGTAGGGGTCCCAACCCCCTCATTGTTTGGGTTGTAAGCAGTTATTCAGTATCTTCACATCTTCCTGCAAAGTGAGAGTAGTACCTATTGCATAGGGTTGTGGTGACTGATTAATGTGAAAATGCAACAACGGTGCTTAGCTCCTGGTACAAAGGGCAAAAAAGTGTTATTAGGGCTCTCTATTTCCCCAGGAGGCTGAGTTCCACGGAATCAGAGGCTTTTATCTTGTTTCGTCCACTGCTGTAGCAGTATGCTGTTGGTGGAAGTCATGGAAAGGACTGATTACCAGTTGACCCCAGACTTAAACAACAGGTAATGGGAGGCTCCTGACTCCCTTCCCTGCCTTGAAAGATCCATTCTGACTACCATTCAGCACTAGGAGCTGTTTTAAGGACAGAGGCTTGAGAACGTAGTGTGCTATTGAGACCATCTGAATGATATAGAGGACTGAACCCATTGGGGCCTCTACATAAACTTAAGATTCTGGTGTGCAGGTGCAGTGATCTTCTGATTTTGTGATAACCCCAGACAAGCCTCCTATGTAAGTTTCCTGCTTTTAAAACTACCACCTACCAATGTCAAGTGGTCTGCCTCATCTTTGACTTTCTCTGCTTTCTGTGTTGGGAGGTGGGTGGCAGTTTTGAATTTCACTGGGAGAACTACTGAGGTTACAAACCAACATATGCAGATGCTCAGGAAATAGTTGCTGAATTAATAAATTTGCAGGATAGGACTGTGATGACAACAAATCCTGGAATACAAAGTAATTTTACTTTTTGAGAATCAGTACTCTAGAACTTACTGGTAAAGCTATCCTTCAGTAGAAATATCATGCCAGTCACGACTGGGATTGTAGCTAAGACTATTTTGGCCATGGTTTCTCGGAGGCTCTGTTTTCAGTCTTAATCTATTTCTGCAGTGGTACCTAGGTGTCTTAACCCTTCTCATCCCCAGCAAAAGCTTAAGAAAGAATGACTGAGACAAAGAGAAGTAAGGGGACATTTACTGGATTTTCCTGTAAGTTTTAAAAAGTATATAATTATGATAATCTACAATCCCATGTCTTGCTTTTGCCCATCATTGCATGTCGAAAAGGTGGTTTCTTCTTCCCCCTTTCTTCTTTGAACAGAAATATTGAAATATCATTTACATACATACAATTCTCCCATTAAAAGTGTACCATTCAATGGTTTTTTTTAGTATATTAGCAAAGTTGTACAGCCGTCATCAGGATCAATTTTAAAACACTTTCGTCACCATAAAAACACACTGTACCTATTTGCAGTCACTCCCAGTACCCCTGAGTTCCAGCTCCCAAGTTCTAGGCGACCATTAATCTACTGTCTGTTTCTGCAGATTTGCCTAATCTAGATATTTCATAGAATTGAAATTATGCAATGTGCAGTCTTATGTGACTGGATTCTTTAACTTAGCATACATTTTTCAATGTTCTTTTATGTTGTACCATATAGCAGTGGTTCATTTCTTTTTTTAGCTTTCTTCCTTTCTTTCTCCTTTTCTCTCTCTCTCTCTCTCTCTCTCTCTCTCTCTCTCTTTCTGACAAATATTCTGTTGTATGATACTACATTTGTGTATTCCCTCATCAGTTGATGGATATTTGAGTTGTTTACACTTTGGGCCTTTATGAATAATATTTCTATGAACAATCAAGTATGAGTTTTGTGTAGATGTATATTTTCATTTACCTTGGGTACATACCCAGGTGTGGAATTGCTAGATCATATGGTAACTATACATCTACCTTTAAAAGAACTTCCAAATTGTTTTCCAAAGCAGCTGCACTATATTACATACTCTCCCCTACACCTAGCAATTTATAAGCGTTCCAATTTCTCCACATCCTCACCAACACCTTAAATTATCTATTCGATCATAGCCATTTTAGGGGATTTGAAGTGACATCTCATTTTGTGGTTTTGCTTTGTATTTACCTAATGACTAATGATGTTGAGTACCTTTTCATGTGTTCCTTCCCCATTTTTAAATTGGAGTATAATGTCCACCTTAAATGTTCACCTCCTGGTTTATTAAAACATTCTCATTCTTTAAGCCACTTTAGCTGGACATTCTACTTATTTTATCCAAAAGCATTTTAATTGAACAAGTTTTTGATGCTTCAATGCTGGTGAAAGAAGGAGACCTAGAAACTGAATCAGAGTTACAATGTGGGAAAATAAGCTTAGGAGAATAAGAAAGAATCCATAAAGACTATGAGAAGGCTGATCATAGAAGATGAATTATGTCAAAGCAGCTCAACTGTTATCAATCATTCATGGATGCTTCCTAATTAATTCTGTTCACAGTATAGTGGCAATCTTGATTTCTTCCGAAAACCGGACTATATTACCATTTACGGCCTGCCTGCAAGCTGATTCCATTTGTCTAACTTAGAACATCTCTTAACTACAATTTCCAGATCCTTAGTTGTTACAGCATTTCTATACACATTAAAGTCTATTAGGCTCCTTCACACAACCTAGACTCCATAAAAATAAACTAATATGATTACAACAAAAAGAGCAACCTGTCCTTTATATGGAACATTGAGAAAAACAACAATAAAATATATTTAAAATGTATGTAAATGTATTCTATCTTATATAAAGTACATATAAAATAGCCTCTTGCTTTGAAAGGATAAATGTAAAAGAACATATTCTGAATTCCTTTTCAGTTTCCAAGAGATTGGGAGTATTTCTAATTGCTTCTTTTTGTATCTACTGACTTTTTTCCCATTGAAGGAAGGATAAAAATTGTTTGTTTTTCAATTTAGGATAGTTGTACAGCATCTGTGTTTGATATCATTATCATTTAATTTTTTGAAAATGAACTCAGAGATTGCCCCATCAGTGCATGTTTTCAAACATTAAAAGTAAATATAAAAATAAATAATAAACAATACACTTAATTTTTTTATTGCTTTCCACCTCTGTTTCATTGGTTTCTCAGATCCATGGTCTACAGGCGCCCATGAAGTCTTTCTGAAAAGCACAAATTACATAGACACAATGCAGAAAGCACATTAAGAAAATGTTTTATGGTTATTTAGATGAGTGCATTTGATTAAAAAGAATGTATTTATTCACACAAACATTCAAATATTACAATGCAAGTCTTTGCTAATGTTTAAATGAAATTGAATTAGTGAAAGTGAAAATTAGAAATAGTCACTTATAAAAATGATAAACACAAACAGAAGATAAATTCATGTGAACTTGAAAATAAGTGAATTACACCAACTTTGATTTTTAAAAAAAAATCCTAATTATGACTTAAAAATATTAAGCTAACATTTATTGACTATTCACTGTATGCTTTTTGACTATCTTTATTAATTATTGCACAAATGTCATGCCCAAAGAACTTATATGTTTACATGTTTAAATCCATTCTTGCAAAAAAGTAGGAAGAAATTGTTTACTATTAAATGGGGGGAAAAATATTCTGTATGGACGTGACAATCTAGAGTTCAAAGTAATTGTTTAAATTCTATAGACTTCATGTGAGTCTGTTGAGGTAAATCTGCCTGGTGTCGTTTGAGAGGCATTTAAAACAGTGGTCAGTCAAAATGTGAGCATGATCACTAATTTGAGGGTAAAAGACGATATAGAAATCAATCGAGTCCATAAAAAGTTAAGTCTGTTTTAATCTAATTTAATGTAAAATTAACATATATATTTTAAAATTAATGTAAGATGTAGTATTAATATATCTTCAGTTTCTTAATAGATGTTAAGCATATTCAGACTTTCTATGCACGTGCATTACTCCATTTCTGTACCATGCATCTCATCCTTTTTTTGTGTTTCTTTGTTTGTTTGTTTGTTTAATTTATTGGGGTGACAATTCTTAGTGAAATTACGTAGATATCAGGTGTACAATTCTGTATTACATCATCTATAAATCCCATTGTGTGCTCACCACCCAGAGTCAGTTCTCCTTCCATCATCATATATTTGATCCCCTTTACCCTCATCTCCCACCTCCCACCCCCCTTACCCTCTGGTAACCACTAAACTATTGTCTGTGTCTATGAGTTTTTGTTTCTCATTTGTTTGTCTTGTTCTTTTGTTGTTTTTGGTTTATATACCACATATCAGTGAAATCATATGGTTCTCTGCTTTTACTGTCTGACTTATTACGCTTAACATTATACTCTCAAGATCCATCCATGTTGTCACAAATGTTCCTATATCATCTTTTCTTATCGCC
This sequence comes from Rhinolophus sinicus, assembly GCF_036562045.2. NCBI lineage: Eukaryota > Metazoa > Chordata > Mammalia > Chiroptera > Rhinolophidae > Rhinolophus > Rhinolophus sinicus. The sequence continues at coordinate 125,491,653 of NC_133755.1, read as the reverse complement.
GAAGAGTATTCCATTGTACCACAACTTCTTTATCCATTCATCTATCGAAGGACATTTTGGTTGTTTCCATGTCTTGGCCACCATAAACAAAGCTGCAATGAACACTGGAGCACATGTGTCTTTATGTATAAATGTTTTCATATTTTTTGGATAGATACCCAGGAGAGGAATTGCTGTGTCATATGGTAATTCTAAATTTTTTGAGGAACCTCCACACTGCCTTCCATAGCAGCTACACAAATCTGCATTCCCACCAACAATGTATGAGGGTTTCTTTTTCTCCACAGCCTCTCCAACACTTGTTACTATTTGTCTTGTTGATGATAGCCATTCTAACTGGGGTGAGGTGATATCTCATTGTGGCTTTTATTTGCATTTCTCTGATGATTAGTGATGTTGAGCATTTTTCATATGTCTATTTGCCATTTGTATGTCCTCTTTGGAGAAATGTCTCTTCAGGTCCTCTGCCCATTTTTCAATTGGGTTGTTTGTTTTTTGTTGTTGAGTTTCATGAGTTCCTTGTATATTTTGGATATTAGCCCTTATCAGAGGCACTGTTTGCAAAAATCTTCTCCCATTCAGTTGGTTGCCTCTTTATTTTGTCGATGGTTTCTTTTGCTGTGCAGAAGCTTTTAAGTTTCATATAGTCCCATTCGTTTATTTTAGCTTTTACTTCCATTGCCTTTGGAGTCAAATTCATAAAATGCTCTTTGAACCCAAGGTCCATAAGTTTAGTACCTATGTTTTCTTCTATGCAGTTTATTGTGTCAGGTCTTATGCTTAAGTCTTTGATCCATTTTGAATTAATTTTGGTACATGGTGACAGATAGCAGTCCAGTTTCATTCTTTTGCACGTGGCTATCCAATTCTCCCAGCACCATTTATTGAAGAGGCTGTCTTTCCTCCATTGTATGTTTTTAGCTTCTTTGTCAAAAATTATCTGTCCATATTTATGTGGTTTTATTTCTGGGTTCGCAATTCTATTCCATTGGTCTATGTGTCTGTTTTTCTGCCAATACCATGCTGTTTTGATTATTGTAGCCCTGTAGTACAAGCTAAAATCAGGGAGTGTGATACCTCCAGTATTGTTCTTTTTCTTAAGATTGCTTTGGCTATTCGGGGTCTTTTGTGGTTCCAAACAAATCTGATGATTTTTTGTTCTATTTCTTTAAAAAATGCCATTGGGATTTTGATGGGGATTGCATTAAATCGGCATAATGCTTTGGGTAATATGGCCATTTTAACTATGTTGATTTTTCCAATCCATGAGCACGGAATTTCTTTCCATTTCTTTATGTCTTCTTCAATTTCTTTCAAAAATATCTTATAGTTTTCAGCATATAGGTCTTTCACATCCTTGGTTAAGTTTATTCCTTGGTATTTTATTCTTTTTGTTGCAATTGCAAAAGGAATTGTTTTTTGTATTTCTTTTTCTGAGATTTCATTGTTAGTATATAGGAATGCAATGGACTTTTGTATGTTGATTTTGTAGCCGGCAACTTTACTGTATTCGTTGATTGTTTCTAATAGCTGTTTGGTGGAGTCTTTAGGGTTTTCTATATATAGCATCATGTCATCTGCAAAGAGTGATAATTTAACTTCTTCATTCCTATTTGGATGCCTTTTATTTCTTTCTCTTGCCTGATTGCTCTGGCAAGGACTTCCAACACTATGTTGAAAAGCAGAGGTGATAGGGGACAACCCTGTCGTGTTCCTGAGCGTAGAGCAAAGGGCTTCAGTTTTTCACCATTAATTATGAGATTAGCTGAGGGCTTGTCATATATGGCCTTTATTATGTTAAGGTATTTTCCTTCTATACCTATTTTATTAAGTGTTTTAATCATAAATGGATGTTGTATCTTGTCAAATGCTTTTTCTGCATCAATTGATATAATCATATGATTTTTGTCCTTTATTTTGTTTATGTGATGTATCACATTGATGGATTTGCGGATGTTGAACCATCCTTGTGCCCCTGGGATGAACCCCACTTGGTCATGATGAATAATCTTTCTGATGCATTGTTGTATTCGATTTGCTAGAATTTTGTTTAGGATTTTTGCATCTGTATTCATCAGAGATATTGGTCTGTAGTTTTCTTTTTTGTGTTGTCCTTACCAGGTTTTGGTATCAGGGTAATGTTGGCCTCATAAAATGAGTTAGGGAGTACTGTCTCTTCAATTTTTTGGAAGAGTTTGAGCAGGATTGGTATTAGATCCTCTTTGAAGGTTTGGTAGAATTCACTAGTGAAGCCATCTGGTCCCGGACTTTTGCTTTTGGGAAGGTTTTGGATGACTGATTCAATTTCGTTACTGGTGATCGGTCTGTTTAGATTTTCCAGTTCTTCATGGTTCAGCCTTGGAAGGCTATATGTTTCTAAGAACTTGTCCATTTCTTCTAGGTTATTGAATTTGGTGGCATATAGTCCTTCATAGTATTCTTGGATGATCCTTTGTATTTCTGTGGTGTCCGTGATAACTTCCCCTTTTTCATTTCTGATTTTGTTAATTAGTGTCTTCTCTCTTTTTATCTTAGTGAGTCTAGCCAAGGGTTTGTCAATTTTGTTAATCTTTTCAAAGAACCAGCTCTTTGTCACATTAATTTTTTCTATTGTCTTTTTGTTCTCTATTTCATTTAGTTCTGCTCTGATTTTTGTTATTTCCTTTCTTCTGCTGACCTTGGGTTTCACTTGTTCTTCTTTTTCTAGTTCTTTAAGGTGTAACATGAGGTTATTTATTTGGGATTTTTCTTGTTTCTTGAGATAGGCCTGTAATGATATAAATTTCCCTCTTAAAACTGCTTTCGTTGCATCCCAAAAATTTTGGTAGGATGTATTTTCATTGTCATTTGTTTCTATGTATCTTTTGATCTCTCCTCTAATTTCTTCTTTGACCCAGTCATTCTTTAAAAGTATGTTGTTTAATCTCCATGTGTTTGTGTTTTTTCCTGCTTTCTTTTTGCAGTTGATATCCAATTTCAAAGCCTTGTGATCAGAGAATATGCTTGGTATGATTTCAATCTTCTTAAATTTGCTGAGGCTGATTTTATGTCCCAATATATGGTCTATCCTTGAGAATGTTCCATGTACACTAGAAAAGAATGTATAGTCTGATGTTTTAGGATGAAGTGCTCTATATATGTCAATTATGTCCATTTCATCTAATGTGTCATTTAGGGCTGCTATTCGTTATTTATTTTCTGTTTGGATGATCTATCCATAGCTGTCAATGATGTATTTAAGTCCCCTAGTATAATTGTGTTTTGGTCAATTTCTCCCTTTAGTTCTGTTAGTAGTTGCTTGGTATATTTCGGTGCTCCCTGATTGGGGGCATAAATATTGATGACTGTTATGTCTTCTTGTTGTATAGTCCCCTTTACCATTATGAAATGTCCATCTTTGTCTCTTGTTATCTTTTTCACCCTGAAGTCTGTTTCATCTGATATCATTATGGCTACACCTGATTTTCTCTGGGTACCATTTGCTTGGAGTGTCAATTTCCACCCTTTCACTTTGAGTCTATGCTTGTCCTTGTAGCTGAGATGTGTCTCTTGGAGACAGCATATGGTTGGGTTTAGTTTTTTGATCCAATCTGCTACTCTCTGCCTTTTTATTGGTGAGTTCAGTCCATTTACATTTAGGGTGATTATTGATATGTGAGGATTTCCTGTCATTCTATCTTTAGTTTTCTGGTAAGGCTGTGTCTCCATTTTTTCTTTGCCTTTTGTTGTTGTCTGTTATTTCTGTGTGGAGGTATTCAATGACGTTTCCCTCTGTTTCTTCTTTTATTACAATATATATTTCAGTTCTGGATTTTTTTTGAGTGGTTATCCTTAATTTTATGTAAAAGAAAGTTTGATATTTAGAGTATTCCATTTTCTTCAGCACGCTTACTTTCTCCGTTCCCATATTCCGGTTCAGGCCTTTACTCTCCCCCTTTTTATGTTTTGGTTGCCTCAAATTGTCCCTGTTGATGGTGGTCCAATATCCTCCTTTAGTATTTCTCGTAGTGCAGGTCATGTATTAGAAAATTCCCTCAGTTTCTGTATGTCTGGAAAGGTCTTTACTCCTCCTTCATATCTAAAGGATATCTTTGCTGGATATATTATTCTTGGCTCATAATTTCTCTGTTTCAATAGTTTGAATATTTGGTTCCACGCCCTCCTGGCTTGTAGAGTTTCTGCTGAAAAATCTGATGATAATCTAATGGGCTTTCCTTTTGTAGGTTACCGTCTTGATTTCCCTGGCTGCCTTGAGGATTCTTTCTTTGTCATTGATTTTAGACAGCTTCAATACAATGTGCCTTGGAGAAGGCCTGTTGGGATTGAGGTGATTAGTGTTCTATTTGCCTTTTGGATTCGAGGATCCAGTTCTTTCCACAAGTTTGGGAAGTTCTCATTGACAATTTGTTTGAATATATTCTCTGTTCCCTTCTCTCTTTCTTCTCCTTCTTGTATGCCCATTATTCTTATATTGCTCTTTCTGATGGAGTCAGAAAGTTCTTGTAGAGTTCTTTCATTTCTTTTAAGTCTCAAGTCTCTTTCTTCTTCCATCTGTGTAATTTCCAGGTTTCTATCTTCGATGTCACTGATTCTTTCCTCCATCTGGTCAACTCTACTACCTAAGCTGGTTATTTCATTCTTAATTTCTTCTATTGAGTTCTTAATCTCCAGAAATTCTATTTGGTTCTTTTTAAAAATTTCAATCTCTTTCGTAAAATGCTCATGTTGTTCTTTGATTGTGTTTCTGAGTTCATTAAACTGCCTCTCTGTGTTTTCTTGCATCTCGTTGATTTTTTTCCGAACTGCAATCTTGAATTCTCTGTCATTTAAGTCACATATTTCCATATCTTTAAGTTCTTTTTCTGGAGACTTTTCACTTTCTTTCTGAGCTGTCTTGTTGCCTTGGTTATTCATGGCAATTACTGATTTATTATTTCTCTTCCTAGACATCTACAGGAGTGGCTTCTGCAACAGGTTGATAGGAAGAGGTCTTTCTTTTGTTTTCCAGTACTTGTGGGTAGAATGTTTTATTTTCTCTCTGACTGCAGCCTTTTTTTTCTCTCTCACATGGTAGTGCTATGTTTTCTCTGCACTATTCCAGCTTCTCACACAATGGGGGGATTCCCTGGGAGACGGGTTTCTCCTCTGTTAATAGTTCACCTGGGTCACAGGGCGCAGTGTCCCTGTGGGGATGCGGAGAGCTTTTGAAGTTCCAAAGCTCTTCCTGCACCAGATTCAGAGCCAGTATGTTTCAGCAGTTCTGTTTAGTCCTGCAGGGATCCTCCTAGATAGGTAGGGCCAGGGGTGGGGTGACTTGTGAGAGGTGGCCCAGAGCAATGGCGGGGACCACCACCACAGCCGGTCCTGCTTCCACAGCTCCCTCCCCTTTGCCGGAACTAGTTGGGCTGCGAATCTGTGTCTGCGGTCCACAGTTCTCAGAACAGCAAATATTCTGTTCTTTTGTTCTGACACTGCTACTGTTCTGCTTCTAGCACGGGGCAGGTAGGGGCGGGGCAAGCTCTGGGAGGGTAGGGAGGGGGTGGCTAGTCTCAGTGCCTAAGGTTTCCGTTCTCTGCTTAGCAGTGAGGGCTTAAACCACCGTTTTCAGCCTTCTTCCCTCAGTCTTTTCTCCGAGGTCTCTGTCGTGAGCGTTGTGTTCAGCCGTGTTATATGCTGCCCCCTCAGCTCTGTGGGCCATAAGTGGAGCCCTCACAGTCCATGTTCCTCCCTCTACCGCAGCTGCGGTAGTTCCGGCATGCAGCGAGCTCGGAGCACTGAGCAAGGTCTGTGTCCTGCGCCTGCACATCTCTGTCTCTGCACCTCTCTCCTCCCTCCTCCCCCGCTCGCGCGATTCGCCCACTGCTCACCCGATTCGCCCACCTTTAGGTGACTTCATTAGTGGGTCTCTTTGTCTTGCCTGTCTGCTGTGCAGGGAGTCCTTTGTGGAGTTATTGTTGTTCGATTAGTTGTAAATTCCAGGGGAGCTTTACAGACGCTCACCTCACATCGCCATTTTGACGACGTCTGGGATCTCATCCTTTTTTAAAACACCCTTTGAAACAGAATCTTGTGTGGAAACATCCAATACAAAAGACAGGGTTGCTTACATGGGTCCAGAAATATCCCTGTCAACATCTATCATCAATAAACTACAAACCAGTCTCACTTTGTTGTACCCAGGGATTATACAGAATTGTAAGGATTGCTTACAGCGTATTTATTTTGATTTCTTATATCTTCTTTTCAAAGGTATTGGTATCAACATTAAGATGTCTCTGGTCCATTCATATAGTTTTATAATGAAAAGAATAAGTTACAAAAACTCTGGGGGATAGTTACGGTTTGCCAAATATTACATACATTTTCTTTTTTGTAAACATTTTGCTACTATACACTATAAAATTATTGATATAACAGAATATAATTAAATGTAGTCTCCATAACTGCTGAAGCAAAAGTATTGCATGAAAATGAATTCCATATTCTTTAGTAAAACTTTGAGATGAATACATCTCTCCCCCTCCCCCCAAAATATATATAAATAATTGTAGAGCTTTTGGACATGAAAGGTTTGAGAGAAATGGGAATCAGAAAAGGAGATTGAAGAGTGACCAGGGATATAGGAATAAAACCAGAAGAAATTAATGATATGCTGAAGTCAAGAGAATAAACCTTATCAGGGAGTAGGGAATGATAAACTGTGGCAATGCTGCTGAAAGATCAGTAATTTGTGTACTGACAAATTCCCATTGGGTTTAGCCACATAGAGGTCTTTGTTGACCTTGACAAGAGCAGTTTTGATAGAGTAGTGGAAATGTTTTAAGAAAAAAAATAAGATGAGATGAGTTAGATACAGCATATATAGATGCCATTTTTTAGTAGTTTTGCTAAAATGTGAGGCAGAGAAACAATCATACATATATACTTCCTGAAAACAAAAATTATTTTCAGAGACTGTGGAATCTATAGATCTATTTAGAAAATAAACATTTTACTAAGGGAAACAGGATTTTAAAAGTTTCAGGTCTTCCCTTAATGAAAAAACAGAAAGAAAGAAAAAAAGTTTCACATTATTATAGAGAGCTATTTATCTCCTTGAAGCCACAGCCACAAACAACCTTCCATTCTAAAAGAATGTCATTCCATCACATTTTTTTCTTAAATAAATAAAGGCCTATTGGTTGGTTTGAGTGATTATGTAATAAGAAGGTCAGTTTATCTTAAAGGCAAATTCAAACTGCTGCTTTGTAGGGCACTAAAAACTGTTTGAAATGTTTAAATTACGGATTTTTTAAAAAAGTTTGTTCTCATAAGAAATGCAATTTGCCAGAATCTTGTCATTATATAGAACATTTTCTTGGATTCTATGTCATCTGCTGGTCTACCAGTTTACTTTTTTTATTCTCTAGTACCTAATGTTTAGAAATACTATCTGTATGTAGACAGTGGCATCCCACAGGTTCAAAGTGTAAGTTGCTAGTGTTTGGTGGGGAAATGCCTCAGGCGACAAAATCAGACAGGTAAACAGAATCAAGAGCTGAGTTAGAGGTCAAATGTAAAAAGGAAAGAGGGTAATTCAGAAATTCTACAAACGGAAGGGACTTGAAGCTAATATCCAAACTACCATGAAAATTAGGGCCCCCGAGATAGTTTGTTGAAAGCATATTATGTTGTTGTTGATTATAGACAAAAGGGAAAGTAAAGGAGGGTGATGCAAGAAATTGTCTACAATTATGTTAATGTGTCAGCAAGGACATTTATGTGGGTAGATGGTACTAGAATTCATTTTAGATCTTTCATTCTAAAACTAATTGCTTACCATATTGCAAGGTTTATGCTAAGCACTGGATACAAGTATGAAAAAGGTAGAATTAATTATTCAATAAATATTTACCGAGTACCTACTATATACCAGAGATAAGTGATGAATAAACTTTGAGATGCTCATACTCCATTTGAGAAGAGACTTATAAACAGCTCATTTCAGTACAAAAATAAACAGACAGACAAATGAAAATAAAATAGAACAAAAACAAATGTCTGACAATAACAGCACTTTTTAGGCACATAGAGAAATTATTGGCATGTGTAAACATTTCATGTCAAGATGGCCATGAGAAGAAAAGACTAAATAAGCCAATACAAATATGTTCTTTGGTAGAAGCATTTTATATAAAAGGAAGTAGTTAACTAATCATTATTAGAGTGAGAAAGGAAAGTCTTAGAGATCTTTAGAATGCCTCATTCTGGTTTTGTATGTAATTGCTTAGGTAGGGACCTGACTTCTAAACATAAAGCGGCTCAAAGAATCTCACTGGCCATCAAAATAAAGGACTCCAAATAACTGGTTACAGAGACAAGCAGACATACAGAAAACTGCTGAAGCAATTATGCAATTAGCCGAAGATAATTGCAAAAATAGACATAAATACATACACAAGCAAAACCCTGTAGGCAAAACACAAAATAACTTCCTGCAGCCAAAACATTTCTGAATATAATTATACAACCACCCAGACTTTCTAAGGACTAAGTAATTTCTCTGTAACAGTATAATCCCAGCCATGGGACTCTTCAAAACAATCATGAAATTTCTTAAATATAAAACACTGGCCAGCTGTAATTAGTCATGTGATACCTCAAAGATCCAGCAATTCTTCTGACATAACATGGACAAGAAACCTATTATACAGCACCTGGCTACCCTGCTGGGGACCCCCCCCCCCCCCCCCGTACTAAATCATGTCTGTAGACTCTCACTCCGATGAGTGGTTACATCCTGACCAAAACCATATATCCAAATTCTTAATTTGAGTTGGTCTCACATTCAACGGGACAAACATCCTTAAAATGGCCATAAAACTTTGATTAGCGAGGGCTCGGAAAATGAGCCAAGTTTGTTAAATGTCAGCAAAACGTCATTGGTTGATTTCAGCGTGAAAAAATTGGAGAGACACAAATAATCTCAATGACAAGTTTGTTGCGACTTTTTTCATCCGGATAAAGCCCTGGCTTTACTTGAACCTATCCTCATGAAGCAAATGAATACGGGATGTTCACAACTGTGTAAAGTATTTTTTGACAAATTAATTATTTTTACATGTTAAAGTTTATTTCCAGTTTGCTGCAAGAGGTGAGCCCTATGCAGTCCCGTTTCAAAATTCCTTCTTAGAAAAGACAGTTTATAAGAAATGGGGACAGTTAGAAAATGATAGTTAAGTTAGAGACAAATAAAAAAGATCATTGTCATTTGAGAATCAGCTAGATGGGTGAGTCATTAACTCCTTATTAGGTCATAATGTCATTGAGCTCCATGAGAAAATCAAATATTTTATCAGAAATGTTAATCTTACAAGAAAAAGTTTTGCAAAGTAGATTTGATTAAAAAGTTATATGATGAATGAAGTTACAAATAATTTTTCTTACACTGTGGTAAATGTACAAGTTTTTCATTTATTGCCCATTTATTGAATCTATACTGTGTATCAGATACTGTGTTAGGATATGGGGGTGGAAGGGGAAGCCAGACCGAGGGAAATTGATGGGGGTCACAAGCTGCAGAGGAAGGTGTCACATAAAGCATTTCAGAAGGTCACATTTAAGCTAAATCCTAGTGGAACAGCCTTAGAAAGAGTCAAGGGAGGACAATCCAGTCAGTGGAATAGAGTGACAAAAGTCCCCTGAGATGGAAAAGAATGTGGTGGGATCTGGGCACCAGAAGAAGGCCAGTCTGGCCAGAGGACAGATTGCTTAGGCTGGATGTACAAGTTGACAGGGCCCAGATGACCCAGTGCTGCCATCTTGGCCAGGAAATTGACTTTTTTTACTGGAAAGCAGTAATGTTTTGATCCAGGTCGCGGAATAATCTGATTTTCTGTTTTAACTGACTTAATGGTCATGAAACTCTGTATTTTCTTTGATGTCTTCCTGAATCATACTCTAGTAACTCCTTCTTTTCTGTCCTTTGAAAAAACAAACAAAACAAAAATCTTGTGTAAAATACTCACAATATTAAAAGCCTAGGTCAGATTAAATCTTTGTTCTCAAACTTTTTTTTTTCTTTTTTTTTTTTTTCTTCTCCTCCCTTGACTTAAGAGTGGGCTGGAGTTGGCTCCTTGGATGCACAGAGTGGGGTGGGGTTGAGGGGAGTTGGTCCTGTGGTTCTGAAACAACTCTGGCCTTTTCTTTTCACAGTCCAACTTGCTTCACTCTTCAGTATTTTTTGCTGCTTCATTGGCCAACACTGACTGGCCCTCAATTCCTTCTGTAAGGCTGGGCTTCAAAAGCTGGCTTTTTCAGAGGTGTTGTTGTAAATTCTTCAAAGGCTCTGCGGAGTCTATTCATTGCAGTTTCGGACACATGAGAAATCGACTTTCTGCTCAAGCCTTTCATGCTACCCCTCAGACTCCCAAACTCCTATTCTCACTTGTATCCCCTAAATCCCCTTAAACTGGACAAGCAGTTTGGTGGGAGACAAGCCAGCTTGGCTCTATGATTCTGGGGACATATTCCTCCCTTTTTCTATGCTGGAGAAAAGTTGCTGCAATTCCTGTTAGGCCGACAACTTTGTCTTGAAAGACTTGGTAAAGGGAGGTTAGTGGAGCAACTGATTTTTGCAGGGCGGTTCTGAGAGTACTTCATAAGCCCCTGGCTAAATAGACTCAATTGTTGGGTACTGTTTTGGGGTTTTAATGCCTGTTTTTTGTTTGGTTAATTTTTAGTTTGTAGCCCCTGGCTCTGGGCCATTATGCTTTTCCTAAGGTAACAGTAAATGTCCTTGTTACATATCCTGTTACCATTAAAAAGTTTATTTTGTTTGCTGCATGGAGAATAGTTTTAAAGAATATAAAAGGAGGAATTAGGGCAATAAATGCAGAAATGCAAGGGAGGATTATCGTAACTTTGACCTAGGTAGCAGGAGCCAATCAGTCAATAGTTATTAATGAGCATCTGTCTATTGTATGTCAGGTTTTTGTTTTGTTTTTTAAGCACTTACATTTTGAAGATGAACAGCATAAATAGAAGCTTTGCTCTCTAGGATTTTACATTATAGTAGGGAGAAATGGACAATAAAGTAAAATAACAACAACATTTCTCATAAGGATAACTGCTATGAAGAATATATTCGGTTGGTGCAAAAGTAATTGTGGTTTAAAGGGTTAAAAATAATTGCAAAAACCTCAATTACTTCTGCACCAACCTAATAGAATGTGATAGTGGATTATAAAGAAGTGGATAGATTTGAGCTCTGTCATGAAGACCTAACTTTCAGTTTGGTGGTGCATCAGCTTGGATGGTGGTGGTCAAAGATGAATCTTAGATTTGGGACCTGATCATGCCCAGGGTTTCTCGATAGTCATGGCATTTCCTGAGAAGGGGAAGGCAGCAATGAAAAATAAACTTGTAGGGAAATTAAGAGTTCTGTTTGGTATGTATTAAGTGTAAGATCTGTGAGACATCCAAATGAAGATGTCAATGAGGAATTTAGAATAAAAATTGTATAACTCATAGGACAGTCCTCATCCTACAAATGGTATTTAATGTTATATAAATAGATGTGGTCACACAGAGCCAGACTGTAGAGAAAAAGAGAATTTGAATGTTAACAAGACAGCACAGGGTTCTTAAGGAATTCTGTCAATAAGACAACATGGGAAGAGATATCTATCTTTCCCTTTTCCTTAGAGATATTGTTTGACTTTTATTCTTTATTCAAGTTTACTTTGAGTGCTGTTTCTTTCAGGAAGGCTTTTCTCAATACTTATCTTGGGAAAACAAGATGGAGAGAACAGTACTGGATAGGAATCTAGAAGTTGAGCTGGGGAAGAGAAAGGGTTGGGGGCAGCCTATGGCCATGGAGCTTTAAGCAGAGTGGTGAGGTTAGCTTCGCAACCACAGAGATGAGCTAAAGTTTAAATCTGTTGGGCTAGGAAAAAAATATAAAAATGTATTAAGTTAATAATGAATTAATTTACAAGCAAGGACAAACAAAATAAAAAGTATTACTAAGAGGGACAATAAGAGGTGGAGCTGAAAAAAAAAAAAATCCTGAGATACTGACATAAAGCTGTCCCCATCCCTATTATGAGGAACCATGATTTAAAAGTCGATGGGTAGTGAGCTTGATGTTGAAGACTGAATCAGTTAGGCAAACAGAAAGAAGAGCGTGATCACAGGCATGGGGGGTGAATTTACTTGGTGTTTTCAGTCCCTTTATCTCATGTATATTTTCTTGTTGGGTTGTTTCTGGACGTATCTCCACCATTTTTACACCTCTTTATACCTATAAGCCAAATTTACATTTGGTTCCCTTGCATGTAGAACCAAGAGCCTAACAAGAAGTGGGAATGAAAAGGAACAGTAAAATGTGAGGGGGTGGGGCATCAGTGAGGAACCTGAACCCAGGCAATGCAACTATGCACAAGTGCTATGAATGCAAGGTAAGGAGGATTCCAAGGACCTTTAGAGTTCAAGTACCCTATTTCCCTGAAAATAAGACCTAGCTGGACCATCAGCTCTAATGCATCTTTTGGAGCAAAAATTAATACAAGACCCGGTATTATATTATATTATATTATATTATATTATATTATATTATATTATAAAGATTCAGTCTGATATTATATTAAAATCTTAGACAACATGATAATCACAATAAAATTTGACAAAGAAGAAGAATATAAGAAAAGTGAATTTTTTGAAGAGACACAGCTGCTTCTCCCTTCCTGCCCCAAGAGAAGTAGCATTGTTGCGAGTGGCATCTCAGATAATCATTTCCCTATGAGCCTGCCCAGACTCGTGGTATAGTTCTGATTGCTTATGTACCTGAGCTATCTGGATTTGCAAGTTGGTAAGTTACTCTGTAAAAATGTGCCAACAAGGATATTTTTCAAAAAGCCACATTTTAAGGTAGAGTTAAAAAATGCTTTTGCAAAACATGCTTAGGAGAGGTCCATATTAACTTTCAATATAAACATGGTCTGAATCACTTTTTCTCAGATTTTGTGCCCTGGATCAATTATAGTCTGAATTCTCAAGGTACATTTTAGCCTCTTCTGCACTGTATAGGCCTAGCCTCAGAACTGTTTAGGTATATATATATATATATATATATATATATATATATATATATATATATATATATATGTATATATGTGTGTGTTTGCATTTATTCATTTTATTTACGCTGATGAGTCCAAAAGACCTTACAAAAATATGTCTTATTCATAACAGTAATAAATTGTTAAGAAAATCAAAGTGAAAGAGCAGAAAAACTGGGGAAAAAAATTAAGTCAGCACATAAAAATAGAGATCATGTGTTCTTTTACAGTTGTTAAAACTTGTTTTGCAATTTACCTTTAAGCATCTAGTACTAAGATTAATGAAGAACACACAATCGGCTTCAAGATTAATAGTCTCCTAACACATAACAAAAATGTATAAGTAACTTTGGCAAAGCCAAAAGGTAAAATGAAAAAGACATTCTAAGAAATGTTTCTCAAAGCCAAGTGTATTGGAAAGGTCAGTATCAATTCATCCCAGGTACAAATGGAAAGATGGGTGGAGGGAAAGGCATGAACTCATATTGAGCACATTTAAAGATTAGTTTTATTATCCCCATTTTTAAAGTGAGGGAAAAAAGGTTGAAACTCTTCTAAGTTCATGTGTCTATTAAGTTTGAGTAGCGTAAGCTGGCTGAGTTCAAAGTCCATGTTTTTCTCAATATAACATGTTTCCTCTCCATGGAAGGAGATAATTAAAAAAGGCAAAGACACCAACTTTTCAAAGTTCTCTTATTTAATGAATTATTTATTACTCTTTTTTAAAAATATGATGGAGCTCTCTTTCGTCTAATGCTTTCACTAAGACATTTCTTTTGCTTAAGAAATTGGTTTTGTGCTTAGAAATTAAAATAAGCAGAAATACATGAAAAATCATTATGTTAAAGGCTATTTTCTCAGTAAATTGAAATGTATTGCCCTTTTGGAGGCTGTTCCATGTTTTAATGCTCTGAATTTGAAACCCAAGTTCAGTCTTTGGGAGTTGGGATTTATAAACTGCCAAATACTTCTAAGGGGAAAAAATGCATTTCAAAGCCCAGGGGGGAAAGGGACTCACTTTGCTTTCTTTACATCAAACAGGCCTTGTAAAACAACATATTGATCAGTTAAATACAAATGAACTTGCATCATATGGATATAATTCTCTTAAATTAAATTTCCTTTAAAATAGGGATGGAATTAAACATTAAAAAGGAGAGGTTCACAAAGTCAAGCTTTTTTTTTTCCTTTGACATCTGTCTTCGTAGCCTTAAACCCTAAAAGAATAAATCTTAGCAATATTAAATATGTGACATGCTGTCTTAGTTAATACATAGCTGATATATTATTGTTCATTATATTGACCATGAGAGGATTTTATTTGAAAAATATCTCAAAGTAACTATAATTTTCCTCCTAATTTTTTTTAGGCAATTTAATTTTTGGTTTTCTTGTGTTTCAAGAATAAAGCGGAAATAGTAATAAGTCAAGGGAGAGGGGATAAAGAGACTTCTCTCAAGTTTTTAGATACCAAAAGGTCAATGAAAACAAGGACTGCAGGCTTGGTGGATATCACCAACGCAAGAAGGAAAGCTGTTTGGATACCAGGTGAAGGAGGATTGATGCTGTCAGCTGAGAGGCTACTAAGCCACAGAAAGCACAGTGGAAACTACAGATGCCAAAGGGAGTGCTTAGAATTGACCCCTCCCCCCCCCAAGTGTAATACTTACCCATCTAGATAGACAATGATAACAAACTAAAAGGGCCCAGCAGCTTCACAGTCACTCATGTGGAATCTTTTAAATAAGCTAGTTAAAGTTAGGACTAATTAAAAAAGAAAAGAACAGCATATTTGCCAGAGGCAATAACACAAGAAAACATCTTTGTATAGACACAGGCAAAAAGGAAGGAGACAGTGTTTGGGGAAGAATAAAAGCCTCTTCTCCACTTCTCTTTTACAAGTCTGGGGTATCCTGGGGGTAGAAATTCAAGTTTGTAAATGGACTTAATGTGACTCAAAAGTTATGGGATTTGATCATTAATGGAATTCACTGTTTAGCAAGATAAGGCATTTCAACTCAGCAAAGATACTGAAAAGAAAATGGCTCCTTGCTTATCAACAGCATAATACCCATTACACCTTTATTCCATTTTAACTCTAACAAAGGCTATATCTTAGTCTCATAATATCCTTCTTCAGTATAATTAACCTGAAACATTAGACCTAAAAAATGAATTTCTTTTTGTTTAACAATTGTTTTTACTATTTGGCTATTTACTATCTGCTTGATGATATGCCTAAGAGATAAACAAACAAACAAACATAACAAACAAAAAACACCCCTTCAGGAAAACACACTGAAATGAAGTTGATTTGCATATAAACAAATGTATCAGTGGTCAAAACTGTATTATCTCAACAATTGTTACCAGGATTCCTCTTGGAAGGAAAAAATGTTCCCTACAGAACCTAAATAAGGACCTTGGGCTAGAAAGTGAGACAATGATGAATTAGGGGTTAGCAGCAATACTTTAGTAGGAATACATTCATTCATTCAAGCAGTTTTGAGAATCTAACTGGCAGTGAACAGGCTGATAGCATGAACAGGCCAAGAAAGAATTAAGAATATCTAAAGATGAATTAGATGTGGAGATAAGATTTACGAGGCCAGCATTATCCTAAAAAGGACATTAAAAGAAAACAAAATTACAGGCCTGTACCTGATAATATAGATGCAAAATTCTCAACAAAATATTAGCAAATTGAATTCAACAGCCCATTAAGTGTATCATACACTGTGATCAAGTGAGATTTATCCCTGGGATATTAGGATGGTCAACATATGTAAATCAATAAATGTGATACACCACATTCATAAAATGAAAAATTATATATGTGTGTATGTGTATATATATATGATTATCTCAATAGATACAGAAATAGCATTTGATAAAATACAACTTTTTTTTCATGATAAAAATGCTCAACAAATTGAGTATAGAAAGATCATTCTCAACACAATAACAGCCATATATGACAAGCCCACAGCCAACCTAATACTTAATCGTGAAAGGTTGGAAGCTTCTTCTCTAAGATCAGGAACAAAATGAGTGTGCAGTCTCACCCTTCCTATTCAAGGTAATACTGCAAGGTCTAGCCAGAGTAATCAGGCAGGACAAATAAAAAATAAAATCCAAATAGAAAAGGAAGAAGGAAAACTGTCTTTGTAGATGACAGGATCTTATATAGAGAAAGTTCGGGAGACTTCACCAAACAACTGTTGGAACTAATCAACAAGTACAGTAAGGTTGCAGGATACAAAACCAACATATAGAAATCAGTTGCATTTCTATACACTAACGTCATAACATCTGAAAAAGAAAATAATTTTGTTCACAATATCATCAAAACAGTCAAATACTGAGGAATAAATTTATCCATTGATGTGAAAGATATGTGCAATAAAAACTACAAGACTTTGAGTAAAGAAATTGAAGAAAATGCAAATAAGTGGAAAAATAACCAATGTTGATGGATCTGAAGAATGAATATTATTAAAGTGTCCACAATACTCAAAGTCATCTATAGATTAACAGTGATTCTTACCAAAATTCCAGTGGTATTTTTCACATACACACACACACACACACACACACAAATCTTAAAAATTTGTGTTTAGCCACAAAAAAACCCTGAATATCTAAAGCAATCCTTTAGAAAAAGTAAAAAACAAAACAAAACAAAAAACAAAAAAACAATAATGGAGACATTACACTTCTGATTTCAAACAATATTACAAAGCTATAGTCATCCAAACATCATGGTACTGGCTTAAAAATAGACACATAGACCATGGAACAGAAGAGAGACTAATAAATAAGCTCATGCATATATAGTCAATTAATTTATGACCAAAGAACCAAGAATATGAAATGGAGAAAGGACAGCCTGTTCAATAAATGGATAACCACATGCAAAAAAAGAAAAAGAAATAAATTGGACCCCTGTTTTACATCACTCACAAAAACTAACTCAAAATAGTGTCAAGTCTTAAACATAAGACCTATACGAATAAAATCCCTAAAGGAAAACATAGAGAAAATTCCCCTTGATATTGGTCTTGTCAACAATTTTTTTGGAGATAATACTAAAAGTGTGAACAACCAAATCAAAAATAAATAAGTGGGATTACATTAATCTAAAATGGTTCTACATAAGCAAAAGAAACCATCAACACAATGAAAAGGCAACCTATGGAATGGGAGAAAATATTTGCAAATTATATATCTACCAAAGGGTTAATATGAAAAATATTTAAATAACTCATACAACTCAGTAGCAAAAAAAAAACAATATGATTTAAAAATGGGCATAAGAACTTTATAGACATTTTTCCAAAACATACACAGATTATCAACAGGTACATGGAAAGATCTGGACATCACTAAATCATTAGGGAAATGCAAAGGAAAACCACAATAAGATATCACCTAACACCTTTTAGAATGGCTGTATCAAAAAGTCAAGAGATAACAAGTGTTGGTGAGGATGTGGAGAAGAGGGAAACCTCGTACATTGTTGGTGGGTTTGCAAATTGATGCAGCCCCTATGGCAAACAGTATGGAGGTTCATCAAAAAATTAAAAATAGGACTACCTTATGATCCCGCAATTCCACTGCTACTGTGTTTCCCTGAAAATAAGACCTAGCCAGACCATCAGCTGTAATGCGCCTTTTGGAGCAAAAATTAATATGAGTCGGTATATATCATATCATATATTATATTATATTATACCCGGTATTATATTATATTATATTATACTATACTATACTATATTACATTACATTACATTACATTACATTACATTACATTACATTACACTACACTACACTACACTACACTATACTATACTATATTATGTTATATAGGCCCGGTCTTATATTAAAATAAGACCAGATCTTATATTAATTTCTGCTCCAAAAGATGCATTAGAGCTGATGATCCGGCTAAGTCTTATTTTCCGGGAACCGTGGTAGGTTTTATCTGAAGAAATCCAAAACACTAATATAAAAAGATATATGCACCCTATGTTCGCTGCAGCAGTAGTTACAATAGCCAAGATATGGAAGCAACCTAGTAAGTGCCCATCAATAGACGACTGGATAAAGAATCAATGGTACATATGTATAATGGAATGTTACTTAGCCATAAAAATAATGAAATCTTACCATTTGCAACAACATGGGTAGACTTACAGGGTATTATGCTAAGTGAAATAAGTCAGACAGAGAAAGACAAGTACCATAAGATTTCACTTATATGTAGGAGCTAAAGAACAAAACAAAGAAACAACAACAACAACAACAACAACAAAAAACTCACAGATGCAGAGAAAAAACTGATGGTTGCCAGATGGAAAGAGGTTGGGAGTCCGGGTGAAAAAGCTGAAGGGTTAAGAAGTACAAATTGGTTGTTACAAAATAGTTACAGGGATGTAGAGTAAAGCATAGGGAATATAGTCAATAATATTGCAATAACTGTGTATGGTGCCAGGTGGGTACTACACTTATGTGGGGGTTGGGGGAGGAGGGAGAGGATGACTTCATACATTATATAAATGTCTAACCACTATGCTGTACACCTGGAACTAATATACTATTGAATGTCAACTGTTATTGAAAAATAAAAGTTTTTATAAAAAGAAAATGTGACACACACACACACAATGGAATGCTATTCAACCATGAGAAAGAAGGAAATCCTGCCATTTGTGACAACTTGGATGAATCTTGAGGGCATTATGCTAAGGGAAATAAATCAGACAGAGAAAGACAAATACTGTGTGATACATGCTATCACTTATATGTGGAATCTATGAAAGGCAATCTCATAGGAACAGAGAGCAGAATGGTGGTTACCAGAGCGTAGGTGATGGGGGGAATGGGGAGATATTGGTCAAAGGGTACAAACTTCCATTTATAAGATGAATTAAGTCCTGGGGATCTAATATACAGTGTGGTGATTATACCTAATAAGCTGTATTATATACTTGAAAGTTGCTAAGTGAGTAGATCTTAAGTATTTTTTATAACAAAAAGGAGATAGTAATTGTGTAACATGATAGAAGGTTCAGCTAACGCTATTGTAGTAATTATTTTCCATTATATAAGTGTATCAAATCAACAGGTTGTATGCCTTAAACTTATACAATATTATATGTCAATTACATGTCAATAAATTTGTGGGGAAAAAGGGTAGGTGTTGTTACTATCCCCATTTTAGATTTAAATAAACTGACAAATGAGAAGAAGAACAAGATGTGAATCCAGGTCTGTTTAAATTCCAAAACCATTGATCTTTCCAACCTTATGTAATATTAGTGCACATGTTGAATGAGAGTGTAATTTAACTCAGTGTAGATTGTTATTTTCTTTTTCCGTAACAATACCGTATTTATTTTACTATTTACTATTTCACCATTGCTATTACAATCTTCTTATTGTATCACTTATATCATTCTCTGTGTAGCACATAAGAGTGTGACGCTAATACCACTACTCCATATTACCCAGGCAAGGATGGGGGATTATCGGGGCTTTTGTACATGAACCTGGGAAGGTTCGTATTGCTATGACTCCCTTTTTTTTTTTTTGCCCAACAATTGTTGCTAAACTTGAGGGCACTCAGGAGTAAAAGCAGATCTGAAGTCAGACAACCTACAGAAATGGCTCTGCAAAGTGTCTTTTCTCAGGCTTTCTTTCCTAACAATATTTTGACAGTCACTGCTGAATAGCAGAGGCTCCAAAATTGATCTTTTGGGCAAGTGCCAAAGATCTCTTGCGCTGGTTGGAGGGAAGAGCTGTGTGGAGCTGCTGTCCTTCCTCAGTTGAGAGTCTGAGAGGGACGTTTATTTATGGAACTGAGTCCAGTCTGGGGCTCCAAGGACCCTTTGGGAAGGTGGCTGCCCTGGCAGGAGGGTCTGGGGTGGTGGAGAGTCAGGTGGTCACACAGCATCTGTGGTTGTCCTGCCTGCACCCTGGCTTCCTGCACTCATGCCAGGCAGGCTCTCCTACTGGTTCTGTTTCTCTGGGGAACCTGGACTGAAACTAGGTCATTTCATTATTTCCCTGGTTACTCAATGATGCTTTGTCAAAACTCAAAGAACTTTTGCCCTGGGGAATTTGCCTGTATTTTTTCTTCGATAATTTTATTTCTTCAATTTTCTCACTTCTCTTACTTTTTCAGAAATTCCTATTATTGGTTATAAAGCTTCATAAATTGTTTCTCATTTAAAAAATATGTTTTGATCTTTTTATAACTTTAGGGAGATTTCCTCAACTACGTATTTTACCTTTCTAATGGAACTTTCTTTTTTAGTTGTTAGACATTTATATAACTTAATAAGTGATCCCCCTGGATAGTTTAGGACCCATCTGTCACTATACATAGTTATTATCATATTATTGACTATATTATCTATACTGTACTTTACATCCCCATGACTATTTTGTAACTACCAAATTGTACTTCTTAATCCCTTCAACTTTTTCACCCTGCCATCCAAAGCCCGTCCAATCCATCACCCCAATAAATCTAGTACCCATCTGAAACCATACATTGTTATTACAGTATTATTTACTATATTCCTTATGCTATACCCTACATACCCATGGCAATTTTGTAGCAACCAATTTTACTTCTTAATCTCTTCTCCTTTTATACCTTTTACTCAGCACAATACCTTCCAAGTCCACCCATGCCACTGCAGATGGCAAGATTCCATTCCCTTCCATGGCTGAGCAATATTCCATAATATATACCCGGGGTGCCAAAAAAATGTATACACATAACTTGTATTCATCTTTTTTTATTGGTATATATTGAGTATTACAATTTTAATACAGTGTTTTCCTTTCTTAAAATGTGTATACATATTTTTGGCACCCTCTGTATATACCATCTCATATTTATCCATTCATCCATCGACAGACACCCAGGCTGTCTCTACATCTTGGCCATCGTAAACAATGCTGCAATGAACGTATGGATGTACATATCCCCTCAAAGTAGTGTTTTGGGTTTGTTTGGATAAATACACAGAAGTGGTATTAGTAGGTCCTTCTTTGTCTCTTGTTATAGCCTTTGTTTTAAAGTCTATTTTGTCTGGTATAAGTATTGCTAACCCAGCTTTATTTTTATACTTATACTTCTTTTATTAAAATTTTGGGGTGACATTGGTTAGAAAAATTATATAATGTACAATTTCAAGTGTACAATTCTAAAATACATCATTTATATATTGTATTTGTGTGTTCACCACCCAAGTCAAATCTCCTTCCATCACCCTATCTTTGACCTCATTTACCCTCTTCTACTCCCTCTATTCCCTTTACCCTGGAGTAACTACCACACTGTTGTCTGTCTATGAGTTTCTGTTTGTTTGCTTGTCTTATTCGTTTGTTGCTTTCAGTTCTATATCACACTTACAAGTGAAATCATGCTGTTCTTGTCTTTTTCTGTCTGACTTATTTCACATAATAAGACAATCTCAAGATCTGTCCATGTTGTCACAAATGGCAGTATTTCATCTTTTCTTATGGCTGAGTAATAGTCCATTGTATATATGTACCATATCTACTTTATCTTATCATCTATTGAAGGACACTTGTTTCCGTGTCTTGGCCACCTTGAATAATTCTGCAGTGAACATAGGGGTACATATCTGGATAAAATATTTACAGGTAAATGTTTTCAGGTTTTTGGGTATAGATACCCAGAAGAGGGATTACCGGATTGTAT
This sequence comes from Rhinolophus sinicus, assembly GCF_036562045.2. NCBI lineage: Eukaryota > Metazoa > Chordata > Mammalia > Chiroptera > Rhinolophidae > Rhinolophus > Rhinolophus sinicus. The sequence continues at coordinate 125,469,813 of NC_133755.1, read as the reverse complement.
GGTAATTCTATTCTTAATTTTTCGAAGAACTTCCATACTGTTTTCCATAGTGGTAGTAACAATTTACATTCCTACCAGCAGTATATGAGGGTTCATTTTTCTTCACAACCTTCTTTAACACTTGTTATTACTTGTCTAGTTGATAATAGCCATTCTAACAGGTGTGAAGTGGTATCTCATTGTGTTTTTGATTTACATTTCCCTAATAGCTAGTCAAGTTGAGCATCTTTTCATATGGTATATCTGTTGGCCGTTTGCATGTCTTTTTGGAAGAAGTGTGTTCGGGTCCTCTGCCCATTTTTTAATTTAATTGTTTGTTTTTGTTATTGTTCTTGAGTTGTATGGATTATTTATATATTTTGGAAATTAGCCAGTTTTTGGAGGTGTTATTTGCAGATATATTCTCCCATTCAGTTGATTGCTTCTTTATTTTTCTGATGGCTTCTTTTGTTGTGCAGAAGCTGTTTAGTTTGATTTAGTCCCATTTATTTGGTTTTGCTTTTACTTGCGTTGCCTTTGAGGTCAAATTCATAAAACCCTCTTTGAACCCAAGGTCCATAATCTTAGTACAAGCTTTTTATTGTGCAATTTATTATTTCAGGTCTTATATTTATGTCTTTGATCAATTTTGAGTTAATTTTGGTTATGTTGACAGACAGCAGTCAGTTTTAGCAGTTTAGTTTAATTCTTTTCCATGTAGCTTTCCAATTTCCCAGCAACATTTATTGAATGGGCTTTCTTTCTCCATTGTATGTTTTTGGCTCCTTTGTCGAAAAATTTTTTTCTAGGTTCTCAATTCTGTTCCATTAGTTTGTGTCTATTTTTCTGCCAATACCATGCTGTTTAGATTATTGTCCCTTTGTAGTAAAATGTGAAATCAGGGAATCTGACATATCCGGCCTTGTTTTCTTTTTTTCTTTTTTCCCCCTCAGGATTGCTTTGGCTATCTGGGAGTCTTTTGTGATTCTGTACAAATTTGACGTCTTTTTTGTTCTATTGCTTTAAAAATGCCATTGGGGTTTTAATGGGGATTGCATTAAATCTGTATATTGCTTTGGGTAATATGGCCATTTTATGTAACTACGTTGATTCTTACAATCCATGACAATGGAATATTATTTCCATTTCTTTGTGTCTTCTTCAATTCCTTTTAATATTGTCTTGTTTTCAGTGTATAGGCCCTTTACATCCTTTGTTAAGTTTATTCCTAGGTATTTTGTTGTTGTTGTTGTTGTTGTTGCAATCGCAAAAGGATTTTTTTTCTTTATTCTGAAATTTCCTTGTTAGTATATAGAAATGCAATGGATTTTTGTACATTGATTATGTATCTTGCAACTTTACTGTATTTGTTGGTTGTTTATAATAGTTTTTTGGTAGAGTCTTTAGGGTTTTCTAACAAAGAATGTAATGTGCAAAAAGTGACAATTTGAATTTTTCATTCCCAATTTGGATGCTTCATCTTTTGTCTGATTGATCTGGCTAGGACTTCCAGTAATATATTGAATAACAGTAGTGAGAAAGAGCATCCGTGTTTTGTTCCTGATCTTAGAGGAAGAGCTTTCAGTTTTTCTCCATTAAGTATGATATTAGCTGAAGGTTTGTCATATATGGATTTTATTAAATTGAGGTACTTTCCTTTTATACCCATTTTATTAAGTGTTTTAGTCATAAATGGATGTTGTATCTTCTCAAATGCTTTTTTCTGCATCTATTGATGTAATCATAGGATTTTTATCCTTTATTTTGTTTATGTAGTGCATCACATTGATTTGCCTATGTTAAACCATCCTTGTGCCCATGGAATGAACCCCACTTGATCATGATGTATAATCTCTTAAATGTATTATTGTATTCTATTTGCTAGTGTTTTGTTTGGATTTTTGCATCTGTATTCATCAGAGATATTGTTCTGTAGTTTTCTTTTCTTGCGTTATCCCTACCAGGTTTTGGTATCAGTGTAATGTTGACCTCGTAAAATGAGTTAGGAAATGTTACCTCTTCTTCAGGTTTTTGGAAGAATTTGATGAGGACAGGTACTAAACCATCTTTGAATGTTTGGTAGAATTCACTAGTGAAGACATCTTGTCCTGGATTTTTTATTTTGGAGAGGTTTCGAATGATATTTTAAATTTCCGCACTGTTGATTATTCTTTTTAGATTTTCCATTTATTCGTGATTCAGTTTAGGAAGGTTATATATTTCTAAGAACTTGTCCATTTCTTCTATGTTGTTGAATTTAGTGGCATATTGCCTTTCATAATGTTCTTGTATGATTTTTTATATTTCTATGGTATCCATCATAACTTCTCTTTTATTTCTGATTGTATTTGTTTTCCTCATTTTTCCTTAGTGAATCTAGCCAGTGATTTGCCAATTGTATTAATCTTTACAAAGAACCAACTCTTTGTTGCATTATTTTTTTTTCCTATTTTGTTTTTGTTCCCTATTTCATTTAATTCTGCTCTAATTTGTATTATTTCCTTCCTTCTACTTTGGGCTTCATTTTTTCTTCTTTTTCTACTTCTTTAAGATGTAATGTTAGGGTGGTTGTTTGGGATTGTCCTTGTTTCTTGAGATAGGCATGTAATTATATAAACTTCCCTCTTATTTCCATATTTTCCGCATCCAAAAAGTTTTCATATGCTGTGTTTTCATTCTCATTTATTTCTATGTATCTTTTGATTTCTCCTTTTATTTTTTCTCTGACCCAGTTGTTGGTTAGCAGCATGTTGTTCAATCCCCATGTATTTGTGGGTTTTCCTGCTTTCCCTTTGCAGTTGATTTCTAATTTCAAAGCATTGTGCTCACAGAATAATGCTTAGTATGATTTCCATATTTTTAAATTTGTTGAGGCTAGGTATGTGTCCTAACATATAGTCTATCCTGAGAATGCTGCATGTGCACTAGAGAAGAATGTATGATCTAATGTCCTAGGATGAAAAGCTCTGTAAGTGTCAATTATGTCCATTTGGTCTAATGTGTCATTTAAGGCTGACCTCCATTGAGTTTCTGTTTTGATGATCTATCCATAGCTGTCAATGGAATATTTAGGTCCCCTATAATTGTGTTTTTGTCAGTTTCTCCCTTTAGTTCTGTTGGTAGTTGCTTTATATATTTTTGTGCTCTATGGGAGTTTTTTGCTGTTGCCATTTTCATGACACATTTTTTTTTTTTTTTTTCTATTCATTTACTGTCAGTCTGTGTATGTCTTTCGATCTGAAGTGAATCTCTTATGGCAGCATATGTAAGGGTCTTTTTTTCTCATCCATTCAGTGATCCTTTTTTTTGATTGGAACATTTAATCCATTTATATTGAAAATAATTATCGATAGATAGATATGTAGTTATTGCCATTTTATTCAAAATTTTTTATCTTTTTCTTTATCATCTCGAAGTTCCTCTAACACTCCTTGTAATAATAGTTTGGTGGTGATTAACTCTTTTAGGTTTTTATTGTCTGGGAAGTTCTTTATGTGTATTTCAATCCTACATGATAGCTTTGCTGAAGAGAGCTATCTTGGTTGTAGATCCTTGCTTGTGTCATTTTGAATATTCCATACCATGCCAATCCCTTCTGGCCTGCAATATTTCTGTTGAGAAATCAGCTGTCAGTCTTATGGGAGTGTCCTTGTAGGTAACTAATTGCTTTTCTCTTGCTGCTTTTAAGATTCTCTCTTTGTCTTTAACCTTTGGCATTTTAATTATTGTATATTTTGGTGGGCTCCTCTTTGGGTTCATCTTGTTTGGGGCTGTCTGTGCTTCCTGGGCTTATGTCTATTTCCTTTGCCAGAATAAGGAAGATTTTTGTAATTGTTTCTTCAAATAGGTTTCCAATTCCTTGCTTTCTCGCTTCCGCTTCTTTTACCCCTATGATGTGAATGTTAGTATTGTTGAGGTTGTCCCAGAGGCCCCTTAAAATGTCCTCATTTATTTTATTTTTTTTTTCTTTTCAATGTTCTGATTTGGTGTTTTCTGCTTCCTTATCTTCTAAATCGCTGATTCCATCCTCTGCTTCACATAATTTTCTGTTGATTACCTCTAATGTATTTCAGTTTTTGTATTCTTTATTTGTGACTATATTTGTTTTGTTTTGTTTTTATATTTTCTGTTTCTATTTTTTTGTTTCCTATCTCTTTGTTGAGTTTCTCCCTGAGATCATTGAGCATCCTCATAACCAGTGTTTTGAACTCTGCATCTGGTAGATTGCTTGTCTAAGTTTTGTTTAGTTCTTTTTCTAGAGCTTTATTCTGTTCTTTCATTTGGGACATCTTTCTGTGTCTCCCATTGTGGCTGCCTCCCTGTGTTTGTTTCTATGTATTAGATAAGACTTCTATGTTTCCCAGTTTTAGTAGAGAGGCCTTATGAAGTAGATACCCTGTGAAGGCCAGTTGTGCAGTCGCCCTGGTCACCTGGCTGGGTGCTACTTGTGTGGTTTGTGTGCACCCTCTTGTAGTTGATCTTTGGTTGCTGTTTGTACATCAATGGGAGGGATTGACCCTATGCTTACTGGTTATGAGGACTGGCAATGACTGTAGTGGAAGAACTGCTGTGCACGGTCCGACCATATGGAGCAAGATTCGCTTTAGCAGGGCTCTGTTGTGTGCCCATTCTACACTTTGGGTGTGTCATCCTTAGAGGCAGGCCAGGGGTGCTCTGGCTCAGTCTGAAACTGGCCTTTGGACGTGCAAGCCCGGGACCCTGCCACTGGCCATGTTTAAAACATTTGCAACCTGTGCCCTGCCCAGTGCCAGCTGGCATTAGCCACAGAGCAATCCACAGATGGCCACCACCTACATTGGGCTTGGACAGGACTCGAGAGGCCAAGCTGCAAGCGGAGGTCTGCAGCCACTAATGCCAGGCATGGGGCTGCTCAGCAAGAGATACAGGGCATGCTGAAGCCAGATGCTGCTTGTTTGGGTTTGTGAGCTTTTGAGAGACACTAGAAAAGTCTGAAGCATGAGCCAAGAGAGGCTGTTTGTATGAAAAAAAAAAAAAAAATTGGAAAGGGCTTGGGTAAGCCCACAAGTTATGTGGGGTAGGGTCTCAGAGAATCACTAGGGCACAGCAAAGTAATTGTGTTAGCTAGGTTGATGGAGACTCAGATATGACAGCTGCCTCTGTCTGTGTACTCTGAGGGGAAAGGCTCAACAAAGAAACAATGGATTCTGCCAGCATTTCTGTCTGGGAGAAAACTGCTACTTCAGCCTTTGCCCTGCAGCCAGACAACTCTTTTCCTCCCTGTACATCCCTGGTGCCTTTCCAGGTGCTGCCCTAGCACTAGGGCTCCAACTGAATGAGTCCGTCAGTGAATATGTCCATGTGTGAGACCTTTAAGAGGAGTGCCTAGGACTTTAGCAGCCCTCCACCTCATGCAGCCACAGTCTCCATTGGTTTTACACATCCAGATATTACGGGCACTTTTCTCCCTGTCTCTGGAACCCTGGGCTGGGTTGAATATGGGGCTGGGACCCCTTGTTCCTTCCATGGGTACTTCTGCAGCTAAGATATCCCTCCCAATTTTTAATGGTCACACATGGGTGTGGGATCAGCCTGTTCCATGTCTCTTCCACTCTTAGCAATCCCAAGGTGGCTTCTTTTATATGTCCTTAGTTGTAGGACTTTGGTTCAGCTAGACTTCAGGCAATTCTCAATGATGGTTGTCCTATAGTTTAGTTTTAATTTCAATGTGGTCATGAGAGGAGGAAAGCACAGTGTTTACCTATTCTGCCATTTTGACTGGAAATTCAGTGGTAGATTGAATTAATGCTCCCAGTTCTTCACTGCTCACTGTATATATGCCCGTTGCCACATAGCTCCCACTTCTTTACTGCTTCCTGCTTTATGCCCTTCACCATGTAACTTTATAGGGGTATCTCAGTGTGGGCAAAGAGTAACCCCCATTTATCAATGCTGGTCTCAGCCATGTGACTTGCATTTAACAATGAAATATTAATAAGTATAATATAAGCAGGAGCTTGAAAGCATTTGTGATTGGGCTTACCCTCTCGCACCTCTACCCACAGCTTGAGAAAGATTCACTGGTCCAGGGGGAGGAAAATAAAGGTATGACATAAATCCACCCAGCCTGAATCAACTAAACCCAGCAAATTGCAGACATGTGTATGAATGTAGCCAAGATCAGCAGAACCATCCAGCCACACCCTGCCTAATTCAGCCACACTCAGTCAATCTACAGATAAGTGCTTTCATTTTCATTTTACCTGAAAGGAATAGATAAGGAAAGGAATGGCCTGTGATAATTTTCTGATTTGACTGACTGAAGGCCGTTAATCAATATAAAAATTTTAGGGGGAATTTCTAATTCATTCCTGATAGTATTTAATTTTAAGTGCCTTTCACACATTACATAATATTTTCCAGGTATTTCTCAATGGCAACATAAGTGCTAAACCCATCTGTGCTTTCCTCACTCTAAGGAGATGCCTTTCCCCATAATTCATGAAACCAAAACAAAATAAGCAAAAATCCCTTAGTTTCTTAGAGTTAGTATAGTAAAAATCCTAGTCCCAAATTAATGATCTTCATATCATCTCCAACCCTCATCATTGCCTATTAGTTTCAGTTAAATGGAATACTTTCACTTTTCAAAGCTAATATTTATTCCTCCTATGTTTTGGGTCACATTTTCTCCCTAATCCTAAAAATAATTATTTAGAATTAATCATTAATCTATCTTCTATTCAGTTGCTTCCTAACTATTGATTCCTTTAAATATACTGTATAAATATGGCCAAGCCTTAATTTAGAGATATAAATATACACACAAACATATGTGGATAAAAAAAATATGATTTAAAGCTTTTTATAACATAATAAGTAGAAGACAAAGGAGGATGACAGTAGAACAATCAGAATGTATGCAGGTTTAAAGTTGAATAACACTTGCCATGACCAAGTCAGAGGAACTTGATTTAAACACTAGCAAAGAGAGTAATGCACAATTCACATATAATTAGGTGAATGGTGTGGAAGACTTTGGACACCAGACTAAGGCATTGATTTTATTATATATGCAGCAGAAATTTGCCATAAATGGAATTGTTTATGTTTATATTTGCAGCCCCAGTTAAAGTAATTGTCATTTCATTATTTTCAGTTTTAAGATTAATTATACTTAGCTTAATTAATTAACTATACTTAGTTGATTCATTCAGTAAATTATTCAGTCTGCCGGTGTTTATTGAATATACATCTTTTGTCACAATCTGTCCTGGAAAAGAGAGTTATACAGAAAAAAAAATTGTACATCTGCACATTACTATTTTCCTAAGGAATTACTTCTTATACTCAAGATTTCTATGATTTTCCTCCATGCATATTTTTAAAATTATGTTTCTTAATATTAATTTCCATTCCTAGTGCTATTTCCTTAATGTAATTTAAAATCTATGTAATTTATTCACTTGAGTGCATATCACAAAGAGTATAGACTTAGATTGAAATAAAGATTAATCAATTAAGGCATAACATAACAAATTTAATTTCTTATCACTTTTCATATTTTGTAACATACACTCACGTGCCCATCTATTTTTGTCAGATATTGCTCATATTTTGGTCAGTCATCAAATATTTGTGATGAGAGCTTTGAGCCACATTTTGGCAGGGAATGAACAAAGGTCATTGCCTGTGTAAGAAATAGCATGTGCAAGCGAATGGAAAGAAAGCAAATACTTTAATGTAACTGGCTAAAGAGTTTAGTTGGTATTATTATTGTTTCTAAAATAGATATGGGAAAATTATTTGGATCAGTTGATTATTGAAGCCAGAGAAAGAAAATCAATATTTACAGATATCTGGCAATGCAAGGACGGTTTATTAGACATTAAACCAGAAACAGCATAGCATGGTCATCACACAATATAGACATGAAATGGTTAGACAGATACACAAAGATCTTGATGATATCCTATGGGGATAAAACAGTATTCATTCTTGGACCTCAAACAAAACGTTAGTCTTCCCACTACAATGTTAGTCTTTTTGTTTATTTTGCTGAAACATGGCAGGAAAAAAAAAGATGATTAATATTTTAACAGATAAGTCTCACTACCCACTCACTCATGGTTGATTCATCCATCATAACTCTTCCTACATTGTGGCTTTAAGCCCATATATTACCTACAATCCACCAAGAATGTCTAATGAAACTCCTTGTATCTATTGCTAATTCTCCGGAATGAAGACAGTCACAGTCATCCAGGTGAAAAGATGATCAGACTCAAATGAAGGTGGTTGTTCATGGGAATGACTGGGAAGAAATTGACTCAAAAATTGCATAGAAGAGTGATTTTCAAATCCAAATGGTCTACACTCATTACAAACATTTTTGAGCAAATATATCAGAATTCAATCAAGTAAGCAAAACCAGCATGAGTGATACAAGGGATTTATTATAGGGAGTCATTTTCATAAGATCCTGGGAGCTGGTTAGGCAATCTGTGGAAGTCTGTTGCCCCTGCCTCTGGATGTGAAATGGGGAGAGTGTGGATAAATTGGAACCTGAAAGGATGAACTGGAACTCAACAGAATGAATTGAAGCCCATATCCATTTGTCCCAGTTTCTAAAGATACATACCATACAGAGCTCTACCTGCTCCTGGCCCAAGACCCAGCGAGGCTGAAGGAGGTATTTTGGTTGAATTATGTGAAACCCTTCTTGCTGGTTAAGCAGTCTATGTAATTCTGTTTCCCTGGCATCTGGATCCAGCTTAGCTAAAGTAACACAATACAAAAACAACAGATACTATGCATATTGTATGTGCTTGTGTTTTCATTACATTAAAATAACTGTAACATAAATAAAAACCAATATAAATAGAAGTCTCTTTCCAAATCCCAATGGACTGTTTTTGGTGAGGTCATATTAACATAGCTTAGAGTCATTTATTTAGGCTTCTTCATTTAGGGAAGTAGTGCAATCACAAAATAGTCTATAAACTAGTTGTAAGAACAATTTGATGAGATGGGTCATGAACTGTTGCCTTTGAGGTGAAGGCAACATATTCAGTAAGAGTAGTTCAATGCGATATTAAATATATGAATGTGAAGCATAATAGTACATATCAATTGGGAGGTAGTTTGAAATAAGCATAGACGTGGTAGTCATAGCAATGTAGGTTGATGAGAATACATAAAGTGAAAAGATATTACAACATGTTATATAATGAAGCTCAGGTCTCAGTTTAAAACAAACAGATCCAGTACTCTTTTTCATTCTTTTTAAAAGTAACTTTAAACAAATAGAGAGTTATTGTTAAATACACTGTATTTTATTGTAAATCCTAAACTTAAAAACTCAAGAGATTTCATTGATTTGAGATTAATTTGACATGAATGTGCTTATGAAACAAAAATAACAATTGCATGTGAAGTTCTAGCAGCAGCGCTGTATTTGCTTCAGAAATATTTTTATAGAAAATGTTGAGTTTTTAAAATGTGACAATTTTCTTACATAGAAATGTTTTCAAATGCGATTACATATTTCTTCCTGTTCTCATCAACTTATGACTCAATATTTTATTGTGACTTTTGATATTATGTTACTGTTTAAAGTGGTGTTTTATTTTTATTTTTTATGCTTATCTAAACTTTGTATTTTTTTTTGTTTGTTTTTTGGAAAGATCATTTTCATTATCAAGGAGTTAACTTTTGGATTTTAGAAACATTAATATTTGTTTTGGCTTGCCCTATTTATATAGATATATAATTTAATCAACTCAAATATGTGGTCTTCATTTTTCACTTGGAAAATTTGCAGGACTTTGAAGAACTGCTATAAGAAAAACATTTAACTTTCAATACATGCTGAGAATAACAATTAATAGAAATTTCAATGCATAAAATGTATGTACAGCTGTCTGGATTATGACTGTAGTAAACCCCTATGGAGACCAGATTTATTGACTTTTATTACATATGTGTGTGTGTATATATATATATATATATATATATATATATATGCACAATTTTTTTAATGCCGATTTTAAAAATTAGAAAATGAATGTTATTTTGCATGTAAACCATGATATCTTGCTGATGGACACATACAATCAATTTTAATATAACCAAGAACATATAGGAATTTTCAAGGTTATAGAACAAGTAGGTCACATGAAAATAAGAGTCACGCTGATAATATTTTGAGTGGAATACAATGACAAATACACACACACACACAAACACACACACACACATTTTGTACTGACCTTCAATATATCAACAGCTTTGATGAAAAAATGCAGAATAAGTTCCAAGAGAAGCTATTCAAGAATAAAAAGACTTAGTGTTGACTCAAAATAATAATTTTACTTCTAGGTTTAAAAACAGAGATGGAATGCCCTCACTGGCTAACTTTTTTAGGCAAAGGTGGTGATAGTGACAAGTACTACCGTTATTCAGCACTTTGTAACCATAATTATTACAGGATTTCATTTTATACCATTGCATTCATTTTTAGGTGTGAGTATATTAAAGAAAACAGTATTCTTAGGCTGTTATTTTGAGGCTGAATAAGCCCCTTGAGCATAAAGGTCACCACAGACCATCTTTTCTTTCTTCAGATTTACATTTGAATTAATTGAAACTCAGAAATTACATAATGGCTTTGGAATTTAATGGGGAATATTAGTGATTGAATCTGTAATTTCTTAGAAACATTTGAAACTTTTTGTCAAGTTTCGTAATTTTTTGTTTTTTTTAAGAGAAACAAAAATATTACCTTTCCATATGTTCATTTTTTTCTAAATATTAATTTTGCATCAGACATCTCTAAAATAAGGGAAACATTTTTTTGATAATAATGATGTATTACATAATGCTATATTTAGGATGCAGAATCTAATCTGTATTCTTTCTAATGAATTATCATTAATAGCTTAAATATGTAAAATGATTATTTCTTTTGTATTCTTACATTGGAAAAGTTAGAAATATACTACTTTTCAGAAATGATTCAATAACTGCACTATAATTGTAATCGTATTCTAATTCATTTAAATAACTTTTTTGTAAATGCTTACTGATGATATTATTTATTAAAGAGGGCTTTTGGGAAGTACAGCAGTGGTTAACCTCTAGAGAAAATTGATTCTTAGATTTTGAGTCTCTTAATGAAGTCACAAGCTATCTTACATATTTGTGAGTATTTTCAATTTGCAGGATCACTGATGACTGATTACTTCACTAGATTCTTGAGATCAGTCTTTGCTGTATTCTCTCCAACATAAAAATTGCATGTATTGGTAATTAAATTTAAAAATCTATGTATTTTTAAAATTATTATAGGAGATTAAAGGAAAATTCTTTTAAAAATACTGTTTCTATACATAAGAGCATGATAAGGCTACATATTTTGATGCTCACAAAGATCACTTCCAGAGGACAATACCATGCACCGTCAGGTATTTAAAGACCTGCAGTAGAGGAATTGGGAAGAAATAATTTAAAAATTTTTGAAGTTTACTGAGATTTTTCTTTCTGCCAAGCTGCTCAGCATTATGCTGTATATCAAAATATGTTTTATACGTGCACGCGGGTTCATGCTTGCGCATGCACATACACACGTGCACGCACATACGCGTGCGCTCACACACACATACACATATCCTTTCTCTTCCTTTAACAAATCTGTAAATTGCATCCTCATATTGTTTCTGGACGGGGATCTGAAGTTCAGAGAATTGAGTAAAATTGGCCCAAATACCACAGACAGACCTTTCTGTTTATCACCAATTTTCTTTAGTGATATAATGTGCACAAGAGTCCTGCTACACAGCAGAGTGAGTTCATATTAGCTTTGGAGTGTAGCTCTTTTATTTCAGTGAAAACAGTTTATGTGTGTACAACTTAAGTGCCTGTTTAACATTACCCACCCATCCTATTTGTTTGCATAATTCCAAAAGGAATTAAATTTAAAAACAAACATTAAGGAAAACAGTTGTTCAATACATAATTGAGTTCCCTCATGACTGATAATTTAAGATGTTTTAGTTAAAAATATCCTATTTATTCATTTAAACTATATGATCTTTCTATTTTGCCTTAATGTCTCAAAGAGCCTACAATAAAAATCTGTTTCTAAAAGACAACCATGGGCAAACAAGAAATCCAGAATCCGGTACAAATTATTTCTTCACTATTTCTACAAATTTCCTTTTAACGCATATAGACATACAGTGAGCTTCTAGAAGATCCTTTTTTGCTTTGGTCTCCCACTTCCCTGTTCTACCTGTATATACTTTTCTTTTTCTCCCTTTCCCTATTGTGGAAGACCCATTCCCACTCTGAGAAAGATCCTCTAGAAATCGAGCATTCCTTCAGGCTCTACCAGGAGGGAAAGTAGAATCTCCTTAACTATGTCACTAAAGAGATGGCTGCAGTCTGTTGAACTCCTCAGAGACAGCATCCGCTGTATTCATGTTAGGAAAAGAATAACTTTTGCAAAAGCAGTAAGGACATTAGTACAATAATCCATTGAACCTCTGCTGTGGGAGATCAGTATCCATGAGAACAATTTGTAAGTTGTAAGAAACTTGAAAGTGAATAGCTCATTTTCTTAAATATCTAAAACCTAATATAGTGAACATCAAAAGAGCTCCCTCTGACTAGGTACAGTGACATGAATTCAGGAGTATATTTGCATCTGTTTACAATTATATTGCTGTCAAATACTACTACATGAATCAAGTTCACACTTGGGGTGTGGAGGTGATATCGATGATTCATGCTGCTATTGTTGGTGGTAATTTGTTATTGTTTCAATCTCTCAAAAGGTGTATTGCTCAAGTTTGAGATTATTTAGACCCAATAATTGCATTGTTTTAGGAAGTTTGGGAATAGTAAATAACTGGGCATTTAGTATGTCATTTATTTATTCTAAAATATAATTTTACTTTGCTAAGAATCTAAAATAACCATGGGAATTGAATCCTGAAAATAGCTTTGGCAAGATATTTGTTGTTCTTTCATATGACTTATCCTGTAGTGCAAACCATCCATTTCTAGGTACCCTGGGAACAAGTATATAGTTTCCCAGATTTTTTTAAATTTATGTTTTATTGAGGTAACATTGGTTTATAAGATTATATAAGTTTCAGGTGTGCAGCACTGTAAATCGACATCTGTATGCATTACATCATGCTCACCAACAAAAGTCTAGTTTCCATCTGTCACCATACCATTGACCCCCTTTACCCGTTTCACCCTTCATTTACCCTTTTTTCCCCAATTTGTTGTTGGCAAGGGAAACAAAAGCAAAAATAAACAAATGGGACTACATCAAACTAAAACACTTATGCACAGCAAAGAAAATCGTCAACAAAAAGAAAAGGCAACCTACTGAATATGGAAAGATATTTGCAAATCATACTTCTGGTAAGGGGTTAATATCTAAACTATATAACAAACTTGTACAGCTCAACAACAACAACAAAATGACCTGATTAAAAAAATGGGCAGAGGATATGAATAGACATTTTTCCAAAGAAGACATACAGATGGCCAACAGGCACTTGAAAAGATGTTTAACATCACTAATTAGATAAATGAAAATCAAAACCACTGTAAAATATCAACTCACACCTGTCAGAATGGCAGTTGTCAAAAAGACAAAAAACAATTGTTGGAGAAGATGTCAAAAAAGGAAAACCTCGTGCCCTGCTGGTGGGAATGTAAATTAATACAGCCACTAGGGAAAACAGTATGGAGATTCCTCAAAATATCAAGAATAGAAATATCATATCCAGCTATGATATCCATATCAGATCCAGCTATTACACTTCTAGGTTTTTATCCAAAGAATGTGAAAACACTAATTCAAAAAAGATATAAGCAGCCCTATGTTCATTGCAGCATTATTTACAATAGCCCAGAAATGGAAACAACCTAAGTGTCCATCCACATAAGAGTAGATAAAGAAGATGTGGAATATATATAGAATGGAATACTGCTCAGCCATAAAAAGATGAAATCCTGCCATTTATGACAATATGGATAGACATTGAGGGTATTATGCTAAATGAAATAGCCAGACAGAAAAAGACAGATGCCACTGCATTTCAATCATATGTGAAATACAGAAATAAAAACTAAACAACTGAAGAAACAAAACAAAAACTTATAGACCCAGATTATTTCCCACTGCTTTAAGGGAAATTTGCATTTGAAAATGCATTTAATTCTAGTTGTAAGCTTTTTAGAATAATCATCATAATAATAAGAATATTCAGTAAATAGTGAAAACAATTCCGTAGATTTAATTCTCCCATGAGGTATTCCCTACATGTGACAAGTGGTGAAGGGGGTTTCAGACACTCTTGGTTAAGATCACCCAGGACTGGGGCAGGATATGTACCAAGGTTATCTGACCCAGAAACTCATTGTCTTGAGCCCTCAGTTTTGCAGGTCTCGTAAAAAGTTCTTTACATGCTGCATGCTTATGATGGCCTTGGGAGTTCAACTTAATGCCAACGATCTCAGCAACTCCATCTGTTTTCTTAAGTTTTCTAAACTTTGCAAGATGGGAAATATTCCTCTTAGGATGATATTTTTAGTTACTTTTCTGATACTTTTAGGGTATGTTTTTAGTGGTTTCAGCCAAAAATAAAACGATTTCTTTAAAAAACGTTGAAGTGTAGCATAACCCTGCTGTCAAAGTCATGTTGCTAAAGGGACATTGTGTTCTGATTTAATACCAGGGTCAGTGGCAGCTTTATCTATAAGAAAGGCCATAGATCCAGAGAAAGCTTTTAATCTTAAATTAAGATTTAGGATAAATTACAAAGAAGCATTCTATTCAAGTCTAGATAAAACCAAGATGAATTTGAGCTTTTGGTTCAAATGGAAAAAAAAAAAAAAAAGTTATATACCTAGGGATATAGTCTTTCAGTATTGCTTTGTGGTTTTACATGTGAAGAATTATGTTGAGTTCCTGAAGCAAAGAAATATTGGGATAGAAATATAGGTTGACCTCCCTGTCAATGAAAAATATCTGTGTTAGGACGTGGGTCTGTTAAGGAACACAGAATTTTACTCTTCCATCAAGTCTGTGCTCTTTAAAGGGTAAAAGGAAGCCAAAAACCTGTAGGGAAACAAGCTGCCCTTTGTATGTGAATATGATCATTAAAGTCACATTTGCAAGTATAAGAATCACATCATTCCTTCCATTTCATCTATCATTTCAAATTGCATAACGTAGCACACAAAACAATCTCATTGTAGAAAAAAGACACTAAAAGTGAGAGCTAACAGATAACAAAGTGAATAATCCCCTTTCTTCTCTATAGTCCTCCCCTTACCATAAAAAAACACTAAGAGTTTTGCTAAAATATAAATATACTTTTTAAAAAAAATTTCTATACTGCAATCCATTAGACAGATATACTGTAATTTATATAACTGTTACCTAACTGAAGTTCATTTTTGGTTGGTTCTGGTTTTTACTGTTGTTTTTGCTACTAAGATAGAGCTGCATCATTTGATAAGAATTTTTCTGCAAATGAGTAAGGATTTCTTTAAAATATACTATTAGAACGGTATTGTATATGTCAAATAGCATGTATATTTCACAAAGCTTGATATATCGCCATGCTACTTTACTTCTACTGTTTTACCAATTTATATCCCTACAGTTTAACAATAATAGTATCTATCTTTTAAATAATGTCAATCAATGGGTACAAATGAATATTTCTTAACTGTAATTTGTAATTTATTAGTGCAATAGAAATTATTTTCATGTTTTTGTTGGTCATGTATATATGTTTCACTGAGAAATGACTGTTCATATACTACACAGATTTTTCTATGTACTGTTTGTCTTTTCCGTTTATCTGTAAGACTAAATATATTGATTAACTATATTGATATTAATTGCTTTTTTGTTTTAAATCATGATTCCCTCTTTACTCAAATTTTTATTGCTATTTGTTAGTCATATCCTTCTTAACAGTATTCTGCTGTCTTATAGTTTGGAAATCTTTAGAGATTAGAAACTATGTCTTTTTAAACTGCTTTACACGGTATCAAGTACAAATAGAAAAAACGTGTGTGTGTGTGTGTGTGTGTGTGTGTATGTGTGTGACAATGATTATGAATCCCTAACCTATGCATAAATAAGCCAGATATAATTTACATCCAGTAAGATGTATGACTAGATTTATGTGAATAAAGTGGAATTAAACATGACTGACTGGTGTGCGGGCTCGACAGCGTATGTTTTGTGCACTCCAGCACTTGAGCTCGGTCACTTAGTTATGTTCCTTTCTGCTGTACGTAAGGTTGATCCATGTGTTAATCAGCTCAGTTGTGACACATATTTATAACCTATGATTAAACTTATAATAGACTGCTCAGAACAGAGTACAAGGTCGAGGAGAGAGTTGGAAATACTAAATGAAAGTGGGGATTTATGGCTCTCCAACTTGGACAATTCCATTCAACAAAACTAGTCTCCATTAGTGGTTCAAATAGTTCATTTTTCACTGAATTATTTAAATTATTGCAATTACATAAATTCAACCATATTGTTAAGCTTGTTTGCAAAAGAAAAAATGTTTCATTTATAAATCTGAGAAGGCATTCCTCAAATTTTAGCATGTTTTAAGTCATAAAACTATACAGGTCATGCCAGCTTTTCAAATGGATTTTAAGATAATTATATCTAGATGCCTTTAACATTTTAAAAGAATTTGAAGCATAGTAGAAGAGACTATAGATATAAATATCCTGTAAAATACTTATAAAGATGTTGATCATTCAGAGGGATTAAGTGATTAAATATTTTTTCACTTAGGAAATAAGTATTCTAAGACATCAAGCATATAGAAGAAATGCTTACAATGCTGGCTAACAGTGATCATAGCTATATGACTATTACAGAAATATATAAAGTGAAAAATTGTAAAAAAGAGAAAATGCCTACATTACAAGACTATTTCCATGACCACAGCCAGCACCTAAATGCACATCATTGCACCCCATCATTTATAGAGCATCTTAAAGATCTGCATCAAATTAGACCAAGTGCTTCTCTTAGATATGTTTGATTCGACTCTGGAAAAGAAAACATTGCATTAGGAGTCAGTTAAAGGACCATTAGTCAAAAATCCCAATTTGTAGTGTGTATGAACTTATGTCAAGTAAAGTGGACTATAATATAGAGAGAAATTTTATTAATAAATTATATCGATAGCTTAGTGTTCCACAGAGAGCAAATATTTAAGAAAAGTCAATCATGAAAGAAATAATACTTTCTTACATGTCAGGTACTAGGGAAACAATTTTAAAGTATATATATATATATATATATATATATATATATATACTTGTATATATATGTATATACATATATATGTATATATATGTGTGTGTACATACTTTAAATATATGTATATATATACACATATATACATATATATGTATACATAAATATACATATATATAAATATATATGTATAAATATATATATTTATGTATATTTATATTGGGTCTTGATATTGACATTTTGTGCCCGATAATTCTTTGTTGTAAGAGAGCTACCCTGTGCATTGTAGGGTGTTCAGTAGCATTCCTGGACTCTACCCACTAGATGCCAGTAGCACCCCTGCTGCTTTGACAACCAAAATGTCTCTAAACATCGTCAGATGTGCTGTGGGGGGGCAAATGGGGGGCAAGATTATCTGGTTAAGAATCACTCATATATTCCATTAGTGTCACTACTGTGAAAGAGACTTCTTTATGGGAAGGGTTTATATCTATAAGTATGGCTGTTTTGCTTTACTAGTCAATTTGCTTAAAAATGATGTACTTGGTTGAAAGTGTAGAAATAATTTGAGACTGTTTTTCTGCTTGGATAGAACTCATGATCAGCATACTAGATTGACTGAATAATACTGAGTAGTTACTACTTAAACTTATATGAAAATATTGTTTTAATTTTATGCATGTTTTTGCTTTTGAAACATTACATGTGAAGAAGTCAAACTTGAGTTGAAACTTGTACTTCTAAAAAGTTTACTTGTTCCTCTTGAAGAAATAGATATTTTTGACATCTGTAATAACTGGACATTGCTAGAACAATGCTAACACAGGGGGTTAACAGCTTGCACTTGTATAAAATACTTGAAGTCAGTCAGAAAGCCATTATTATGACCTTGTGCTGACCACATTCTATGAAGTGTTACATGATCAGGGACAGGGAAGTTGGTTAATGGAAGTTATATAGTAGCTAGATGTATCCTTGTCACACTTCATCTAAACTGATACATTGCAATGGTCCACACTGCTCAGACCTGGCAATTACTGTCCAATTCCAATCTATTCCACACTGCCACTATAATGAAAAATAATTAGGAGCCTGAAAATGAGTTTTCACATGAAATGGTTTCAGTGCTTGGACACATCGCCTTTGGCAGATGGCTTTGGGTTTGCTTTAATATAATAAAGACAGTTAATCATCTCTAAAGAGTGCACTGAATGAATAAACTTTTAACACTACTTTCTACAATAAAACTCTTATATTGATCAAATGTTTCATGTTCGGGGTGGAGGTTACTTTGGTCAAATTGCTTGGAATGAGCACATAACTCACTGAAAAATAAATGTATTAGAAAAGAATAAAATTAGTTCAAATTATCTAATATTGATAGAGAAAAATTTTTAAAAAATCTGAACACTGAAATGAAGTACTCTTGCTGAACACTGTTGCTTGATATATAAAGGTATTTTTAGATGTCTATATGAACACCCTTATTTGGTAAGACTGAAATAAATCACTTTATAACCAAAAGAGTATGTTCGATGGAGCAAAGGTAATCTCTTCAACAAATGGTGCTAGAACAACTGGACATCCACATGCCAAAAAAAAAATAAAAATTAATCTAGCCGCAGATCTTTACACCACTCACAAACATTAAGTCAAAATGGATCATGGACCTAAATTTAAAATGCAAAACTACAAAACTCCTAGAAGATAACAGAGGAGAAAAATCTTGGGTGTGGTGATGCTTTTTAGATACAACACCAAAGACATGACCCATGAAGGACACATGAAAGAACGACTTGATAAACTGGACTTCAGTACATTTAAAAACTTCTGCACTGAGAAACAGTGTCAAGAGAATTAAAAGGTAAACCACGGCCTGGGAGAAATTATTTGCAAAATACATATCTGATAAAGGACTGTTCTCCAAAATATGCAAAGAACTCTTAAAACTCAATAACAAGAACAACCCAATTAAAAAGTGGGCCAATATCTTAACAGATACCTCACGAAAGAATATATGCAAATGGTAAAAAAAAAAAAAAGACATATGAAAAGACAGTCTACTTGGATATCATCAGGGAAATACAAGTTAAAAAACCAAAAAAAAGAGAGAGTGAGATCCGATTATACACCTATTAGACAGGCCAAAATGCAGAACAATGGCAACACCAAATGCTGGTAAAGATGTGGAGCAACAGCAATTCTCATACATTGCTGGTAGGAATGCAAAATGGTACAGCCACTTTGGAGGAGAGATCGGGAGTTTCTTACAAAACTAAAAGTATTCTTACCATGTGATCCAGTAACCTCATTACTTGGTATTCACCCAAAGGAGTTGAAAACTTATAGTTACACAAAAACCTGCACACAGATAGTTATAGCAGCTTCATTCATAACTGCCAAAACTTAGAAGCATCCAAGATGTCCTTCAGTAGCTGAATGGATAAAGCAACTGTTATACATCCAGATAATTAAATACTGTTTAGCTCTAAAACAAGCAAACAAACAAACAAATAAAAAAACCTATCAAGGCATGAGAAGACACAGAGGAACCTTAACTGCATGGTGCTAATTGAAATAGTAAATATGAAAAAGTCTACATTCTGTATGAATTTAACTATATGATTTTCTGGAAACGGCAAAACTAAACACATAGTAAAAAGATCCCAATAGTTGTCAGTGATGAGGTTGGAAGTGGGGAAATGAATAGGCAGAACAGACAATTTTTAGGACAGTGAAACAACACCAACTGTGCAACACAACACCAAGAGTACTATGGACTTTGGGTGATTATCATGTGTCAATGTTAGTTCATCCTTGGTAACAAATGTACCATTCTGGTGAGTGATGTTTAAAAGGCTATGCATGTGTGAGAGCAGAGGGGTACATGGAAAATCTCTGCGGCATCTTCTCAATTTTGTTGTAAACTTAAAACTGCTCTAAAAAGTAAAGTCCTTTAAAAAATGTATGTGTATGTATACCCACCCACCTAAATATATATGTGTGTGTGTGTATATATATATATATATATATATATATATATATGTATACATACACATAAATATATATAGTATATATATAGGATATAATATATAATATGTAATATGTAATGTATAATATATAATATATAATATATAATATATAATATATAATATATAATATATAATATATAATATATAATATATAATATATAATATATAATATATAATATGTGTGTGTATATATACATATACATATATATCTGTATATGTATATATGTGTATATGTATATATATACACACACATATACATTGTCTATATAATTTTAAAACAAACATGTTTCCCATGAAGAGAATGAAATCCCTCTGTTAGAAAGAAAACTCTAATTTTAACAAGCTGTAAAACGTTTATCTTTTTTTTTCCCAGAAAAAATGATAGGTGACTGTAAACTCACATTTTTCAATTGGAAAAACATATGTCACTGAGAAAACAGAAAGATATCAATGCTTTAGAATTAAATTGACTGATTAATTGTATGCTTAATCAATAGTGAATTTCATTGTGAAGAGCCATATTCAGAAATGAACTGAGCTATATTTTGAAAGTATTGTTCATAAATAATATTTGTCATTGTAATTATTTAGTGGTTTAATTAGTGCCTCTGTTTCATAAACTGATAGCAGTTAAGGGTATTCAGCCAATGGGAATTTTTCCTCTTTAAGTGATTTGACTTTGTTAAACAACATTGGGGTCCTAGTAGTTTGCAAAACTAAATAAAAGTTTGGGTATTTTTATTCAGCAACACTACTGGTAGCAAAACATGTGACTAAATGTTCTCCTAACTTTACAGCTATCCTTAAATTCAATCTTTGTATTGCCCTTTCTGATTATGTAAATATGTTGCATCATAATCACTGTGAGGTTTTTTTTTCTTTTTTTCTTTTTTCCTGTAAGTGCTTTTCATTGAAGGGTAATTAGTATTTTCTGAAATACCCAAACTTTAAAACAAATGGCAGTGTAAGTCCAAAATGGAATTATTTCCATCTTTTGTTACTCACTTAAAATGCTTTATTAGAATCATTTATTTATAAATTTTGAAATGTGTAGGAATGTATCTGTAAATAGTGTGGGAAAGCTAGATAGGCCATTCTTTATCTACTATTGACTGTTAAGTTTATTTTCTATTTGGATATTTGATGGCTACCATGTTTCCCCGAAAATAAGACCTAACCGGAAAATAAGTCCTAGCATGATTTTTCAGATGACATCCCCTGAACATAAGCCCTAATGCATCTTTTGGAGCAAAAATTAATATAAGACCCCGGTCTTCTTTTCGGGGAAACATGGTAGTTTTCTGTTGTCTTGTTTTACCATGAAACAACATCTTTTGCTGTCTGAGTACAGGAGTTTGTTGTTGTTATTGTTGTTGTTGTTGTTTTGTTTTGTTTGTTTGTTTGTTTTGGTTTTTTTGGTTGATTTGCCTAAGTCTTAATGTGCTTACATGCATGACCCATGTTTCATTTCTGCATTTCAGGTACTATGACTCAATAGTTTTATTGATAATTAGAATACCAGTTTGAGAAATATCATTGATTATATTTAAGGAGCATTTTTCTTTAAACTTACCATGAGATTAAACTGTGTTCAGTATTGATGAATAAGATCATACTGATAATCTCTCACATCTGTAGAAAGGAGATTACAGTGGGAAACGTTTTGAAATTTTTGTCACTTTCTGAAAACATAGCACAAAATGTCAGGGGCCAGTTCTATCTCCTGCAGGCAGAGTGGGTGAACTCTGCACGTGTCCACAGTCCCCAGCTAAGTCACATTATGCTGCAGCTTTATAATTGCATCCTGATTCTTTGTTGTTCTGTTCAGCTAATCTGAAAAGGTTGCCTTTTTAAAGAATCATCAGGATAGTGCTTTCTCCACTTAGCAAATCTACTCACCAATTTCTAAGAGATCACAATCTGAAATCAATACTTATCCGCACCTGGAGGAGCAGTAAGAATAATAGAGGCTGTTGCCACAGTCAGTTCTGGTTCATCAACTCCTTGAACTAAAATCTCTGGTGGAATATGTGATTTTCTCTTCTGATATAGCTGTGATCTTCACCTCACAGTATTCCAGCAATTGCTTATGTGAATGGACAATTTAACAAAATTAATGAATAACATGTACAAGAAATAGCATAAACTTTGAAATGAAGTAGACATGCTTGTAGATTTAAGATACACTATTTCATAGCTGTGCAACCATGATCAAGAGAACAAGATTTAAAAAAAAAGAAGAAGAAGAAAGAAAGAAACCAGACACCACCTCACTGGGTTTCCTCAAGTGTCAAATGCTATGGTCGGACAATGAAGTTCGCGAACTCATCCTAGAAAAAGTGCTACATACCTCATTGCTGAATATCACTATGGTCACCTTTGAAGTACTCCCCTTGGGAAGCTATGTACCCACGCCAGCACCTATTCCTCCCTTCAAAGCAATTTTGGAACTCTTTTTTGGGAATGGACATCAGATGTCATCATATTACCCTTGATGTCCTAAATGTCATCAAAATGTCTTCTGGTCAATTATTTCTTTTATCTTCCAGTAAAGAAAGAAGTCATTGGGAGCCAGATCAGGTGATTAGGGAGGGTGTTCCAATACAGTTATTTGTGTACTGGCTACAAACTCTCTTACAGGTAATGCCATGTAAGCTGGTGTATTGTCATGATGCAAGAGCCATGAATTGTTGGTGAAAAGTTTAGGTTATCTAACTTTTTTCACGCAGCCTCTTCAGCACTTCCAAATAGTAAACTTGGTTAACAGTCCAGCTGGTCCAAATTAATGATGAATAATCCCTCTGATATAAAAAAAAAAAAAGAAATGGTTAACAACATCATTGCAACGAGTTCGGGAACTTAATTGTCAGACCTCATATGTGAATAGTAAATAGAAAAGGATCTATGGCATAATAAATGTAAACATATTCTAGCTGTTATTTTTACTAATATGATAATTATTCTGTAATTTGACAAACACCCTCTCTTTGTGTCTCTCCATGTACTTCTTGGATATTTAATAGAGAAAATGAAGCACATCTAATGATTAATGCATTAGTTTTAAAAAAATAAATAAATAAACAAGAGTGTTACTTTTTTGCCTCCATATGCACTAACATGCAAATATTAATCTAGGTTCAACTGACTGTGTATACATGGAAACTATGAAATAAAAGATTGAAATATAAGAAGTTTATACTGAAAAAAACATTCTGGAGGAAAGAGAAGACAGAATATTAAATTTGCTCTTTTTAGAATAATCTGACCTAAGAAAATTGATATTATACATTACATAAATTCAATTGTTGATTTCAGTTAAACATAAAAATATGTTTATATGAAACATATGGAATATAAATAAAACATATGAAATATAAATAAAACATAAAGAACACATGGGAGGTAATTACTGAAATTTTAGTGTTCACTTTTTGATAAAATTCATTTTTCAGTCTTTTTTCCTAGTTGATTAAACTTGCGGAATTTAGGTTTAGAATTTTTTTTCAACTCAGAACTAATGAATCTTTGTTTTATAAGGGTAAATTCTAGATACCATCAAAAGGAATTAGTCTGGTTTATATAATTTCCTTTTTTCTGTTTTACTTAATACACATATAATTTACAAAAACAAGAAAAATTTAAAAGTTCAGCTATAAAGAAATAAGTTAATGTATTCCATTTTTTCAGCAAAGGATTTTGCTACCGTGTTTCCCCGAAAGTAAGACTTAGCCGGACAATAAGCTGTGTCTTTTGGAGTAAGAATTAATATAAGACCTGGTCTTATTTTACTATGAGGTGATACCGGGTCTTATATAATATAAGACTGCGTATAATATGATATAATGTAATGTAATATAATATAATATAATAATGTAATATATTACTGGCTATAATATAATATAATATCAGGTCTTATATTAATTTTTGCTCTAAAAGACACATTAGAGCTGATTGTCTGGCTAGATCTTATTTTCAGAGAAACA
Organism: Rhinolophus sinicus; assembly: GCF_036562045.2. Classification (NCBI taxonomy): domain Eukaryota; kingdom Metazoa; phylum Chordata; class Mammalia; order Chiroptera; family Rhinolophidae; genus Rhinolophus; species Rhinolophus sinicus. The sequence continues at coordinate 125,445,514 of NC_133755.1, read as the reverse complement.
GGGTAGTAGGTAATTTAATGAACTCTACTCAAATTAATGCAATTATGTATTAATTACTGACAATTTTTGAACAATGCATAAAATATATACATTTTATACATTTGTACATTGAAATGTAATGTGTTTGAACAATGAATTAGGAATTAAAGCTGTAGTTCATCTAAATAATGTCAAAAAAGTTATGGATGGTGATATTTGGGAAATTTATCTACATGTGACCTATACATTTTTAAATTTGTTTTTGAGTGCTTTTGTGGTCTGAAGTATGATATTAAAGTCTTTTTGTTTGTTTTGTTCTGTTTTGTTTTGTTTTATTTAGGGTATTTTCCTTTAAGGAATGTTATTTAAGGTCTACTCCTTTAAGATTTCAGTCTTAGTTATATTTTTTATAAAAATATAAATATAAATATATATACATATATATCGTTCTTTCTCTGGAAATCTCTTTTAACAACATCTTTATTCCAATTTGTAGCAACCAAGCTGTGAAATTTGACATCATTTGTTTATCAATATATCTATCCACTTTGCACATCATTACGCTGCTTTAAATTTATTTAAGAACTCTCTAAATCTGATCCTATGGTAGTCCAACATGGAGCTCTTTTTAATCTTGATATGTTGCCATTTGTCGTTATGTCATGTTTATACTTGTTCAGCCAACTCACTATCCATGTGACAGTGCTCAGATCCAGGTCAATTTGAATTCATTCTGCATGTTAATATCCATGAGATGTGGCATTGAACGCATTTCTTTACTTCAGCCACAAAATTTGCATGTTAGTTCCCCAAACTAACTACATTTATCTGGTAAAAGATGCTTTTCACAAATTTAAAGCAATAAAACTATGAAAAAAATATATGATCATGCCCTCAAAATAAAACCTTTCTTTTGCAGATGCATTAATGACAATTTTACTTCAAGTGCAATCAAAATGTTCAATTTTTTAAAAAATGATAAATCTATTTTGTCTCTCTGGAATTTCTTCTGAATTTTAGCTAAGACCAGATAATAATTCAAACAAAACAAAACATTGAAACATTGAATTTGTTGTAATATGAGGAAACATGAAAGTCTGAAACTACGTAATATATTTAATAATAATCATCTTTGTTGAAAGATTTGTGAAAGGGGCTGGAAAAAACGTGATTGGGCAGTTAGGACTACCCATCTTGAGAAGGGGCTTGCCTTATATCCTAAGGCACTTAAACTTGAACCTTTAGGAAATCAATTATAGAATGGGAGAAATGATCAGTCCTATAATCTAGAAAGTTCACTGTATTAGCAGTGCAGGGGATAGATTTAAGGGGAACAGAATTGAAGCAGACATATTAGATGAGTTGCTATTTTAATAACACAAGCAAGGATGATGAAGGCAAGACAAGATAAATAAAAGGTGGAGTGAATATTTTAAAAGGAACACAAAATAAAAATAATAAAATATAGGCAAATATTTAACTGATACCTGAAATTAAGAGAGATTCTAAGTACACACATATTTGAAGAGTCTTAAATTGAAAATATATACATTTGACAAAAAATGTATGCATGCATTCATGTGAAAATATTTAAAACAAGCTACTATCAAAATTAATACCAATTTCTCAAAACTGAGAAGTCTCCTATAAAAGTTAAAAAAAAAAAAAAACAAAAAACTTAATTGTATAAAGGCAACATAAAAATAAAAGACATATTATCAAGAACTTCTTAACAAAAACTAGCAAAGATGACTATGAGTAATTCTCCCAAAAAAGAACACAAACCGATAATACACATAAAGTTTATCCACACTTGATAAAATATATGCAAATTAAATTCAAAATAACAAGCTGCTTCTGAAACTCAGTACAATATTCTGTCACCAGTATGCTTAAGGCAATTCTAAATGTTAAGCTCTTCTGATTCTCATAAGTTTATCAGTCTTCATAGCCTTTAAGGTATGTAGTACATTTATTTTGTCATTTTTTTCCACAAATATTTGTTAAGTGTCTAGTAGGTTCTAGGCACGCATGCCCTAAGCATTGAGGATAAAGTGGTAAACAGAGTCATCATGACCCTCACTTTTAGGAAGTATATAATCCTGCCTGGATGAGTAATTTCATGGGGACATTTTTATTTCTAAATAATAAAAACCCTATTATTTTAATTTACTTCTAAGTGGACCTGTTGCTTCTTGACAGATGTTTACTTACATATCTGGGTCGATATTTTCCTTGAGGAGCAGGCAAAATTAAGCCATAGTATCTCTCATTTGATAATTTTCATGTTTTCCAAAACCTTGTGTAGATAACCTTAAGGCTATCATAAAATATTTGTAAAGCTTGGTGAACTTTCTGAGGATTTCAAGGCTGCGGCCGGGAACTGGTTATGAATGTAAGCTCACTTCTAACCTGTGTCTCTTGGTGGTTATAAAACAACCCAGGGCTTAAATACCAACATATGGGTCAAGACTAGTAGGAATCCTCATGTAACACTGTCACAGGAATACTTTTAGATTCTCTAGTCTTTGTAAACACAAGTTTTATGTTCAAATATGCTTAAAAACAGCAACAACAAAAAACTGTTTCTGGGACTAGTCAGGGCATGGGGAACACAGGGGGAGAACTTGAGAAACAAAAGTCTTCCTTTCAGGGACCTAAGGGCCTACTTTCATATGGCTCTTGATGAACTTAGGACTTTCCTTCTTGACTTTAAGCACAAAAGGATAAAAGTCTTATTTGTACTGAGAATATGGCTTTGTCATCAGGCCCAAGGAAAATCCCCAAATCCATCCTATACTAAAGTCAATCCACACTGTTCAAGAGCTATAGATTTTTTTCTGTTGCACGGAAGGGGAGTTCCCTCGTTGAATTGCTTTTACTGAATTGAACTCTTCCATACTGGATTCAGACCAACTACTGTTACTCCAAAATTATGTTTAGTGGAAGCTATTCACCTGATCCAATCAGTCAGTTTCCTAAGAAAACAATCTTATAAGGTTTAACAAAAGCCACATTGATTAAATGAAAAATATCATGGGTGCTAAACTGAAATTTTTCTGTGGCTACAGTTAACATAATTTCATAATTTTTCATACTATAATTATTATGGATTTTCCAATGATGTACAAACTTAGAGCTTTTCTCTTTCTTATTCTGTTGTGTTACCATGGATGTAGAGTAGATTTTCTAGAGGTTTTACTCTTATATGTATGTACTAACTTGTTCTGCCTCTTTGTACTGGTGGACTGGTCACCCTATCAAGTACATTGTTTGGTTAAGTATTATGCTTTTTTAAAGAAAGTTTTAACCTTGCTCTCCATTTAGCTCTTTTTAAAAATAGTTTAATGTATTTTGTTAGCAAACTTATAGGAATAGCACAAAAGACTGCATTAAAAGCATGTAGTTGCATGTAGGAAAATGCATAAAAATATAGTGAATAGATGGAATCCACTGTAAAAGTTCTACAAACAATGTTTAATTACACCAATAAGAAATTTACTTGTTTAAAAAAAATGTCCAAATGCTGGTATTGTCCAGAAAAATTGACAAGTTTTATTTATAATCGTCATAAAATTGAAATGCTGAAACTTGTTCCATGAAACATTTTGACTTACATTCATTCTTTACAAGCCAACATTTATATTAAAAATTCATTCACAAAGAAAAGTGCAAATATTACCAAAACCTGATTTCTGTCCCCTATGCTATAATATACTTATCATTTGACACCATTGGGGGTGGGGGGTGGGGGGAAGAACCTAACATTCAGAACAACCAATAAAAAGAAGATAAAAAGAAGAAGATAATTCTTTTTTGAGAATGAAATGTTTCCCATCATAATGGATTACTTTTTAATTACATTTATTAGGATGACACTGATTAACAGCATCATTTAAGTTAAAGCGTACAGTTCTTTAACACGTCTGTAGACTGCATTGTGTGCACACTACTCAAAGTCTAGTTTCCCTTCATCACCACATATTTGACCCCCTTTGCCCTCTCCTTCTTCCCCCCATCTCCGTTTCCCAGTGGTGACCACCATTCTGTCATCTTTGTCTATCAGTTTACTTGTTTTCTTCATTTGTTGCTTTCTGTTTTATGCCCCATGTATGAGTGACATCATATAGTTATTTTCCTTTTCTGTCTGATTTGTTTTGCTTAACATGATACGCTCAGGTTCCTAACATGTGGTAACAAATGGCAGTATGTTATCCTTTCTTATGACTGAATAGTAGTCCATTGTATATTTGTACCACATCTTTCCATCGAAGGACACTTAGGTTGTTTCCGTGTTTTGGCTACCATAAATAATGCTGCAATGAACATTAAAGTACATGTATCTTTATGAATGAATGTTTTCAAATTTAGGGGATTGATATCCAAAAGAGGAATTGCTGGGTTATATGGTAGCTCTATTCTTAATTTTTTGAGGAGACTTCGTACTGTTTTCCATAGTGGCTGTACCGATTTATATTCCCACCAACAGTATATGAGGGTTCCTTTTTCTCCACAACCTGTCCAACACTTGTTGGTACTTATCTTGTTGTTAATAGACATTCTAACAGAGGTGAGGTGGTATCTCATTATGGTTTTGATTTGCATTTGCCTAGTAGCTAGTGAAGTTGTGCATCTTTTCATATATCTGTTGGCCATTTGTATTTCTTTTGGGAGAAGTGTCTGTTCAGGTCCTTTGCCTATTTTTTTAATTGGGTCATTTGTTTTGTTGTTGCTGAGATCTATGAATTATTTATATACATTGGATATTAGCCCCTTGTCAGAGGTATCATTTGCAAATATCTTCTCCCATTCGGTGGGTTGTCTTTTTGTTTTGTTGATGGTTTCTTTTGCTGTGAAGATGTTTTTTAGGTTGATGTAGTCCAATTCATTTATTTTTGCTTTTACTTCCTTTGCCTTTTGAGTCAAGTTCAAAAAAAGCCTCTCAGAGACCAGGTCAAAAAGATCGATACATTTGTTTTATTTTATGCATTTTATTGTTTCATGCCTTATGTTTAAAATTTTAATCCATTATGAGTTAGTATTTGTGTTTGGTGTCAAATAGCAGACTAGTTTGAATTTTTGTATGTGGTTTCCCAATTTTCCCAGCACCATTTATTGAAGAGGCTTTCTTTTCTCCATTGTATGTTTTTGGGTCCTTATCAAAAAGTAGTTACCCATATATGTGTGAGTTTATTTCTGGTGTCTCAATTCTGTTATATTTGTCTGTGTGTCTATTTTTTCTGCCTGTACTATTTTGTTTTGATTATTGCAGCTTTGTAGGATGATTTGAAGTCAGGGGGTGTGATAATTCTAGCTTTGTTCTTTTCTTTTCAGGATTGCTTTGGTTCTTTGGTGTCTTTTGTGGTTTCATATTCATAACAAATATGTACTAATTTTATAATTTTAAAAAGAGTATAATTAATTTGTTTTTACAAAAAAAAGTGGAAGGTAGAACTTAGTACAATAAAAACAGAGACAAGTATATAAAACTGAATGCGTTCCATGAAAAACAATAATAAGAAATCTTTGATAAGCTATGGGGGGAAGTGGGAGGGTTGAGTGGAAGTACAGAAAAGTGTAAGAGACTGGGAGTTGTAATAATAAATATGTAATTAGGGGAAAAATAGATGAAAGAATAAAAATTAAATTTTAGACATAGCAGTTGGATGTGACATTGGGACAAACATGTAGAGTGATCCTGTGGTCATGTATATATTAATATAAGATCTGAAACTTGGGAGCTTTTTGAAATATTTGGTGGATATTAGGACAATTTTTAAAGATTCATATCTTTAGCATTAGGAATGAATATTTGAGTTGCAGAATTGTATGTGATATCATGATAAGAAATGTGCCATATTTTATACCACTATGTCAGGAAAGATAGCATACATATTTTTTAATTGAAAAATTAATAATTAAAATATTTGTGTTATACTCATGTCTTTTGACCTGGGCTCCCATCAGATAGTTCAAGGTTTGTACTGTTTTCCTAAATACATTCATTGGAAGTTAATACTATCCCCATGACTAGTTTTGCTCACTTTTCCAGAGTCTCTAAGGGTAGATGCTTTCTCTTCTCAGTTGAGCCATGCTCTCCCTTTAGAAAACTACCTACCAGAATAAGCATCGGATTCTTGCTTCTCCATTGTTCATGAACACAACAATACCAAGGATGAGAATGCTTTAGGGAAGTTAAAATTTATTTCATTCTCAAGAAAATAAAAGTCAGTGGCTCCTGACTTAGAAAATAACAAAGTGGTATGTATACCTGGGAAGTTTTAGCTTAGCTTTATTTTTCTCTGACAATAATCATATATACATTTATATAAATAAATGAATGATTTATGATTTACATAAAGTTAAAATACACCTTAATTGTGGATATGTTACCCAAGATTGTCAAGCTTATTTAGGGAAAAAAAAGTGGTTATTAACTTTTTGGTGGGTACTTGAATGAAGATTGGAAATATTGTTTTGCTTTCAAACCGTGTGTTGCATTTTATAGGATATAATAACATGTAGTGGAGTCATGTTTCTTTGCTTGTCACTTCACATATAGAATCCCAACATAACACCACCCAGCAAGCAATGTTATGTTTGTATAGGCAGCAATATGATATTTTTCCTGAAGTTTAAAAGGCAACAGAATTTCACATTTCATACATTCAATTTCAATTCAAAAATATGGTTTGAGTGGGAAAAGGTTGAAGATCAGATCTTGATTATTTTTTGTCACTGGGCCAAAGCTTGGGAATCGTCTCAAGTGGACCTTTATTTTCACCTGCAGCCCCGAAGCATAATTGAATTGCTTGCTCAGGATGTCATGCAGCACTCAATAAGGGGGCAAAATGAACAATTGACTTCATAATTTACCAGGTGTGCACAACTTCTCTGTGCATATAGTTAATTAATGTATAAATAACTGCTAAAAGTCAGACATTATGTCAGGGTTTTATGTAGATGATTACACTATACAAGGAAAAGGAATGTCCTTTTATAAGTTATTTCATTCTGACAAATGAGACATATTGAATAATTGTTATTGTACTTTTAGAGAAAAAAATCTTAAAATTAACATTTGTATTAGATCACTTTTATTTATAAATGCCTCTATTTTCTTGATTCTTTGTATAAGAATAGCTATGAAAAGATGCTTGTTACGTAGTTAATTTTTAAATGCACACAAAGATTTTTGTAAAAAGTTGTTCATATATCTTAAACATATTAATTTTGTTTTAATACCCAACAAGAGAATAGGTACACCTAAATAAACATACATTAATAATGTTGTATATAATGCTTAATAATCAGTAATTATTTTATAATAAAGTAGAAGGATCTTTTTCAAGAGAGAAAGGAATAAATAAAATGAAAAGTCACATGTATTTACTTACCCTTTCATGGAACAGTTATTGCATGAATTCCGTTGGTGTAGTGAAAAGTATGCTTTATATCCTGTCCATTTGTCACCTTACATATAGCTCACAAGTATTTCAGGACAAAATTGGTTGACAATTCACATATTTAATAGACCTGCATCCAAATTGGTACAATAGTAACGTGTGCATCGCTAAGGATTCACATTGATAGCATGGTATTGTTATATATCTTTAGACAAATGAATGCCATTATTGGAGATGTTGTTGTTTTGTTTTGTTTTGTTTGTTTTGTTTTTTATGGTGAACCTGACTAGTGTGAATCAGGACATGGTTTTATTGTTCTTTTGTCCTGGATCTTTATCTGCCATCTTAACAAGTATAAAAAGCCTTAAACCTGTTATTCGATTTATTATAATTTTTACAGTGGACCTATTGTTCTCAATGTTGGAAATATACACATTTGGAAATAATTTGAAAATAATTTTACAAAGTTGTCACAGTTAAAAATAAAACCAGAATGAACTTAAAGGACTCCTGTAACAATGAAGCAATGATGCACAGATTAGACATAAGGACAGAGGAGGTTCCCGGATATAGATGCTTCCCCTAATGTTTCTGTCTTACGGCAACAGCCTCTTCCTGTTCTGAACTGTCCAACACGACTTGGACAGTAGTCAATCTGATGTCTGGAATCTATTCCTAAGATATTTGGAATTCTTAAAAAACATTCGAATAACCCTGGTAACTTTTGGGGAGCACACAGGAACTGAGGGAAAAGTAGGTCCATTTTTTGAATTACTTAGGAGATCTGACTCACCTTACAGAGGTGTTAACAGCATAACCATATGAATTGCTCCAGGGCACCTGGTATAAGAAATGTTTTGTTTTTCAAAATCAAATTAAAACTGGCTCTGAGTTTTTACTTGGGAGAGTTAGTAACATCTCTTTTATCAGTCCTGATTGCTCCTCTTTTCCCACCCATTCTGTGCCACATGTCCCCCAGCTCATCTTGGTCAGCTGCAATGGCTCATGTGGCTCCTAGTCTTCCTTCCCCTGATGACCCTTAACGACGCCGAGGCACTGCTGGGACACATACCATCCTGACCAATCATCTCTTCTGCAGTCCTCCCTGCTCTCAAGTTGGCATGGAAGTGGATCCTGGCCTCCACCACCTCCCAGATTTCTCAAAAGGGGGCAGGGGGCACTCTACAGAAGTACAGGGATTTGACAGCTCGACGTGAAGCCCTAACTGTTCTTCCCAAGAGCTGGATGGAGAGCAGAGAGTCTTTTCATCACTTTCGTTGAGTCTGTAGCAGCAAAAAAAGACAAGATAGACAAGATAGCAATTAATTCATCGACTTCTTTCTGTGTACAAGGCTAGTAACTGTGCTACTTCTCACCTTCCCTTGGCTCTTCTCGTTTCCCTTGCAGAGCTGAGACTGTTCATGTGAAGAAGTATGTACCCATTTCCTCCTTTGGTTCTTGTGCAGGTTCCATATTTCTTCTGCATATTGTGATGCTAATGATTACTTGTCTCTATGAATGACTATATACACTGCTTCCCTACTCTTCTAAGAAGGTTTAGATTAAAATCTATGCTTCTCTGTCTTAGTGTTATTTTAAAAAGGAAAATAAAATACATTGAACTTTAAACTGGCTTCTTCCTCCTCTTCACTTTCAAGCTCTTAAAGCCAGCGACATATCAAACAGTTCAGTTCTGAATTTTTACTAGTTTCTTCACCCCTACAATATGGGGAAGAAAGAGCAATGATAATTGAGTAAGTAACCAGGCTAAGCATTATGTTAGACAATTAAGTAGCGATCAAGTTCTCAGTTAAGGCTTTCACTGACTAGACAGCAGACTACAATAGAGACTGGAAAAAGTTTTGTTCATTTTCAAAAAGAAATAATATTTATTTAAAAAAAAATTATCTGTATTTCAATTGAAAATGAATATATTAATAGTTGGGGAAGAGATTTCATTGTGAATGATTTATTGTGAGGAGTTATAGCAAAGACGAACTTCTGGAAGGGGGCGCATGGAATTCATCTTAAAGTGGTTTATCTGCTATTGAGGATGAAAGTTACTAATTATGTAGTGTCAGTTTGCTTATCAAGAAGACACATTAAAATTTAGGTTTGAACATATAAATGGAAATGTATGATTATAACATATCGGGCTGAGTTATTAACAGATTCTATACACATTCTAAATGCAGATACAGCAGTAAAACAAGAATTTTACTTCTTGGTTTAAACTTAATGCTGAATAAACTTCACTTTAAAAAGAAGACACCCATTTTAGTATTAAATCAAATAATTAAAATCCCACAGGACTTAGGTAGGAATTTATGACATGCCATCCAATTGCTCTCAAATGTTGCCTTAATGTAAGTAACTGTCAGCTCATTTCTGATCAAGTCCATTTCATCTCCATATTTACCTTTAAATCTTAAATCAAAACAATCTTTGAATTTTCAAGATTTGACTATGGTAACAGATAAAATCGAATATATTCATATCTTCAATTCAGTGACTTGGATACAGTTCTGTTGGAAAAGCAAATGACGCAGTTTTCTCTTATAACTCCTCTGCCTCTGATATAATTAGAAAAGCAGCATTCCAGATGGTCTGAAACTGTAGACAAATGTGGCAAAGAAGCCTGAAGTAGCATGGCATTTTTGAATTTAGGGGGATTATTAATGGTGTGTACATGGATTGAGTCACAGAGACTTCAAGTATTGGTAATAAATGATAGCTTCCTAAGAAGGACTGAGTATGAATTGATGATGTTTTAATGAATAAAGAAAATACTGCCTCTTTTCCTCCAGACTAAGGTTTGTTTAGTTTCGTCTCTCCATAATACTCAAATGAAAAAAGTTTCTTTTGACTAAGTCAGGTATGAACTAAATTGATTTATAGCCAGATCAGAAGCCAAGAGATTAGTGCCAAAATAGTGAGATAATAAAATACTGAATTTGGACAGAATCCAGATTGCTCAAATATAAGTTGAAAGGAAACTGCTGATCAGCTAAGATAGACCACAAAGGCTGGTCTCTGGTTCCACTGTGAGCAAGAATGATGATGATTCAGATCTACTTTTTGGTTGGTTTCACTCAAAATGTATCTGCTCGTTCAAACGGTATACCCCAATTTGGGGATACACAAATAATCCCCATGACTGGTTTCTCCTTACTAGTTGCAAACAATGTTTTGAGTTCAGTTATCAATCCACAGCTCTGAGGAGCAGAGAACTATTAGACTTGCTGACACTTGGCTAGAGAAGGCAGCTCAGCATTCAGGATAGGCCTTCTTTCCACATAAGGAAATTCTTGCCGACCTAAAATGGTGTATTTCCAGGTTCTATTTCTGCTGCTTCATTGAGAATACAAAAAGTCTGACTTTGGGTCCCCACAGCTGTTTCTCATAATAAAACACAATTCGAATAGTTGCATATTTAAGATGAATTCTCTTCACAGAAGGAATGGCTGAACCTTAGAATGCTAACTCTCCTTCCATGAGGTTCGACTTCTTTTAACACCTTTTGATGATCGATTCCTTCCCACCATTGTTGGCTTCATGCCAGCATGTCCTGACTCAAGCATAGAATTGTGCCTTTCCCATTCATTTCCTATGTAATTGTTTTAATAAAACTGGAATTTTTAGAGCTTAGTTTATATATGTATGTCTGTGTGTATATATATATATATATATACACATATATACACATATATATGTGTGTGTATATACATATATATACATATGTATGCATATATATATGTGTGTGCATATATACATATATATATGATAAAACAATATAGAGCTCGATAATACGCTTTACAAAATGCTGGCTACTGTGTCACTTTGGGGTCTACGTCTAGAAAACAGTCTTTTTAGTCCTTCCCTACTCCATGTAGCAGTGGCCTTTTTTTCCCCACTTCCAAGAGTTCCTTCAAGAATTTATAGACCGTTCAAAATCCAGACTTGAAAAGGGAAGCCAAGATAAATTACGGTTTTGTCTGAAAATCCTTTAATCCCTCTGTGTTTCTATTGCCTCCCCTATAAAATGGCATGGAATCAAATAAACACATTCTTTAGAAAGAAGTAAACATTTTATGACTAAATAAAAGTTTTGGATGGTATAAACAGAACCTGTCAAACATTAGGGTCTTGCCAGATTCATCAGTTTAATAATGTTAATAATTATTTTAATGTACATTCAAATTCAAAAAATATATATGCTGATTGTGAAAATTCTAAGTTTAAAAGTTTAAACAAATATAGTCTCCAAAATGCATAAAAGTCTTTGAAATAGACACTACCTGCCCATCAGCTGATGTACTCACAGGCAGAGATGTTCAGCGACAACTGTCTGCTTGTACATCCAATAGCTGGTCAAGTGAACATCATTCCCAGCTGAACTTTGGGGAAAATTATATAAACGTTTTAGACATAGAAGATAGACGGTAAGATGACTGCAAGGTGGTCAGTCAGTCTAAGATTATCACTGTGTGTAGACTGTAGCATTAGGTGCTAAGAATGTTGGACATACCTTTGAATCTCTGGTTGTAGATGAAGCCTTGTTTCTCTGGCTGGGAGACTCTCTTTGGAGTAGTGAGGCTGGGATGGGGGACCAAAGGCTTTCTGACTTCTGCTGAGACTTAGGCTTGCCTCATCTAGTCATGTCCATCTATCCCACTTACATGAGCACTAAAACGATATATTCCTAAACTCTAGGAGTAAAAATTGATTCTGTCTACTTCTTTCCTTTGATCCCAAATATTCTGCAACAGTCAGGGCCTGCTGCAAGGGTTGATTGTGTAGGCGGCATCTTGTTCCGACATCTACCTGCTTGACCCTCCAGTATTCGACTCAGGAAGTACTGGGCTGAGTAAACAGTTAGTTCTGAGCAAACAAATTGGGTATGTGGATTTTGCCCCCATTAGACCTCTCTGACCTCAAATTTGATCGTCTATACAAGAGATAACAATAGTAACCACTCATAGTGTTGTGGAGGTGAAATGATGTCATAGATATAAAATGCTACTATTGTGTCTAGCAGGGAGTAAATTCTCAATAAATTGTAGCTAAAAATCTTAGAGAATAAAAGCCCAACTTCAGTGGTTCTCCTCTATATTGTACTCTGTCTTTGATTTTGTCCTTCAGTGCAATGATTCAGGTACATAATGCTTTTTATGTTCTGAACTACAATATGAGTTGGGAAACAATGACCAGAGTCAATATCTAACAGCAGGATAGTTACAAGGGGTAGGTTGTTTTCAAAAATAGTTAATTTTTGTACATTTCTTCCCAAGCAGAAACATGCCTTTTTTCTTTTTTCCTTCCTTTTTTTTTTTCACTAAAGGGAAACATAAGCTAGAACCAGAGCTTGTCTTCCATTTTTTTAAATACATAAACATGTGTTTACTATTGTGTTGAATAGCTGTAATTTGACTGTAGTTGACTAATTCTGATTATGTTTAGTTTATGTCCTTCAAGGGTAGTCACAAATAATTTCCTTATTTGCTTTTTATGTAATCTTAGAAATTGTCCTCAGAAAGCCATTATGTGTGGAAGTTTTCTCCTTCCTTTTACCTTCATTATTGTTTAGAAAAGCGATTATCGTTCATGGTGGTTATTGAGTCTATAATCTACTAAATTCATGGAGATGGTATTATGTCTCAGAATATATCAAAATTCAGAAGTAAATGAACTGCTTTGAATCATCATTTCACAGCTATTTTAGTACATTTATAAAGATCTAATGTTTCTGATACTACAAATATGTAATGTGACAAATATTATTATTTCAACATTAAAAGAAAGGAAAAGTGAAGGACTTAGTAAATCAGAATGAGTCTCTGGAGACTGCTGAGAAAAGAATATATGCGGGCATCATTTTAGGACATTTGTTTTTCTCTAATATCTTCTCCTTCATTCTTTTCCTTGCTTGTATTCTTTCATACTCACGTCTTTCTTTCTTTCTTTCTTTCTTTCTTTCTTTCTTTCTTTCTTTCTTTCTTTCTTTCTTTCTTTCTTTCTTTCTCGCTCTCTCTCTCTCTTTCTCTCCCTCCCTCCCTCCCTCCCTCCCTCCCTCCCTCCCTTCCTTTCTTTTTGTCTTTCTTTCTTTCTTCCTTATAGCTCAGCAATTTGAAAAAAAAGCAAAAGGTTATTGCCATTTTTATAGGGATTTTGAGGACAATTAAAAGATAAATATGCACAATATTATTTTATGTTCATTTTCTGATGGAGAAATAAATTATTTATAAAGAATGCACTGGGTTAATCTGGCTATTAGTGAACTCCTGGTGGTCTCCTGGTGACGAAAGCAGTAAAAAAAAAAAAAGAATTATACGGTATATACCACATCGTAGGGTACACAGAGTCAATTATGAGGGGATAAAAGATGTGGCAGTGCTACTCATAAAAGTAAGATTTTTGGGGAAGCTTTCAAATTAATATGCCAGTCCATGTATTTTTTGTCATAATAAAAACATTTTTCATGTGTCAGAAGAGGGTTTGATTATAACTAAATAAGTGAAAGCATAGATATGTTGATAAGGTGACCTTTATCATAAAGTTTAAGATTAATTGCCTAAAGTACTTTCAGAGTAAGCAAAAGTTAAATAGGAATAAAGTATGTGAGTCATAGGGCTATCTGACTGTATAATCCAGATATTTGTTTGAATCAAAATAGCAATTTCAAGTACAAATAAAACAAAAGTCCACTTAAATGTGATGCTTATGTCAGCACTTATTGCCTTTTCCCTCTATCAAGAATGATCAATATTCTCTTTGGCTCAGTCAATCCTTATGTTCACACTGTTGACCTCTAAGAATTGAGAGCATTTGGAAACACAGGTAAAATGGCTTATAGCTATCTCACAGAAAGCAGTCTTCCTTTTTTTTCCCCCTTATAACCTTATTTCATGAAATTTCTCTTTTAAACAATAAACTGTTTTATTTTGTAAATGTCATGTAAACATGAAATTGGAATAGATGTATTTGTATATTTTGGTCACATTTGAAGTATTACATTCAGTTTTTGGTATCATTTTTAGAGTGGGGTATTTTCAAAATAGACTATGTACTGGAGACATTGCACTTACTCTCCTTTGAAAGGGAAGGGGATGGTCCTAGACATTGTATATTTAAAACTCCCTATCTGCCTATTATTGGATTTGGTTTTCTGGATGACACAGAGAAGTACTTGGCATTGACTTCATCTCATAAATTTTTTTGGAGAACTGCTTCTACAGTTTGTGTGTGTGTGTGTGTGTGTGTGTGTGTGTGTGTGTGTGTTTTGCCTTCTACCTAGTATACTGTTCTTCCCCAACTCTTCCATTTGCCATTTCTCGCCCCTTCAAAATCCTTTCATTCTTTAAAGCCAAATTCCAGTGCCATCTCTTTCATAAAAATGTCTCTGAACTTACTCCAGTCATATATATTTATTTATTGTAATTATTCAGGAATTTATCCATAACCCATCTTAGAGCACCTATTATTCTCATAAGAACCATTTGAGTGCCTTTTAAGATTATAACCTCTTATTGGAGTATGAGGTTCAGGATCAGGATGCTCAGGTACCTGGCATATTGTAGGTGCCCTATAAATACACGTTCTGAAAATGTTGCCTAAATACAGCATTATCTCCATATGTAATAGTAAATTAACAACACAAACTAATTGCATGTATATATATATATATATATATATATATATATATATATATATATATATATATATATATATATATATATACACACACACACAATCAGTTACAAAACTAACAACTTCACGCTTATACAGAATCAGCTGGGTAGTTATTTAATTTGGTCATTGAATCTGATGAATTTACTAATTGTCATTATTTGGACATTCATAGTAAAATGAAATTTGTTTAAAAAGTCAAATTTGCATAAGAAGGGCAAATATGATCAGTATTAAAACCCAGTCTTGCCATGTTTACTACATATCTGAAAGATGATTCAAAACAATCTATGACAAACTAAATGGTCATCAAAGCAGATCTTATTTTTGCTCTTATGTTTAGTAGCTATTTGGCCTGACCCCAAATTTCCAAATCTTTCACATAAATATAAATGGAAAAACAACAACAAACAAACAAAAAAAGAAAACATGCATATAAAGTACTAGAATTATTATTTTTAATACTACTACACCCCATACTTATTGCAAGTATGATCTCTAGTGAAAAATAATTTACTTTAAAGTTACATAAAAGTGTGGAAATTTCAAAACTGAATTGTCAGGAATTACATCGAAATGGGATATGGAGACTCCTATTTTGAACATGTAATTTGCTGTTATGGCAATAGTTCAATCATATATATATAGTAACCGGGCAGAATTTTATTTCTATGGACCCATGGCTACTTCCTTAATTCTGTTTCCATTCTTTTCAAGTATGCAAGGAAAAATAATGAGAGAATGTTAATGAAAGAACATCATGCAAGAACACAGGCTATTCATCCGCACAGGGTTCTCATAGTTATCTGAAATCACAGTGGTATAAATTTTGTAACACACAGAAGCTGAAATGCCACTGAGAATGTTTCATGTTACCAATAGAAAATAGGAAAATGGAAACCAGCATCCATACTTCCTCTATATCATCTGCACTCAATAAATACTGAATCAAATTCTTGTTTTATTTTTTCCTTATGATAAATATACTTAAGTAATTGGGTGTTTCCATTTTATGGGACTGGGAATTTTACTCATATTGAAATTCACAGTCATAGCTTTTCATATGGAAATTTCTAATCCTCAAGTATACCAAAATAAAAGTGTAGTTTTTTTTATTTCTTTGTAAACAGAGACCAGATCTTGCTGTTACATAGTGTATAATGTATCATTTACAAGCATTCCAGATTATAAGGAAAATTTATTTACAAATATTATGCTGGTTCCTTTGAAAAACACACATTATTTTAAAATTGAATCATAATGGATCTAAATATTTGTAAAGGATATCTAAGTAATATATTGAATGCCTATATGATACATTGCATATAAATACATATTTAGGGAATAATTTTTATACTCAATGGATTTGGTGACTTACTTATCTTTTTAATTTATCTTCTGACACATAGCAAACTCAGGCTAAGCCTCTTTTATCCTGAATAGTGCATTTACCACATTGTCTCAAGACTATTTTCTCAAGACTATTTGTATTAAGTTATGCTATTGAAATAGGACTTATCAAATGGTAAATGGAGGGAAATGATGGGCTTACCTTTTTAATTGTTTCTTAATTTTATATTTTTATATTGTATATTAAATCATAGACACTTAAAATCATATCACAGTATTTTATGAGATGGAAGGGCATTTAAATGTTATCTAGCCTAATGAGTTATAATTTTATTACATCAGCATAACGCTTGTTTTTACCCAAGTAACATCATATACAGGATCCCAAAATGAAGAACAGATGGAAAGTGTAGTAGCTGTGCTTTAAGACGAAGTAAAACAAAACTGAACTTCCCTAGAACACAGTTTGATGACCAATGATGTGACTAATTTTCCCAATCTACTCAAAATCTTTTCTAAAATATTTTTGACAGATTACCATACTGCCTCTGCTGTACTACTTCTAGGGACAGGGGACACGGTACCTTAAAAGTGAGGCCATTTCATTTTTTTACAAATGTATCAATATTAAAATGAAAAGTATCCCCTATATTAAACCTTCAAGAAACATGTCTCCATTATTTTGTTCTTGTTCTCTTTGGTAATGATTTTATGTAATAGCCCTTAAGATATATGAAACGGTATAGTCCTATAACCCATATCACTCTGGGCAGAAACAAGCTTGGCTAAAAGTGTTCACATTTCCCTTCCAGAGAAATGAAGTACATTCTGGCTTCTGCTTTGATCTTCCTGGGTGATGCTGTGTTCAGGAGACAGAATGGCTTTGTCCTTTGGCTGTAGACATGAGCGAAAAGGACTCATACAGCAAATCTATCAGTAGATGAAGTTAAAGTTCTGATTAAAGCAGCCCCAGGGTGATATAAAGAGTCTAATATTTTCAAGTCCTTGAGGATCAAACAGATTAAAAAAAAAAAACCAGACTCAAAGCAAGGGGGGGGACTGAAATAGTAAATAGACAAAATAAATGAAAATATTTGGGAAGATAGAAAATAGATTCAAAGTTACAACTTTATGTAAAAAGGGAAGAGTATTTTATGGAGGACTTTGTCCCATATACAGGGAATTCACTAATTAAGTATAATAATATATCTATATCTTCCAACTACTCTGAGAACCATCAATCTAAATATGAGTCTACTGGAATCTTCCAGGTCCATATAGCTATCAGTAGCCACCACACCTGTCACATATTTGGTGGGGTTCTGGCGTTGGAGTTCTCATCCCAGTATTTTTCAATTTTTTTTTTTTTTCCAATCTGCAGTAGTAACATTGTTGCAGGCAGAATACTTTTCATCCATCCTCTCCTGGCCCTCACATCTCACAGTTTTCTCAATTTTGGCGAATCAAGTTCTGTTCTATTTACTTTCCATTAGGCCATCATTGCTTTCTCAGGAAGTGAGGTTGGAGTTCACCCCACACTGGGAAATATACAAAAATTGGTTAGATTTTTGATGTTTAAAATATGTAGATCCCCCCAAAAACAAAAACAAAACAAACAAAAAACAAACAAACAGAAAATTCAGGAGCAATGTCAGTCCTCTGAGAGACACTGGGACACAGGAATGCAAACAAAGCAAGAGGAGGGTGTAGAATAACATCGCTAACGTTATGGAGTACTTACTGTCTGCTTGCTACAGCATCAACTTTTTGATTTATGATAACTAATTTAATTATTAGTACTCTATCTGTTTTATGTATGAATAAATAAGCACAGAGTGGTTAAGTATCACATAGCTAATAAGTGATAAAGACAGGATTTGAAAATAAAAAGGAAGACTTCTGGAACCAAACATTTTTGAAACTTTATTGAGGTATAATTGATATACAAAGAATTGCACAGATTTCTTGTGTACAATTTGATGAGTTTGGATGTATGAAAATACCCATGATACCATCACCACAATCAAGATAATAGAAATATTGAACATCTCCCAGCGTTTTCTGTGTTCCTTACTTTTTTTATGTGTGTGATAAAAACACGTAACAGGATATTTACCCTCTTAACAAATTTTGAAGTACACAATACCATATTGTTAACTATGGTGTTGGGAAAACTGGGTATCCATAAAAGAAAGTAAATTTGTACCCTTATTTTGCACCATACAGAAAAATCAGCTCAAAGTAGATTAAAGACTTAATCATAAGACCTGAAACTATAAAACTCCTAGAAGAAAACATAAGGGAAAAGCTTCTTGACATCGGTCTTGGTGGTGGTTTTATGGATATGACACTAAAGGCGTAGGCAACAAAAGCAAAAATAGATAAGGAAATCTGCATCAAACTAAAATGCTTCTACACAGTCAAGGGCGGGGGGGAATTAACAGAATGAAAAGGCAACCTATGGAATGTGAGAAATATTTGCAAATTATGTATCATCTTATAATGAGTTAATTTCCAAAATACATTAGGAACTCCTACAACTCAATAGTCAACACCCCCCCCCAAAAAAAAACAAATCTGAAAATGAGCAAAGGACTTAAATATACATTTCTCCAAAGAAGACATCAAATAGAAAACGTGTATAGAAAGATTCTCAACATCATTCAATTATCAGGGAAATACAAATTAAGACCACAATGAGATATTGCCTCATATCTGTTAAAATGGCTATTACTAGGGAAAAAAAAAACACACAACAAACTGCTGGTGAGGCTGTGGAGAAATTGGAGCCCTTGTACACTGTTACTGGTAATGTAAAATAGTGCAGCAGGTATGGAAAACTGGAGATTTCTCAAAAAATTAAAAGTCGGACTACCATATGATCCAGCAATCCCACTTCCGCTTATATACCCAAAATAATTGAAATCAGGATCTCAAAAGAGATGTCTGCACTCCCATGTTCATTGCAGCAATATTCACAATAGCTAAGCTATGGAAACAACCCAAATATCCATCGACAAATTAATGGATAAAAAAGTGACATATACAGAAAATGGGTTATTATTCATGTGTGTTTTTTTTTTAAAAGAGGAAATCCTGACATTTGCAACAACATGGATGAACCCAGACAACATCATGCTAAGTGAAATAAGATAGTCACAGACAGACAAATACTGTATGATTCCACTTATATGAGGTACCTAAAATAGTTGAACTCATAGAAACAGAGAATACAATAGTGGTTGCCAGGGACTAGGGGTGAGGGAAAAGGGAGCTGCTATTCAATGTGTACAGTTTCTAGAGTCAAACTTTCAATTACATCTAACATTGAAAAATTCGTTAATACATAAAACAGAAGAAAATAGTATAAAACTTTATTTTCTTGTCTCTACAGAAGTAAAAAAAAAAAGAAGTCTAAATAAGGAATAAAAGACTTGGGAAAAAACAAACTTAGAGAAAATAGGAGCTAGAGAAAAGGTAGCCAAAAAAATAGAGAAAATATAAGTGTAAGACATATAAACAAAAACAAAAGCTCAATTATTGAATTGTTAACTGCATTAGGGAATGATGAATCAGAACTGGCATGCATAAACTTAAATACATGATGAGGAGAGCTGGAAGGATGTTCCAGGATGTGTGAGATAGGAAAAAAATCAGAAAACAAAAGCAGAGATGAAGAGAGAAAACAGAGATCAATCAGCATTAGCATAATTATCATACCTGACAAAAACAAACAGAACAGAATTGATAATCAAGAATATTATTAGAGGAGTCTCTCCTAAAATGAAAGGAAATTGAGTCATCAGGTAGAAATGCTTCACTATGTATCATCAAATGAAATTAAATGAGAGGAATTTAGTCACACCAGCATGAAATATTTTAATCAAGTTATCTAAAAAAGTACAAAAATGAAATAGACTTTCATTTGAATTAAAAAAGTTTTGAGATCCAAGAGTTATATAATAAACATAATTAATCACACATGTTGGAAAGCAAAAAAAGATAATGTTAGATGTAGAAGAGCTGAAAAGTACAATTTAACCATACAGATTTCCTAAAACAAAAGTCAGAGATAGTTAAAGACATCAGGAGCAGGCGAGTCATAGTACATAGGATCAGTAATAAGGATTGAAATAATTTAATGTGGGATTGAAGTTAGTTTATTATTATAAATATAGATAAAAACAATGCCATTTGTCAAAAATATATTTGTTGAACAAATATGCTAATATAATGAGCATTTAGGAGTATACTCTTACCTAGTTTGGCTATAAACATCTGGAATTCAGAAAATCTGATAAATCCAAAGTAGAGCTATATTCTTATATTTTCCATGAGGAAAGAAACAAATGTGTTTATATTTTGAGGATGATTTTAAGAAAATTACAGATGCAAGTATGATTTGTTTTTAAAATTTGTTAGGGAAGTCACTCATTGAATTAACTAAGTATGTGTACTTCCCAAATCATGAAAAAAAAAAAAAAAAAAGAAAAGAAAATGAAAGAAGGAAAGAAAATTGAAGAACAATGCAATGTAAGAAATGATTTTTAAAAAAGAAAGAAAAGCTCACTGATACATAAAAATCAGAATATGTAAATGCAAATGAAATTCCATAGACTCAAGGTTAAAAAGCAGTCTCAAATTTGGTTAAAAAGATAAATTGATAAGAAAAATAAACTAAAGGATTGATAATAGAGACATGACTGATCTCAAGCCAAGCAAATATTTTGTTTTAAATGTTAATGTCCAGTGTTTCCAGCGTATTACAAAATGAATTCTGTCATATAACCTTTGTGAATTGGTTAGCTTTTCCTTGTCTATGCTATGGTAACAACACCAAAATTCAGTGGTTTACAAAATTTATATTACATAAACTATGAACTGTAATTCTGCTCTTGTCCACTTGGCTACTTCATTCTGGAATACAGGATGAAATAGCAGACTTTGTCTGGGACATGTTCATGTGTTGGAGGGAAAGAGGGATAAAGGAACCATGCAATAGTTCTTAAAAATCATTTGCTCAATCTTTAACATTCACATTTAATTGGCCAAAGCAAGTTACATGTGTATGTCTGAAGTCAATAGATTAGAAAGTATACACTTCCCACTGGAAGAAGTACTGGCCATAAAAAAAGAAGAATCAACCAAAAACTGTCTATTGATAAACACAAAAATCATGGTAATCTCTCTCTCTCTCTCTCTCTCTCTCTCTCTCTCTCTCTCTCTCATTAATGGAGATCATGGCACATTTCACTGCATAGCACATGGCAATGAGACGGGGTACAGAATCATTTTATCTGAAAGACTGAATAATTTTGGACAATAATGAAGCCTCCCACACTACTTCGAATGTAAATAAAGAAAAACGTCATAGCAGGTCAGTTATCAATATGTACCAAAGTCCTTCCAACGGCTCTTCTCTTTACCTAGCAATTCTTTCCCTCAAACTTTACCCCCCCCCAAAAAAAAAGGCAATTGCACAAATATCTCATGTATGAAGTTTTAGCATAATTTAGGGGTATATTAAAATATTCATAGTAATAGAGCCTTGGTTAAATAAATTATAACACTATGCGACTATATAACCTTTTAATTTATTTAATGATGTGAAATATTATATTCTCACTTATAAGAAAAACCTTAAATGTGTTATGATTTCCATTATTAAAATTTGTGTGTGTGTGTGTGTGTGTGTATGTGTGTATCACCATCGTTTCAGTGTTTACCAATATAGTTGAATTTTTGGTGATGTTTTTCTCACGTGTGAGCTTCCTAAAGGACAATTATTTGCTTTCAACTTAGAATTAGAAAATAAGGGACTCATGGTAGTCATTCAATAAATACTTGAATATATAAAGGCATTAATAAAGGAATAAAATGACAGTGGCACTATATTATACTTAAGAATCATCTGAGTTGCATATTTAAATGCAAAAAAATTCTGCTCACCACAGAATATCATTAAACAGAATGTGATTCAGAATGTGAAGGAACTGCATTGGGATATGCTAGACTATAGCTTCTGACAGGGTAATATAATAACAGTCTCTGATATTTATTAAGTGCTTTCCATTTGTCAGCCATTGTATTAGGATCTTTGCAGACAATCCTATTAAGCTTCTCACTAATCCTATATATTAGTTATTTCTAACTCTGCTTCTGAGGAAGCTCACAGAAATAATAATAATTTCCCACACTTTCACATTTAGTGTGTGACAAAGCAAGGGTTTGAGCCCAGACAGTATGATTCCAAAGAGTCACTGTTAAAACTACCTTAAAATTTACTCATATTCTCTTAAGGAAAGATTCCCAAATCCCCAAATCTTGTTATCATTTAAAACTCTACAAATATTAGGTTGGTGCAAACGTAATTGTGGTTTCGGACCATGAATTTTAAATCATTATAACTAGGCTCAAACACATCTTTATTAACCAAAATAGGAACCATTACATTCAACACATTTTTGTCAACAAGAAATAAGTTTGTTTATACCTGTAGCATAAAAATCTGTGCTTCGGGATTTGGCAAACTCTTGGAAAGCATTTTCTGCATCTTGCTGGTTGTCAAAGTGTTTTCCCTGCAAAAAGTTGTTGAGATGCTTGAAGAACTGGTAGTCAGTTGGTGAGAGGTCAGGTGACTATGGCAGATGACGCAAACTCCGTAGCCCAATTCATTCAACTTTTGAAGTGTTGGTTGTGCGACATGCGGTCAGTCATTGTCATGGAGAAGAATTGGGCCCTTTCTGTTGACCAGTACTGGTTGCAGGCACTGTAGGTTTTGTGCATCTCATCGATTTGCTGAGCATACTTCTCAGATGTAATAGTTTCGCCAGGATTCAGAAAGCTGTAGTGGATCAGACCGGCAGCGGACCACCAAACAGTGACCATAACCTTTTTTTTTGGTGCAAATTTGGCTTTGGGAAGTGCTTTGGAGCTTCTTCTCGGTCCAACCACTGAGCTGGCCATCGCTGGTTGTCCTATAAAATCCACTTTTCATTGCACATCACAATCCAATCAAATGGTTCGTTGTTGTTGCATAGAATAAGTAAGAGAAGATAACACTTCAAAATGACAGTTTTTTGTTGTTGTTTTTTTGCGGTCAGTTCATGAGGCACCCACTTATGGAGCTTTTTCACCTTTCCAATTTGCTTTAAATGCCAAGCGACCATAGAATGGTCAACGTTGAATTCTTCGGCAACTTCTTGTGTAGTTGTAAGAGGATCATCTTTGACGATTGCTTTCACTTGGTCGTGTGAAATTCTGATGGCCGGCCACTATGCTCCTCATCTTTAAGGCTCTCATCTCCTTTGCAAAACTTCTTGAACCACCAGTGCACTGTACGTTCCTTAGCAGTTCCTGGGCCAAATGCGTTGTTGATGTTGCCAGTTGTCTCTCCTGCTTTATGACTGATTTTGAACTTGAATAAGAAAAGCACTCAAATTTGCTTTTTGTCCAACGTCATTTCCATAGTCTAAAACAAATATAAAATAAACAGCAGGAAATAAGTCATTAACAAAACAATATAAAGTGAGAAATGTGCATTAAAATGATGTATAACATAACTACAAATATTTAAGAATGTATTCCAATATCAAACGGCAAATATCAACAATGCAAAAACTGCAATTACTTTTGCACCAACCTAATATATATTCTGTGGTGGCTTCTTACAAATGAATAATCACATTATTATTTGTTTTCTTCTAATTTTGTACTTCAAAGGTATTTTTAAAGTTTTAAATTTATGAGTACCTTGCTGTCAGGCATGTGCATATGGCCCATATATTAATTCATTAATTCCTCATAACCTACTTGTGGCTACTGCGTTAAAGACCCTCTTTGACTATGCTTAGAAATCAAAATATTAGTGAAAAGATGAGAGAGAAGAAACATACCCCTGAATTTTACCTCCATGTTCCTGTTGCTTTCTTCAATACTAGTTGCTATGTCAGAGTTTCTGGTTGTTAATATACAATGGAAGAATTGGGAATGAGTTCACTAAGTCTTAATCTAAGGGAAACTTATGAAAAACTATTACTTCTGGAGAGTTTGGCTGGTTATAGGAACAAACCAGAAGGCCTTTTTTAAAATTTGTTTTAGTTTAGTTATGCCAGGGAATGTTGAAGTACCTTCATTACGGCATCCAGCGATTTTGTTCCCACAAGCTCTACTTATACAACAGAGATAAAAGCAATGAGATGAGTCAACCAATTAGACAGGTAGTTTGGGTGCAAACAGATGAAACGACTAGTTAATTGACTGTATCATTCATTTTTATCCAATTGTTTTGGCATTAAAGAGTCACAGCCTCGGCTTTTCCAAAGCAACATATGCCTTTGAATGTTAGGAGTGAACTTTTATCTTTCAAATTGGAAACAACAACAAAGACAAAACACATTTATTTCTGGCTTCCTCTATGTGGGTGACTGATATTATCACAGCTAGAACTGAGCAGCCTAGAATATGTAATTTCTTTTTGTAAAAAATTATTTTCATCTTGGGGAAAAAGTATTTGGCAATGAATCAATTCTTCTGCTTTTGTTCATCATTTCTTTGAACAAAAGTAATTATGTTTACAACAAATTAAACATCAGGGTTTTTTTTGTTGTTGTTTTGTTTTTGGTTTCTAATAGGGTACTTTATATTCCACTACCAGTTAGATCATTAAATCTGCCTGGTTTTCACTACTGTCATCAGAAATCCAACATTCATTTTAAAATTTTAGATATAGCATGCCCATAGTTTTGGTTTCTTAATGAAAATTAATAATGATATTTAAAAAGTCTATAAAAATGCCTCAAAAGCAAATTACTAAATATTCATGAATATTGATTTTAAGGTAAATTTTATGAGTACGCCTTAAGTGAATATATTAAATGTGGCAAAATTATATCACTGACACTATACTTCAGCATCAAAATGAAACTAACATGTTCCAATTAATAGATTCGATTTACGAGAGTCTTATGATCTTTGAAAATTTCAAGTGTTTTGCCAGTCACAACATGTGGCCAAAACATTTGATTCAAGGTTCTTAGCTTTTAATATTCTTACTTTGTTAATAAATTTCTACTGATTTTCCATTGTCACTTTAATATAGGTGAATTAAAAATTCCTATTATTTTGGTCTAATTTTTTAAATCCCATTTATCCCTCATCTACTACTCCCCACCCCCCTAAATTTCATTTACATAACAAGTTCAAATACAACTCTGAAAGTTGAGGGTTAAGTTAATTATATATTTTTAAAACTTTTACTAAGATTAAAAACAAAAGTTACTCTTCTATTTTTCACTGTTTAATTTATAAATCTTCAGTTTTATTTACCAAACATAGGCATTTAAGAAAAATGACAGGTAATTTTCCCAAGTTCAATTATTCTATAAGGCATCTATACAAAAATAACATATCATGTATCCATTGTTAAGCTTTATCATAGGGTTTATTTACTATGCTTCAGTTTTCTTAAGAGACAGATTTGTAAAATGATAGCACCTCCCTTTATTTAAAAATTATTGATTTGTTTCGCTGATGTTACTTTTTATAGGGGTTTTGTCATTACTTTTAAGTGGTAGCTTCTAGAATTTGATTGCAAAGTACAATCTTGGCTATTTGACTAAACTGCTTAATATTTTAAATGTAAAGGGAGTTTCCTTTTTAAAAAAAACATAATAAACTTTGTATTTCAGGGAAGTTTTAGATTCATAGCAAAACTGAATGGAAAGTATAGGTCCCATATACCCCACAGTACACACAAACAACCACCTCCACTATCAACACCTCAAACCACAGTGGTACATTTTTTGCAATTTATAAAGCTATATTGACACATCATTGTCACTCGAAATCCATAGTTGATATTAGGATTCATGCTTGGTGTTGTACATTCTGAGTTTTAACAAAGGTATACTAACATGTATCCAGAATTGTAGTATCATACAGAAAACTTTCATTGCCCTAAAACTCCTCTGTGCTCTGCTTGTTCATTCCTCTTTTCTCCCTATCCTTTACAACCACTTGTCTTTTTATAGTCTCCATAGTTTTGCCTTTTCCATAATGTCATATATTGAAATCATACAGTGTATAGTCATTTCAGATAGGCTTCTTTCACTCCTAATACATATTTTAAGTTTCGCCAAATTGTTTCATGGCTTGATAGCTCATTTCCTAGAGCACTGAATAATATTTCATTATTTGAATGTACCAAACTGAAGGACATCTTGGTTGCTTCCAACTATTGGCAATTATGAATAAAGGTACTATAAATATCTGTGTGCAGGTTTTTATGTAACTATGTTTTCATCTCATTTGGGTAAATTCCAAACAGTATGATTGCTGGATCATATGGTAAAAATATATTTAGATTTGTAAGAAACTGCCAAATTGTCTTCCAGAGTGGTTATGCCATTTTGTATTCCCATCAATGAACAAGATTTCCTGTTGCTCAACATCCTTGCCAACATTTGACGTTGTCAGTGTTTCAATTTTGGCCATTCTAGTAATTGTGCAGTAGTATCTCATTGTTTTACTTTGCATTTCCTTCATGATATATGATGTAGAACATATTTTCATATGCTTACTTGCCATCGATATATGTTCTTCGTTGAGGTATCTGTTGAGGTCTTTGGCCCATTTTTAAATTGGGTTGTTTATTTCCTTATTATAGAGTTTTAAGAGTTATTTGTACAATTTGGATAACAGTTCTTTATCAGATGTGTCTTTTACAAATCTTTTCTTCCATTCTGTGGCTTTTCTTCTTATTCTCTTGATATTGTCTTTCACAAAACAGAGGTTTTCAATGTTAATAAAGTTCACCTTATCAATTATTTCTTCTGTGGATCATTCCTTTGGTGTTGTGTATAAAATGCCACCACCATACCCAAGGTCTTCTAGGTTTTCTTCTATGTTATCTCCTGAAATTTAGGTTTCTGATCCATATGAGTTAATTTTGTGAAGTATATAATATCTGTGTCTAGATTTATTTATTTTGTGTCTGCAGATATACAGTAATTCCAGTACCATTTATTGAAAACACTGTCTTTGTATTATTGAATTGCCTTTACTTCTTTTTCAAAGATCAGTTGACTATATCTGTGGGGCTATCTGTGAGTTCTCTATTCTGTTCCACTGATCTATTGGCTACTCTTTGACCAACACCATACTGTCTTGATTATTGTAGTTTTATATTAACGTCTTGAAATTAGGTAGTCAGTCCTCTAACTTTCTTCTTGTCCTTCAAGGTTGTGTTGGCTATTCTGGGTCTTTTGCCTCTCCTTATTAACTTTAAAATCAGTTTGTCAATATCTACAAAAGAACGCACTGGGATTTTGATTAGGATTCTATTAAATGTATATATTAAGTTGGAAGGAACTGATATGTTAACAACATTGTTTTCCTATTCATGAACATGAAATATGTCTCCATTTGTTTAGTTCTTTGATTTCATTCATCAGTGTTTTGTATTTCTACTCATTATAGATCTTGTGCCTATTTTGTTAGATTTATACTTAAGTATTTCACTTTGGGGAGTAGTAATGCAAATGGTATTATGTTTTTAAAAATTGTACCTGCTCATTTCTGGTGTATAGGACATGAATTGACTTTTGTACATTAACCTTGTACTCTACAAAGTTGCTCTAATTACTTATTGTTTCCAGAAGTTTTTTGTTGATTCCTTTGGATTTTCTATGTAGATAACCATGTCCTCTGTAAAGAAAGACATTTTTACTTCTTTTTTTCATAATTGGTACACTTTTGTTCCTTTTCTTGTCTTATGGCAAAAGTTAACATTTCCAGTCCAGTACAGAATTGAAAGGCAGGGGTGAGAGGAAACATCCTCAAGTTGCTCCTGATCTTAGTAGGAAAGTTCTGAGTTTCTCACCATTAAATATATTAGCATGAGGTATTTCCTTTTCTTTTTTGTTATAGTTATTTTTTAGCAAGTTCAAGAAGTTCCCAGCTATTTCTAATTTGCTGAGAATTTTAATGATGAATAAATGTTGCATTTTTTAAAAGCTATTTCTGCATCCATTTATGTGATTATATGATTTTTTCTGATTTAGCCTGTTATTATGATGGATTACATTAATTGATTCTTGAATGTTGAACCAGCTTTGCATACCTAAGATATATTCCTCTTGGTTGTAGTGTATAATTCTTTTTCTATGTTGTTTGGTTTGCTTGGCTAACATTTTATTGACAATTTTTAGATCTGTGTCCATAAGAGATACTTACCTGTAATTTTCCTTTCTTGCAACATCTTTGCTTGGTTTTGGTATTAGGGTAATGCTGGGCTCATGGAATAAGGTAGGAAGTATGTGCTGTGCTTCTATCAAGAGATTGTAGAGAATTGGTATCATTTCTTCCTTAAATGTTTGGTAGAATTTACCAGTGAACCTATCTGGGCTTGATGTTTTCTGTTTTGGAAGGTTATTAATTATTGATTCAATTTCTTAAAAGATATAGGCCTGTTCATATTCTCTATATCTTCTGAGAGTTTTGGCAGGTTGTATCTTTCAAGGAATTGGTCAGTGTTATCTTGGTTATCAAATTTGTGGTCATAGAGCTTATCATAGCATTCCTTTATTATCCTTTTAATGTCAATGGGATCCACTCTGGTAGTGATATGCACTCTGGTTTCTCATACTACCATAGTAGTTTGTGTTTCCTTCCTCCCTCCCTCTTTCCCTCCCTTCTTCCTTCCCTCCCTGTCTCTTTCTTTCTCCCTTCCTCCCTTCCTCCCTTTCCTTCTTTCCTTCTTTCCTTCTTCTTTCTTTCTTTCATCCCTCCCTCCCTCCCTTCCTCCCTCCTTCACTCCGACCCTCCCTCCCTCCCTTCCTTCTTTCCTTCCCTCCTTCCTTTTCTCCTTTCTTATCCTGGCTAGGGACTTACCAATTATATTGATCTTTTTTTCAAGGAACCAGCTTTTTTTCATTGATTTTCTCTATTAATTTATTATTTTCAATTTCATTGATTTCTGCTTCAATTTTTATTCATTATTTCTTTTCTTACATTTGATTTATTATTTTCTCTTTTCTAGTTTTCTAAAATTGAGTCTGTATCATTGATTGTAGATCTTTTCTCTGTTCTAATATATGCTTCAATGTTATAAATTTCCTTCCACTCCGCACTCTTGTTGTATTCTATAACTTTTGACAAGTTTATTTTTTTATTAAAGCTTAAAAATTTTTCTCATAATTTCTTTTTTGACATGTGTCATTTAGAAGTATATTGTTTAATCTCCATGTACTTACATATTTTCTAGTTATCTTTCTGTTTTTGACCTCTAGTTTAATTTCATTTTGGCCTAAGAGCAGACATTGTATGATTTATTTCTTTTTTTTGTATTTGTTAAGGTATGTTTTATGGCCCAGATGTGGTCTCTTGTTGAATATTTTATGTGAGCTTAAGAAGAATATGTATTCTGTTGTTGTAGGATAAAGCAATAGATAGATGTCAATTATATCCAATTGATTGATGGTTCTCTTGAGTCCAACTGTGTCCTTACTGATTTTAACCTGCAGGATATGTCTATTCTGAGAGAGGGGTGTTGAAGTTTCCAACTATGACATGGATTCTTCCACTCCTTAGAATTCTACCAGTTTTACCTCATTTAGTTTGACATTCTGTTTTCAGACATATGTGTTTAAAATTGTTATGTCTTCTTGGAGAAATGGCCTTCTTATCATTATGTAATGCTCTTCTTTATCCTTGGTAAATTGTGTTGCTTTGAAGTCTGCTCTGCCTAGAATTAATATAGCTATATCAGCTTTATTTTGATTAATATTGGCAGTACATTATTCTTCATCCTTTTACTTTTACATACGTATTTTTATATTTAAATTTAATATCTTGTAGACAACACATAGTTAGGTCTTATTTATTTATTCACTCTGACAATCTCTGGCTTTGAATTGACATATTTAGATCATTGGTATGTAAAGTGATTATTGATATAGTTGGACTAATATCTACCATATTTGTTGTCCTTGATCTTTGTTCCTATTTTTGTATTCTATTTTTCTGAATTTTTTGGTTTTTAAATGAGCCTTGTATAAGCTTTTATTTTCTCTCCTTTCTTAGCATATCAATTATATTTCTATTTTTACTTTTTTCAGTGGTTCCCCTAGAGTTTGCAACATGCATTTACAACTAATTTTAGTCCACTTTCAAATAACACTGTACCATTTCATGGATTAAGTATCTTATAAAACAAAATAATACCCATTTATCTCTGATATCCTTTCACATATATAAGCATATATATGTACATAAGCATATATATGTGTGTGAAAATAAGCATACATAATTGAATACATTGCTGAAATTACTTTTGAACAATTATATGTTAGATCAATTAAGAATAAGAAAGGTGAAAATTCTTAATTTATCTTCACTTATTTCTTTTCTGATGCTTCTGCTTTCTTTATATAGATCTGAATTTCTGACTTATGCTACTTCCTTCTCTCTAAGCAACTTCTTTTACATTTCATGAAAGTCAGGTCTAATGTCAAGAAATTCTTTCAATGTTTATTTGTCTTAGAAAGTATTTCTTCTTTTTTGAAAGATAATTTCACAGTATACACAATTCTAGGTTAATAGTGTTTTTTAATTTAAACACCTTTAAACATTTCACTCCACTCTCTTCTCACTTACATGATTTCTGAGGAAAAGTTGGTTGTAACTCTACTTTTGCTTCTCTGTAGGTTTCCTCTGGCTTTATTTCAAGATTATTTTCTTTGTATTTGATTTTCTGAAGTTTGAATGTAATATACCTAGATATAGATTTTCTCAGTGTTTATCCTGGTTGATGTTCTCTGACATTTCTGTATTTGTATTTTGATACCATTAATTTGGGGAAATTTTCAGTGATTGTTTCTTCAAATATTGCTCTTTTCCCTTTCCCTCTTTCTCTCCTGGAATTCTCATTACACACATGTTGCACCTTTTATAATTGTCCCACAGTTCTTGAACATTCTCCTTTTTATCAAAGTCTTTTTGTCTCTTTTTTTCTTCCATTTTGGAAGTTTTTACTGAGTTATCCTCAAACTAAAAATTATTTTTTGGCCATGACTTGTCTAGTAATGGATCTATCAAAGATATTCTTCATTTCTGTTAGTGGTTTTTTTTGTGTGTTTTTTTCGGTTTGTCTGTTTGTTTTAACGTTAGCATTTCGTTTTCATTCTTTTTTAGAATTTCCATATCTATACTTACATTGTCTATCTAATGCATGTTTTCTACTTAATTCATTTGAGCCCTTAACATATGCGTATTAATCCTAGTTGTTTTAAATTCTTGGTCTGGTATTTCTACCATCTCTGCCATATCTGAATCTTACTTTTCTCTGACTCTCCAAAGTTTGGTGTTTGTTTGTTTGTTTGTTGCCCTTTTGTATTTTACCTTTGTAATTTTTTTTTTTTTTTTCTCGAAAGTCAGATCTGACGTACTGAGTAAAATGAGCCTTGCACTGTTTCCTTCGAGATTTCTGCTTATGGGTTTCTGCTAAATTGTGACACATACATATATATATTTTTATAAATATTCTTCCATATGTTTTCACTTTCAGGAAGCAGAGTTTGCCCTGTAACCTCATTTTTCTGATGGATCTAGCAAAAGTTGTTGGTTTCTTAATCTGTTCAGCTTTTTACTTTTTGTTTTTACACCTTGGTGTGAAGACTTTGAGGCTTCCTACCTACAAAACTGGAAACAAGATTTTTTTTTTTTTTAGGAAATTTTAAGACAACCCTTTATGGACTGGTTTGGGAAGTGTAACTTAGATAAGATGCATGTGTAGACAAGAGAGTGGGAGTTGCTTAAAATCACCTCACATAATACTTACTAGTTTTGATTCTATAGCTTAGTTAAAATGCTAAGAATTAAGGCTCTCTAAATAATTACCTTCCTAGAATTAAAAACAAAGTAATAAACACATGGAAAGAGAAGTATTTATATTCATTTATTCTATTTAAGGCATTTGATGGCACATGGAAAATGCTTTGAAAAAGTGCCTTTATTCATAAAAATAAAGCAGTTAATAAAAACACATTTGTTATGATACTCTCACAT
Source organism: Rhinolophus sinicus (assembly GCF_036562045.2). NCBI lineage: Eukaryota > Metazoa > Chordata > Mammalia > Chiroptera > Rhinolophidae > Rhinolophus > Rhinolophus sinicus. The sequence goes on along the minus strand of NC_133755.1, from coordinate 125,413,028 downwards.
CATTATATATTGTTATTTATTATTTCACTTATTTCAGTGGAATTTATGGGAATTAGTTTTAAGTTAATTTAAATTAATATTTACTTACTTCAATGAGACAAAGAAAACACTATATAAATGTTAATTTCTGAAATTCAGTGTTCTTGGTATTTATAACACTATATTAAGGCAAAATTTAAAAGGAAAGAAATTATTTTTTAAGAACCTTGAAAAATATTAGGGATAAAATACCAATCAATTTGTTAATACTACTAAGCTACTAAGCAATCTTTTTTTAAGAATAAATAGGCAAGTATGAGACCGTAAGTATATACAAATTTTGTTAGCCACTAGGACTAATATAATGGAGTCTATTCAGAAATGATTTTTTTTTAAATAACCTGCCATATACTTCAAATTATTTAAATAATTTGGTAATTAAATAATTATTTATAAATAGTGCCAATTGAGGATGTAAATTTTGTTTTTTTTCTGCTTTTTTTTGATATTTTGTGTCTTCAACAGACAACTCACATTTCCAAAGATTACATTTACACTTGCATTAACAAGTAAAATCCTTTAAATTCATGTTTAATGATTATTACATGGTTACACAAGTGTTCATTAGAATGTTGCCTTAGATTTTTAACTACAATGTAGGTAATATAATTAAAATTGTGTTAATGCAATTATAAACTAATTATATAATTTAATGGAATTGTTCATTATTAAACAGCAATCTGTTTGAAATGAAGAAATATTATACCATAATATTTTCTTTGAGGCCAACAAATCAGATCTTCCTTTTTAGTATTGATCTGAGCTATTCTCCTGGAAATGCATTCATGCCAATACCTCTTACACCATTCTGGAATTCAACAAATAGTGGATGCAACTGTAATGGCTCAGTTTTGGAAATGAACACAATTACCCAAAGAGTCAATTTGACTAAAGTATTATATTTTATTGAG